>NW_025814050.1:22455066-23068833 GCF_018902025.1 Drosophila willistoni | reverse complement strand
CACATCGCGGAAATTAAGCGGAGCATAGTAGACGGTGCACGGCTCAAAGTGAGCTTGGGCTGAACTAACACCGCGCGGACTCTCGATCCATTTTAGGGACGAGAGATCGCCCTTGATTAATGTATTGACATATGCTCTCTCAACGGGCAGCAACGGTTGCTGGGACTCCAGCCGAAGATGTCTGTAGGTACCCCATTTGCCCTGTTTGTAGACATTAATGGCCAAGTCTTTGGATATTTCATTGCCATAAAAGCCTTCATCGAATGAGAAAGGAGCTATGCCCTCGTCTAGTATAAGAATCAGTCTGACTAAATTGCCGCCGCCTGGCTCCCGCCTAAGGCAATTAATCAGACCCAAAGCGCCTGAACTGGAGTCTCCTTGGGCCACTAAGTAAACCAGGCGTTGCTCTGTTTGGCCCTTGACTAGGGCATTCTTAAGCTCAGTTACCCAATTGTAGTGATTCTTTGTCAGCCGTACTACAAGAGGTTGCGGGCTCAGTTTGCCCGCGGTCTTTCTGGCAAGCACTAGAATACGTTCATGCCCATAGGATTGCTCTAAAACTGGCAACAATTGCTGTTGCTCCAACTGCGTCCTTCCACTCTGATTATAAATATTTACATTCTCATCCAGCAATACAAATCCACCGTCCCTTAGGGATTCCATACCGTGTTGGAGTTGAGTGCAAGTTGTAGGCTTACCAAGAAGGTCATGTACATGCACAAAATGGCACTGCTGTTCCACAGGACCAGCTTGTAGATCCTTAACTATGGTCCTGACACCACACTCTTGCATTTGTGAAGAAAGTTCCTCTTCGTTTTCGGTATTCGTGGACACTGCAATGTCGCCAACCAAAATCGGTTCACTTTCAATCAACTGCAACAATTTACCAGCATTGAGAATTTCCGGTTGACTCTGACCTTTAACCACTTCTACGCCCTTTAGCTTCACTGCATCGCCGCTGTTCTCGATGATTAGTTGCATGGCCACCGCCAAGGCTGTGTCCTTAGTTCGATTCGAACCCATGTGGGGAATGAAGGTATAGCGTTCTAGGCTGGGAGCACCCTGACCACCGGAACGCCGTTGGGTCTGCGCCGTTTTCATTTTATGAATCTCCACGCCACCGCACTTGACCACCGATATGTTGCGATGCCAGTGGACTGGCAACTTTTGTTGATGCTTCTTAACCAGCTCCAAATGCTTAAGTGGATCAATGACAGCTCGCTCAATAGCTGTCGGCACATACAGCTCTCGAATGTCATTGCTGAGTATACGAAATTGCAGCATGGTGTCCATAAAACTGATCCAATTGTCTGCCCATTGCAAATGTCCAGTCACAGCTGGAATATCCGCTCCGAGAATGCCTTGAAAGGCTCCACTATAGTCATAGCCGCGTAGACGCAGTTCTTTGTAGACATCTTTGGTGGAGAGTTTAATCGATCCCGTACTGCCGGGCAATGGAGTCAGTTTAAGTAGCTCTTCCTGGCCATCGGCCACCAGGCGTATTTTTCCGGAGGCCACTAGGCTGCTGCCCTCGCAAATCTCAAAGGTGCCATTACCTTGAAAGTAGTTCAGGGCTAACTTAGTGGCAGCGCCCGCACTCAGGATGGTGGCGCGATGGAAGACGACATCTTCAAAGACGACGGGAGTGCGAAGATAATCGTTGCCGTTTTGCTGAGCCAACATCATCCATGCTAGAGTCATGTAACCAGTGGCTGGAAACAGAACACGACCATCGATTGTGTGCCCCGCCAGATACACATGCTCCTCTTTGGCCAGATCTAGCTCAACGCACCACTGACCGGACTGTCGTCCGCCCTTGAATTTGGGATAATTCCATTTCTGTGAATGATCCCAGCCCACCAGAGAGCTCAGCATTGGTGTTCCCCGTGACACGGGATAACTTACAGATGGGTACATCTTAAGCAGTTCGGGCTGACCACCGCTTGCGTACAGTTGTCCCAGTTGGCTAAGCAGGAACTCCAAATTGTTGGCATGACCGCGTTGCATGAGACTCACATAACTCACCTGCGGTCCCAGGGATCGTAGGATGGCCCGGAAAAGTCCATGAGGGGCAATCTCAACAATTAAGGCGTTCTTGGGTATATGACGTATAGCTTCATTGAAGAGAACCGGCGATATGAGATTGTTGATAAAATATCCAGCCGTAGCCACACGACTCCATGGCGATTGCCATTCCTGTTCCGGCACACTGGTGCTTAACCAGCGTGGAGATCGCTCTTTGGGTTCGGTTATTAGCTTCTCCAGGTTCTTGCGCAGCATCGGAGCAGCTCCCTCGATGTAGGGACTGTGAAAAGCAAAACCACCAGAACCAACGGCTCTGACGAATATTCCTTGAGACTGTAGTTGCTCAATCGCCTTATCCATCGAGTCACTGGGACCAGACACTGTGCAGTTATCGTCACTATTATGACACACTGGATAACAATCTGCAGGCAGATATGAGGCAATCTCATTCCAACCCAAACCCACTGCAGCCATTTTACCCGCCGGCAAATCTGGCGTCTCCAGAACACTCTTGCCACGCCAATATGCCGCAAGAACGGTTTGCTCGGCCGTCAGACATCCATCCATGTAGGCGGCACCCAACTCACCCGCCGAATGACCAATAATACCATCTGGACGGATATTCAGAGCTCGAAGCAGATCCGTCAAAGCAACCTGAACTGCTGAAATGGACACAAATGAGTAGAGCATGTTGTCGAAAGTGCGCTCTGTTGACCGAGTTAACACGTCGATCAGATCAAAGTCCATCCGTGCCAGAACCTAGGAAAGAAAACACACAAAATCTTTATGTCAATTTAGTTAAGTCAGAGCGGGATCACTTACCTCGGCGCAATGCTGTATGGATTGACGAAACACCTCCAAGTGCATCAGATCCTTGGCCATACTGGCCCATTGACTACCCATGCCGGCATATACAAACCAAATGGGTCGCGGTTCTTCCTCGTAGGGCAGAATTTCCTGCTTAACTGCCCCCGAGGCACCCAGCACGGCGTAGCCTCGATATGGATGCAGTGGAATGGCATGTGAATGGATATCATTGATAAGGGTGAGGAATTCATCATCTGTTCGCTGCTCAATAGCCGACTGAAGCAGTTGTTGGACTGCTTCCTCAGTGCGTCCGGAACAAATGACAAGTTTCAGGGACTCCGATGACTTGGCAACTGCCTTGGGCTTTTTCGCCTTGCCGTGAGATTTGAGTATGACATGAGCATTGGCTCCACCGAAGCCAAATGAATTGAGGCCAACAATTCCACCATGCCAAGGCAGATTTCGGTCAACGACTTTGAGACGCCCCTCAACAAGGGCAGGCACGGCAGGATTTGGTGTGTGATAATGTAGATTTCTAGGTATAATGCCCTCCTCCATGGCAATTATCATTTTGGCAAGAGCACTTACTCCCGAAGCTGGCTCAGCATGACCCATATTCGACTTGACAGACCCAATGAGAAGGGGAGTAGTTCGCGTGGGATGGCAGAAAAAGTTACTCAACATATTGGCCTCCTGATCGTCACCGACTGGGGTACCACTTCCATGGGCCTCCACATAGACAACTTCATCGGGACTGAGACCTATTTCACCATACGTCTCTTTGAGTAACTCCTGCTGCTGCCGGCCATCTGGAAAGGTAACGCCCTGCTCCTTGAATCCATCCGTATTGGTGCGAACATTGAGTATGGAGGCGTAGACTCGCTTCGCCTGAGAACGGCGCTGGAGCAGCACCACGGCACATGTGTCTGCCCGTGCATAACCATTGGCTGCCGCATCAAAAGTCTTGCAGGCTCCGTCCTGGCTAACAATTCCAAGTCGCAGGAACTGTAACGCGAATATGGGCTTCAGAATTAGATTGACTCCCGCAACTAAAGCGTATTCACAGCGACCGGCACGCATGTCCGCATATGCATGGGATAGGGCAACCAATGAACTGGAGCAAGCAGTGTCCACTATAAAACTGGGTCCCTTAAAGTCAAAAGTGTAGGAAATACGATTGGCAAACATGGCCCGGGCACAACCCGTCAGACAATAGCCATTGATGGTACTTGGCTCCATATTGGGTATTTCGTGTTCTGTCTCCACAAAGGATAGTCCTATATACACACCGGTCCGACTACCGCGCAACTGTGCCGGATTGATGCCGGCATCAATGATCGCCTCGTGTGTCAGTTCCAATAACATGCGCATACAAGGATCCATTAGCTCGGCCTGCTTTTGATGTACACTGAAGAATTTGTCATCGAATTTCTCGAGATCTTCATCCTTCATTTTCGCCATGCGTTCGGGTAGACCATAGATCCCTTTTAAGTAGTGCAAGTGAGTAAAACAAAAATATATGTACATTGATAGCATGGAGCTTACCTGCTTCCCAACGCCTGGGATCATCTGTGACCATATCTATGCCATTAAGTAGATTGTACTTAAATTCCTCGATATTGCTACTCTCTGGCAATTTGCCCGACAGACCCGAAATGACAATGTCACTATCTAAGCCGCCCTCTGCCCGCCCTCCATCACCGTTCAGTGCCATTTCCTCGCGTACTTTCTTTTTATTGGGCATCTTAGGGGCTAATGGTCAGTGCTGTTATGGTTCAAGTTTGGAGTCAGGTCTGTCTGATTAGCTTAATAATTAAGAAACTGCAAATAAAGCAACAAAATCGACTTAGATGATTCGAAATAGAACGCGAAAATCAAAATGTTGTTGTCTAGTCTCCATATACCTAGGTAAAATCCCCTAAAACGGATCGGCTCATTTTTGTAATGCAAATAGTCAAACGTAAATTGTGTAGAACCTTGACCTTATTCAAGTTACCTAATCAGAAAGTAACACACTCCTATATATACATAAGTATCTAGTTATATATAGGAATATTTTGTATATTACATCATTTTAGCTAGTTAATAGCTTCATTTGCTGATTGCCAAGTGTCAAATAAAAAGATTTAAATTGTTAAAAAAAAAAAAAAAAATCAAATGAACATTTGGAATATAGAATTTATTTAGTAGACTTTATATTTTTTTAACGACATTGGCAGCAAATTGAAGTGTAAATACATATGTATGATATGTTAATTATATGAGTATATAATGCCCGACTTTTAGTGAGCAATTTCGTTTCGCCATTTAAATAATTTTGTTAAATTAAAGAGAGTGTAACGAATGTTTATAGCATCTTAAATTTGGTATTATTTTAAAGATGCCATAGCTATCGAAGCTTTAAACATGATCAGATTAGGCAGACTTTTTAACTTTTTCACTACTGTCGACTACTTTCAGATTTCAGGATGTTTAAAGGTTTTTTATGTTATATATGTGCATAATTTGTAATCTTCACAAAAAAATACTAAATTTACATTTAAAGAAAACATCATTTTGACATCGAAAAGATTTAAAAATATTTATGAGAACTATAATAATTTTGAAAATCATAACCTTATGGTCAAAAAATTGTATATGAGTTTTAGGCGGAAATAGAAAATTATTCAGTAATTCTATCCGGCTCTAGGCATAAAATGAAAACGAAACGTTTTTTAATTTTTCCCAATATATTTTGGACTACGTCGAAGACCGTCTTTAGAAATTAATTAATGAAAAAAAGTAGTTAATAAGGCTTTTAAATTTTTCTATGATACAATACAACATTTTCTCATTTTTTTGAAAACTCGTGTTAAAAATAATTTTTAACATCTTTCAGCTAAATCGGTTATCGTTAAGATCAGTTTGATTTCATAATTATCTCCAAAATGTTTAAAGCTTTCAAAGATCTCAAGATGACGTTCCCGGCTCGAAATCCAAAAAAAAATCTTACAGGAAATAAAATCCAAAATGTAATTATAAATGACATTATAAAAATGAGTTTGTTCTTTTTTGTTTAGAGTACTTGAAGGCATACCAGAAATACTTATGAATGTAGATTAAAAAACTTATGGGATTTTTGCGTTTATAATTCGTGCACAGTCATTAACCATTGATATGAATCATTATTTCCACCCACTTATGTTTGCATAAATTCATTAAAGGTAAAGTAATCTTGTGCCTATATAAAATAATCCTGAATATACTACATCCAGCTTTTACACCGTGAGCATACAATTTTCGAATATTTCCTATATTCCTATATAGTATATACTGAAAAGTGCTCGATAGGCTGATTTGTGACTAATGAGCACTTAAGCTATCAGTTAAAAATAAAAAAAATTAAAATAAGTACAAGTGTTGGCGCAATCAAATTGTCCCGGGTGCGTAGTTGATAAGAATCATAGCAATTGCAATGTATACTCATACATAAGTGTGAGGTGTTCGTTACTTATCAAAAATAAAAACAAAAAACTTGCATTATTCCTGCTACTCCCTGATTCTGTGTCCACATCCAAAAAATATCAGCTGTTACCAGGCGTCAGTTCTCTTAAGTTTAATCTAATAACTGCAATGCTCAAAGATACGATTCTAACTTTCTAAAACTGAAAGGCACCAAATTATCATGCGATATTTCAGTACGGTCAAAAAAAAAATAAACAAAGATCGCATTTAGTAGACATAATTTCGTTTAATAAACTTGATCTCATCAAATTGGTGTTATCCACAATCAATTAATGTGATTTTTAGCCTTGAATATTCATTATTTTTCTTCCCATGAAATGGTCTTATAAAAGTTTGATTGAAGTATACTAAAAACGGTTCCGAATGTGTTTTTTTTTTTTTTCAATTGATTTATACAATTTACAAATTTTTTCGATTGATATGATAAAAGGATAAATGGGCCAAAAGGTTATTGCCGACAAAAATGCATGCATACTACTACATATATCAGACGAATATTAATGTAAGAACACTTAAATTAATAGTCGAAAACGGAACTCATTCACAATATATTCAACTTTTACCGACAATAAATAAATATTAAACTTCAATTTTGTTTCCATTTAAATAAAATCATTATCTGCAACCTTTTTCATTCTCTTTTCGTTTTACTTTGGCTGGAATTCCCACCTAGTTTAAGCGTTAACGATAAAAAAAAGGCTATTCTATAAGCATACATATATGTATATAGAAACATCTGAACATCGTGTATTACTTTCTCAAGAACATTTACACTTTTGATTGAACTTTAAAGATGGACAAACAATAAAAAAAAGAGTGCTGAATTGCATAATACATTGTATGAAAGCTAAGTTCTCCAAGTTAGTAAAAAAACCTTTTACATCAAAATGGATATAAAATCTTTTAACTCATGCTCTTTTTTTTTCATTTTATTCAGAGGTTATTTATTTAATTTTATTTTATTCTCTTTACGTCGCATTCTTGCGCTCTAAATCCAATACTCAAATTTGAAATGCGAAAATACTTTTAGAAAAATATATTTGCTTGCATTTAGGAACTTTGATCGTCTGTTTCGTAATTGAATTTCGATTTGAAATTCGGAAAAAAAGCAAAAAAATTATTTTGTTGAATCTAAAAGTAACCTAGTTTCCTGTGTGTATGTACATAGAACTTCACTTCACTTTTTAGAAAATAATGGATCTAGGAAAAATGTCTCTATTTCACTTTAGGAGGCACTGCGATCTCTTCAGGAGCCACTCACTTTGTTTCACTTTATGCAATCCTTTTTGCTTAATGTATTGAAGAAAAGGATATTCGTTTGTTCTGTTGATTAGTTAATCCTTTTTTTTTATTGATATGTTTCTTTTAAACACTTTAATCCTTTTTTTGTGTGCACGTATCACTCCGACTTGTCCCGAAAACAGACTGAACACGCGCTGCACTTAATTCATTCTTTTTATGCATTCGGTTTACGAGGATGACGATGTGGCCAGTGGACACACTAAATGCTGCATAGTTAATTAACAATATCCATTCCAAATACTAAACACTTGCGATTTCATAATGACTCTGCGACGCCAAATTCATTGAATAATTCATTTTAATGCAAAACTTTCCTCTCTAATTCTCAAACGTAATGAAATAGAAACTGCGTCGCTTTCCAGGACAGGGACAGGTGCCCCGGTAATTAGTCCAAGTTGGCGTATCGTCGGCCATAGTGACCCAGTTGTATTAGACCCCCAACACACCATAGTTCAACACATAATTCAGCATTTATTCATCATCATTTTCTATTAGTAGTACAAATTTTACAGCGTTCAATTTGGCACCGGACATTTCCTTTGTTGTTTGGTTTTACGTTTCTTCTTTTATCGGTTATTTAGGTTTCTCCGCTACTCAAGTTTTCTTGGGCTTAGTAACATTAAGTTCTTCAAATTATAAATATCAAAATATTAAATTCAGGTCATTGCATTTTACATTTGCTTATAGTAGGACCAGTCTTCATCTTCAATTGCGCTCAATCCCCTCGATTAGAAAATCCAAAACCCACAGCAAATTCCATGCAAATAAAACAAAAATCGTGTTCATACCCATCTGTAAGTATATATCGAATTTCCAAATATATCGGGTATTACAATACCTTAAAAGAAAAAGAACTCTGTACATTCACCAAAAGAAAAAACAAAAAATCCCACTGTAGTCCTTTATATGACTTCAAATTTCTAGTATATAAGGCAAAAGTATAAGTTTTTTCATATTCTTGTACACTTAAAAAAATTCAAGAAAATGTAAAATATTTGCCAAACTTGAGTAAGATAGTTGAATATTGTACTAAGATGAAAACTAAAATGAGATAAGGATGAAGTCGAACAAAGGATATTTCAAGTACGATTTTGGAAGGCCAACTACGTTTTCGAAAACTTTCAGTCGATAAGAGTTTTGAGAATCTGCAGCAGACACTCATAACTATCAATTCTACAATCAACTTGTTGATGGCAGTATAGAAAAATTCCAACATCTGATGGCTAACAATGAGCACGGCAACAAATTGCGAACCTATTAATAAAAACCAAAACAAAACAAAAGACGCTGTTTTTTGTTTTTTTTTTTTTAGTAGTCGTCGGCGGGCGTCCCTGATTATGCCGGCAACAGCAGTCACTCATTTTCCATCGTTCCAAGCCAAACCCCGACCTTGATGGGCGATAGCACGGAGAAACGTTGCTAACAACACATGAGAGTGATGTGATTAGCTCCAAACTGCCTCGTGCCCACGACACAGCCCTGACTGCTCTGAGTCTTCATACAATATATGTATATAGGCTGATAAAGATAATATGGGTATGGGTATTATTGGCCCGGCTGGCCAGCCAGTCAGGCATCAAATTTTAATGCACGGAAATTTACACTAAACAAAAGCGTGTGTCGCACGCCAGAAACGAAATGGTTTATCAATACAAGTGCCCGGTCGGAAGTTTGCTCTTCAGATAGCATTTTAACTTAGCTCTAAACTACCTGAGAGAAGAAGGAGAGTGAGAGATGTTGACAAGTTGCCCTTGGGCTAAGAGGTGATGCCGTTCAATTGATAACCTCGGAAAAGTTACCTAGGCTCAAAAGCTCTTCACGGTGATTTAAAGGTGAATCGGACTATGCCTGCGTAATCGCATATACGTCAGTGACTTGAAAATGCAGTCGTTGAACCCCGGGCAAGCAATACGGTTGCGATGTAACCGACAAAGTTACAAACAATATTTGCGTCGTCAACATTAGATTTTCTGTTCCTTAAACACAATTTTACTCAGTTGCGTTTTGGCAAATAAACTGACAGGCAGGCATACTGGCATACATTTCAAGAAAACTTATTTAACTCCTGGGGTTGAGTGTAAATGAGCGTTTCTACTTGCGTAAAGAGAATATTATATAATGATATGTAGGTATAAAGAAAAAAGCATTCTCAAAAGCAAAGCAAGTCTTTGACTTTTAGAAATATACATATATACATATTCAAAGATATTTCGATTTTTATACCTAATCTCGAGTACTTATTTACAAAAACATTTCCAATAAACAATTGAACTATGTAATTCGCAGAAACATTTATGTAAAAAAAATTGTTATTATTTTTGTTTTGGGGAAAAACTATAAGAAATCTTATCTTATTCCGACAGTTGTTATCATCGATTGAGTTCAGCGGAAAATTCTTGATAAATTTTTTTACTTAACAAAATTATTACAAAGATAATGAAATGCTAGAGACAAGAACGAATGGCTAATCAAATCAAATTTTACTCAAGTGGATCGCAATATTCTCAAATTTAGATTTGTTTACAAAGTAAGCGAATATTTTACTTTTTATGCTTTTTACGGTGTTTTTAATCAACAATAACTAAAATACTAACAGTAACAAATCAGTCTTAATCTAAAGCTTTATCACAATCTTGCCACGCAAATGTCCATTTTGCATGCGCTCAAAAGCCTTTGGCATTTCCGAAAATTCAAAACTGGTGTCAATTAGCGGCAAAAGCTATAGAAAAATTGTTTAGATAAATAAGGTGTTTTAGTTACTGATTAGAAAATGTCTTACCTTTCGCTTTTGAACGAGATTTTGTAAAAATTGTATACCATGTGGTGCAGGACTAAAGAATCCCCACTTAACTAAGCCTCCTCTTTGGGTTAGAGATTTAACATTGGTTCGCACTAGATCAGACAAGTTTTGTAGTGCCCCAAAGCCAAGACCATTTCGATCGATATTAGCAAGCAGCGGAGAAGAGAAAGTTATGTATTGGCGATAGTCGAACTTGAGTTCTGCTGCATGCTGGCCGCCTTGTCCAGCGCAATCCAATACAATGTCGAAAGGAGCAAAATTGCACAACTCTTCCATGGCTACTGGATTACTGTAATCAACTACAAAATCTGCGCCAAGACAACGAACTAATTCAATGGCATTTTCACTACAAGTAGCCAAGACTTGAGCTCCTTGTGATTTGAGTATTTGTATGGCCAAAGAGCCCACACCTCCGGAACCGCCCAACACGAGAATGCGCTTTTGCGATCCACCACCAGATGACGTAGTGGCACCACATAAACCACCCAATCCACCAGTTATATAGAGACCCGACCACGCTGTAAGACCTGCATACAGAACACTGGCTGCTTCACTGTCGTCAAGTTCGGCAGGGGCTGGGGCCAACTAAAGGAAAAATCAGTTTAAAACCAAATTTATGTCAGCAATAGTTGAGGACCTACACAGCTTGCAGGCACTGACACATATTCAGCATGTGCTCCGTATGGTGATTGTAAGGGCACTACGCCCCATACACGCGTTCCTTGCTTTAGGTCCTTCGAAGTCACTCCCATGCCTTTCTGTACCAACTCGCCGCAAAATTCTCTACCCAGGGTAAGGGGAAACTCAATGCCATCGCCCGGCTGGCAACGTAGCTTATTGAGCACTGTTGCCCCATAACCACGGGCCATGGCCACGTCAATGGGATTCACTGAAGTTGTTCGCACCTTGACAAGGCAATCCTGGGAATTACGTATCTGGGGTATCTTGACCTTATCGGAAAGCTGTAGCTCGTCGCCGTAGTTATGAAGCTGCCAGCCGCCCATCTTCAAAGGGGAACTGCACTTCGGAGGGTCTACCTCTTTTGTATTGACGCCAGTTGAGCCTACTCCTGTGACAGAGGCGGATGTATAGCGTCTAACATGACTTCGTAAATATAGACCCAATCGTGTGGCCATCAGATATTCTTAAAACTTTAGCGAAAAAAAGAAATAAAAGTTCTTATTCGGGATGCCGACAAATTTGTTATTGTTTTTCTTAATAATAGCGAACATATGATTATCGAATGCTGTCAGTGTTAATAAACGACGAATCGAATCGATAACTTTTTGGCGCAAATGTTCAAATCAAAATAAAAGAAACTTTAGATGCCAAATTTTAAATGAATGAATATATTTTCTATGTTTTGCCTTAGGTAATGAAGTTTTTTTTTTCAGAGTTTTTACATTTTAATAATTAGTGTTATGACTGCTGCAAAAGCGTTTGCAGATCTAGTTCTTCATCAGACTCCTCATTATCATGAACGGTTGGAACAGGACGGGGCTTTACTTCAAGCAATTCGTCATGTCTACACGGTTCGCAGCTGCAATCTTTAGGCACATCCAAGAAGTGTTCCTGGGAAGTTCCATCCTCGCACTGCACCTTTACTGACACCTTAATCAGGCTATTAGCCCTGCAGCAACTGCACGAATCCAAATACTTTTCGTTTATTGGATTGTACTTGGACGACGAACTACAAGCTCCTTCACACTGGGTCACACCACGAATAGGTTCCTTATTGGAGCAATGTCCATGGTCAGGGCTCTTGTAACCAATCAGGTTGATTGTCCTTTCATAGGGCACACTTACAGTTTGGCAGTTAACCCTTTTGGGTGGTGGTGGATTTTTGCACCGCTTACAGCAACCGCCATCATCTACCAGTTGGTCAGGCGGACAATTGCTTACATCTAGGCATATCTCCTGCTTCTCATGGATAATCAACAGTCCACCATGGGGAACACATGTGTATATGATGCATTTGTCCAAGCTCTGCCATTGCTCGTTCGGCTTGTAGATTTTTCCGTCGTGTACGCAACTCGTCTGGACACAGGAGCCACAACATTTGTCGGTATTTTCATTATGCACGTAACTAAACCCAGGCCTGCATTCTTTGATGCAGGTGAGCACAGTGCTGACCACTTGGATGGTATTGTCTATATTGACGCACTCATATGAGACACATGGTTTGCCAGGCAGTTGCCATTGGTCTCCCGGCTTGTAAGCCTGAACTTGGCCGTTGTCGGTAATCAAGCATTTGTCCTTGGGTGGAACACATTGGTAAGAAGCACAGCAGTCTCCGGGCAACAACGAGGACACGATCTCATAATGTGGTTGCGGGCAAACCGTTGGATGTTTCGGGCATTTGCTGGGCACACACACAACTTTTTGATCAGGACAACAGCCAGTGATTAGGGGATGAAGTTCTTCCCCTGGCTTCAGTTGAATCACTTTCAATGGCTCACATTGATCCAAAGGTTTGCATTCTGGAGTAAATACCAAAGGAAAAGAGGAAATATTATTTTAAATTCAATTTGACGAATATTACGACTACTTACCGCAAATGTAAACAGGGCATCCATTTATATCCTTGTCAACACGTCTGTTCTGATTGGGACCACAGTTGGGCAGCTTCGGTTCTTCACATTGCTGACCCGGTTTAACGATATCCGGAATGCAGCTATACACTGGGCAACACTTAAACTCCAGATTCTGCACTTGAACCTTGTAGCCCTTCTGGCAAATTACATCCTTGGCCTGAACACACTGCTCCTTCTCGCAGCTAACTTGACCGCTGGGCAAACAGGTGCACTTGGTGCACTTGTCTGGTTGCCAGAGATCACCGACATGACGTCCATCGCCACAGCTTATGCACTGACCGGGTGGCACACATTTGCCATGGTGCAATACCTGATCATTGGGACAGAAACAGCCCTCATAACGGCTGGTGTGTAGACATCTTTCCTGGCGTAGGAGCTTCTGATTTATCTTATCCTCCCGAACAATGCCGGTTTCGCAGTTGACATAACAATCGCAGGGTTTATATGTCAAACCAGCCGGACACTGAGCTGGACATTGGGCCAAAGGACGCCAATCGACGCAGATGCCAACGGCATTACATTCAGCTGCATAGGCAGTTAGAGCATCGCAGATATCTCTTTTGTCCGAGCCATCCGAGCATGTGTCCTGCTGACAGACTTGTATATATGCCAAGGGATTGACCAGCAAGGGACATCGACCAAAGATTCCAGAATTCACAATCAATTGGTAGCACAAATTCTTTTCCCGAGGCAAAGGCTTGCAAATCTTACTGTTCTGATCATTGCACTTCTGTGTATCGATGCCCAAACGTGGTTCACTTATCTGCCAACTGGTCACAAAATCAAGTAGATCAAACTTGGGCTTCTTATCGGGCTTCTTTTGTTGATTGATCTGCAAGTCATCTATGGACAGGCCATTGCAATTGCCACAAAGACCTTCCATACGATTGCCATAACGCACTGAGGGCACGGTTAGCTAAGAAAATAAATTTAGAATTTAGAACTTGAATCGATTCTATATGTTCGTTTACTTACCAGGAATTGCATTGTATCTAGTTTCAGTGTCAATTCCAGTTTGGCCTGAATGAGTTGGACTACAAGCTCTCCTTCTCTCTCCTGCAGCACTCTCAGCCAAGGGGCTTGATGTGGCCATAAAGTGATGAAATAGCCATCGGCAATCACATGAACACTTCTATTCGTGGTTCCTTCGATGTGCAATGTATGCTCCCCGGCAGTTACATGCAGGGCCTGGACACAGTTCTCTAAATTGGCCAAGCCACACGGCTTAATGGTTACATACACTTGGAAACTATAGCTGCCAGGCAGAAGTAAGTCGCGGGATACTAAATATGTACAGTTGCCCTTAAAGCTATAGCTAGTCCTGTCATAGGTAACAAATTTGTTGCCACCGAACATGGTGCACTTGCAATCCTTGCAATCATCCACCGGAACACAATCATCGCCATTTCGAACAGTGCCCTCGGGACAATAGCACCCGGGGAAGCAAGTATTCGGCACGGTTGGACATACAGATGTGGATCTCGTTTGTGGACCACAGTGTGGTTCACAGCGTCGCTTATAGCAGTCGTAATGGATCAGTGGTGGCCGACAAGGCTGCGGGCAACGATGTACACTACGCCAAGTGGTCAACTGTAAATGGGGATTAACAGCCAAACATTGGCGTACATATTGCTGGAGAAGATCACAGCGACAGTTGCCCTCGGCGCCATTATTGATCTGTAGACACTGACAAGCACTTTCCACGCACTTGTCCAAGTAGTCCTGTATATTCACCGATTTGCTGCAGGCATCGAACAACGGATGTCTGTAGGGATAAAAGGGATTAGTATTTTAAAAAAGTTTCTTTCAGAAATGATTGATTTACCTCACTGTATTGCACAATTGTAGAGCACGTTGCTGCAGATCGACCGGGCACACTTGGGGTCGGCATTGATCCAATGACAATTTGCGATCGAACCAACTGTCACCGAAATCTTTAGTGCCAATCAATAGCAAACCAGCGGGCGTACGCTTATCATCGAACAGCTGTCCATTGTAGAAACCACAAAGACCATCCACATACCCAAGAAGATCCTGGGAAACACCCAAAAGTATATTGCCATTAACTCCATACTGAACCCAAAATTTGTGTTGACGACACACGACAACAATTGTCTCTCCTATGTGGGTAATGAAGAAGGATCGTCTCAAGGCACTACTCTGGGCCAGATTGCGGGCATCGAATTCGTAACCATTAAATATTACCCTCTGATTGGGTAAGATGGTCAGCGTATTGCCAGCCAATTTATCCTCTATGATCACAGTCTTTGAACCACAATTGTTTTGATTCTGAGCGCACTGCAACTGGGCACGGACCGACCAGCGTTGACCACGGATATCACGAGCCAAGATATGGCTACAGATATCATATTTATAGATGGTTCCATCAAAGGTCCTAAAAAGCCGTCCATTTATGTCACAAGTATCATCCGGAACGCGTTTACGCCTGCACGAGAAAGTGGGACATTGGCGAGATCCGGCTGGAATTATTGTCTCATCTACCTTTGGCTCATAGCCAGGTGGACATTTGGGTTCTTCACATTTTGTGACATTCCGGCGCTGAGGCAGGCAACAGAAAGCAGTGCAATACTGCATATCAATGTCTTCACCCACCTTTATCTGGAGATCCAGCAATGCTTGGAGCTCTGGTGGCAACTTGAAGTCATTTCCATACAAACTTATGCCCGATCCGGTTAAACGACCACTATTCCAAACGAATTTCATATCAGTTTCAAGTTGCTCCTCCACCAAGGGATCCTCCTGAGAAAGATTATCTGGATATGTTGATTCCACAACTTGAGTTTTTTCCAATAACTCTTCTATGCCAAATGGTGACTTGAGTAAAATATTCGATTCTATTTCCGGTTGGCCAGGAATCAAGGGCAATTCGTTTATCTCCAATTGTTCCAGTGTCAATGTTTCGGCCTTAACTTGATTTTTGGCCAGCTCGTCTTCTCTCCATTCCTCTAGTTTATTGGCATCCAATGAAGCAATTACTTTATACGCTGCAGATGCTACTTCTTCGTTAGGTGAAGATTTCAGTGTGCCAAGCCACTCCTGCAGCACCTCCAATTGTTCGGGCACTTCATCGTCTTCTTTGAAACCAAACAGGAACATTGAAGATAATGCTTTTGGCGATTTCCCTGTGATCTTTATGTCATAGCCAGGGGGGCACACAATTTGTGGGCATTCCGGAGGTGGTTTTGGGGTAGTGGCTATTAAAGATAATGACAGGTATTAGCATATCGTCCCAAATTTTAGCCTATCCAAGTATTAAAAAAACTTTTAACTCTTTTTCTTCAGTTACTTACGTGGCTTAATTGTGGTGACCTTGGAATCGCAGGTTTCATCCTCGTCGTCGGCGCAGTTTTGGACACCATTGCACCACCATTCGCTGGGAATGCAATCACCACTGGTGGGACACAATCGTGTGCTTGGAGGACACAATTGGCACTCGCAATTGCAACCGTTCTGTACAAGTCTTGTATTCTCACGACATGGCGGACACTTTTTGGCCTTGCAACTGATGATGCCTCCCAGTAGACAGACGCATTCCTCACACTTTTTGTTCTCAAACTTGCTGCCAATCTGATATGGAGTGAAGTTATCAATGCAGGGGCAATGATTGCGTTCTACGCATTTTGTTCCCATCCAGAAGAGTCCATCCTGACAGGGACATTCCTGGGATCCTTGAGGTAACTCGAAACCATCGCAAATTGCACATTTCACTGGGGGGGGATCCGTAGTGTTTGCTGAAAATCAAGAAGATTAATCAGCAATCTATGATATGAATAAATCACTTACGATATGGCAGGAAACAACCGATCGGTTCGATACGCCAATTAATATTATGCTCCCAGGTTGTTGGTATCAGTCTCAAATAACGTGTCACGATTGGACGCTCAAAGTCATTTCGCCAATCATTTTGGGAATCTTGATTGCCCTTGAAAATCTGTGATTTATCATTCGGTCCCGGCAATTCATTCCAAATTTGTTTATTTAACGAGAACAGCACACGATATGAGGTGACCCAACCACTTTTGCCTCCTCGCGTCTGTATGGCCGTAATATTACGAGGCTGCAGGAAATCAAAGTCCACAAACTCATCCACCTTATTGGCCAATGGACGCCATCCCAGCTGATTGTTGAATTTCAGTAGATCCAACAAACTCGTTTGGCTATCCACCAATGAGGACAGCCAAATACTGCTGGCACTCACTTGATGTTGTCTCAGAGCTCCATTATTAACTCCCAGTGGATCCTCGCAAATCAATTTGAAAGTAGGTGGCTTAGTCGGTGGCAGCGGAGTGGTGAGTATTGGTGGCTTCGATGTCGTGCTTGGCAAATGGTTGCACAATAGGAAATCAACTCGTAGGGCGATGGTATTTTGCCATTTAAGGGCATAGAGACGCAATGAAATGGCCTCAATGGGTCGCTCAAAGACCTGTGCTATGGCAGCCCTTGAATCCTTTGGTCCACGGAACAATTGCACTTGCCCCGTATTATCGATTACCTCATGAAAGCTCTGACCATCCAACGAGTATACCACTTTAAAGAGTGTTACATAGTTATCAAAGTGTGGATCACCAGCAATGAGAAGGCCATAGATAGCCAAAGGATTCTCAAATTTCAATTGCAAATATTGAGACTTGTCGCTAACTTGTGGTGACCAGGCACCATCATTTAGCTTTGGCTTCCGATGAAGACGTGCCAAATGTGGCTTATACTTGTCATTCAAGTGACTGGAAGCTGTAAAAGCATCATCTCTTATAGTCGGTCCCTTGGTAAACAAGCGTATCAAGCTGAAAAATAATAAGTTAGTCTAAGATGCCAAACTAAATTATCCAGTTACTTACCTGCTAGGTGGACATAGTATTGGTGGGGTCAGGGTAGTGGGTAAGATTGGCACAGGTGTGGTTGTTGCATTACCTCCAATGGGGGCTACACAAATGAAACGAACGAGATGAGGATTTATATCCAGTTATGCTAATGTAGTCCTAGTACTTACGGGTCTCTGTGGTTGTTTCCTTGGGCACACAGATAAAACGATTATAAACACATTGACAATCGAATTGTGCAGTGATGATAGTATCATGTGGCTTAACATACACGTCTCTATGGTCATCTAGACACGGACAATCGTCCTTGTCCACACAAGTCGCATCATCGCGCCAGAACTTGCCTAGAGCCTTGCAATCGGGTCGCTTCTTAGGCACACAACCGGGCTTGCAATGCTCGTTGGGCTTACAGAGACCACGTCGGATCAGTTGCTGGCCAAAGAAGTGACACGTGTGCTCGCATTGATTGGCACAATCGGACCACTGTTGATCATCCGTACAAGGATCTGTGGTCTTGCGGCATTCGGATCTAATGCGAGAGACTGTGGCAATTTGATCGCAGGTTCCAATCGATGGATTAAACATCAGATTAGGGCCACAAGTGCCGCTCACCCAAAACCATTGGCTCACTCCGATTTTTCGCATGCAACGTAGATACTGATGGCAATCGCCAGGATACTCTTTGAACAGTCCCTTGTCCGGATCACATGGCTCTGTGGGTGGAGGCGTCGTCGGCGGTTTGGGCGTAGTGCGTCCCTGCTCATCGCATTGACACTTTACACGTATCTCATAATCATGACACTTGCCCACACAAACCAGACCCTTGTCCAGATTGCACACAACATTATCGTCCACCAAATCGAAAGGAACTTTGCTATCCTTCACACGACACTCGATGTGGCTCATGTACTCGCGATCGCAGGTACCATAGATAGACTCAAATTTATCGTACTTGGGCAGTGGTTCCAGATCATTGAGATTAATGCCTCCCACATTGGAACCACGATCAAACCAACGTGACCAGCCGTGTATGCAATTCTTTCCACCTTGCTGATTCGGTTCCTCAGTTGATCCTGTCACCTTAATTGGTGACTCTGTGGTAGTTACAGTCGGTGGACATGGAATGCCACTGCAAATCTCCTTCTTCTTTGAACACCGACAAGTGGCACAGTCGTCCGAGTAAGTAACATCACCTTCATAGTATTTGCGATCATCCTTCACCAGACACACGGGTCGGCACTCTGTCTTCGATACACACGCGGTGTAAGTATCATTGTAATAAATTTGTCCCGGAGGACAGGGTTTAATTAGACAGCCCTCTACACAGTTCTCATGATGACAGATACGAGCTGCTTCTCCTTGGTCCAGTAAATTGTCACAGGTCTCCACCGGACAGGCTGAAGTACAGGCGCTATAGTCGGAGCATTGGGGATCACATTGCATGGCTGAAAAAGGAGACAGTTTTTCAAAGTTCTAAGTGGGGAACGACATAGCGAAATTATGTCGCGCGGAGATATGCCGTTTTTTTAACGGCGGAGATATGACGTTTTGAAACGACATATCTCCGCGCAAATCACCGGCGATGATATAATAATAAACCCCAACAATAATTTCGCGCGGAGATATGTCGTTTTTCTAACGGCGGAGATACATATGACGTTTTGAAACGACATATCTCCGCACAGATCACCGGCGATGATATGTCGTTTTACAACGACATATCTCCGCCGTTAAAAATGCGACATATCTCCGCCAGAAAAATGTACTGGGCGGAGATATGTCGTCGGAGATATGTCGCTATGCCTTCTAAATAGAGTTTTCCCATGTTACTTACGACAAAAATGTGGGGATCGCCAACGTATGCTTATGCCCTTCTGGGCACAGGCATCGGCATAGGCCGCCACAGCCGTGCATAGGCATTCACAGTCGCCACCTTGATCACAGGCACAGGTATCAAAGACGCAGCGTTTTAGGTACACATCTACCGGGACTTCGGCATGGCAACGGGCGAACAGAGGAGTCTTTAGGATTCCACACTTGGCCTCTGACCACGAACGACGTTGGGCATTTCGCTGACAAGTGTCAAAGGGTTGGACAGGCAACTCACATTGCTGATTTATACGCCAGGAATGACCAAAGAGAGTGGGTTCTGTTTCCTGACCACCCGATGGGGATTTGAAATCATCCACACTATTGCCATTATTATTGCCACAAAGACCAGCCACACGACCACGCCATTCGTTGCCCAGTCTCACATAGACTCGTGTGCCTTCGTCCCACTTGATTTGCAGATGCAAATGGATGACCTCAACGACCACAAACAATCCAGCCTTGTAGATGTGGAACGAACTCGAAGGTCGCGAGCCCAATTGTTGCTTGCCGCCGGCGCCCAGCTTCAATTTCTCTTCACCGTTTTTTCCACTTAAAGTAATCTCCAAGGACTTGGAGCAAGTGATACCATTTGAACCGCATATCACATTTTGTAGGGTAATCAAGAAACCACTGCCCTGATCGTTCTTTCCCTTGGAAAGGATGTAGTCACAAGCACCCAGGAAGTCGTAATCTCTGCCATCGAAGGTACTAAAGTGCGAGTCACCCCAAACACTGCACGTGGATTCGCAATCATTTCGTGTACACTTCCATAGGCCACCCTGGCAGACACAGACATTGCAAGCCTCATTAAAGGTGTCGCCATCGTTGAAGCTACGTCCGGCATGATGGCAGGAGCACTTCTCCGGAGGGACACACTCATCTTTAGTGACATCGTAGACATAGCCATCGGTGCAAACACAACCAGGACGACAGGAACTGGTATCGGGCGAGAAGTTGTGCATATTTTTACAAGTCTTTGGCTCATTGGGAGCACAGCTAATGAATTTGGCGAAAGGACGCTTGGCACATTGTTTACGCAGATTACCCTGAGGTGGAAACTTGGTTAAATCCTGATCATCCGCGTCGTGGCAATCCCAAAGACCTTTCACACAAGTACTACAAATAAATTTTATCAGTAAGTATGTAGGTCAAAGGGATCGTTGGCTGATCAATTCTCACCATAATTGCTGAACCCGTTGGCCAGCTCGCACTTCCTTGTATCCCGGTTTAAAGTAGAAACCATCATAGAAACAAGAGCATGACTTCTGTGGCACACATTCCTGCTTCTCATTGAGATATTGGCCATTGGGACAGCGACAGCCATCGGCGCACTCTCGTTTGCATTTGTCACGTTCCTGTAGGTCGGCACAGCTAAGGGCACACGAATCACCACACTCATCGTACTCCTGGCCTTCGGGACACTTGTCCATGCACTCTTTAATCTCACGACGCCAACCAGTTTGGTATCCATTCCGCGCACATTCGTTGGCATAGACGGCAATGAGCTCACAAAGCGTTTTGTGGACGTCATTTTTGTCCGTGAGGGCACATATATCTGTTAGACAATTATCGTAGTTACTTTCCGGATCGATTGCCCAATGGCAGGGCTTGAAGATATCTGCCTTTAACCATGAGCACAACTTCTCGGCCAATTTGCGTTTCTCTGGATCGTTTAAACAGGAATTCGATTTATCTGGGACAGTTATATCGCCGCACATCTCCTTGGTCCGCCATTTGTTGGCAAAGGCAACGGCCGTATGCTCAAAGTCGCCATCCGGAGTGAGGAAATCATCTTTGGTATTGTCATTGAATGTACCGCACAAACCGCCCGTAGTGTCGCGATAGCTAAACGGAGCATCGATGTGTACGGTGGATTCACCATTCCACGATACAACCAAACCATCCTCAAAGGTGACAGTAAGGAGCCGAGAACTCGCAAGTCGCAATATTACTTCTCCATTTCCAAGATGAACCGGTAGTTGGGTAACCACTTGGCCATTGACAAAAGTCTGCAGTTTTTGGGCCAATTTGATGATTATTGGACTCCCATCGCGTAGGTTGAAGCGTATAATCAGAGTTCTGGTGCACGATGAACCCTTGATGTTTTCACGATCTGCCAAACACCGGACATTCTCACCCTCTATCGTTAGGGAAGACGTCATCAGTAGATAGTAGAAACAACGACCCTGGAAATCGTATTGCCGGCCATCGAAAGTACGATAATGTGGATCACCGAATGCCGTGCAGCGTTTGCCGCACTTTTTGTCCGTACACTGCCATTTGCCGGCCAAACAGGTGCACGTATTGCATTCCTTTTGATATTTTTCCCCGGGCTGGAATTCGCGTCCTCGCAACTGGCAGGGACACATTTTCCGATCTATACACTGATCTTTATACAAAAGTTTCCTCCGTGGGCAAAAACAGCCGTCAAAACATTTACCCTTTACACTGATCTCTTCACTCTCACACGTGGCTGGCGATTGGGGTCCGCAATTCTGATAGATTTGATCACCGCTGCAACTGATTGGACATACGGAGAGGTTTCGCCAATCCTTGACTGGCTCTTTCCCATTGAATTTGCAGCCTTCCACCAAAGTCATGAGGAAGTCGCAGGTTCCGCGAGTTTTCTGACTATCATCCTTTCCCCCACAGTACTCCTTGAGGCACACTTGCAATAGAGTTTCCTGATTGAATTGCTCCAGGCACGGCTTTAAGGGAAGATTAAGCAACAGTTGTTTGCATCTTTCGACAGCTTTCGTGTGTTGTTCCTTATCCTGGCAAGTGTCGAGCACACTGACTGGCGGATCAGTACAAGATTTACTTGGAAGCTTCCAGCTATCTGCGAAATCTTGGCAGGACTTGGCCACCGTTCTCGTTGAAGTCCATAAATGATTGTCCGGATTGGCATCTTGATATCCACAGAGACCAACCAATTTGCCCCACAAAGATTCACTTGCATGCACATCGATTCGCTGCTGCTGATCCCAAATAATCTTCAGACCCACAGTTTCAAATTCAATTTCTATGTTCTGAGCCACTGGCACGATTTTCATGCCCACAACTTGTACTGGTAGCGGCAATCGTTTTAAAGGTGTCCCAACAACCAACGATCCATCTGCAAGTGGAGTACATTTTCTTATAATATTGCCAAGTGGATCAATCACTCGATCACTTACTTATATTCTCAATTGTGTAGAGAACCGACTCGAAAAGCACTTGAATCACCAGTCCATTCGTTGGTCCTCCGCAGAGTGCGCAGGATTTTCTGATGGCAACATGATAAGCACCAAACAACTTATCGCTTACCAAAATGTGATCACATGTCAGCGGTGCCTCGAAGATTAGGCCGTCAAATGTACGAATATGGCGACCACCCCACGAACTACAAATCGATGGCTGTGTCTTAATGATTGTGCCCACTGCAGGTTTTCTTCTTAGACGAAGACCGCAAACGTCACCATCATTGGGCTCCACGGGTTTCCAGTCCTTTCGACTATTGTAACGTCCATAGCGACCACACGTTGTGATCAGATTGTTCGGCCATGTCTCATCGCCAGTTACAGTTACCGTGCCATTGGTATGCGTATCGGAAGTCGTAATTTGCTGGGAAACGTTTAGATTCGTTGCTAGAGGATGAGATTGGAGAACAGATTATTGTTGGCTTTTCTTTAAGAAACAAGAGTGCCATCAGAACCTTATTGAGGACTTAAATATTTTCGTATACCCATAAAATTTTTAACCTAATGATATTTATATGTATATTATTTTAATACTTACGATATAAGCATTTGGCGGTTGGACTAGGCTCAAACGTGCCAGTATCATATCTACATAAGTATAAGGGATGCAGCTGTCCCAGGACACTGACACCGGTTCTGGAAGGACAACTCAGTTGACATTCAGTACTAAATGGTCCATGCTTGCATTGAAAGTTGCCATTGAAAGTTGGTTTCAGTTCACAACGGGCAATGGCATCCTGGCATTGGAGACCACGGTAATTGGGAGGACACTCACACACATTGACAGCAATACATTTTCCTCCATTTAAACAGGCTGGCACACAAGTTGCTATAGACGAGATAGATCTTGGAGTGACGGATGAAAAGAGATTTTTGAAAATATAGCCACATACCAAGGCAATCTGGATAGACATTGGGTGTGGTAGACATCATGTCTTTATAGCTTGTACCGACACATTTTAGGAGTACCCTACTTCGACCATCGGAGAAGGCAAAGCCACGTTCGCATTCAACTTCACAACTGTCGCCGCGGCAAACGGTTATGGAGTTCTTTGGCAAGTGTGGTGGTTCTTCGGGACATGCATATGTCTGATGTTTCTCACAGTGTACACCGGCATATCCTTTTGGGCAGTGACAGTAGTTTTCTCCGTTGCAAATGCCTCCGTTCTGACAGGCACAGGCTCCCTCGCAGTGCTGTATAGTTTTAGCAGTTGGTGCTCCATTCTTAATGCCCCATCTGCCACTACGGCAGGAAAGGATCATTTGCTGTACATTGGATCTTTCGCCAAAGAAATGATTCTTTCCAATGCAGGCTACTTCACATTCTCCGCCTTCGCTGCTCTCGACACAATTCACATTCGTGTTAATAGGAAATTTGTATTCAGGACAATGCTTAAATGGCTTTTTTACTTGTGTATACCACAATTCAAAGGACCTCTTTGATCCCCAATTAGGAGTACTAAAAATTAAAGATGTTAAGATACGTTTACATTTCTAAATATCCTGGCACTCACTCCGGAACCCATGAGCGAGTCGGTTCTACTTTATAACACTGCACTATATTGCATAATCCTATTACAAGGAAATATAGTCCGACTTTTATATTCATGGTTTGCCTTTGAATCCTTTACAAAGGACTAGACCTGTGCAGAAGACAGGATTTCGTAAAACACTTTTCACTTTTCACTTATAAACACTTTCACAATAGTTCAACAAAAACAACTAAGTCCCGCTTGCATATTGGAGTCTCTTTTATACCCAAAAAAGAGGCTGGATGCATTATGCGATAAAGGCAAACAATAGAACTGGTATCAGGCGACCAAAATACATACATTTCTTACTTATTTTAATGTTTAACCATAATTATCAACAAACTATTGTTTGAGAACATTTGAAGTTCAGGAACAGTTTTATGCTTGTCCCAAAAATAAAAGAATAATAACTATATATTGCTGATAATATTTGAAGTTCGAATTCAGTGCGCTGATAAAATTCATTCTTAAATTGGGAAGGGGTCATTAGGTTTTGGTCATAGATACTATAAATAATTTCCTGATAATATTTGAAGTTCAAAGTGCGCTGATAAACTTCATTCTTAAATTGGAAAGGGATCATTGGGTTTTGGTTATATAAACAATCAAACAAAAAGATAACCCTTGAATTTAATACATTTTAAGTTGACTTCTATATAATACTTGGCGACATTGGCGTTGATCATGATTAGCTATGGAATCTGAATTTTATGCAGAATTTTTGGTTGGATTTGTTTTATGTTGGTTTTTTTTATTTATTTTCTTTATAGATGGATTTGCATTCTTATTATTAATTATTTCCTTTAATATCCAAATATGAAAGTTACAAGTTCAAATTTTTCAAGTCATTAGACGATAATTATCGTTGTTTTTGCATTATGAAATTTTTCACCAACACTTTAAATTCATCAGTTTCCAACACTCTTCGACCAAAAAAACCGGACAAAGTAAAATAAAGAAAAGAGCAAAGTCAGATTGGCCGCCACACATAGAAATAGCAACAATGGAGCCTTCTTTGGACAATTACAAGCTGAGCTGTGAACTTTTAGGACACAGCATGGATGTTCGGGCGGTGGCAGCTGGAGCTGTCACACCTTTAGGAGGGCAAGTAATTCTGTCTGGGTCGCGCGATAAAAGTACCAAACTATGGAAGCCAAGCGGGTTCGTATCCTCTTTATTCACTGTAATTATCATTCCAACAAAAAGATTTGCAATACATTTACAGAAACGAGTATATTGAGAGTGTAACTCTACAGGATCATAAAAATTTTATCTCATTTATTTACTACCTCGCAAAGGAACAATGGATTTGCACGGCCAGCAACGATGCCACCATTTGTATTTACAAAGAAGACGAAAGCTTAATTCCCCTTCTCACGCTAAAGGGTCACGAATCGACGGTATGTACTGTAGCAGGTGCATTGAAACCGAGAAGCCTCATAAGCGGCAGTTGGGATAAAACAGCGCGCGTCTGGACTATTGGCGAAACCGGCGAAGTGACATTTATTACGCTTCAGGGGCATGAAGCGGCTGTCTGGGCAGTAGCCACACTGTATGACCAATCGAAGTATGTTACAGCCGGGGCCGACAAGTGCATTTACTATTGGAATGAAAGTGGCGACAAATTAAGACTGCTCAAGGGACACACAGACTGTGTACGCTCTCTAATTTCACTGCCGGCAAATTCATTGCTCTCCTGCGGCAATGATGCTGTCTTACGCTTCTGGAACGAGGACGGCGAGTGTGTGCGTCAATTGAATGGCCACACCAACTATATCTACGCCATGGCTACTAATGAGGCTCTCGGTGAGCATATTGTGGTTTCATGCGGAGAGGATAGTACGCTACGCATGTGGAATGTCATTACTGGGAAGGAACTTGGTGCGCCCATCTTACATCCAGCTATTTCGGTGTGGTCGGTAACCTGTCTGCAAAACGGGGACATTGTAACTGGCTGCAGCGATGGCATTGTCCGAGTGTTTAGCCAGGATCCAGCTCGTCAGGCCAATAAGATCCTAAGACAAGCCTTTGATCTAGCCGTAGCCACAAGAAAATCGGAAATGAACGAAGAAATCGGAGGCATTAAAAAGACAGAGTAAGATTAACATACTCTTTACTTCTACAACATTCCCCTTTACATATTTTGTTCTTGTTGCAGTCTTCCGGGTCCTGAAGCCTTGCTTTCAAATGGTACACGCGATGGTCAAACGAAAATGGTGAGGTATCCCGATGGTTCTGTCAAATGCTACAGCTGGGAGTTGGGAAAATGGAATCTAGTGGGTGATGTTACCGGTGCCACTGGCGGAACACAAACTAGTTCGGGCAAGAAACTGCATGAGGGCAAGGAATATGATTATGTCTTTAGTGTCGACATATCCGATACGGAGCCACCCATTAAGTTGCCTTACAATCGCGGCGAAGATCCTTGGCAAGCAGCCCAATCCTTTATTCACAAAAATAATCTACCACAAGCCTATTTGGATCAGGTGGCAAATTTCATAGTGAAGAATTCGGAAAATTCTACGGTGGTGACGCAACAAACATCAACCGGTTATCAGGACCCATTTACAGGTGGTTCACGGTATGTGCCCGGCTCTAGTAATACGAATCTCGGTGGCGGTGGAAATATGGATCCATTTACCGGAGCTTCGAGCTATTCAACAACAAGCAGCAGCAGCGCCCAGCCCAAAATCGATGTAAATTTTGTACGATCCGGCGATAAGCATTTTCCGGTCACCAGCTATCGTACTTTTGACACTTGCGATGCCAACAAAGTGCTAGAGAAAATGAGGTGAGGCGCATTATGATCTCACTTGGTAATTTTTCTTAATTAATGTTCTGTTTGCAGAGAGTTCAACAATAAACTTACTCTCGCGGAGGGCAAAGTGGGCGAAGAACTATTGCTGGCAGTCGTTAAACTTGCAGATCAATCTCCTGAATTGGACTTGACTTCTCTTGACGCTTTGATGTTGCTACTTAAATGGCCAGCTGGAATGCTGTTTCCAGTTATTGATGTTGTACGCTTGGCTGTACGCAACGAGGCTATCTTTAGTGCTCTCAATACCAGTCACAATTTCCTGAATACCGTGCTGCCGCACTTAAGTGGATCGGCTGCCAATCAATTGATGGTTGTACGATGCCTGGCTAATGCCTTGACCCATCAATCTGGACGTCAGCAGATCGAAACTTTGTTCCCAAAAATTATCGAGCTTGTAGGCGGTATTCGGGCTGGAAGCCCCAATCTACAGATTGCCGTTTCCACTTTCTATCTGAATGTAACAATTGCTCAGACCATGGGTCGGACAAATCCAGATATATGTCATGCCGTAACCACCGGAGTTGTAGAGTTGTTTAAATGGGCAAAGGATTTAGAGTCCTGTTATCGTTCGGTGGTTGCCATTGGCAATTTAACCACAACATCATGCGGCCAGGAAACCATTGCACAGGTTGTCTCTGTGGACTATGTAATGGATAAATTACGTGAGTTGACCAACACACCTCAAGGCGAGAATTTTAGCAAGCTTAACTCGGCAGGACAGGCTCTATTGGCTGCATTTTGAGAACCAAGTCTAAATTGTATATTGGTGTTCGATTTTTCCTAATTAAATACATATAAATTTAAATAAACTATTTACTGGTTGAGGAGGAGGAAGAGGGGAATGCATCTTTTTTCTGCTGCTGTTGCCTGTTTTGTATGCGATCAAGCAGCTCCTGTTTCCAACTTTCTTCTGGTACACCCTTGGCCCAATCGGGCACTGTTATATTCGGTAATGTAATCTTTGACATGGCACTCAGAATCTGAATTAAAACAGACATTACCTTCTTTAAATTTTAGAAATTTTAGACAACTGTCTAACCTGATCGGTTTTTGTTTTATCGAGCTCAATTTCAAGTTCTCTTGGACGAGGCTCGTTCCACACTTGACGTTCGATTTCGGTGTCGACAGGTTCAATGGGCGGCATATTGGGATCCCCATGTGTCACTTTCGCTGTGGTCAAATCAATATTTTTGTCGTCATCTTCAGGTGAAGTGGGAACTGCAGATGCTGCCGCTTGAGGCTCGTCTTCCATTGCCAGGGGTTCGTATCCATTATAGGCATCGTCACTGTCATCGGTCTCTGTCTCGCCAGGATGGGGAATGGCAGGCGTAGAGAATTGATCCAGTTCTCCGGGATCAGTAGGTAATTCTGGACCCATCTTCTTGTTTTGTTTTTCTTTTCTGCTTTGTTTTCCTTTCGTTTTGTTGTTTCGATAACGACTAATTCAGCTTTAAATTATCGATAACTAGTTGTCGCCAGCTGTATTTAAAATTTCAGGAAAGATTAGGTATTTTGTTTTTAATAAACTACATGTTAAGGCTTTTATTTAAGACATTTATTTCACTTAATACAAATAACCAGGCGTAGATGTGGACGCACTTGTTCCACTACTACTGTCACCGGTTCCCACTTTTTGAAGCGGCGCTATAGTGGATTTGATATCACGATTCGAAGTCTTTCTTAATTCGGTGGCAGCATGCTGCAGTTGCATAGTGCACTCACTGCTGGCCCCGTTGAGGCTAAGATGGGCGAATTCCTTTTCTAATAGCATTGCCAGAGCTTCGAGCAATTCAACGAAACCCAAAGCCAAAGCAGCACGCCTTATGCGATTCAGTTCTTTATAGAAATGCTGAGTTTTATCGGGCATTTTCTTGGCATGCCGCAAAACTTTTTGCACATCCGATTGCAGACTTGCCTGTCGTATCCACACAACACTACTCTGGGAATAGGAACGTCGCTCAGCGCGTACCGGAAAACTGGCAGTTTCGCCCGGAGCTAGATCTTCGGTAAATCCAAGAAGTTCCAGATCACCCAACCATGGTATAACATTGGTGCCCGGAGGAAGAATGTTTAGCATCAAATTTGATTTCTTCTTTGCATCATTAAATGCATAAATGAAGCCATACCATTTATCAGCCAACTGCACCAAGGCGGCCATGTTCTCCATTTTAAGGGCACCATGCAGTAAAACACAGAATGATTCTTTCTGCTGTTCCATCTGTAGGGGTCCAGAGCTGTGCTTAAGCACAATGGTAACATCAGCGTCGTCACCGCTTTCTCCTGCATCCGCCTCTTTTGAATCTTTCGCGTAGAAATCGCGAATGTCCTGTTCCAGTTTCTCCATCTCATAATTCGGATTATTAATATCCAATTTCGGGGGCTTGGCCACAGCAGCCATGCTACCCGATCGACGACTAGTTGGCTTTTCGCGTTCAAATTTGGGCAGAACCCAGTGGCGACTTAGTATTGCCGGCGAACCAATGTCCGAAAGGGCTAGAAATCCGCGGACTTCGATGATTGGTTCAATGTGACACAACTTGGGCTCATGTGACGTCGGTGGCCAGAGAAGTACAGGAGTTTCCATTCGAAAATAGCTGCCACATTTTAGGGTAACCTCTGTGGACTTGTAGCTACTTTCGCATAGCCGCTCCACTAGCTCAAAAACAGTAGTGCGCCCCAATTCACTTTTATGACTCCCAGTACTCGGAGCTTCGCCTCCATTACTAGCCCCATCGACTAGTTGTTTGACCGGCTTCGTCGTAAAGAGCTGACCTAAAAAAAAAGAAAAAGTGGTTAAGTTTTACAGTAATCACTGAAATTACAAGACTCACCCTTCAAATGGGCAACGTCAAGCAGTTGCTGGTACACAGTTAGACCACGCGTAAAATAGTGATCCGCATGGAGTCCCAGACACACAATGTTAATATTGTACGCCGCCAGCGTTTTAAGCCAGCCATACTCCGCCTCCGACTCTTTGCCAGTGTAGGCCTCTATGAACCCACTGAGCGATGTACTCCCAAAGCCAAGACCACAGTCGGTGAAAACAACTAATTGCAATATATTCTGGCTACCCCAACTGGCCATTAGTTGAACCACCGTCTGTAGCATGGTTATAAAGCATGCCTTGTCCAATGGCTCAATCTTTTTCACTGCTTGCCGGATTTGCTCATAGTCCCGGGTGAAATCCACTTTGAGTTCGGTAACAGTTGAGAATGAAACAAGAGCCACATGCTCCAGTTTGCCAGCTGCAGTCAAATTATCCAAAAGGTTCTGTATGCCCTTGACAGCCAAGGATTGATATGTGTGCTCATTTCGTCCGGGAATGGGACGAATCATGGACAGCGAAGCATCCAACGCTATAATTGTTGGCATTTTGTGTTTTTGCTCCAATTCCTCTCATTAAATTTGGCAATCGTTTTAGCTGCTTCTGGATTTCCACAAAACAAAAATACAACAAAAAAAAACAAACACAAACACCCCCTATTAGCGAGAATTCGTCTGACTTTATACACCGTGAGAAACGGGTTCTGATACTGCAAAAGGTGCAGTTTTCTCTTTCATATTTTGTATGCCCTTCATGATCTAATGTAAATATATAAATAATGAAATATAATATTAATGTAAATATAAATATATGAAAAACATACATAAAATATTTTTCTCAGTGCAGAATTCGCCAAGCCGTTAAAAATTGCCATCAAATCTATGTGCGTAAAGTTAGCCACACTGTTAATGCCGAGTTATCCACAACCCTCTGTTAACCCACTGTTAAGTTTTTTGCATTTTTGATTTTCAATTTTTCAGCTATTTAGTAACTATTTTAAATGAAATAAAGTTTAATATGCTAAAAAATATATCAATCTATTGTTTTTATTCACTTTTGGAGGATTTTGAGCATTCTATATATTTACAATTTGTCCATGAAAATGGGCATTTTACGTATTCGTTCAGCACAGCTCCAAAGGCACAGCTCAATGACAATGAAATGCCAGAATTTTCCCCAATTATTCATTATAATCCCCAAGAAATTTCAATGAAAACGTGTGAACGGTTTTCGAGAAAATTGCATTTTTGTTGACCACCCATGTTTTTCCCCATACAAAATATGCCAGAAATATGCGCCGACTTTGGCGGGAATGCACACTTTTCCAAGAACACAGCTCAATGGACATTGAATGCCAGAATGATCAGTGGACTTTCAGGAATATGTGCATAGAATTTTATTCAGAATGTGTGAAAGGTTTTCAAGAAATATGTAAAAATATATGGGTACCTCAATGAAATAAATATTTTTTGTGCAAAGCCAATTCGCCTCAATTTTCTTCTTCTTCCCCTTTTTATATCCCCATACAAAATATGTCAAAAATTGCGCCGACTTTGGCGAGAATGCACACTTTTCCAAGAACACAGCTCAATGGACATTGAATGCCAGAATGATCAATGGACTTTAAGGAATATGTGCATAGAATTTTATTGGGAATGTGTGAAAGGTTTTCGAGAAATATGCATAAATATATAGGCGCCTCGAAGAAATAAATTTCGCTTCAGCAATGGCAATTCGCCGCTCTGTTTTCATGCTCGCGGCTCATTTGAGACTCGCGGCTCGTTTTGAGACTCGCGGCTCGTTTTGAGACTCGCGGCTCATTTTGAGACTCGCGGCTCAATTTGATATTCGCCGCTCAGCTCTCTTCTTCTTCCCCCTTATTATATCCCCATACAAAATATGCCAGAAATATGCGCCGACTTTGGCGAGAATGCACACTTTTCCAAGAACACAGCTCAATGGACATTGAATGCCAGAATGATCAATGGACTTTCAGAAATATGTGCATAGAATTTTATTCAGAACGTGTGAAAGGTTTTCGAGAAATATGCATAAATGTAAGGGTATATATTTGTTCAGCAAAGGCAGGTTGCCGTTCAGTTTTGAATTTCGCCTTTCCATATGGTGGAATAGGGGGATCAGGCACATATGGTGCCGATGAAATATTGGGTTTTGCACTGTGGTACACGTGTGGTAATAAAAACATTTTGATGTTTTCTTAGTAATAATATTAGATATATTTATGTAGGCTTTCTTAAAAATATGAATAAACTTAATGAAATATGTAATTTTTAAATTTGTCTTTCTCATTTAAAGGAGAATTGTAGTGATGTTTACATACATATATGTATGTTCGTGGAACTGCAAGCAAATTTGTTGTAAACAAATGAGACTTGAACCATTGTATCATTCTGGTAGTTTGTTCTCGTTGTTTATTTAAATTATTAATAAAACAAATTCATTCGCACTTTTACAAAAAAGCAAAAACAACTTTCTTAATTACGAGAAAGAAATTAGAAGCATAGAAAGAAATTTTGAATAATAAAAAAAAAACTCTCCTCCGCTAGGATTCGAACCTCTACCTATTTTATATATGCATATGAAAAAGATGCAAGTTACAAATTAAAATTATAAAACCTCCACTAGGATTCGAACCCGTATGTATTTTATATATACGTGTCATATACATGCTCCCCATATACTTTTTTTGGCTTAATTTTAATTTTTTGTTTTGTAAATTTATAAATATATATGTATTGATACTGACACTATTTGATTTTTGTCATATCCTTTAAAATAAACATAAGAAAAAAAAAAAAATAGACAAAAAAAAAAACCCACGTGCGGGTTCCAAACCTAAACCGGGTAAAAAAAATTCCGAAAAAAAATTTCAGCCCGATAGCTCTTAAGACGGGTGAGTCAAACGCATTCGCACAGACGGACGGACGGACGGACAGACGGTTATGGCTATATCAACTCAGCTTCTCATGGTGATCAAGAATATATATACTTTATGGGGTCGGAAACGTCTCCTTCTGTGCGTTACAAACATCTGACCAATTTTATAATACCCTCTGCAAGGGTATAAAAAGTATATGGGGAGCATGTATATGATACGTATATATAAAATACATACGGGTTCGAATCCTAGTGGAGGTTTTATAATTTTAATTTGTAACTTGCATCTTTTTCATATGCATATATAAAATAGGTAGAGGTTCGAATCCTAGCGGAGGAGAGTTTTTTTTTTATTATTCAAAATTTCTTTCTATGCTTCTAATTTCTTTCTCGTAATTAAGAAAGTTGTTTTTGCTTTTTTGTAAAAGTGCGAATGAATTTGTTTTATTAATAATTTAAATAAACAACGAGAACAAACTACCAGAATGATACAATGGTTCAAGTCTCATTTGTTTACAACAAATTTGCTTGCAGTTCCACGAACATACATATATGTATGTAAACATCACTACAATTCTCCTTTAAATGAGAAAGACAAATTTAAAAATTACATATTTCATTAAGTTTATTCATATTTTTAAGAAAGCCTACATAAATATATCTAATATTATTACTAAGAAAACATCAAAATGTTTTTATTACCACACGTGTACCACAGTGCAAAACCCAATATTTCATCGGCACCATATGTGCCTGATCCCCCTATTCCACCATATGGAAAGGCGAAATTCAAAACTGAACGGCAACCTGCCTTTGCTGAACAAATATATACCCTTACATTTATGCATATTTCTCGAAAACCTTTCACACGTTCTGAATAAAATTCTATGCACATATTTCTGAAAGTCCATTGATCATTCTGGCATTCAATGTCCATTGAGCTGTGTTCTTGGAAAAGTGTGCATTCTCGCCAAAGTCGGCGCATATTTCTGGCATATTTTGTATGGGGATATAATAAGGGGGAAGAAGAAGAGAGCTGAGCGGCGAATATCAAATTGAGCCGCGAGTCTCAAAATGAGCCGCGAGTCTCAAAACGAGCCGCGAGTCTCAAAACGAGCCGCGAGTCTCAAATGAGCCGCGAGCATGAAAACAGAGCGGCGAATTGCCATTGCTGAAGCGAAATTTATTTCTTCGAGGCGCCTATATATTTATGCATATTTCTCGAAAACCTTTCACACATTCCCAATAAAATTCTATGCACATATTCCTTAAAGTCCATTGATCATTCTGGCATTCAATGTCCATTGAGCTGTGTTCTTGGAAAAGTGTGCATTCTCGCCAAAGTCGGCGCAATTTTTGACATATTTTGTATGGGGATATAAAAAGGGGAAGAAGAAGAAAATTGAGGCGAATTGGCTTTGCACAAAAAATATTTATTTCATTGAGGTACCCATATATTTTTACATATTTCTTGAAAACCTTTCACACATTCTGAATAAAATTCTATGCACATATTCCTGAAAGTCCACTGATCATTCTGGCATTCAATGTCCATTGAGCTGTGTTCTTGGAAAAGTGTGCATTCCCGCCAAAGTCGGCGCATATTTCTGGCATATTTTGTATGGGGAAAAACATGGGTGGTCAACAAAAATGCAATTTTCTCGAAAACCGTTCACACGTTTTCATTGAAATTTCTTGGGGATTATAATGAATAATTGGGGAAAATTCTGGCATTTCATTGTCATTGAGCTGTGCCTTTGGAGCTGTGCTGAACGAATACGTAAAATGCCCATTTTCATGGACAAATTGTAAATATATAGAATGCTCAAAATCCTCCAAAAGTGAATAAAAACAATAGATTGATATATTTTTTAGCATATTAAACTTTATTTCATTTAAAATAGTTACTAAATAGCTGAAAAATTGAAAATCAAAAATGCAAAAAACTTAACAGTGGGTTAACAGAGGGTTGTGGATAACTCGGCATTAACAGTGTGGCTAACTTTACGCACATATCAAATCTTGCCGTAACTTTTTGCCCTCTCGCCGTGCAACAGTGCTGCCAATGTGTTTTGGGAAAATAATCGATAGGTTGGTAAGCATATAGTCGAGCGGCGTCTTCTTATCGAATTATTTAAAATTATTAGGCGGGAAAGGCAACGCCGCAAGTTTAGATTGAAATAAAATCATTTAAAAGATACAATACGATTTTCCAAGAAAATGGAGCCACAAGTGCAAGCTAAAAGATACTGCGGCCTGGGCATTCATGAACTTACTGCGCCAAACAGAACGATAGAGGATAACTGGATGCTTAAGTTAGCCAAACGGCTCAATGAGGAATTCCGGCCAAGGACTTTAATCTGCGGCATCGGTTTGGTCACATTGAAGAGAGCGTATAAAAAAAAACTCAAAAGCGCCGTCCGCCAATTTAAACAGCGGCAAAAAACAAACGGAAATAGTCAAAGGGCAGATCCAGTTAACTGGGCCCCATATGGACATCTATTTGGCTGGCACCACCGGCGGCTAAGCCATCGAATCCAAGGCTCAACTTAGGAAACTTAATTTGAGAACCTCTTTGAGAGAGAGCTTTATGGAATCCGATTTTTTGTCTCCGTTTTACATTTATTTTTATATTTCAAATTATGCTGGATAATAATTTATTAATTTAATGTTACGTCTTAAAGTAGAGTAAAACGCTCGAACCCAAACTAAGAAAACAGTGTTGACTAAAAACTTTAATAACAATCAAATTGCGGCAAATTTCAAACTAAGCTTAAATTTTGCAACAAAATTTACACTGTTAATGCATCCATTTTGCACTTCCATTACCGTTTAGAAATTCTGCGGGATGTTTCAAGTATTTGCTTAGAACAATTGATTAAAACGTAACAAATTGTCATTCAATTGGCTTGATTTAACCGCCAGATACAAAAGCCTTAAGATTGTCACACCCTTATAAACAAATGTCATGCCTTGCATTCAATAGTATTGTATTAAAATAAATTGAATTTTGATTCAATTGCGCTTTCTATGCCTAATATGCGGGAAAGAAAGCCGCTCTGCATATGTGAGCAATACGCTCTTTTAATTACATTTAATTAAAAACATCTCATAGAGCACCAATACGTTATTCGGAGTCGATCTCTTCACCGATCAAGGCGCCACCAATTATATTTCATTCAGTGTTCTCAGCTCGAGCAGTGAAGACGTGTCGCATGTCCCGATCTTATAAAGTGTTAAAGAAAATTTAAGAAAAAGTGTTTCTTCAGTGTTAAACGTCAAAAGGAAGACAATTACATACTATTCAAAAAGGTAGTACATCTAATATTCCCAGACTTTATGCAAATACCATTAATTTTTTCATTAAATTTGTTAGTAAATTTATAATAACTTTACTTACTAACGTACCAGAAATCAAAATTTATCAACCTTTAACCCAAATAAGTCAGCTACACAGATAAGGACATTGTGTTTTGTTTTGGGACCACAGCAAAAAAAAAAAAAAGCAGAAATTCGCGTGCTAATGAACGTAATTAAATTTTCCCTTTACATATTTATGACCCAATTTTGTTTTTTATTTCCATACTCTCCCTCCATAAATAAGAAAGAAAATATACAAACAAAACAAAACTGGTCCACACAATAAAATCGGTGAAGAAAAATTCGCGTCATTTGCTTATCATCGTCTCTTTTATACATACTTATGTATATATAGAACGCATCTACGAGGTCTAATTATATGTAATGCAATGCAATTTCCTTTTCGATTTATGATTGACTGGCGGGTGTGGGTGGGGGTTGGCGGGGTAAGGGGGTCCGGCTTCGCAACAAGGAACAAATGGTCATTGCATTGTTTGCTTAAAAACTTTTTGTTTTAATCTCTCATGCCAATCCATTGGCATCTCTCCAGAAGTTTGTTTGTTCCCGTTGCATTGCGATGCAATAAATTTGCTGATCTGCTGTTTATCCATCGGTATAGTGTTTATTATAAACAAATTCCTTTGTAGTTATAACAAAACCCATTTTGCCTGTGGTTAATAATAAGCAATAAATTGAAACATTTGTACGTCGCCATATCAATTTATTTTGTCAGCCTTCATTGATTCGCTGTTTCCGCTCATTTTTTTTTTTTACTTAAAGATCGATCACGCGTATTTTGCTAGGATTTGTCTACTAATTGCTGATCATCAGTATCCAAAGAGGAAGACCACCACGCATAATCATAATGTTGACAATGAGAAGTGGGAGAACTAATTTAATGCTTTTAGCTATCATTGCCTTGGGACTTTGTCAAACTATCACAGCATCGCCGGTCACGTAAGTACATCATTTGAAATGAATATAGGCGATCTATACTGTAGTATACAGTAAAATAATATACCATACTATAGTTTTAATAGAGATATAACTAAAACTCTTATTAAAGTCAAATAGAATCATTCAGATGTTTTTTATAAATTACTACTTATATCCATTTACTTTAGTTAAAGATGATAACTTAATTTAAAATTAATTGATTCTATGAGTCAATGTCCATGATCGCCCCCTCAAACTTGTAATAGTGGAACAAGTTTGAAATAGATGCCTTTAAAAATGGATATTCGGCGATTTTAAAAAATTGGACTCTATAAAATGCGTAATAATTTGTTGTTTTCTTCCAAACAGGAATAATATTGGCGATTATTTTTGAAAACAGTTTAATAACAAAATTTTAGATAAACACAATTCAAAGTAAACATCAAAATGGAATAAGTTATGTTTTGTATTATTATAAAATGTTGGGAAAACTTTGAATATATATATTCTTTTATATTTGTGCAGTTCATTCATAACATCCAGTATTCTCCGACCCCCAATGGGTTCTGAAACGGAAATCATTCTTCCAAGTGCTCATCAAAATCTTGACACATTTCAAACAAATGTTGGCACTTTGGTTTTATATCTAATTTAGACACATAAAGTAGTTTTTCTTCTTTTTGTTTTTGGGTTAGCCAAGTGCACAAGACATCAAATAGGCGCCTCTATTTCCAGCCATAGGTCTCGCTTTTATTATATGGGCCCCACCCCATATGGTCATATGCCCATGCTATACAAATCCATATGCACTCCAATACCAACTCCAATTCCAACTTCTTCTCTGTGCACTGCCAAAACTAATGACTATTTTGCCTGCCCCTTCAAAAGAACCGAAGCTGTTGTTGATGTGTCCCGTTCGTTCATCTGTCGGTTTGGTTGTTTATTTTTGTCCCGAGAATGTTTTTACTGCAACATCAACAACAACAACAACAACAAGAATAACAATCACTCAACTGCATGCAAATGGGATGCAGATGCAGATGTTGTCTAACATTGCCCGGCACTTAAAGTGGGAAAGAGCGAAAGACATATATGTATATTCTCCCTCGGAGTTCTAACTTAAATGCATTTCACATAAAAACAGAAATTAAAAGGGTTTCTGACCCTGACGACGATGGGCCTGGCACTTCCACAGAATCACCATCAAAAGATGCCTGATTGCCGCCTGATGATGTAATGATGAGGGCCTAGTGCGGTAGAGAATGATTAATGATCCACACTGAAGCTAATTTTAAGCATACTCCCTCTATTGAACTATTGAATCCCCTTCTTCTGATTTCCAGCAATGAGGAACTTCGCGGCACAATTCAATCTCTGATCTATTCATACAATCAGCTAGACAATAAACTGGAACGACATGAACATCGCGAACGTGCTTTGGGTGAGATAATGAAAAAGGCTATGCAATCGCTGCAAAAGGGACAAAAAAGTTTAGAGCCCATAAATGGGATATTCGGACGTCTGGATGAACGTGTCAGTCAGATTGAGACAATGCTTATAACCGTGAGTAACCTAAAACAGTAACAGGAAACTCTTTAAAATAGAACCATTCTTCATTTCCCATTGCCCCACAAAACAGCAAGAGGAAAAGTATAATGCTCAGTCGGAGAAATTCAATCAGGCCATGGAACACATGTTCAAATGGATGCGTGAGAATGACGAATGTTTCAAAAATCCACCAGGCAATCCCCAGCCGGCTACTGCACCAGCCGCCAGCGGCTTGCCCAAAGAGTTTATCGAGGACCAACAGCAAATCAATAAACAAGTTTTGGATGAACTCAAAAAACTTTCCACTCAGGTTACTAATCTCTTGGATAGCAATAAACAATCTGCACTTAAGAATGAACAAGGTTTCGAAAAGATGCCAAAGACAAGTGATCTGCTGTCCCAAATCGAGGCAAAACTGCAGGAACATAAGGCTGCTGCCGCTGTGACCACAGCTGCTCCTCCGGTCAAGAATAATGAGTTTGAATCACAACTTATGCAGCGTCTAACTGCTTTGAGCACTGATTTGGCCGATTTGCGAAATGCTCCGCCACCATCGACACCTGCTCCATCACTTGCCATTGCTGGTCTCAATGAACAGGACAAGGCCTACATTCAGGAACTAAACAATGAGACACTAAATGCCTTGGCAGCCCTGAAAAGTGAGACTGTTGCGGCTCAGACAACAGGTAGGTAGACTTTAAGATGTTTATAATTTTAATCGGTTTACTTAGGTATATTTAAATTCATATTGTTTTTAACAAGCTGTGACTATTTAATACTTCAAATCTAAGATTTCCTTTTCCAATTTTATTACTCTTTAATTACGTGTTCACTTTAGTCACATTATTCCACGTATAGTGTAAAATTCCGTTAGGCTTATCAGCTTTAAAAAGCTGACTCAGGTTATGATTATCCAACTAAAACTTATCAAACAAAAATAATTCAATTACATTGTTTGCCTTTCGACACAATTCAGATTCATAATTAACTAAATTGTATAAATGTGGCTATAATGGAAGATCAATACCAAATTTGATGGCTACAGCTTTTTCAATCTTGTTAATTAAAATCATAGTCGTTTGATCCTCAAATGGACAATGTTCAACATATATTGAAAGAACATTTCGATTACCTTCAAAAATTGCTATCCATGTTTTTAAATTTGATAAGTTAAAGTATTCAATTCATTTACGAGGTATTAATTTTAAAGTATATACATATATTATACGTAATATATTTTAATATACAATTGTGAGCCCCTTGGATATATTGGAAAAGAAAAATAGATCAACAAACGAATTTTATGTTTAAATTTAAATTTATTTTATTAATAGCATTAGTACAGGATAATTCCTTTTTTTTAAGGAGCGTTAGTTTCTAATGAAATTAGATTTTTGATAATGCTTATCAAAAGGAATACAATAATGAAGTAAAAACTTTTGAAATATTCTATAAAATGACAATGTACTATAAGAACAACCGACAACCATTTAATACCTACTATGTCACGTCCTTTCCAGCTCTGGTCAAAACAACGGAAAAACTGAGCCAAGCCGAGTCAAACATTCAAGGAGACGTTAAGCAATTGTCTGCTGATATGGGTGAACTGAACAAATTCTTTGCGGCGATTAATGCCAGCAATAGCAAACTGAACGATGGCTTCGAGGCAATGGGCAAGTTCAATAACATAATGATGACCAACTCCGAGGTGGTCTTGGACACACAGCGCAAGGTTGAGTTCGGTACATTGCAAATTGTGCAGCGAGTTAGTCAACTGCTGGAAAAACAAGTAGCCGAAATGACGGAATTCCTGAAGGCACGATTCAGTGCCACGGATTTGACCATTGTGAATACCCAGTCGGAAGCCAATCGCAATATTAGTAACCTGCTCGACACTGGTCTCACTCAGGTGTGGCATCGCATCGAGATTATGAGCAGCGAAATAAGCCAAAGCCGGGAGATGCTCTCCCTAATGCAGGCCGGCCACGATGGCTATGTGAATAGCACTTTCAACACAATGATGGGTCTAAGTGGCAAGGTGGAGGAGACAAAGAAACATATGATCGATATGGATGATAATTTAAATTATTTACTTGGCAAATTGACTCTAATGTCCGGAGAGTTTGCCAACATTAAGAAGGGTCTAGCCGATTCACTGGAAGATCTGCGTAATTCTTTCCATTTGCTGCATGAACGTATGCCCACTGGTCCGGGACCGCATAACATTGACAAAAACCAATATCTAACCGATGTCAATTTGTTGTCCAAGCGACATGCACAACCGCAAGGATCTGAGAGCAAATAAAATGAAGCAAGTCAGCTTAAATAAATATACGATATACAGCAATAACCTTAACTTTAGATTCTAAGTCCAACTACATAAACTCACACAAGAATTGATCATATTTCAAAAAGAAATCGTATTATAACATATTGAATTTGAATTAATACTGCTGATATCGGGGGACAAAGTTCGTTCAATTAAATGGAAAATATGAAATGTATTGACAAATGGCTGAAATAAAACATTTGTATGTAAAATAAACTATATTTTCTTTGTTTTGATAAATGATGACCAATAAATGGTATGACTAAATTAATATATAATTAATGGTTCCAAATTATGCACAAGCATAAGCTGCAAAACTTATTTTTTAAATATCGGAAATACATTTCGTTTATTCTTACTTACTTAGCATGAATTTTTACAGATAGGAAAAAAGTAACTAATCAATATTGTACACAGGAGGCGTTTCATTTGCCCCAACGTTGCTCACAGCGAGAATATTTGTACAGCAACTGGGTAAATGAGTGAACATCAAAATAACGTCCACTGGGATGCGTATGGAACTCGGTGAAACGTACATGCCAAGGCAAAAGGCCATACGTGCATGTTTGACGAGCAAATATCAAACCTAATTCCGGTTCTGGAACCACAAAACCCAAACGTTTGCCTAACATTTCACTGATTTGTTCGGTGATCGCTTCCCGACGCTGATCCTGCAATAGGTTTTGCACGAATTCCGTCTTTCGCTGTTGATAGAGCTCACGGCAAACATCAGCTATCAGGGCATGCCCGTCGTTAGCCTTTATTTGATAGAGCTATCGTGAAAGACAGACAAATTAATAGATGTATTTCGGATGGTGATAAGAATAGCCGATTACTTCCGGCTATTGATAAGAGCATTACCTTTAGCTGTTCGAAGTGCGGCGTCCCACCATTTGTGTAGCCGTTGCCATTTAGTTTATAACCATTTTCTTCCTTCTTTGGAACTTTAATTGGAGGCCATGTAAAACGCCCATCTGCTTGCATTTCTCCCACGGCAGCCAAGTCTACGTAACCTTTGTCCTGTTCCCGCCTATCATACACACTCACATGCTGGATACCAACTTTCAAAGCAAATCCAAAAAGACGCGTTAGGAGAACAGCATCGACATAAGCTTCGTTTGGAGCTATCACGAGCACCAAATGTTTTGGCAACTTTGTGCACTCAAAGCGGCAGCGCTCTAACACCGCCCGCTCCGCCCGCTCACGCGCGGCTGTGCTACGCCAATAGTCATATGACCAAAATACAAGTGCATGTAGACGCTGGCGCAGTCGCCATATTAGCTCATACGCGGCCACCAAGAGCAGCAGCAGTCGGCCGATCAGCATACAAATTATTTCATGCATTATGATGCTTTTGGATGTATATGCTCCTGCTCCTAAACCTGTTGTTGTTGTTATCGTCCTTATTGGTAGCAAACATAACCTGCGGCAAGATAGGATAAAAACGGTTTGATTGTCTTCACAGGCAACTCACCCACGTTTGCAGTTAAATCCTCTTTCGGACGTTGTAGTTTTAATTAAACAAACATAGTTTTAGTTCGCTACTCATTGAAATAAATACGTGGTTCTGGCTCTGTTCTACTCTGCCGGAGCCTCACGTTTGTTATCGATTAATTATCGAAGCGTTTACAGGGTGTTGCAATCAGTGTTGCAATTTCAGCTTTTTGCGTGAGAAACTCCAGCTACGGACTGATTAAATAAAGTAGAAAAATTGAATAAAATACAAATATTGGAAATGCAACAATTTTCCTCACAGTTGTAAGCTTACATTTATATGTAAGCAATATATTTTATACATTAAAAAAACTTTGAACTAGTTTTTTCCAATTTGACTTTTTTTTGTCCAATATGTCATCACTGGTTGCATTGCTGGTATTTTTATTTAGTATTTTTGATATTTGATTAATCTCCATGTCCTGCAACGACGAACCAAAAAGAAGAGGAATACGAGGAAAATTGAACAATTCATACTGATAAGTGGGCTACAGTATTACCAAATTTAAATATGATTTCTGGTCGCAGTTGATGTTTAAACTAACCAAACGCAGAGGGCACCAGAAACGGTCAACTAGGAGGAATCGTCAAAAAAGGATATGGAAGCAGACAGCTTACAGTATCAGATGTCTGATACTGTAATTAAAACAGAATTGAATGATGATGAGGAAGAAGAGACAATTTTACCTGATTTCCCAACTGTCACGGATTATGTCAAAATGGAAATAAAATCTGAGGCCGAGGAACTATTAGACATTGAACCGTCTTGTGTTGGCATGTGTAAAACTGACTTGGATGATGATGAAGAAGAATCAGAAACACCTGTTGGGGATATCAAAATGGAAATAAAGTCCGAGACGGAGGAACTTTTAGAATTTGTTGGGATGTCGGAAACAGAATTTGATGATGACAAAGAAGAAGAAAGCAAGCTGAAAGCAAAGTCTGAATCGGAGGGACTATTAGAAACTAAATCGCCTTGCTTAGATGAATCTTTGAAACTATATGATATACAAAGATTACGAAAATATGGCGATGTGTCGTTTGTTATAAAGCGAATAGATGCACTGGATGTTTCACTTAGCTATAGCAAAGCTGTAAGCAGCGTGGAGAATATGTTGGAGCAGCTACATCGCAATAATATTCCAACGGGTATAGGGATTGCTTTTCGAATTTTTAACCACACACCATCATCGTGCATCCTCATTTTAGGGTAGGTTGAACAATTCAAAAGAAAACTCTAATAACAAACTTTGTTGATTATAGGATACTGAATCACAAGTGTCATTTCTTTGGCACGGATAAGATGATGGCTTCGAAAGATTTACATGAACAGATGTCACGAGCTGGCATTGAGTATCTCTTGGTCAGTGGGCATATGACCGTTGGCGAATCTTTCTTTGAACGTCTTGATAACTTCCTGATTTACAATGAGGAATACAAATTATTCAAGCTGAAACCCAACTGCACAGACGGCCCGCCCATGTTGGCCAGGACTCTACCGGACAATATGTGCTATACCATTACCACGACGGGCACAACAGGACAACCCAAGGTGATACATGTTCCCTATGAATGTATTAGTCCGAATATAGTGGGACTAAGGTAAACTTTACACGTTTCCACATTGTCCACCTATATTGATTCAACGATTTCTTTCCAGCGAGAAACTGAATGTATCTATGGCCGATATTATTTACCTTGGCACCCCGTGCACATTTGATCCTTTTGTGGTGGAGTTGTTTCTAGCAATGCAAAATGGGGCCGCTGTTCTAATCTGTCACCATACGATGAGGGAATCTCCGTCAAAGGTATTAAATGCTCTATTCCCGACCAGCGTCACACCGGCAGGAATAACCGTGTTGCAGATGACCCCATCACTGTTCCGTCAGTTTGGAACAAGCGCTATACGTAATCGTATCCTGAACAGTTCCAGTACGCTAAGGTACGTGATTAAGCTCATCATTATGCAAATATTTATAAAATTTTGTTTACAGAGTACTTCTACTAGGTGGAGAACCATTTCCAAATTGTGATGAACTAGTTACCTGGATGGATCCACGTGTGCTGCTTCAAAAGCGTGTTTGCAATATATATGGAATAACAGAAATATCCTGTTGGAGTCTTTTGCACATTGTCCGAACACTGCAAGGATCTCACATACCATTGGGCCAGCCTATTGATGACCACACAGTGGTGAAGATGCAACGATTAAAGCATCTTAATACGGCTGAGCTTCTGTTAGGCAGTGCTTCACGTCGCACATATATTCCGGAACTCGATGATAGGATGCAGGGCAAACTTTTGAAGGGAATGGTCTTTCGAGCCACTGGGGATCTGGTATGTCGCACTGAAGGCAACTCAATCATTTATCAAGATCGCTCTAATGATGTAGTCAAGAGGGCAGGAGCTCGTATTAGCTTAGGTTTAATTACGCGCAAGATAGAAAGATGCCTGCCCAGCGGTGAACTGGTTACCTGCCTCTGGCAGGAACAATTCCAGAAACTCATCTGCTGCATACGGACATTGGAATTAAAAACGAAAGTACAGCAGAGGGCCCAGACATTTGATATACTATCGAAACTTTCGAATTGCGAGCAACCAGATCGTTTCATATATCTGCAGCATTTTCCGTGTAATTCACATGGAAAACTTGATAAGGAATTACTCCTCAAGGAGTGCACTCCGTTGGCGGAGCCGGCACAGGAAATTCTCAAGAGTTTTCTGCACGACAGGCTCGAGTGGCTGGGTGAACCCTCAAAACCAAGTTCGAAATCAGGAAAAAGGCAAAGACTAGAAAAACAGAAACAATTGCTCAACCATCCCCAGGGCTATGAACTAAGTTTTCGCCAAGCTGGAGGCACATCTTTTCACGCCATTACTTTGTGCAGGGAAATCGGACTGCGAATGTGCATAGATGATGAACAGCGTCATCTTTTTGAAATTCTCCTCGATGAGAATGTGCCATTAAAGGCTGTGTTTCAATTCCTTGACACCGCGAAACTCGTGGCAAACAATACCAAATTGAAGCCATTGGAGCCACCACTAGAGAATGCACCAGGAAATGCAGAGAGTAGTGGGTCTAGCAATCGTTGCGGTCTTGTCATTAAACGCATTGAACAACCAGTAAACATACATTTTCAACTCCATTGGAAGGTCAACTTCAATAAATGTATAGACTCACCTGTTGCCGAGTACGAGGGACGATATGTTTGTGTCGGAGCGCATTCCAAATTGCTGCGCACTCTGGATCCAAGATCTGGCCTAGAGTTGAGCGCCGTTAAACTCCCCGATCGAATTGAATGCAAGGTCACTTTTCTTAGCCTAGAATTGGCTGTTGTAGGGTGCTATGATGGTGGCCTTTATGCCTTTAATCCACTCACTGGAGACATTGCATGGCATGTTAGTATTGGCGGAATGATTAAGGCCCAACCATTGCTATCAGCGGATGCTTCGCGCATTGTTGTCTGTAGCTATGCAGAGGACTACAATGTAATATGTATATCCAGTACAACGCAGGAAGTTCTATGGTGCTTGAAGGTTGGTGAGAAACCCATATTTGCCAGCCCCATAGAGTTGCCATACGCCCAATCAGTCATCATAAGTGCATTGGATGGGCGCTATACTCGTGTCTCTCTGGCCGATGGATCGGTACAATGGGCACAGAAGTGTAAAGAGCCAATTTTCTCCACACCCGCCATGTTGGATTCCAATGTGTTTCTGATCGCCGAGGTGGCAGGAGAAGTCCACGCCTGTCATACAGGCAATGGAAGGATTGTAAGTCAAATATCAGTCATACACATTATAAGCTTAATGCCAACATTTTTATATACTTGCAGTTGGCTACGTTTAAGGCTGATGGCAACATCTTCTCCTCGTTGGTTGTGAAATCTCCACCCACATATATGGGACAATCGTTTGTTGTATTTGGCTGCATCGATCGTCATGTCTATTGCCTGCGTACGAAAACAACTCAACCACTTTTGGGACAACTTTCCGTAACCGTTTCATTCGATTTGCATTGGAAAATTGATGTAGGTGCTCCAATATATACAACGCCCACATTAATCAACATTCAGCCAAGTTTAATCTGGTCTAGCACCACCGATGGACGGGTGCAATTAATGAATTTTAACAATGGCGAAATTCGTTGGTCTGATAAATTGCCCGGCGAAATATTTTCCACTTCTTGCTACATTGAGAGGCTTAAACGTGTCTATGTTGGATGTCGCAATAACTATTTATATTGTATGGGCGTCTAGAAGAGAAATTAATTGTAAATTTTTAAGAATCTACAAAGACCAAATACCATACAGCTTAATTATTGGTTTGTTTAAATCTTCCGTAAATAGAAAAGACAAATTTGTAATTGGTTAAAACTGTTAGGAGTCAATTGAAATGTTTTATATTTGATTTAAGTATTTTTATTACATTAAATTTACAAAAAATTATACAAAATTTACGAATTAATTAATTTGTTTGCATCCAAAGGCAGAGGACTTACCATGAGAATTTGCCTTATCCTTTATACAATTTATATATGATTTAGGGACAATAGGCGGGCAGAATATCTCTGTTTCAGTTAGAGAGCATGAATCATGCTGCCACAATTTGCACCGACTACAACAACTTTTTGGTTCTGTAGTAACTGAAGAAAATGTAGAAGACTTTTTTCTTTTAGTTTGCTTTAAGGTTTTTTCCCCCTTGTCTTCGGCCATTTCATTCAGGACTTTTCGCATGCGTTGCGTCAATCTTGGATCTGTGTAGAGAGCACTCAATGATCTTGATATTTGAAGGTGTTTTTTTGCATCTCTTTGGCGTTGCTTCTTTAAAGCTTTCCTGGCCGCTTTTGCCTGAAGTTTTTGAGTCCTCTTATTGGCCAGTTGTAGCTCCAACGGAGTCTTTTCTTGCAATGCAAAGTATTTAGCCCACTTGGCGCGCTGTTCCTTCATATATGCTTTATCGAAATCAAATTGACAACGACCCGAAATGCCATCATCCGCATACATTATGGGAATGGCATCACTTTGGCAGGAAATTAATGAAGATGCCATCATCCTGGAGCGGCGTCTGTCTCTTTCCATAAGCCCCTTTATATAGTTGTAATTCTCTTCAATAATTGCCATCTTTGCCTCACTTTGTGGCTGGGGTAAAGTTGGTTCTATGGCCATGATCAGTATATTATAATGCTGAGGATCAAGTGCGTATTCATTAAGCAAATCACGATCCTCCTGTCTGATGGGCCATTCCCTGTTCATTATCAACTTGTAAAGATGCCTTATGTTTTTGGTGAGAAATCCGTAACGTAATTTCATCATTTGCTTGGTAAAGAAACGTCTATGCATCTCGAGAGTATTGCTGCAATATAATTTTCGGTCTATTTGGTTTTCATTTTTTGAAGCGGTAGAAGACAAACTATTTGTGGAATTCGTTTTGATGGCCCTCCAGCCAAAGGCTGACCAAGACAAAGGTTTGGTCCTGGTTTCTTCTCCTTCTAAAGGCTCATACGGGAAGTTAGAATTTTGTTGAGTGATTTGATGGACTTGATTCTGTAAGACAGTTCGCACATTTTGCAAATAACGTTTCTGCAAATACGATTTGACAATATCCTGAGACCCCTCCAGATCACGCATATATTCCTGCCACTCATTGTTCTTTTCAATTAGATCGTCAAACACTTCGTCTACCTGGCTCAAAGGACTTTTCTCATAATGAGGTGTAAACTCATTTGCCGATAGAGGAACCACAACTCTTTTGCCAGGCTTCTCTTCAAATCGTTCGCCAATGGGATTCTCCTCTAACAACAGACTATTGATAATTTTACGTGCAGTCGTCTCCATTGGCTCCAATTTGATGTCACGATTCTCGCACATTTCTGAATCCGTAGAATTAGTTGAATCCCAATTAAATTTATTTAACTGCCATGCATTGACTATCTTATGTTTTTCTATTGATGGCAGATTTCCTTTTGTTTTTCTCAAAAGGTTTTTTCTGCCCAAATTATGTGATGTTTGTGGTGACAATTCTGAATTTCTATTATATACATTCTAGTTCAAGGAGTAAAAGCCTTATGAATCATTTCGATATAACTAAATTCAATCTTACCTTATGTATAATTCTTTCGTCTTGGTTCCATTTTGGTTCCATCAATTGATCCCTATGTTTAATTTTTCTTCGCTTAAGGATTTGCGAGGCACTTACAGATCCATAATCGTGTAGATTCCTTTGCTTCTCTTGGACCGCCATCCTGAAGAGTTGCTCTCTACTCTGAAAATGCGAATTATTCACTGAGGGTGATATTTGACGCAGATGCCAAAAAGCCCTACGCCGTGAATTCGAACGTTTGTGTTTGGCCAAAACCACAGCCGAAATACTTGCTGGCCATTTGTAAACGAGCTTTGTCGAAATTGGTCCTTGGCGTTTTACATATTGATCAATTTCTGCTTCAACCGATTTATTTTTCGATAATTCCTCCGGCTTTGCCGTTATTTTAGGTTTTTCAAATTTGTGTAGGAAACCCAATAATAATTTTTCGAAAGAATTTTCGGACTTTAAACGTTTAAGCGATACATTTTTGGGCCTTAAATTTTTGAAAGATGCATTTTCGGTTTTGAGACTTTTAATGGAACTATCACGATGCTGGGCTAGGACTATAGCCGACGGAATATTTTTGACAATTTGTTTAGCCACATTTTGCCTAGAAATTTCGTCCATAAAATGTACCGAAGTTTTGACTGCTTGGGGTTCCTCAATGCTTTCAAATGAATCGTTTCCATATGTCGATCGACTCGCTGTTTGTGCTTCTCCCTGATGTTCTTGTATAGCTTTATTTAGTTGAGAATTGTAGCGCTTTAAATATTTTTCAATACCTCCAAGTTTTCGAAATAATCTCTCCAATTTTCTATCGTTTCGATATTGTTTAAGCTGTTCTTGGTCCAATTTTCGACTTTGAAGTTTTAAGATTTTCACATATTTTAACAACTCTTGTACTCTGCTTTGCCTCATTAAATTCATTTGTTCTCCAAATATTGTTTTTTGGTATTTCAATTGTAAATCCAGTAAAACATTTTTTAAGGTTTTAATTATGAGATTTCGTTTTGTTGCTCGATTTCTAAAGCATCTACGACGTTTTGTAATGCAACGGGAGTAAAAAACCCGTCCAATTTGTTTTCTTTTCGATTTCATAATTTTAGTTTTTTTTTTTTAATTTTTTTCTTTTAAACAAAAATTTTCATGCAATTGAAATGAAGTACATTTCGGTGATAACTTTTTCTTATATAAAAATTGTACAAATAATTAATGGAAATAAATGTTCAAGAATAAATTTCATTTTAGATGCAAAATCATTAATTTTTGGCCGCCTTTTTAAATAGTTCTGCTGCCTTGGCCTTATTTAGACGCATTTGCTCCAAATCCCTCTCCCTTTGGGGTATAACTTCTGTTGAGTCTGGAATTCTTGGACATTTGCCGGGTTTAATGGACGTTGAAGGATTTTCAGTATTGGTTTCCTCCTCTAATGCAACTGCTTCTGTTGTGGTTGACGATTTCCGCTTGCCACGTTTTGGACGTGCTGGTTTGGGCTCGAACTCGTCATCGTTAGACTCCTTGTTAACTGCTTTGGTGCGTCTCGCACGACTGGTTTTCTTTGGTTTCTCCGGAGTTTCCACATCCAATTTGCCGGACATTTTATCGATTGCAGTTTGGACACGTTTACTGACTTGCGGTTGCTGTACTCGGAGGGCGCTCTTGGCCGTAAAATAATTACGTATTGAGCCCTGTATTTTTTTATCATTGATTTTCTTTATGACCGGCATAAGAATATCATCCGTTTTACTTGTGGTCCAGCCAAAAGATTTACGGGCAAACTCCCTTATGGAGTCCACATCTGGTGTTCCCCACGTGAAGGCATCTCGATTGTCATCTACCTTGGGATCTAGATATGCCTCCACGACTGCTGAGCTTGGAAATCCTTCGTGCAGGTCAATGTTTTTCAGTTTTTTCCGCAATGAGAGGCGGGCAGAACTGCCCGGCGGAAGATTCGAATTTTTATGCGCCTGCCACCAGTCTCGAAATCTAGTCAATGTCTCAAGAACTGTTTGATTGCAAATCGACTGAGTAGATGGAACCGTCGTAGCAGTCGAGAATGAGGCAAGAATTTCCAATGCTGTTACTGCTCCAATTCCATGTATGCCTTAATAGATCACCAACAATAAGTCTTTATTAAGATAATTGTGATTTCCGTCTTACCTGTAGTATAATCGCTTCCCACCAAACAAGCCAATTGTATTAGTTTTCCGCGATTACAATTGAACGTCTGTTCAATCTGCTCTGAACGAAACTCCAAGACATGTTTGTTCTGAGCAAAGAAATTCTTATAGACAGTCCGTCCGCCAAATAACCAAATATCACTGTCATCAGTGATGGTTCCATTCGTCAATTCGGTGGCATTTAGAAAGGCACATTGTGCTTCTGCCTCCATGGGCGCAACAATGTACGGAATGCCAAAGAGACGCAACAATTCTTGGCAGTCAATGCTCATGCGTTGACTTATCGACATACCCATACGATCTTGACGATTTCTCTCCAATTCCAATTGCTTACGTTCCTGGGCCAAGCTAGTGGCCATTGTCTGTAGTTCCTCGGATGTTTTTTGTGATTTCAAAGCATCAGCCGCATCTTTAATGAGATCCTGAAAAACAAAAATGCATTAGAAATCGTTTCTTTTGTCCGTTTTGTACTTACTTCTGGATCAAGGGGTTTGGCAATCAATTCTGGTTCTTGTTCTCCTTGCTCGAAAAGTGATTTTGCTGCTTTGCTGGATTTCTTATTGGGTGTTAAGCCATCATCGCTAGTCTCTTCGGCTGAACGTTTTTGTCCAGATTTCGGGGTGCGTTTTCTATAGAATGGTTTGGCCACTTTTGGTGTCCCTGGTGGAGTAACATCATTTAATGGTGACTTATCGGGTGTACGTTTCACCACATAACTTGTTTCGAAATAATCAGTTATTGATTTATTTTTACTTGGCGTTTTATTTGGTGAAATACGTTTACTCTGAATATCATCACCTAATTCGATTACCTCATCAACTTTTGATGGCTTCGACTCATCGTCGGAGGATAATTCAATAACATTGCTATCACTTAGTTTAATTTGTTCGAGTTTAATATTTTTAACATCATGAGTTTGCTTTTTTAACTCATCCAGAATTGAACTTAGTGCATTTTTCGGTTTTTCATCTAAAGAAGTGTCAAACTTAATGTTTTTGATTTCTTCAGTTTGTTTTTTAAGATTCGCTATTATGGAATTTATGTTAGATGATGATGTCTGAGGTTTTTCCTCAGTTTTATCAAGCAAGTCCTGATCTTGGCTATCTTTTACTTCAATTATTTCAGTATCAGTTATCTCTGCTTCTTTTGATTCTTCCAAGGACTCTTCATTGTCAGTTAATTTCGCTTTAGAAGCATCTTGTAGGGATTCTGATTCATCAGTTAATTTTGGTTTTGCAGTTTCTTTAGAGGATTCTGCTTTAGGATCATTTGGTACCTCAATGAAATCATCATCATCATTATCACTTTTATCGAAAACATCGGAAAATATATCATCAGCAGGCTTTAAAGTTTTATTAATATCAACACAGATTTCCAATTTATTATCAACTTGAACTTCTTCCAAGTCGGAATCCGTATCACTGTCCACAATCTCCTCCACATGGGATGCTGAATTTTTATTTAATTCCTTTAAAGCCTCTTTTCGACTTTCTTCAATTGCCATGGCAAGTTGTGTGTCCTCATCAATAGAGTCATTTGGCATATCATTCTGGGCACTTTCAAATTGTTGCTCCAGGGATTGTGTGTTATTAAATTGTGTAGTTTCCATTATATTACCCACTTCTTCGTCGTTCATGCCACCATATTCAATCATATAGGCTCTGGCTGGCCCCTTGGCTGCATGTCGCAACTGTTTACTTTGCTCACGATTGAGACGCAAATCCTGATCCGAATCATAGTCATAGTCCTTTTCGTTGTACACTACGGAAGTCTCCTCAAGAGATAGGGCAATCGCTTTGGCATAATCCTCATCGTATTCAGTCCCAAGCAGGTCAATTGGTTTTTTTTCTTCCGCCTCCGCCACGTGCCTTGAAGTGCTTGGCTTCTCATCGTCAATGTCAGCGACAGGTGTTTCTTCCTTTATGGTTTCACATTTAATCTCTGTCTTTATCTCTGCACTCTCTAGCGCCTTCTTTTTAAGATCTCTGACCAGTAAAAAGCGCGTATGTTCATCAGAGCTAATTTGTCTGGTGCTTTGCTCAATGGCCGTAGGTGTCACTATACCCTCCTCATTAAAAAAGTTACACAATTCCGCGTACGTTAGGGTATGGCCTCCCATTTCTTCCTCGGCCTTTTCCAGACTCTCCTGGACGGCACGTCTTTTTAGTAACCGTTTCATTTGAAACGAACTGAAATCATCGCTACGGGCTGGTAGCTCATGCAGGCGTCCCCAGGAGGATTGTTTACGCGTCTCTTTGATATCTGTGAGAATTTCGTGACGCACATCAGCAGGCAGGTTACGAAAATGCTGGCTTTTTACATCAATTGCTTGCAAACTGGAATCGTAGGTACGCCGAGCAGTAGATTCATCAAAGGAGCTGTCCGATGTTGCGCTGGCACTGGTATCATCCAAATCCTGATCGCTACTGTCATCCATAGCAGCTCCTGCAGATGCTGCAGCAGGTAGCTCTGGTAATTTGAATAGGTCATCTTCATCGTTCTTAGATTTACTAGCCGTTGGACGTTTGCCCGGCGACTTTAAAAGCAATTGTTCGGCACTAGCACCCAGAGCCTGCTGAACGACTTTCTCCTTGGCCAGAGATTGAAGCAGCAGTGCTTGTATGCGATCCGCTTCATTGCTGAGCTTATTTCGTTGCTGTTGACGTCGTGCAATGGTATCTCGTTTCAGCTGAGGCACACAGCCGTCAAAGATGAATACTGGTCGGACCCGGTAATAAAGCAATTTACACAGTCGATGGAACAATCCCAGCAGATGGGCATTGCTCAGGGCGGAGCCCTTGTTATCCTGAAACCCCTTGACTACCTGATGCAGCCATATCGATATATCTGAAAGACCAAGTAACATTTAATTTCGCAAGTCAATGCAAATACGGAAAAATATAACTCACCGACAGCTAGAATTTTACCCTCTAATGTCTCCACTGGGACAGGCTTACCGCAGGGCTCAATAAGCTTCCAAAGTCCGGTTACTCCCATATTGAATATGTAAAAATAACTGAAGAGCTCTCGAAATTATTGCAATAATCATGCACAAGCCATGCAAACAAAATTAAGAATTCAGAACTCGCGAACAACTACAAACCGGCAAAAGTGTTGGAAAATCCACAATTGGCTAGCAAGTGTTGATTACTTTCCCAAGATTTACTAAAGTATTGCTAAAAGGGTATATGAATATCCTTGAACAGCACGACGAGACGAACTGTGTTTGTCCATTTGATCGGACCACTATATCATATATATGTCCCATAAAAACGATCAATCAACAATGACTTTTATAAAAAACGAATGAGTAACAAGAAAATTTGTAAGGGCATAAAAACCTCAGCATGGTCGATGTTAGCCTCGGCACTCTGTTTTGTACTATTAGAGGATTAAATTTGAAACAAGTACTTTTTATTTTTATAATATATATGAAATATTTGCTTAATTTAATTCGGAATTCACTCATATACAAATAGTTCATTTTAGGAACATTTGTTTATGTAAATAAATTAAAATAAAAATAACTGATTTCCACTTCATTCATTGGCACTTTCGTTGTTAGTGGCTTTTATTGTTGTTGCATCTTCAGCATTGCTGGGCATGTTGGCATCCTTCTTGCTGGCCTTACTTTCCTTTTTATCTTTGACCATTTTGCGATACGCCTCCAGGTCCTGCGACAGCGACGGAATAAAACTCTCAAAATCCAATTTGCTGAGGGTTTCCAAGATATCCTTTGCCGTAATAGTCTTATGGTTTTGCTTATGTGCCAGAGCCGTTGACGTTGAAGTCACAAAAATGGCAAATACCGAGGCGGCTCGTGCTATGGATGCGCGGGCTTCTTTGCTTACACTTGCGCCGTCCGGAAGAGCATCTTTGATGAGCCGCGTAATCACCTACAAAGAGGGTTAATGGATTAAGATCAAGAGCAAAGGGCAATGCAAAGTGTTAATTACGGCATTTGGCAAATTTAAATCTTCAATTCGTTCAACCATTTTGATGTTTTGTTTTTACCGGGACCACAATATTTTATGCCAATCCAACCGATGATGCCAACTCATTCCGATGTTGCCAACAAAGGATGCCAACGCTATTTTTTATGGATTATAGCGTTGCCAGCCTGTTGTTTTTTTTAGCGCTTTGTTTGATCTGTATTACGGTGCTGCTCTGGCAGCTGACCATTCGTCAGCTTGGCTAGCCTCTTATTTAAAACTTTTGTTTGATTCAAAGGATTCAAAGGATTTGCCGTATTTACCGAGAGTAACTGCCAGACAAACAGCAAGCAGCAGCTCTCAGAGTGCTCCGAGTTGTCAGATTGAATGCAAATGTAAAGTCCAAAAATATATAACGTCTTAAATTCGTGACCACCAATGTATACATATTTTGGCGCACCATCTATAAAAAAAATACTAGTCAATTTAACCCATCTATTGCTTTACAGCACTGGAATTGTTTTGCAAAGTCCAACACCGCAGAAAAAACGTCAAAATTTATAAACGAAGAATTACATCCCGAAAAGGTTCAAGGATTAGAGTTAGAATTAGATATGTATGTGGTTTCAAGGTATGTTACTAGGCACAATAATTATCTTCGCAAATGGTAATCTGGTTGATGATCACATACGATCGTTTTCCATCACTGGTCTAAACTTAACGCAGTCATGAATTCTAAGCAAATAAAGAAAAATTACAGATCAAAGCAGGAACTGTCTCAAATGATCTCTACTATAAGGACTGATAATTACTCATGGGAGCGGATCATCCAAAAAGGACGCGTTGCACTAAGGAAAATTGCATCGGTGCAATTAAATATGGCGGCCAATGAAGATCTATGGCATATCGAAAGCAGATCAAAGAAATTACTTGTTCTGGAACAACGTTTTAGCGCGCTTACTCAGCGCTTGGAAAATTTGTATGCGTCAATGGACCAATATCTGCAGGATTTGAGCAAGATAAGGGACAACACTCACCGCATGCTAAGTCAAACATCCATATTGAAAGATGACGAAATACTAGCTCAACACAAAATAGCCGGAAAGCTCAGTATCACACAGTTGACGGAGTTCTTGGATTTTCTATATCATCGTTATGATGCTGAGTGGGAAGTTAAGGATATGGTTGCAAGTATGTACATATCTCAATCGCAGAATTTCTTGCACTCACAATCTCATAACATATGTATGCACTTACGAATTATCTATTACTTTTTTATTTTCTCAGGGGAAATTCAAAACTCTAGGGATTCTTCTGATATCGCTTTTTTGGTAACAACTTGGAATAACTGTCCCCATGCTGGCGGAACTGAGTTTATAGAAAAGTTCAATTTATTTTACAAGAGGATGGGTCGTCGTTTTGTCTGACGATCATAACGGGGAATGGTGACTCCACCCAGTAAGACTAATTAGTTTGCAAGGATACTGCACACTTCGCATATATAATTACATTTATTTCTCATGTCTCTCGAAAATAAAATATCTTATCGTTTTACATGTTGACGTTTGTATTTCTTTGGTGCACTTTGCACTATGGTGCATAAGTTAGCCAAGGATCTCAAAAAAATACATAACTGAAATACATCTGCATTGTGCGCTGTGGTCGAGTCTGTCTTGGGGGTGGTCTTGTGGCATTAGGAGCAGTGCATATTGATGAATCTTAAAAAGGATAATCTTAAGATTTATTGCAAAGCGGTAATGAAGCAGCTGCCAAAATTAAATATGGATTTCTGCAATGAGGGAGCATGGCTGATGCTCCTACTGGGCAATGATGACGTGGCCAACTTGAATAGAGTTATCTTTACAGATTTTATTATCATATTTTTACAGTTATTGTGTTAAACAATAATAGATTGAATGAAATATGTAATGTTAGTCTATTCGTTATTGGTGTGTAGGCGGTGGTAAGTGGGGGAAGTGCCTTCTTTGCTATGTGGAAAGCGACATGGTCCACAAATGTAGGCTGAGGCGCACAATTTTAAAAAAATTTCCTACCGGTTATTGGAGCAAATGTCGATTTATTATTGTTATAGATATTATCGGAGCAAAGCTGTCGTTATCGGAGCAAAATGACGATTTGTTATCGAACTAGCTCTCATTTTTTAACATCTGGCCATATTAACACAAGCCTGAATTTACATCTGGCAACACTGGCCAAAAACAAAACCTTTGCGCCTTTCAGCAGGAATTTGTTTATATAGTTTTGGTAATTGTTGTACCAAAAAGCAAACATAAATGTACCAAAAACAGTTTAGACGAGACTTTAAGCTGTTTTGTTTCCAACTGAGGTGATACAACAAACACTGGGCTTGTGCGTCCAAGCCACGACAACACAATAAAGCGTAGTGCACGCAGCACATGGATCTGGTGTCAACAACAGAGACGCCAAGGAAGCGCAAACACAGCGAATACCATGATCCCGACTACCAGCAGCATCATGACACACAGTTGGGCGCCGGCAAGTTCCCGGAGCAGAAGCGTATCAAAGTGCTGGAGAAGAAGGAGCAAACAGAGACACCAGTGGCTCCAGATGCCATTGAGGCGAACCCTGAGCTTAGAGCCACGCAATTGCAGCGCATTTGTGAGCTTATACGGACTGAATTTCAAAGGGAGCTGTCGCAAAAGGAGCAACAGTTGGCCGAAATTGATGGACGCTTACTACAGGCACGACAGCTGCTGGACAAGCTACGATACCAGGTAGTGAGCGAATACTATCGCAAGCAACAAGTGACGCTCAATGCAGCCGATGTGGTAAAGGTTAGGGGCAAGGATTCCTTATTTGGAGACGAAGGCTCCTCTGGTCCTCAAATGCCACTTCATCCTGCCATAAAGAAAATCGTGGGCAAACGTCCGTTGCAGCCTCAGCCAAGTCAACCACCGGAACGTAATGCTGCTGTGGTGGCCAAGCAAAGCATTAAACTACGTAATCCAGCTCACCGAAGGGCAGAACGTCGTCGGCAACAGAAAATCAAGCAACAGGGTATAGTCACGGATCATTCAAGGGAGGAAGGGCAACCCACCAAACTGGAGACGGATCCTGATGAAGAGCCTTGTACTAGTCGCCAGGCATATGAGCGCCAGCAGCAGCAGCAACAACATCAGCTGGAACTAAATGCCTCCCGTTTAAATAACAAAAACAAATTTGTTTTTGTGGTTGGCAACACCTCCAAGTATATAGGCCAGGAATCGTTGGCCTATAAATGGCTGGTCTATTTACAGGGTAAGAGTCTGCCACAGCCCCTCGAGGCATACATTCGAAAAGTTCGCTTCCATTTGCATCACACATATCGGCCCAATGATATTGTGGATGTACACAAACCTCCCTTTCAGTTGTCTCGCCGTGGTTGGGGTGAGTTTCCCATGCGGATTCAATTGTATTTCCAGGAGAAACTCCAACAGAAACCCATACAACTGATGCACACCATTGTGCTGGACAAGACCAAGTGCGGCTTGCATACCATGGGAGCGGAGACGATTCTTGAAGTGTGGCTAAAAGCAGAAGCATTACCGACACAACCAGAAGCCTGTCCTCCACCAGTTCCAGCAGCTCCACCTGCGTATCCTGCGTCGCTTGATATAAATCCCTCATTTGACGATTCATCTAAGCCCCGCACCATATCCATTACACAAAACAAGGAGGAACTGGACGATAATCTCTTTGCTGGCGATATAAGTGATATTGATAATATTGAGGAATTGCAGCCAACAGTTTTGGTTACCGAAACCCTCAAGTTAAGCAGTCCAAAGAAGACAAAAACACCAAATCATCCCAGTCCCTCAATTGTCTATCTGCCGGTGAATGGTAGTCCAAAGAAACCCAATCACTTACAAATCCTGGGCAATGGTCAGACTAAGAAAAAGAATGTGGTATTCCAGAAGGCTGGCAAACTCTATATTATTGATCCCCAGCAGAGCAAACTGAAGCAGGCTGTAAAACAGCAGTCGCTACTGAAGCCTCAATTAAGTCTGTTGAAGCCAACTGCTCGACGGTGGCATTTGATGCTGTGCATCCAACACGATCATGGTTATGCCAATATGAGTGTTAATGCAGAGGAGGCCACCCACCAGCCCAGCCCCACAATGGTCAATAATCATTTGTCCGCTTCGCTCACACCTCATCAGCGTTTGGAGCAACTTTTTGCTGGCCTGCAATTTCAAAGTATGCGATATGCCATTGAATTTCTTTTGCGTCGCTTGCCCTTGGTGTGTGACCAATACAGCGATCATTATCCCTTCATGGTGGCCACTACAAAAGCTTTCAAGGAACAGTCAGCCCTGCGACAACGTTGCTTCGAATATTTGCGGGCCCGATCTATGCTGCAGTGCTTGAAGCAGCATTTAAAATTGCAGCAGATCAATGCGAGTGGTCGAGAGATTTACTGGAGCATACGGGAAATTGTCAGCTTTGCCCGGTTGCATGGTTACACGCCGCCTTTAAAAACAATGACCAAAGGGAATTGGGAAGCAGCACCTTCATCTGACAGTCATCGGCAATTGTCACAGCGTGTCCAGGAACAATTAAATGAGAAGCCCAGCTCGCATTGCCTCTCATTTTGCAGTCTAAGCTCCAATCGATGTGTAGAAACCTGGATAAGCAAACAACTGCCTCACGTGACCTTTTGTCGGCGAGAAGATCAGGAACTAATTGATGTCGAGGCGATTACAAACGAAATGGCTACTAATTCTGTTCATGTACAAAAAGTCCCACCACCCCAGAAATATCAGACAAATCATAATCAGAGTCATTTCCTTCATCTGCCTCCACCCACTCATCTAGAAACTGCTGCCGAACTAGTCACGGAGATGTGTAAAAACATAAACATTCATTTAGATACGGAGCAACCCGTGCCGGGGGTCTCGCAGTCCTTATCTCTTATTCTGCTCTCGCATGTCCTGCGAATGTTTGTGGAAAAACTAGTGCGTCAATCGGTGGCCACCAAGTTGCAGCAGCAGCATCAACATATGGATACAATCCTGTTACCTCAGGCGGCTGCAAATTCCGATATGTTATTGCAGCCGCAGGATATTGCACGTGTAATTGTCCAATGTTCTGAACTGGATTTCCTGGGTAATGGCCATCTTGGTGTATTGGCTTCTATGGAGCCACAAATGTAGCATCACTTGGTCCTCCCCTTCCCCAAAACACACAAAAATCGCCTTCACCCCCGCGCATATAGTTCAAATTTCTCTGGGATATTAGTAGATATCGAATTATGTCTTTGTACTCGTACATTTAATTAATCGTAATTAATAAATTAATTCTTTTTTTAATATGTGTACAAAATTAATTTTTAATATGAGAAATGCAAACAAAATAAATCATTTTAATGATAAGTCAAAGAAATTATTACCGAATTATTCATCATGACCCTAAAAGCATACAACATTTTTTAAGTTAAACTCGAGGACAATTAGTGAATCAAGATTTGTAGCAAAAACCTAATTTTAAATTTTTAATTGTGGAAATTGTTAATTTTACAGGGGTTCTAATTTTACACAGGACTTTAGTTCATTTTCGAAAATATACATATACATATAACAACCAGGCGACATTTATGGGTGAATTCGGCCTTGGCTAGCCCCGCTTAGGTTCCCTCTAATTAGATGCATATGATATCCATAATAAATCCAAGTAACTGTCCATGCTCTCTTTTTAATGTTGTCTCTCTGTATATTGTACTATATCATTCATTATATTCACCTTTTACTACAGCAATGTGTGTATGTGTGTGTGGGTTGCGCTTCTTGGCTTCTTCTTCTTGTTTTTTCTCAGTCTCTTTTCCAACGTTCGCGCAACAACACATAAAAATCAAAATCATTGAAGAAAATTCATCCGCACGGCTCGCTACGAGCGTCGCGACATTTGCTTTTGGCCTAAAATATATATACATTTGATTTTCAAAAAGAAACAGATTCAAAAAATGATTCATATATAATGTACAGAAAGATTTCGATTGCTCCGGTGCGTTTTTGCGCGAGTACTATATAAAATATATATAGAAGATACATATACATACATATGTATGTACATACATACATAATATATATATTTCCGATTTCGTGTGTGTGTGACATGAAAATGTGCTAAAATATTCTATTTTTATTTTGCAGTTGAAAACAAAGCTTATTCTGAAATGCAAATGTATAAAGTTAATATGTTGTTTTTGCTTCTCTGGCCACGACATTATCCAAACGCGGCTAGCACGCCGCCATTTGATCCTTAATAAATTAAACAATTTCAAAAACATTCAAAATTTCCAAAGGGCCAATCCCCATCCCCTTTGAAAACATTTTATTGACGTAAATTTCTTCTTCTATGATGCGAATTCAATGTATGCAAGTAATCAAAATAATTTTCGTGCTCTCAACAATTGTCGCAGTCACAGGTGAGATCCACTACAAGAACAGCCCACTCCCCTCTCCCGTACCCCACCCACACAATTTTGGGGTTGCCATATGCTGTAGAGGTTTCCAAACACAAAGAGGCTGCCAGATATCAGGAATTCAAAATAAATTCACCAAAAACAGGCGAAATCAAAACACTTATAATGCTATGATCATTTAAAAATCTGCCATTTGATTGTTTGGTTATGCACGTAGCAATAAGCAATATTTTAGAAAAACTTAAAGTTGTTATAAACCTTTTTTGTCATTAAACTTACAAAGTGTTATTTCTTAATTTCTTATTGTAGTGAAAAACAGAATCCTTTTTCGAAATTATAAAATCAGAACACCTTGATAGGTTTTACCTTCAGTTACTTATAATCCAAACTACAGTCAAATTTTTTTATATGGTAAACTTTTTTCAGAATTTTCTTTACGGAGATGGTGATTTGATTTACAAAAGAAAAAAGATTTCTCATAAAAATATACTTTTTCCATTCTGCCATTTAATGAAGTATTTGTGTAACATTCGTTGCACCATTTCTAGTCATAAGTAAATAAAATAATAATAAGCAAATAAGTTTTCCAATTTGATCTAAATTTTAATACAATTAAAAAACTTTTCAGATTGTTGTTCGAGCCGAATTTTATTGTTGCGGGAACATACGCTGAAAATTGTGCAGCATCAGCATAATTTTCACAATCATCTGCATGAGCATGCCCATCAGTTGCAACAGCAGATCGAGGAGCATGTGGTCCAGTTGGTCAATCAAATGGAGTTGCAGCAAAAGCTCGACGAACAACTCCAGGAAGCAGACAGCAATGTGGAACCCGATCCTGATCCTGAAGCAGCGGACCAAGAAACAGAACAAATAGAACCATTGGAACTGGATATTGAAACTGACCCTTCTAGGGGACCACCCTTAACGCTTGAAATGGCGGCCAGCAGTACTTGGGAGCCAGGATTGGACCTTATAACTGACGAAAACTCTTCGACAACAACTGAAAAGACAACCACGGCAAGCACCAGTTCAAGAACAATAACGTCAACGAAGCCGACCATTACAGTGACACCAACAGATGAGCCACCTCCTTCTCCTCCGGCCGATGGCACCACTACATCACCAACAGGTCAAACCACAAATGAACCAGTGAGGGTCACAATCTCCATAGATTTGCCCATGCTTAACTGCAGTGAGCCCTACGACACAAAATATTGTCTCAATGGTGGTCGTTGTTTTCGTCTACCGGTTAGCAATCACACACTCAATTCATGTGTGTGTGCCGATGGATATGATGGCCCACGCTGCGATTTCAAGAGTTGGAATGGTAAGTATACACTATGGATTGATGCTTGAAGGAATTCGGACTTATTGGCTCTCATTTCAGGTGACTATGTTTCAACGCCAGTGGCCTTGGAGCATCAACCAAGAATCCTTATGGCTCATATATTTTTCTCCTTTCCAATGCTCATCCTGCTCTCGACCATATACGTTCTATTCGCGGCCGTATTTATGTTTCGCAATGCTCCCGAACACCGTAGGAAGCAGCAGCAATTACATTTGCATAAGCATCGTTTTTTTGTCAGCTGTTGATCAGCTTAAATCGTCAATTTTTGAGATCATCTCCTTGAGATTTGGAAACAATTTTTTGGTTTCACCTTAAATTAGAATCTAGATCCTATATTGTAGTTTAGTTAGTTATGTCTATACATATATATTTTTCTTGATTTACGTTGCGCAACGGAAAATTTAATTCTTTAATTTATTGAATACATTTTAGTATACTTTATAGGATTTTGTAGTTTAGTTTTGCAAAAGACGCACAATTATTCACTTTAATATTATTTTTTTCTTCTATTTTTCTTTTTGATTTGCTTTTTAAGCTTTCGTTGGAGCTTTTGTAGTTAGTATTTCTTATTTTTGTTGTAACATTTTGTTACTATAAGTTTAGTAGCTTAAAATTTAGCTTGATATATAAATATTTTTTTTTTGTAACACTTTGTTACTCCAAACAAAACAAAACAAAGCAAAAACATTTGTTGTAAACATTTAGTTACATTTTGTATTTATGGAAAAAAAAACATTAAATGATAAAGAAATGGGACTCAAATAGGACTAAAAAACTGTAACAAATGTGTTTCAATTATTTTTTTTGGCAATCTCGATCGGAAAAGATATCAACACGGAAAATGCACGGAATTTCTAAAAATAAAACCAAAATGAATGTCAAATTTTGCATTAATCGAAAATGGTTGGATAAAACAATGGAATTGCTTTCATTGACTTAATAATGGCGACGAATATCTTTAATTTTAATCAATCCAGGCTTTTTAGGTTTAATTTTAATCAATCCAGGCTTTTGAGGTTATAAAAGAAGGTTAACTGCCCAATTTAGCCTCTTTTTGTTGTAATCGCATTTCAGACTCTTGCTGGCATTTCGGGACGGATGGTCACCCTAATTTAGATCCAAACATTAAACTTGACATAAAGATGCATGTAGACATACATTAATATCTTATACTTTACGATCACGCTTATGCTATAAATTCGGGAAAATGAAGACGCTAAGGAAAGGGTATTTCTTTGTTTTTTTTTTTTTTTTATATTTTATAATATATATTTTATCCAATATTTCGTCCAAAAATTCTTTACAAATTTCTTAGAACTTACAGTTAAATGTATAGTAGAAATTATTCAAAAAATTCTCCTTACTTTTTTTCATCATTTCATGTATGAAATTCATTTGTTTTAATCATTACTATGATCGATCATCAATATGAGATGTGTGTGTGTGTGGTATGTTTTCGCGTGGCTGCGTGTGTGTATGGATGCGTATTTATATTGGTGGAGTATACGAATGTGTATGTGTGTGTGTGTGGGTGTTGTGTAGGCATTTTGTGTGCTTTGCATATGCGTAAGGAGTTCAGACAATAGGGATCCTGGGATGGAATTCCTTCTCAGTTACACCACAACACTGGATACATAGATAGACAGAGAGTGAGAGAGAATGTGAGATAAAGAGAACCACAGTTTTGCTTGTATGGGGTGGGCTGACAGTGGCTTAATGGGATGGTAGATGGGGGGGTGGAGGAGCTGATGGTGATGCTGACAAATTTGTATCAAAACTCTGACTACTCTCTTTTGTTTTCTTTTTCTTATCATTGTTTTTTTTTTTTTGTTGTTTTTGTTGATTTTTTCTTGAATAAATGTTGTTGTAATCTTGGATTAGGGATATGAAGTTCGTACAAAAATGATTAAAATATGTAAATATTAAAAAATGTATTTTACTTTTTGTTTTTTTCTTTTTTCTCTCGTTTATCTTGTGTAATTGTTGTTGTTGTTCTTTTACGTTGCGTTCTTTTGTTGTTCTGTTTCTTTTATCGTTTTTTTTTTTTGTTGTTTTTTGCTTTACTTTCTTCTTATTTTTGTTTTTTTCTTTTAATAATATGTAATATATATAATAATTATGAGTAGGATTATTCGCATGTAACGGGCAGTTCCTGTGTTGTAACATCTGCTGCCGCAGCATTCTTTTCCTTCAGATCCTTGGTGATATCCTAAATGAATAGAGAAAAGAAAGATATCTAATTAGTATACTCTGGGCTAAAGAAAAGACAATTAAAAGATTAATAATGTATAAACAATGTAGTTAAGTAGTGGGGGAGGTACGAAAAGAAACTCAAAGCACAACAACAACATGATTTAAAGTTAAAAAGAGAATTCACCTTAAGAAACAAAAAAAAAAGTACAAAGGATGGAGACGACAAAAAAAAAAATAGTACAAAAAATGTAATAATAAAAGCAGTTTCAATGTAAATATTTGCAAAAGAGATGGTGGGTGGGTGGGGGGCAAGTCCCCCTCCCAAAAAAAAATGGTAAGTACGGTTTATGTAGGTCTTTAGGTTTATTATTTGTTTTTAGTGAGTTACTGCGGCCAAACAGATTTGTTAAAACAGACATGTATTTGTTTGTGTGTATGTAAAATGGTGAGTGTGCATGTGTTGTTGCGTTTGTGTGTGTACGTGTCGTGTGTGTGTGTGGGTGGGATGGGAAGGATTTGGTTTGTGTGTGCTTTTAGGATTAGGATGAATGCAGTTAAGCGTCGAATTATTAATTTTTAGTTGACATTATACAGAGTTTACAATCGGTTTTTTCCATTCACTTTACATTCCATGCATAAAATTAAACACAGGCAATGCAACCGAAACTTATTTTAGTTTAAACCAATCAAAATGATCTTAAATGCAACTAAAATTGGTTTCGATTGCAAACCCTGAAAACAATAAATTAACCCTTAAGAGGGATGTAAATGTACAGAGGGAGAAATAAGGGAGAGACATAAGTAGAACAAGATGACCAAGTCCAATCAATTGTTGGAGCCAACATAAAGGGGGCCTGGAGTGAGGTGAATCCATCTCCATGAGATCAACATTTATAGCAGACTACATTTAACTAAGCAGAAAGAAGCAATATCTATGATATTCAACCGATCCAAAAGCTCTCTATTAACAAACAAATGATGTACATATATTTGTGGTAGTATAAAAGCAAAGGACGAGCGAGCATATATGTATGTAAGTAATACTGGTAGTAGTAGTAGTAGTAGCATAGAGAGACAGAGAATAGTAGAGCACACTGGTTGATGGCTTTGGTGATGGTTGGTGGGCGGACACTCCTTGTAGAGCGGCGGGACGAGCGTGGTAAAAGTGAGTTCTGTATGCTAATTATTCACCTTATTGTTTCTATCTAATTCGTTAAGATCATCTTCATCATTAGCATTAGCTTTAGCATCTTCATCATCATCATGATCTCCGTTAAGTCGCGGCAAGGCCTCAAGTTTTTCGGTTATTTGATCAATGCTAATCTCAAGTTTATCGTGTTCAGTTTGCGTATCAGTAACTTCCTCCGGCACAAGCTGTTCCACTTCGTATTCGGGCAATCTACTCTTATCATCATCAGCATCGCCGCCATCGGCAGGGGTAGTCTTCTCAGCATCTTCCTCTACTACAACAACTGGAGTTGCTTCGGGCAGATCTTCGCGAATTTCATTCGAGATTAGATCTTCGTTAATCACTTGCTTTACTTCTTCCTCAATCTGTGGTTCATTTTTGTTGTTGTCTTGCTCGCATTTAACAATTTCGGCTGCCTGTTCGGTTATCTCATCAACAATAATCTGAGCTTGCTGTTCGATTTCAATTGATATATCTTCTGCTTCACTTTCAATTTTCTCGATTTCTGTGTTGTTGGCCTTATCGTCTTCTACTTGGACGGAAGGAGGGAGCTTTTCATTGTCATTAGTTTCTGGAGCTGCTGGTGGTGCGGCGTCGTCGGCCGCGGCGGCATCATCATCATCCTCTTCAGCTAAGGCAAAGGCCGAAACACGAGATGGCGGTGGAGACTTGGGCAATGGAGGCGGATTGCTCGCCTCGGTTAGAACGACGGAATCTGGCACGGGTTCAACGGATGGTTCTGACTTGTTGGGGCTAACGTCGCTGGAGTCGTTTTCTTGGTCTACTACTGGGTCAGCAGCAGCCGACACCACAACGAAACCTTCGGCATCGGCCTCACTACTAACCGCTGCAATAATTGCTTGGACCACTTGTTCTTCTTCTTCGCCTGGCAAAGTATCTGTGATGTTTGTGTTGTTGGTGTCAGTGGTGTGGCTGGGTGGTGGGATTGTTGGGACTGTATTGGTGGTGGTGTTGGTGGTGTTGGTTAGGGTCTGAACTAAATCTGCGGCTGCAATGGTGGTTTCGGTCTCAGTGGCTGTTGTTATTATTGTTGTTGTTGTTTCGGTGGTTTCTGTTTCTGTTGTTGTTGTTAATGTTTTTGTACTCGTATTTACAGTGTCGTTGTTGTTGTTGTTGTGTGCGTTGTTGTTAGAGGGTGTGATGTCTATTTGGTTTACCTCAATTTGCGACTTGTTCTTGATTTGCTCGGCCTCGGATTCAGCGGCAGGAGCAGTGACAGCAACGGGTGTGGGTGGAGGCGTGGCACTGCCATTTGTGCCATTCTGGTGTGGCTCCTCAACGTCGTCGACTTTGCTTGGAATGTTAACGGATTCAGCCACTGGCGATTCATCACTGGCTAGTCCATTCTTATCGCCATTGGTCAGAACCTCTTCGGTGGTGGCGGAGCCATGGCCATTGGTCACAACTTCAGTGGCAGTGGCAGTGGTAGTTGGTGGTTCCTTTGCGGCAGTTTCGGCTGTGGTCTCTGTGGTGGTGGCAGTGATTTCTTCAGGCTTGGTGGCTGGCTCCTCGACTGTAGTAGGTGGTGTTAGTGGCCTTTTTTCATCTCCTCCTCCATTGGCCGCCTGTTGCTCTTGTGCAGTGGCCGAACCATTCTCAACGGGTTTCACTTCATCCTTGGTTGTCGCGGGCTACAAGGATGAAAGTATTAACTTGGATTAACTAGACAATTTGTTAATTAATCTATTTACCTCTACTGCTGCTGCTTCTTCTTTCGGCTGCTCTGGTGCGGCGGCTTCACCATTCGTTGTAGGCTCAGCTGGGACTGCGGCAGATCCTTCTGCTGCTGCTGGCGATGCTTCGGGACTGGCAGCAGCTGCCGCTGTTGGTGAGACAGGTTCCTCTGTTTTTGCTGGCTTTTGTTTATCCTTTTTGCCAAATGAAATGCTTCGGAATGACCATTTCTTTTTGACCTTATCCTTCTTCGACTTGGATTTGATGCTTTCATCGGCAAGTGGTGAGATCTCCTCTGCTCCGGCTGCATCCTTGGGTGATCCAGCAGCAACAGCCGCCTCGTCCTTTGACGTTTCAGCTGCCCCATCACCAGAAGCACCACCTTCACCACTTTCTCCCTTGGCATCACTTGCACTCTTCTCGGTTGTCAAATCTTTGTCATTTTCCGAATGGTCTTCCGTGTCCTTTTTCTACATTTCAAATTAGAATTTAAAGTTATACAAAATTGGAATAATTTTTTGTCGGATCTTATGCCTACCTCACTACTTGCTGCTTCTCCAGCACCCTCTTTGGGAGTGGCTGCATCGCCATTTAGTGGTGGCGCTGCTGCTGCTGCTGCACCATCACCGACTTTCTGATCCACATCCTCGATTTTCTCCACTTTGCCTGCCACTTCGTCCCCCTCGCCAACCTTCTTGGGATCGGTGGTAATATCAATTGAACGCTTGCTTTGAGCTTTTCCCATTTTTGTTGTTTTTTTTATTGGTCCTCTTTAGTTGCTTCTATATGTGTATATATAGTTTGGTCTGAAATCAATTTTGAATACAAAATAAAATTATTAGATACACCTATATATTTAGTGTTTTTGTCTAGAGTTTTGTGTAAAATCTGATTAAAAAATGATACCAAATCGAGATGTTTATTTAAGGATCAACAAAACCTATCACACCCTTCGACAACTGTTTTTGCTATTGACGTGGTTTTTCTTTCTTTTTTTTCGAATTTCAAGTCACACCCAATTTTCCACTTATCAGCGTGCCACGAAGACGTCACAGACACAAGACGCATTTGTTGGGATTTGGTACAATATCACATTTTATTTTAGTTCAACTTGCGCATTTTATTTTTAAATTTGACATTTACAATTAGCAAGCAAATTCGCAATTTTCGCTGCTTTTTGGCCTGATTCGAAAACGGGAGGGGAATGGACATTTGAAGGATTTCCTTAATGTTATCAATGCTTAAATAAGGGCAAGCCCGACGTAATGGCAAAATGGTAAACAATTGACGCGCCGATTAAAGTGAATCATTCAAATCCATCAGCACACGCTCGTAAAACAACAGACGACAGAAAACACAGATATGGTAGACTATAGCCAAGGAAAGAGAGAGAAAGAGAGAGACTATGGAAGGGTGCGGCGGCGGTGGCGACGGATTGGTTCTTCCGACACAAAACATGCAGGCGGCGGCAGGCGGCAATGCGTCACTTTTTTAAAATCGAATTACACATAAAAAGTAAATGAAACAGAAACCGTAGCAAGCCAACATGAAGGTGATTTGGCGGGCGGCCGGCAGAGGGAGCGGAGCAGAAATGTGGCAAAAAGTTGGCATTTTTCGTTTTCGGTTTTAGGGGTTGTTCAGGCTAAAGAGGGTGTTGCTCCTCCCCGAGGCAAGGCAACAAAGGGAAAAATGGCGGCAAATGCAGGCTACAGCTGTTTTTCTCTGCTCAAGTGAATCAACAGAGAGCGAGCACAGCAGCCTCTTCTCTTCCTCAACCCATACCCATAGGGGGCGGCCGATGGCGGTGGCAATTCTTATCCAAACACGTGCGTGGATTCAATGAGAGATGTACCTACCTACCTCTAGGGCCCATTGCTTCTGGCCATACCTGGCTAGTGGTGACTCATTGCGGTTTTCAGTTGAAAACAATGTGAGTCAATTTCAAGACACTTGTAAAAACAATATGGAAAATATGGCAAATTTGTGGTTTTATTTACGGTATTTACAAATATCAATTAAAATACCAACGTAATGGAAAATGGAACAGCAGTCACCGAAGCCCTCTGTGATATATAATCACCTTAGAAACTCATCCAAGAGTAGTCAAATCCGACGACTAAACACAAGTCACAAAAAAGACATCAAATTTCAAGTTCAACGAACCTATTCTACCTACATACACTAGTAGTTTATGTGTGTGTGTGTGTGTGAGTACATACGTAAGACCAAACAATTAAATTTGAACTCGAGACGTTTCATTTGAAATAAAAGTGTATTTTTTTTTCTTTTGACTATGCAAAAGCTTCGATGAGTAATTGCCAAAATATGTTTAAACCGAACACCCTAACTCCCCCTCCCCCACCTTGGGTAGGCAACCACCGAAAAAAAAAAAAATGGTGCATTAGCAGGCAGGACATGACGCATCCAAAGCTGAAAGGACATTGAAAGCGCGTGAGAGAGAGAAAGGGAGATAGATCAGAGAACTGCTTAGAGGGTAGAAATAACTTAAATGAGTGTGTGTGTGTGTGTCTGTGTATGTAGTTGCATTACACAACAATAACATTAACGGTTCTGGTCATTGTACCACGTTCTTGTTGTTGTTGTTGTCGTTGCCATGACAACCAAGCAGCGGCGTCGTTGGCCGCTCTATTAAAGCGGGCGTGTGAAAAAATGAGAGCAAAAAGGATGTAGAGGAGAGTAGAAAGCAAGAGTTGCCAGATGGCAAAAAACAGGCAAATTTAAGGCGCATGGGCAAAGTTCTTGCGAAATTATACAAAAGATTTTTACACAAATAACTAATCCATTGTGAGGGTTTCTACTATATTATTACTATATAAAAAATTAATCCTTGGCTTTAATCGAAGACAGCTTGATGTTAGGAGTTTTTTTTTTTAATTTTCTTTTGAGTATTTCTGACTTCAACGATATGTTAAAAGACAGCAGAATGCTTTTCATCTCAGACGAAAAAAAATAAATGAACACAAGGAGCCTTTTAAGATGTAAAGGTCACAAGGTTTCCTAAAATTTGTTGCCTGGGTAATGCTAATTGGTGTTTTTACTATTGAAAATGCATAAAGACGAGAGAGTTGGCTTGATGAAACGAGAAAGTTAAATTTGTAATCTATTAATATAACTTTAATGGGCACTTGGGACTGCCGTTTCAATTGTGGGTCTGTCTTTTTTTATTATTAGTTAAATTCAATTTAGACATGACTTTTGACATGCCACACATCACACACACACGCACACACTTATACATATGCACATATGCTTTCACACGCATTTCGCCTGGTAAGCAGCGACCGCGCCTTTTGTGCTAAGTAAACGAAACGACAAAGGAAAACACCACCAACAGGCAGAGAAAGAGGCAATTGGGCGAGGGGAAGCGGAGGTGGGGAGCTCAATCTATAAATAAAAGCGCATTTATCAACAATGAAGTGTGTTAAAAATGCAACACAAAGAGAAGCTCAATGTGTATGCGTGTGAGTGTGTGTGTGTGTCTATCAATTTTGACACTTGAAGCTGTTGTACATCACTCCCATCTCTCCCTCCCTCTGCTCAGACAACTGCCTTTTCTCTCTTCTCTTCTTCTCCCCATTGAGACGTAAATTAAATTGATTGCGTTGGAATGTTGAGCCGGCCGGCTGGTCAGAGAGCGGGCGGTCTCTTGGGCTGTCAGTCTGTCTGTCGAACTGTCTGAGTGACCAACTGGTCAAACATAATTTCATGTGAGCATACCATTTGGTTAAGCGATCTATCTGCAAGATCACTGGCAACATACCTCAAAGATCTCTCACACACACACAATTCTATACAAAAACGCATTGTTGTACAATTAAAATTGAAGTGAAGAAACGCACAAGGAAAAGTAATATAATAACGGAACCCTAAGTGCATCAGCACCCGTACAATTGAACTTTTATAAACTAATCAAGCTCTATTTCTCTCACTCACTCTAATTTCCCTCTCTCCCTCTCTCTCATTCAATTGAGTGGAAAGTTTTTCCTTCAATCAGCCGAACATTGGCTGACAAAAAGAGACTTCAGCCTTAAGTAGAAGGAGCGAAGTGCAGCAGCATCTCGGAGACTGCTGATGCATTCCATCCATCCATCTCTCGACTGATAAGCCACGCCTAAAATATTAATCAGTCTCACAGCCAGTGAACAGTGTGTGTGCATTCCATAAAAAGATCAGGGCCGGATTACATTTGCAATTGCTTTTCATATCAATTACATTAATTGAGAAATTTCTGAAAACAATACAGACATCCCAATTTTTCGGATTGCGTCCATGTGGGTATTGAATTCTAAAGAATAGTAAAAATTGTTGGAATATTAGAGATCCCTATTCGATATTTACTCCGGAAAAAGCACAAACAAACTGCTCAACACTTGGCCAAATATTGATGCAATATTATTAGACTTTTAGAGAAAAAATGTCTACAATATCAATGGGAATTTAAGTAATTTAACGTCTGTTTTGCAAAAGAAGGAAAAAATGCGAAATTCCAGTAAACTCCATTAAAATTTATGGCCCTATCAATTACTATTACTGTGCCCCCTCAATCCGCCTCTGTTGGAATTCATGTAGGAAGCATTCCCCAATTTAATTGCAAACCGCCCACAGAAAGAGCGAAATCCGTGCGAAAAAAAATAAAAAAGATAGAAATTTCTGCCTGCAAAAATTGTATTAGGAGGGGCGTGGTCGTTCTCTTTACTGCTGGACGGACGGACAACTGTGTCCCACTCACTCAAGTAACCACCGGATATATAATTGTTCTTGAAAACGATACCGTAAACTGAATGCATTCCATAATTAGTAACAAGTACACACACACATATATTTACAACAAAAACAACTACGACGACGACGACGACAAACCCTAAAGAGAAAGAGAAAATATTCTTTTCAATTATCATTTCCGGTCAATTGGACATACGTTCTTATGCTTGTTCCTCCTCTAAGTGTATCTCTGCATGAGTGTGAGTGTCTTTACAATTTCTGTTTCTTTTCTCTTTTTGATATAATACAAATAATACATAACCGAAAAAAAGAACCCTATTGCTTGCTAACGGTACCTACACATGTATAGATAGAACCCGCTTGCTGCTATCAGAGGCCGAAACCAATCCAAATTCATAGTAGATAAACATATACACAACAGTCATAGAGGAAATTGTATTTCTATAGAAGGAAATCTCCAACAGGAACCCAACGAATGAATTCCATCAATATCAATGTGGGTGGTGGGGAGCAGGGGTGGGTGGGTCTTGCTTTTATTTGATATATTTCAATTAAACGTCAAAATGTTGGACGAACTGATTTCATCATCATCCCCATATCAGCAATTGCATTCGTGCTGATTCAGAAGAAACAAAGAAAATGGGGATTTACTTGTAAAATACTACTAACTACAATTGAGTAAAGTAAATCAAATATAAAGTATGATGCAATCTGAAATTAATATTAAAACAAACATATACATAGGTTGACGACTAGCTGTAAATTAAGACAATTAGTGAAAGGAAATACTTCATGAATAATGTTTATATTTGTTGGTTGATTTCCAAAAAATAAAGTATAGTCCAATTGAAAAATCATTAATTCAAGCTTATTTACTTTGAGTTTCTTGGAGAGACTTCTGGACAAGTTTTCTTTAGGGTTGATAACATTTTTATTACGTGATCTAGAACCATATAATACGAACTATGTATGTATGATGATAGAAGATTATGTGTACCTAAAAAAAAAGCTGGCAGTTTTATCTGTAAAATCTGACTGACAAGCGACAAGCACAAGTCAAACAAAAGAAAAATTTCAAGAAAATAAAAGTGAACTTGGCCAAACATTAACTTTTACTATATACATATACTTTCTAGACGTGCCTTTTCCCATTAGCAGATAAACTGATTTTTATCATATCTCTTTCACATTTTACCTTTTTTTTTTTTTGGCGCTATTCATTTTTGCCACTCTGCATAATATTTGGGCCGTCAAATGTGTGTGTGTGTGTGTATGAAGGAACTCGCAGTGCGGCATAGATCGTTAAATCAGACGCACTTGAAAACAAAAAAAATATCTACCAAGAGGCCAAAGAGCCATTGAAAACAGTAATGAGACGCAAAACGCATAAAATCATCAGCAAGAGCTATAAAATTTTATGGTTAACCAACGGAGGAGGGCACCAAGGGGGCCAAGGAGAAGGAATTTCAGTGTGTGGGTATATGGACGATATACATTTTTGCAAAAACGCAAAAACTAAGAACTATAAATGGCATTAGGAGGAATCAGCATTGAAAAATTTCAACAATGTTATGTACGTTTTCTGAATTTCTAAATAGATGTGCTTGAGAAATTATTACAACTGTCGGCGAACTTTATTTTGCGTCTCTTTTCTGTTTTTTTTTTTTTTTTTTTTTTTGTGTAATGATGTGCCAATAAATTTGTCGCTCTACCACGCAAAAATTGATTGGCCAAAAGGATATAGTATAACCACATATGACCAACTATAACAACAACAACTCGACGACGACGACGACATGAAGACGGCTTTGCAGAGCAAGAAGAAAAGTTGCCCTGAAAAACCGGTTAACAACATACATATATATTCCTGTTTCTCTCTTTCTAGTTCTTGATGGTCTCCTTCTTCAGTATGTACGTACAATTTATATATATACATATATATTCTATATTATAAACCTTTTTTCTCTCTTTTTTTTTTAGTTAGAGTGTATTATGAGTACGGGTATTGTAAGAGTAATAAAAAGCTAAAGGCCTAGGTGCCAATTAGTTTGCCTTGTCAAATGGATTGAGTTGTCCCAGGCAGAGGCAGAGGTAGAGGCAGGCGGCAATGGCGCGCGCGCGCGCAGTTTTCTAATTTGAAATTCACAAAGCAAGACACACAGAAACATAGAACGTCCTCACTCAAGTCACTTTGAGCTTTGTAAAATGGGTTTTTAATACATAATTCATAAGGCAAAACTGGCGAAAAATGATTGACGCTTCTGTTACTACTTCCGGTACTTACTTTTCTGTCACCTCTTTTGGTTTTTTTTTTGCTTAGATAGTTACGGGTGGTCGTCAGAGCGAAGTATAGGAACAAACGCTTTCGTTTTGCGATTCTAATTAAAGCGTTTTAAACTAAAACACACTCACTATGTAGATATATGTACACTTCTTTTTCCAACACAGGCGGACACACGTTTATTCTTTTTTTTTTTGTTTTATTTTGTAGGGGTGGTAAGAAGATAAAAAAGAAAAAGTGAAATTTCACTAATCCACACGCGCATATGAACGAACGCCAACGAACCGTTAAAGTCAAACGCCAAACGACGACTGAGGCGAGTTTTGATCGCAGACAACAACAACACAATGGGAGCAGAGGCAGCACCAGCAGCAGCAGAAACTTCTTCTGCCTTGCCCGAAGTAGACGACAAAGAACGACGCAACGAAACGCATCGCTTGCCGGAAGCGTTGGCGCAGCACCGAACGGCAGTAGCGGCTAACGACACTTACAACAACAACAATAACAAAAGCAGCAGCAGCAACGGCAACAGAAGCAGCAGCGACAGCAGCAGTTGAAATGCGGGCGAAGGCATTATTCATTGACCATCATCACTTATCGATGATAAAGGCGAAAGTCGTCGCAGTCGCAGTCGTCGTCGTCCCGTTGCCTTTATTGTTTCTTCTTCTTATTATTCTTGTTGCTGGTGGTGTTGTGCTCCTTCTACTCCTCTACCTCCCCCACCTCCGCCTCCTGTAACCCACACTTAGTCAATAACAAACTAATGAGCCTTGGCGCAAACGACGGCGTCAATGCGTATGGTTTATTGCTTTATTTTTGCCATTCACGCACAACTCCTACACCCTGCTTGCGCTCCCTCTCTCTCTCTCTCTCACTCTCTCTATCTTCGTTGAATCCCTCCTCATTAAAGGCACACAATGACCCCACATCCCCCCATGTATGTACACATGCGCTCTCGATCAAGAGAGGGGTTATAAATGATCAAGAAAGATCCGAAAATGATTGGAATGACTATGGGGGGTGTGTATTCGTGTATGTGTGAGAAAACGTTATGTGTGTGTAAGTGTGAAAAGCATTTGCCACCGAAAATATTTTACGCTCCATTATTATAAGTGTAATATACATATTTGTGAAACAGATTTTCATGTATTGTTATTCAATTATCGCCCCCTTTGAACCATTCCTATACAGATTTATCTCAATCAAATTGAAAGCATTCAATAAATTCGACTAATGTGGGAATTATGGGACATTTTTGAATGTAAAATGCATAATAAACCTTTCCTGGACTGACTTAGTTATTGATTTGCGCACTTTTCCTGTTCCTAAGATCTATGGAAACAGAAGCTAGTTGGCATGGAAGGGGGAAATATGGCGGACTCTTACAAACTGGAATTAAGAAGAACTTCAGTTTAAATTGTCGCACAAGCACAAAGTCCGACTGAAATGCAAATCTTGAACCCAAGTGTTGAAACCCCAATGTCCCAAGTCCCATTCAGTTGATCTTTCCTTCGTTGGTTGTATAATATGCAAACATCTGTGTGAAAGATGTTTCAAAATACGCGCCGCGGCGCACCCCTCCAACATTCACGATCCTCAACTAAGTTGTTAGTATGCCCATGTGTGTTTGTGTTTGTGTGAGAATTGAGTTATGCGGAAAAAATGTTTCACATTCTTGTAGATGATTTTCATGTTCGTACTTTTGTTTTTGAAAAAAATCGACCACTTGAAGATTGTGGAAAAACTAAAATCTTATGGCTGTATTTACATATGTTTATAAATAGGCTTATAAATTAATGCCAATTCGGTACAAAACTAGCAGCATAACAGACCGGCCACTTTTGTATGTATTTATCATCATCATCATCTTCATCATGGTATAGAAAAATATTCATTGTCCAAACAAAAATCAATTGTAAAAATAACAAACAAAAGCAAAAAGATAGCAGCACGTTGAGTGAACTGATACAGTTCCCCCGTTTCGCGTTCCTATATCTCTTATTCTCGATTCGAATTTTACTTGATTTGAGAAAATGTGAACCTTTCTGCCATTTGGCATAGAATTTCTATATTTGCGGTTAACTGTACCATCCATGGGGGGGCCAAAGATGGGTATATTAAAATGCTTGGAACGCAATTAGCTTTAATTTCAACTATTCTCAAACCTATCTTGTCGTGTCTATGTAAAAGGGTGTTTCAGAGTCGGCATAACTTTACCTTTCTTTTAACCCCCGCTAACCACTCACTGGGGCCTTTGCTTATCAATGCCGCAGCAAAATGTGTTGAAGCGGGGGCGCTGCGCTGTCTATTGAATGCGCCTCTGTTGTTGTTGTTGTTGCTGCTGCTGCATGCATTAGGAATTTTAAAGTCGGCGAGATTAGAGATCAACCGCAACTCGCACTTGACAACGATCAAAATAAATAAAATGAAAATATTTAACGGTATTGGAGGACGGATATATTGTCTGTCTGTCTCACTCTCAGTCTGACTGAATTTGACTGCCCCACAATGTTTATTTGATTTTTTAGCAAACGTTGACGAAAATTCACAATACAAATAAGACAAACAATAACGAAAGATTATTTTTTTGCCTTTTTTTTTTTAACTAAACACTCAGCATCAACAAAAAATGTTTGTGTAATTTGAGGCAACTTCAAACGGAGCGCATAAACTTTTTGGAAAAAAACTATATATGCATACATAATGTAAATAAATCAATTTGTATATATCCAGACTGTTTATATAATATTACAAAAATTGGATACTAAAACTTAACTTAAACAAAGAAATTATAAAGAACTATGACATTTTAATTAAACTGATTGAAACTATCTAAAATTTTTGATATTACTACATTACTTTTTGTAAATTTTAAAATTTAAAGTTTGTATTTTTCCAACTAAAAGGGGGATTTATCCCTAAAAATATTAACATTTAAGTCCAATTCTAATTCATTTAGATAATCGTGACTACAAAATAGTTTTTATTTATACCAATAAATTTATTCGAATTACAAATCCCAAAATGTAATGCAAAATTGGGTTACTAACTGAAATTAATCATATGACAATCAATCATTTGTATTTAATAATACATCAATGCAAAATGTACATAAATCCAGCTTCAAAAGCAGAGGCAGCGGCAGATTCAGTGAAGGACCGGACGACACACACACACACATGGACAGAGAGGAAGGCACATCAATACCAATACTCAGGCACGTACCGACGGCGACGCCAGTTAGGGCGGTGGCTGACTGACTGCCTGCCTTGCCTGGTCTGGCCTGGCCTGGCATTGCAAAAGTGCGACGCAATTTTTCGTAACAAAACTGTAGAATAAATAATAATGCGAATGAGGGGGAAAAAAAAACGATCCTCAACTCAACAATGAAGAAGAACCACAACAACGTCGACTGATAACCAAGAGAGGGAGCCAAGTAAAAGTAAGCTGAAATGCAAAAAGGGGGGAACAGCAACAGCTCTCTTGCTATCTCGCACTCTCTTAAAAACTCTTGCAGCAAACGACTTCCACACACACACACACACACACATACCTATATATGTATATGTATATCATCAACTCCCCACGCACCTTACACAAGGATGTTGCCTTTGCGACTGCTTTGCCTTGTCTTGTCTTCTCTTTCTTCCGCTCTACTGTCTTGCTCTGCCAGCCTAAAAACATGTTAGCAAGTGTAATCAGGCGTACAATGCAAACAAAGAACATGATTCCCAAGGCAAAGGGAACAGACGACAATGAAAAAAAAAAAAAAATATGAAGTCAAGTCAAGGCAATTCACAAAAGAAAAGACAGCACAAAGAGTAAAAAAGGATAAGCGAACCATGCACAAGGAGAAATGCCTGATAAAGCAAGGGCAACAGAGAGACAGCAAGCGAGGGAGTGAACAAGAGACACCGGCCGAGAACGTAGTGGCAACGCCGACGCATTACAGGCGGCACACCCAAAATTGTGAAAAGGAAATCTGTTCAAATACAGCCGGACTATTTCACAAAATAAAATATGTCATATCCTTTTTTCTATAAATACAATGATTCTAGCTAAATATTTAGCTTACATATTTTCGATTCGAAAATATTAAAAAAAAAAAAAGAAGAAACATTTCAAATTTTTTGCCAACCTACGCTCACACACACACTAATGTGCTTGGCGTCCTTTTTCTATACGTATGCCTATGTGTATGTGTGTGTGCGCGCGTCGGCGGCTCAACGACGCCGACCAAGTCTTTGAATTTATATTTAAATATTTGCAATTTAAAGCACAATTCCATTAATATATTTTAATATCTGGGTAAATTCACAAATTTTCAGTTCTTTTTAATTCACAGACTTGTGGTCTAGACCACAAAGCGGTATACAGAAATTCAAAAATTACACATACACACGCACACAGGCACAAATGACATGGCTTGGGGCTTGTTTTAAGCCATGAATAAACTTCTCTTTGGGAATTAAATCACTTAATGGCGATAATAAATATATATTTATTTTTAATAATTTTTTCTATTTCAAATTTACCTGGCTGTTTAATAAAACTTTTCTGTTAAAACACAAGCACTTCTTACTTCTTTCTTTCTTTCGTCTTGCTTCGCGACTAGTGGTGGTAGAGAAACCGATGTTTCTTTTCGCCTTTATCGAGTGCAGCACTATCAATGGACTCTCATCTCTAGCCACACTTTCCCAATATTTGTTGCCTACAATGCCAGTGTTGAAAACTCACTTCGCAGATTAAGTGTGACCATCTCGTCGAATTTCGTCTTTACGTGGTATTTTGTTTTACTATTTTATGTGTTGTTTTTCTTGTGACAAACGTGAAATAATTGGAAGTAATGTGAGTTCTACAATAATTTATTACTATTTTGTAATAAATTCTTGTTTTGTTTTGTTGTTATTGTATGTAAGAGGTGTATCTATGTACATACAATTGATTGTTGCATTTTTGTGTTTTGTGAACCTTGTTGCATAGAAATAACCTGTATGTACATACATATGTACCTTAAAAAATAAATTTGTTAAATTTGCATTTTAAGTATAAAAGGGATTGGTTATTAATTGTTCAATTGTATATAAACATATGTAGCTTGATAATATTGAAAAGCGATGCCAAATTAACTTACATTTCCTTTAACAGGTCCCGTGATGGGCTGCATTACCAGCACCAATAAGCTGCAAACCAATGAAAATGTATTCCGGGTAAGAGTGGCCCATCTGCAGCCCCGGCCCACTGGGAGCGGGAGTCCAACAACAAGTGCAACAACAACAACACGCAATGGATATCTTGAACTGACACCGCGTGAGCTTATTTTTTTGGCTCCTGGAAATGAGCCCATTGTGTGGGCGTTGCAGCATTTACGACGATATGGCCTAAATGCTGATCTCTTTTCATTCGAAGCCGGCAGACGATGCATGTCCGGTCCGGGCATCTTTACGTTTCGTCTATCCTTGCAAAATGCCGAGCAACTATATCCCATGTTCCAGCATTACATCAATGCTGTCAACACGGATGTGGAACGCGAGAGAGTCAACTCTGCGCATTCGGTGCTAATGGGCATGGGTGGACGAACGCGTTCCGATGTAAATCCGCATAGTAACAATTATCTGGAACCTGCGCCACTCCTAGCACGCAACTTAAACCAAACCGACGGCAGCCACGGACCATCAGGACAGCAGGAACTCAATACGACTCCAGATTCACCCGATCTGCTCTCGTTTACACCGTACACCAATACACCGACCAATTTGTATTTCGATCAGGCGTTCCGCGGACTAAGTGAATCGTATTCATCTCATCAAAAAGAGGATGCTAATGAGGTCAATTCTAGTCCAACCACAGGAAGAACATTGGATAGACCACCACAGGAAACGGCACCGCCACCTGCACCTTCTTCGGCTGCTATGACCGATTCCATGATGCATATGTATGCAAATGTAGAAACTCCTACAGCCTGCAATCTAAGAGATCGGATGATCTTTGACTTGACCGCCAACAGTGAACGTTGCTATGAAAATGTTAGTCGCTTGGATTTGCCATTGCAACGTGAATCTTGCTCATCGAATGTTTCGGTATCAGCTGCCCCAGCAGAACCAAATACACCTACATCAACTGCTCCAAGTTGTGGAAGTGGTGGCGTCAACTATATAGTCCTGGATTTAGATCAACCACGTAGCCCGGCGGCAGTGCAAAATTCGCCGAAAACTTTGGCCAATGGCTTCGGTAGTGGACTCTCCTTGGTCTCAGTGGTGGCCACTGCCAAAACGGCTCCTGTGACTCCAGAGGCTTCGACTAATACCACCAATGCGGGATTAGATGCACAGGCAGGTGGTTCATTGCAAGCTCAAAGTCTTAATAGTGTTGTGGCAGAGTCGGAACCATTATCAATGACGAAAACAGAAAATCCCTCCGCTCCAACCATCGCATCGTCATCATGCACACAGGGTTATTCCACAATTGATTTTATACGTACTTATGCCCTGAACAAGTCATCCACTGAGATGCCAGAATTGCCGCCTCCCGCCCATCTTCGCCACCATCACCAACATCCGCATGAAGCTGAGGAATTGCGTATAACGCGACACAGCAAATGTATACGCAAAGCATACTCCATAAGTGAATAGATCGATGGTGCCAGGACATGTCCCACAAAGAGAAGGACAACGAATTTACCCAACATCCACCAAGAGAAATGGAAAGACAGAAAAATGCTGTTTTGGAACTAGGTGCCAAAAAGAGACGTCTACATTTTATGGTAGACGTATAAATGACCAATTTCAAAAGTTTTCTAACGATATTAACGGTTTCGATTATTTACCAAATAAGTCATCGTTAAAGAAAATCGTCAACGGTTTCCCATCGTTTCTTCTATAACTATGAATTCTGTTCCAAAAGCCGATAAACTTTCAATGAAGAGACTGCTAAGATAAGGCCACATATGTATATTAACCATAGTTAATGTTGAGGCCAAAAAGGTGCCCTGTGTACCCTATGAATAACACAGGTTCTGAAAGGGCTTAGGGGATATATACACCTGATCATTTGTTCAAGTAAAAAAGATGTGAAAAGATTTTAAGACTAGATTTTCCAATCTAGCAGTTGTTATAGCCTAAATTTAAAATCATTAATTTGTAAACCATTTTTTAAACAAAAGTTTCTTACATAGTCTCAGAAATTTCTTTAAATTTGCTTTAAATCTTCAAAAATCCAAAAAGAAAAAATATTTTCCAACCTCATAGGCGTATATGTATATCCCCTGACCAAATTTCTAAGAACCGTCAGGTTTTTAAAATTAAAAAATGGTGTAAGTCTCTTCAGTTGAAGGTCAAGTTATCGGTTTGAAAACTTATCGAACGGCTTAAGAAATGTTCTGATATTTAGTTTTGAGGTAGGTCTTAGATAAAAAACAAAAAAAATTGTAACCAGGTTGTTTGAAAATGCAGAAATATTGCATACGTACTTATATAATATACACCAACACACACACATACACAATATTTATAACTAAATAACTTCAATTTATCTGTAAAATTGAGTTTTTTGGGCTGTTTAGAGCACTAGTCATTTTTTATTGAAGTAGTCGCAATGTGAAAGGCTTTTAAACTTAAAATGGGCAAGGCTTAGATGGGGGGTGCGGGGGGGCTCAAATTGAAAGTGAGTTAAATGTTAAACATATATAAACCCATTGTTTGAAATACTTTTTACGAGTGTTTCAAATGATTACATGCATGCACTTAAAAAACTTCTTTTAAAAAAGTGAAATTTTAAATAATATATGTGTGCCAAAATCGCAGCTTATGTATGTCATTTGCCCCCCCTCCAAATTTGTATATAATATAATACGAATATCTTAAGTAATATTAAGCACTGCATATGTTATGTATATATATATATATATATATATATGTAATTGTAGTTCATTGTTGGCCAAGGCTTTTATTTTTTTTGCAATTTATTTATGATTCCGCATATTTTTTATTGCATAATTGTTATTAAAGTTGTTAGAAATAATTTACACATAAACACACAATTTTTGCGATTTAAACCACAGAAAAGAAGAAAAACTAAACCAATGAAATAATTTATTATACATTATAAAATTATTTTTTAGTGCCTAAGAAAAGAATTTGTGCAATAAAATTTAAACGGACATTGTAAACTTTTGATCTTTTAATTTAAAATCGTTTTATATAAATATAGCCCAAGCTGAATAATTAACCAAAGGGTTTATTGCGATTCAAACTTAAACAAATATTGTAAATTTAAAAAAAAAAAAAAATTGAATTTTGTAATTTATTATTATATGCTTTTCGCTCAATTATTTGTTAAATTTTTACTTTAGCTTGAGCTAATTAATTTGAGCTAACATTTTTGCTTTCAAATTTTATTTCTAAATTTATTCAGGGTAATCCATTAGTTTTTCCAATCATACAAATAGCTGAAAAACAGCACTGAAATTTTTCTGGATAATTTTTATGTATATAATTTGATTTACAAATTTTTCAGTCTCATATATTTTGTTTAATTTTGTAAATTCCAAACTTTGAAAATTACAATAATAATTTGCTCAGAATATTTATTCATACACAGACCTAAGTGCCTACTTAGCCGGACATTCGATTCGATTGACATTTTCAGCATCTAACCGATAAGAAACGACGACCCCTACCTACCCCTCCCCGTCATTTCAATGAGTCTAAATTTAAGAGGCACAGACAGATTCTTAATTCAAGAGCACGGGGTTGGGTTGTCAGTTGTGTTTGCATCGCAGTCATGGTCGGAGCGCTAAATTTGAGCTGCATTTTGATCTGTCTCTTGATTAATCATTTTGACCTTGGCCTTGCTCAATATTCGTACAATGGCGCCATCGACGTCGCCGACGCATTGGGCCCCAAGTTGGCTGGTCATGTTTTTCCGGATGTTTCACCAGATGTCCAGGAGCAGGCTGCCAGAGATGTGATTAAACGTGTAATTGGTAAAAAAGCGTCGGAGTCGTTTGAGGTTGAGGTCAATAGGCTGCTCGATGTGCGGAGTTTTCAGGTGAACATCCCTCTTGCATCCAATGAAAATGCTCCTGTGAAATTTTCAATTCTCTTTGTAGATCAGTATGTTGGACAGTGGTAAGATTCTAATAGCCGGCTGGGATGGAACATCTGTGTGCAAGGGCTTCCATCAATATCTTAAATACCAATTAAATAAGGATGTGGATTGGTTTAAGATGACCATTGAATTGCCGGTCAATCAACATTTGCCAAATGTGAGCATGAGCTCCACGTCGGCGAGTCCCATTATCTATTATCAGAATGTCTGCACTTGGGGCTACAGTTTCGCCTGGTGGAATTTCCAGCAATGGCGTCGCAACATTGATTGGATGGCTCTAATGGGCATCAGTTTGACCATAGCACCTATCCAGGAGTTCATTTGGCAGGATATTTACACACAACTCGGTCTTAACTTGGATGAAATTGAAGCGCATTTCGCGGGTCCGGCATTTCAGCCATGGCAGCGCATGGGCAACATACGAGGATGGGGCGGCGGATCACCTAATCAGGGTGGAGGCTCGGAGTTCCGGAGATTGCAGTATTTGCTGCAACAGCAGATTATCCAGGCACAACGTGAACTGGGTATTAGTGTGGCATTGCCGGCATTTGCTGGCCATGTGCCCCGCGCCTTGAGACGCATTTTTCCCCAAGCCAATTTCACCGAGACAGAACGCTGGAATCGTTTTCCCAATGCCTATTGTTGCGATCTCTTTGTGGAGCCGCAGGAGCCACTCTTTCGCCAGTTGGCCACTACGTTTCTGCGTCGTGTGACCCAACGTTATGGCTCCAATCATATATTCTTCTGTGATCCCTTCAATGAACTGGAACCGCCTGTGTCCCAGGCAGATTTTATGCGATCCACAGCAGCTGCAATTTATGCTTCCATGCGTGAAGTTGATCCCAAAGCCATTTGGCTACTGCAGGGCTGGATGTTTGTGAAGAATATCTTTTGGACCGATGAGCTCATTGAGGCTTTTCTCACAGCTGTCCCCCAGGGGAATCTACTCGTCTTGGATCTTCAGAGTGAGCAATTTCCACAATATCAACGCACCAAGTCATACTATGGCCAACCATTTGTTTGGTGCATGTTGCACAATTTTGGCGGAACCCTCGGAATGTTGGGATCCGTGGAACTGGTCAATTCGGGCATGGACTTGGCGCGGCAAATGCCAAATAGTAGCATGGTGGGAGCAGGCATTACACCTGAAGGTATTGGACAAAACTATGTCATGTATTCCTTTGCTCTGGAACGCGGTTGGAGTGATCGAAAACTGGACTCGGCGGGATGGTTCACTCATTTCGCCCTGACCAGGTAAGACTTTCATCGCCAAAAACTATTTAAATTATATATTTTTCCAATTGCTCAGATATGGAGTTCAGGATGAGCGTCTTAACCAAGCCTGGCAGCTCCTGCGGACCAGTGTCTACACATTTCACGGGCTTCAGAAGATGCGAGGAAAGTATACAATAACCAGAAGACCGGCCATTAATTTGTCGCCATTCACCTGGTATAATGTCACCCATGTGTTGGAGGCGTGGCAATTGATGCTGAGTGCAAGGAGTATTATTCCCCTGGACGATAATAGATATGATATCTATCAGCATGATCTGGTGGACATTACGCGTCAATATCTTCAGATCACAGCGGATCAATTGTATGTCAATTTGAATTCATCTTATCGTAAACGACAATTGGCTCGCTTCGTGTATTTGGGGAACAAGTTGTTGGAATTACTAGACGATCTGGAGCGCATTTTGGGCAGTGGATCAAATTTCTTGCTAGGCACATGGCTGGAAGCTGCAAAGCTACTGGCCCCCACTGTCGAGGATCAATCCAATTTTGAGTTCAATGCCCGCAATCAAATCACCACGTGGGGTCCCAATGGTGAGATATTGGACTACGCCTGCAAGCAATGGTCGGGCATGATCAGTGATTATTATAGACCACGTTGGGCCCGCTTTTTGGACGATGTGACTCTTGCCCTGCAATCAAATCAACCATTCAATGCCAGTGCATATAAGCAACATGTGCTGAAGGAAATTGAAAAGCCATTCAGTAAGATGAACAAACAATATCCTGTTCGGCCCTCAGGTGATCCTTGGCTCATTTCACAGGATATTTTTGAGAAATGGTCCAAGTATACAAAAGATACCAAGTATTTGCACAATAATCGCTTGCAGTTGCCATATAAATGAAAAATCAAAAGATAATGGTGTATAAGAATATAATAAATAATGTGATTAAACCTCGTATCTTCTTGGGCATAGCTACTAATTGATCTTATCTGGTCTTATGTAGTTTTAATTGATTTTTATTTTTTAAATTAATGTACAAACTAATTATGTAAAAATTCAACCATCATCATCATCATCAAATATGCATTTCTATGGTTATTTCATTTTGTTTCTTTTTTCTTCTTTTGTTTTATGTTTTATTTGTATGTGTGTCCGAGTCTCTGTGGGTGTGTGAGGTTTATAAATTTTTTTTTTGATTTTTGTTTTTTTCTTGTTAGGAAAGAGGCAAGGGGGGTTTGTTTGAGGGGTTTTCTATTTTTGCAACTTCACTGTTGGTTATCTCTCTAGAACTTCATCATTCAGCTTATTGTTGTTCCTTGTTGTTGTTGTTGTTAATGCTAAATTTATGCAAATGTTTACATATTTATATATATAATTTGTTACTTCTGTCAACTACAATTAGATTTAAATTAATTATACTCTCAATCCTTCTTGCTACGGTTGCTGGTTGCTCTTCTTATTTTTTTGTTTTTTTGCTGGGTTGGGTGGATGTGAGAGTGTGTGTGTGTTTTTGTGGTGTGTTCGCTCATTTTCATTCATACAAGATATTTCTACATTTATACTCATTTAAAATATTCAAACAAACATCATTAATTTAATATTAGTACGATAAAGTTGTATCATTTTGTTTTATCCAGTATTTTTTTTTTGTTTTTGCTTTGTTTTGCCTTTTTTAATGTAGACGACGATGTTTTACAACTATAATGTGTGTGTGTGTGTGGGTGGAGGGGGATCTGCTTTAATATTGTGGTTCTTCTTGTTGTATGTCGAGGACAATGCGCAAAAATATGTTAATCATATTAATGTATGTAATTGCGCAATATATAATCACTTACTCATTCACCATAAACGCAACTCTATATGTAGGTGCATATATATATATCCATATATATATATATATATATATATATATATATGTGGGTGTGTGTGTGTATATGCGTGTGTGTGTTGTATATATATATATAACGTTTATACTTATATGCATTCAATCAAACAAACATTTATACTTTTTCTCAAATTGAGAGAAACACTCATACATCTGAATCATAATCATCATCATATTATCTCATCTCATAAATCATTCTCATCAAATTACAATTATGCAAAAAAAAAAAATATTTCTTGCATCCGAACTCTCTCATATCATCTCATTCGCTTCGCTTCCATTCCATTCCATTCATCCACACTCAATAATAATTTATTCATCTTGCATGTCCTCGGGCAACTCGTGGGGATTTAACATGCCTGGAATATTACGTTGCATTTGACGTTTGTTGGATTGCTCTTCGGCTAGAGCTGCCTCACGCTCTTCCAGATACAAGTCAGAGTCGTCTTCGCCGGTGGCCTCCTGCAAAAGAGAAAACGCAATAAGAGAGCGTTACCCAAAGTGTTTTAGATCAATTTCCATGCACATCACTACTTACGCGTATCTGTATGAGAAAATCTCTCAAATGCTCCTTAAATGCTTGCACATTCTCATCCAAATTAAACAGACCATTGACAAAGACTTTAATTTGATTATCTGATAGATGATTAAATGCCGATTTCAATAGAGATGCCACATATTCCTGTATGAATATCATATTGTCCGGTATGGGGCCCAGGTCCACTGTTATCTTACGATTCTCTACCAGTGAGAACATGTATGCCAAAATGGTGGCATGGTTCGGTAGGCCTGCCGTATGGGATGTATCGGTGACCACGGAAAAGATTTGCATAAGGATATCCGTAAAGTATGTCTGATAGAAACTCTGCGCCGCATTCGGTTGTTGTTCTAGATTTTGTAACATCTACAAAACACATAAAATTGATTAAAACATTTGAAACATTTTATCGCAAGTGGAATCATTACCTTAAACAGGATATTCAAACCCATGTCGGCCACATTGCGCATCGTGTGCTTGAATGCCCACACAACGGAGTCAAAGACCAATTTAAACTGTGCCGGCGGTATATTGAGGAACGCCTTGAAACAATGGGCATTGACCGCCTGCAAGAGTTCATAGAAACTGAGACGATGTTGGGGATAATCTTCGAAATTCTTATTTATCATGTCCAGTGTACACTCGAAGACAGCATCGAATATTTTTGGTACTTCATTGGTGATATACTGACGCAGTTTATGCACAATGGTGGCCATTGCACTGAGAACTTTGGGTTCGCGAGCCGATGGAACTTTGCAGCGCTGCAGGAGAAATAGAAAGATTCAAATTAATAACTTTCCATTTCATTTGCTATTATATATTTTGTGAAATACCTGATAATCCAACAGGATGGCATCCAATAAGGGTGGTATAAAATTGTCCATTACCAATTGATTGTCATTGGAACGCGATACCCATTCGGCTATTAAATTGAGCGTCTCCTTCTTAACCACATGCATGGTTTTAATCAACGGCTGATTGTTGACATTAACACCATTCACCTCAATGGCCTGGATAATGTTTTCGGATGTGATTTTATACACATTCAGCATATCCAAATATATGCGTCCAAGTTGAATGACATAGGCATGTCCCAGGGCCTTACAGGCGGCAACATTTGTTTTCAGGATGCTTCCCAATTGTTTAACAGCCGTCATATTTTTGAGGAAATCCACATTTTTCGATGCCCGTGATATGATATCATCCCAGACCTGATTGGGCAATTGCATATATCGTTCGATTAAAGCATCCTGCTGCATTTGGTCAACTTGAGCGGAGATCATATAGCCCACAGCCTCGTAAAAGGTGTGCACCTGGGCAAAGAAGAGACATTTATAAATATTTAAATGATGTATACAAGTTTACAGTGACTTGAATTTACCTGCTGTGGTTGCAAATCACAGATGATGCTACTCATTGTGCTTAATATCTCGTCGATAAAGGTGCACGCCTCATTTGGCTGAATGGTGACAAAGTACCGACGACATTTGATAGCTATTTTAATAAAGGTATCGCAGGCCATGTCTTGGACACCGTCGTGAGTTTCGTGCATAAATTCAAAGAGCTTATTAACAACGGTCTTAAGGAATTTCCAATGGGCTCGCAGGAAGCGTGGATATTGACCAACCACATACATTATATTGGATGCAATAATTGCCTTGTTATCCTTGCCTTTTTTCTGTTCGCAAAGACCAAGCAGGTCCTTGATGACAGTGACCAGGAAACGTTTCTCATCCTCCTCACAGAACGCACCTGTAACAATTGTTGAGATTAAAGAACTTATTGATTGGGAATGATCTGATCATACCTGAAATGGAGCCAATGGCCCAGCACAGTGTGTTTAAATTTTTCCAGGAAAATTCACTTCCATTGACTTGGTTGAGAAGCTTCAGCGTCATAATCCTATCGGTATCCATACAGTCTAAATGCGTCAGAAACACCAAAGTCTCACGCATATTCTTGTATAGATTTATGGAATTTGTATCCTTCATGAACTCTCGAACGACCTCGCCGTTCTCATTCTCCACCACTAGCACCTCCTCTGGCTTGGCCATTCTTGAGATCATTATAAACCTCACTTTCGACAAGATGGGGGCGTAAAACCTTCTTCGCGGATACACTTGTTGCCGCCGCGAAGAATCCAGAGTGGGATGAAAGTATTCGGAATTGTACAAGTCCTCGACCAGGCTGTTCCAATATTCCAGACAGATTTTAAAGACCTCAACATCCTCTACCTCACTGATCATTACCAAATACATGAGTGCCTGATTTAAATAGTCCACATATTTCGCATCCTCCACTAGTTTGCCATGCTCCTTAAGGAATGTACACAGAAACATGGCCAAATTGAGAACTAATTCCTGTTCCACATCGGCACCGCAACGAAACACCTGATTCATATTCATATTCTGGCCAATTATCTGATCCAGCTGGACCATTGTGTCTTTGAAGAGTGTTGCAAAGTTCTCATCGTAATTCGTGGCCGTTAAACCGGCAATTTCGGACAGGCACTTTAGGGTCACATTCCGGAACATGGGTACGCTTAAGAATTTAAAGATCAGTGTCTCAATTAGCGCCGTCTCAAAGATATATCCCAGTGGTATCCAATTTAGGAAACGTAACAATGTTTCCAGCGTCACATGAATCAAGGCGGCATTCATCGAATTCTCCAATACAAATGAGCAGAGTGTGAATATTTGCGAAAACTCCGAGCACATTGTGTCCTTCAAATGCTTCGCTTTCGTCTGAGTGATTTGGCCCAATGAGAAATCGAAAACTTCTTCGCTTAGATTCTTTAGAATCACCATATTGTTCATACAAAGGCTCTCATTCGTCTTGGATGCACCAACAATGTCGCTAATGAAGGTCTCCCAATTGCGTGGCCATTCCCGCTTCAAGATTTGCACCAGAATTATATTCAATTTATTCAAATAGACCTTATTCTGTTCCATTATAGCCGGATCCGAGGAGGTCTTAATGATCAGACTGACAACATATTTCTTAATACCCTCGCATTGCTGTCGTGGTAGAACCTTCCAGCGTGTCTTGATCACCTCCTCGAGTATTTGGAGGGCATAGAATTTGGTCTGCTGGTTCTGTGAATATTCGAGTATACTGTCCACCCTAGTCCAGGCCTCTGGATGCTCCTTTAGTGTGGTCAATATGTCTTGGGCGAGCCGCAGCTGTTCGCCCTGCGATGTGTAAACGACCTCGACAATCTTGTCCAGCAGATTGATGTCCAGCTTTTGGGTGAAATCCAACAACTTGCTGGCCTCATCCGACGTCAGCATGGTGGTGGTGGTGGCGGCCGCCGTTGCCATTGCCATGGTTTTGTAATAGAAGCGGCGTTCGCGTCTGCGTCGCTCGGCAGTTGTGTCAGCGTTAATTTTGATAGCTTCGTGTTTGCGCCCGCTGGGACACGCTGAAGGAGCTGGATAAGACGGCGGCGGCGGCGACGGCGATGATCAGCGGTTTGTTCTTGTTGAAATAGTCCTGAGCCGATCGTCTGACCTTCTTCTGGATCTACAATAAAACAGAGAGAAAGCAAACTTAAATTGGAGTTACATTTTTTATTGCGTTTTTCGGCAACCATATTTTTTATATTTTCTTATTTTCTTTTTTGGAGACACACACACATATGCAGGCAGCACATGCACATGGACACACACACGCACACACACACATACAAATACAAACGCACGCTTTCTTGGCTGCTCTGTGCGCGCGCTTATATTTTTTCTATTGCAAAAAAAATATACCGCTTATGCCCGAATGATATTGTAAACAAAATACAATAAGCATAAAATTACAGTTCGCACGAATGGAAATCTGATCTTATTTTCAGAAAATTGTACAATAGAAATTTTTTGCATTTACCACACTCACTTTCCTTCTGTGTAAAATATCGGCATATAAAAACAATCGTATGAACGAAATATCGCAAACCTCACACACACACAGCCACTCAAACAAACACACTCACAGATTGAACCCTCTCATCTACATCGCCGCACAAACGCCTGCACACACACACACACACCACAAACAACGTCACACCAATACACCAATACAATCTGAATCAAATGCTGCTGCGGCGGCATTTCATCAGTATTAATTATTTGTACGGTTTAAGCTGCATTAATGTTTTTAGCCAAATTTAATAATGTTCACAATGATGTTCACTTATTCAACTTACCAATTTACAGTTTACAGAAAAGAACAGCGTGTGGAAAACGTCGGAGACAATGCGAAAACGATGCAATTTGTGTGATTTAGTGATGTAAAAAAAAAATATATCGCAGTATCGATACAACAGATACTTTTGAAAACGGTGCTGCCAACTTGCAAATTTTAAAGAACATTAAAAACCAAATCAAAACATAAATAAAGGATATACCGAGAAAATAGACAAAAGGACTTTCACTGAGTATAGTGGAAAGCGTTTCAAATAAATTTTACTTATATTTTATTAAATTATTATAGGCACAGCAATGCCAAAAAAGGTCTATCTCTGTCGAACTTGAAAAATATAATAAATAAAATTGTCGCTTCCAAATTCCTGTAGCCACATTCAACTGTCTTATTTGACATTTATAATGTTGTCACTGCTTTGCATTTATTGTCAGTCTAATATAATAGTGAAACTTTATGACAGTTAAGTCAAAACTCCTTGGTAGTTTGTCAGGTTCTTGAATAGAAAAAAAAACGTTCCCTGAGGATCGCTTCTGAATTGCATTGTTCTATGATATCCTTTTAAATGGATGGCCACAGTTGGCATGTTATCTTTTTATTTTGAAAATATATTTGTGATTGTCACGCGCCCGCTATCGATAACTTTCATTGGTGACGTATTCACAGGGTTGCAAAGTGTGAGAATACTCACACCGAAAGCCGAAAACTCTTCGTCCGTTTAAAAAAAAAAAGGAAAACTTTTCTGTAAAAATGTCCATTTATTTATTATGTTTGACCACAAATGGAGGTTTGCCAATATTTACACGTAAAAAGGGAGATTGCGATAACGTGAGTACAGTTCACTTTAACTATAAAATGAATCCCCACGTTAACTTCTTATTTTTGGTGTCGCCCCCTTCCCCGTTCAACATTAACAACCAGCTACCATTCTCAACTGTTGCTTCATTGAACGGCTTTCATATGTTTTTTAAATCGCTGGGCATTCAACTGGAATCTACTACCACAAACAAGACGAAATCCCAACAAAGCAATAACAATGGCCCAAATCTCTTGGACAACGAAGAATGGACTTATATTTGGCGTGATATGAATGGAATAACTTTAATTGTATGCGCTAGTGGTTTGGGTACGGAGCAATCACTACAATCGCTGGCCGATTTGGTTTTCGGAACAATTTCATTATTCATTAGTCGGGCTAATGAAATGTCACATGCTACCTTGTTGGAGCGCCTAAAAAAAGACTCTAAGAAATATGTTCCAATTGTTGATGTCATATTGGAAGCAGCATGCAGTGGCTATCAGTTGCTTGGCTACACGGATTGCGTATTGGCCACAGAAAATGCCCAGCTGATGCAGTGCCTAAATGATTTTAGTAGTGGTTGTGGATCTTTATTCTGTTGCCTTGTGGTAGGTCATCGTATTGCTGTAGCCACAGAAGGTTGGTGGGATTTAGATACCAGTGATCGTGAATTGCTTCTCTATTTGCTGCATTCGTCGACCTCACTGCAGCACGATGTGCCTGTTTATTTGCCCATAAAAAGTCCAAATATAGCCTATCGCTTTGTAAGCATCCCCATAGCATCAACGTCTTCGGCAGCCTTGTGTGTACTCTGTGGAGCCGAGAATGCATCATTTCGGGAACTCAATATGCAAGCAATGAAGCTGAATGAATTGGCTATTCTTTTACCTGCAGTTGAACGTTGTGTGCCACGCAGTCTGCCCGAGAATCTGGAAATCGATGGCAATGTCCTGGCCATTATATTAATTAATCGACATACACGTAAAAGTATTTTCACCCGAAATCTAAATCAATCCGCAAGTGTCAAGCGCATTTGCTTAGATCTGCTCAAGCAATTTTTCGATCAAACTATGCAGGCAATTCAACAAATGGAAGATATCTCATCCACTTCATCGTCTGTATCTATAATGGATCAATATAGCTGCTCTGATTATCACAAGTGTTACGCCCATGCCGATGATCAGAATAACATAATATTCCTCTTGGTTGTAGCAGCAGTGCCCACTCATGCCTTAAGGTAAGCATTTTGGTTGTCCAATTATTATAGAACTCGTTTCAAATCGTTCATTTCTTTTACAGATTCCTGGCTCAGCGTGTTCATGCCAAGATACTGCAAGAGAAATCTATTTGCTGGTGATTATCGTGCCGACTGAGAGAAAAAAGACTGACATATTTTAGGAAATAGACTTGAAATGATTTCAATTATTATACAACATTCCGTCCATTAAAATATGTAATTTAAAAATTCTTAACACAACTAAGAAAGAAAAGTAAAGTAACTTTACCTAAGCTCACTCTGCGGTTTTGACTATAAGCTTAAGAGGTTATAATGACTTAAAAGTTTTAGTTTAAAGTCTAACAATATTTATTATTACTTTCTAACAAAAATAAGTAAACAAAAATCAACTTTTTCACGCTTAATTAAACTTGAAACACTTTTCAACAGAAAAAAAAACCTGATTGTTCTTATTGTATAACAATTATACAAGTTATATTGGTATATCTACACATTTTTTAATACTTATATAGGTCTAAACCTAATTACAAAAGAATTACTTTATTTGACTCCAGGTGTAAATATTGTTTATTTGGCATTTCGAGTGGCTCTTCGTTGAAATATAATTGTAATCGTGATCCAGCGGCAACTCTATCGGCCAAATCCGGATTAATTATTATACTAAATATTATTGGACCCGCGTCAGGCTCTGTCTCCGATTTAACAAGAGCCATTTTAATGCCAACTGTTTCCCATGTGCGTAGAACGATTACGATGTGGCTGGGTTTTTTAAGACTAAGGTTTAGTTGCCGTTGCTCTATATCCATCTCCTGCAGCATCTTTTTATATTCTTCCACGAAGCCACCTTTGACACACTTTAGTTTAGATTTCGGGGTGGATTTTCTTATAGGGTTTGGAGTCGACTGATTATTGGAAGTACTAGTTAAGGCAACCTGGGTGTTGGGTGTAGTTTCAATTGATATGTCATTCAAATACTCGCCACAACTGGAGTTACTGTTTAGGACTCCTGACATAAATCGTTGCCACGATCTTTGGCATGATTTAGGTGTCAGGACTTGCGGCCTTTGGTTCTGGTTCTCTAACACGCATTGTGTAGTATTGATCTCCGATTCCATTTGGGATATGCCAAGTTTTTTAGCTGAGACACAAATTGGCAAAGGTTTCATTCTACTTTTGGACTTAGAACCAGGCCAACTGGTGTTCAGTAGCGAATTCTTCTTGGCCTTTTGGCTGTTGAATATTTCTATTGTCTTTTGAAGACTTCGCATAGATGCCTGCAATGTCTTGGGTGTACAAGTTTGAGAGCTCTTACGCATTTGTGATTCATCTTGGAACCCATTTACAGTCTTGGGTGTAGAAGAATGTGAGTTCTCCATTACTTGTGATTTATTTTGGAAGACATTTAAATTCTTCGGTGAACCAATTTCTGAGTTCTCCAAAAGTTTTGATTTATTTTGGAGTTCGTGCTCCTGTAATGGACTCGGGCATTGCGACGATCCTCTTTGCACATTCACCGACAATGGTTGGAACAACCTTTTGGCCCCTTTTTCACCAGAATTATTGTTTATTTCCCCTGATCTTTTCCGATTCATGATTTTTGTTTCTTTTCATTTTTTTTGTTTTGTTAAAAACTGTCAGTGATGAGAAGTATCACCGAGTTGGTTCTTCGCGCTGGAACCGATAAGCTATCGATATGTTTGCTGAAAACAGCTGTTGCAAAAATACGCGTACTTTTTGAAACTGTATTTAATTTTAATACTCCCCGATTTAATAAAATAATGTTTAGTTCAGTACACAATATTCCTCCATATCCTTTGCAAAAATAATAGATATGTTGCATTTTATTAAACTTTATCTTTTGAGAAAATCCTTGTCGAAAAGAAAGTATTTGGTTGCCATATATATTACATGTATGTATATGGCACATATACTACAAAATATTGAAATTTATGAGCTTGAATTTCCCTTCAAACTGATTGTTCCGAGATAGACTATATAATATAGTAGTCTGATCTGCCAGACTACTGGTACAAATGTGTAACCTACATCGATAAGAAGCTTATTTTCCTCCGGGTGTTGGGAAAAATAACCGATAGGGCGACCGCCAGACATATGTTTTTAAATTGATGCTGATCGAAAACATAACACAGTATATAATCTTCTAGGTCGGAGATTATATATTTTATAACTTACACACGTTATTCATAGTCTAAAATTGTCCGACAGGATATTGGAATTAGTTTGTGCTACTAATTACTTCTTTAAATTGGTATTGGTAGTGGTATGTATTTTCATTTAACATTTTGTTGTTTGTTTTAATGGCATAACAATTATAGAACAGTTTCGATTAAATTTGTGCGAAATATGCACGTCGTATTGCACGTTTTTTGCGTTTTCCCACGATGGCAGGCGTCAATCCTCCTGCTAGACCCACACCAGAAACCGTTCCTAATTGCAACAACAAGGGATTGCTAACCAATGCGGCTGCAATGCCCAGAACTGCTGCACTAGCCAAAGGAATCAGGAAACTCTTAGCCAGCAGTGTTTTCTGGGACACCTCTGATGGGCCCTTATGAGAGGCTACTTCATGTGATTCAACATCATATTGATATGGTGCATACGAATACTCTCCCCCTCCAGCACCACCAAAATGGGCATGACCTGGCCGTGACCCATACACATCGAATGGAATACCCGTCTCAATACTAGAACCGTAATAGGCACCATTGGATCCTCCTCCTCCTCCTCCTCCTGCTTCGGCAACTCCACCACTGCTGCTGCTATGAGTGTATTCATAAGGATATGGATGATGAGCAGTTTGATAGCTAGTACCACTTTGGGTATGACCATGTGATGGGATTCCTCCACCATAATGACCTGTTCACAATTAGAGGAGGAGAGAATCATAAATGTGATATTAGAAACACAGTTTTTGTACTTTAAATCTGCTCCGGAAATTTCGATAAAGATTGGACGAGTACATATTAGTTATTGGGTAAATATAGGATGAAAATTATATTTGAAATTTGTATTATATACACGTTACGAAATAGGATTAGATCATACAATCCAGTGAGGAGTCTAGACACTTCTAGGAATGTCGATCTATCAAAAAAAGTTCAAATTTTTCTAGAGCTTTTTAGAAAGAAGGTTTCACAGCAATATTTCCGATCTACAAATATTGTTTTAACTTGGCTACCTAAGATTAATGATTAATATAAGGACTGCCAATGCTAGCGTTTGTCTAGTTTTTATGGAACTTACCCACACTAATCCTTTTTTGAAAGTCAACTGATCCATCTCCAATTCCATTGCGCCACTTGCTGTAGGCAGCATCCAAACTTTCACCGACACTGCCCAAAGAGACGGAAGGAGCAGGTGCTCCACTAACAGGTTTTGGTATAAAGACTGTATCTGTTCCTGTATTATCGCTTAACGATCTATGAGATTCTTGTATTGATCCTGATGTGGTGTAGATCTCCTTGGATGGTTCAAAACTCTTGGCAGTTGGCAAATCCACTGGAAGAGTTGGCTTGACTATTGCCTCAACAGTTCCCTCCTGGAGAGCCTGGCCCATTGACAGGCTCAAGCAACCCATGTAAGCACAAAGTGCTGTAAGTAGTTTTACTTTGGTTAGCAACATTACGACTAAGACCCAGTTGGGTTGAGTCAACGACTTTATGAAAAGTTTCAAAGGGATTTCAGTCACTTTTCGTCTCTGGCGCCAAATTGCGCTTTGAGCAATTTGAGACTGAAATTGTTACAGGTTCGTTCGTTCGTTCGCTTGGCTGGATTCGAAGTTGAAACGTTGAGTAATTAGTGTCGCCAGCTGGCAAGTTCTTTCGCTAGTTGCATGAATTTTCACTTTCCTTCGAGACTAGCTTGATTTTCATTAAATTAACGTAAACGTCACTCAATGTAGTTGGTTAATACAAGTACAATGAAATATTTATGTTGATAGCGAGGTGAGGTTGACGCTTCACCGTCTTGTCTGTTCACTTGCCATAAAATCTTTGCCCCAAAAAGGGGCAATGCAAAATATCATATTGTTAGGGCTGGTTAAGAAATTATCGCCGTTTCTCATGGCTGCACTCGAAATCTAAAGAAAATCAGAAGAATATCACAATTTTAGATATACATGGATGTTGCACTTGAAACGGAAATGGCGCCACGATAAACAATTCTTTTTCCTCATTCATTCCCTAAAAAAAAGAATGCTTCCTGCACCTTGAGTCTTGTGCCAATTGTTATCAAAACGTGTCTTGTTCTTTTTTTCGTTTTTTACCTTTCTTTTTTTTTTTTTTTGAGAATCTTAAACGTTTTTCGTGGAATTGCTATCAGAACACTGATAGTGGCATAGAGGGGAACATATTTTCGGTAGCCTTTTATCAACATGACGACATGCAACCGAAACTCTAAAATAAGTACAAGAATATGTCGTGGGTGTAGATAGATAGATAGAGCAGGTTAATACTGCGTATAGTAAGTTAAGAACTGTTGGGATTAATCGTCCAGTATCAGTTGGTTCATAAATTCCTGCTCGAGTAAACAAGTTATTTACAGGCATCTACGCAGTTCATTTGATTAGATTCATTCATAAAAAGAAAAAAACGCATTAGAAGTTTATAAATTAAATGCCTAATTAAGATAACAATTATCAGCAAACCATCTTTTTAATGACAGCTTCTCAATTAATTATGTGTCGCAGCATTATATTTAATTTTCGTTCAATGCTAATAAATATAATGATCAGTGGCTAATAAATTTGTCTGTGACATAATATAATATATTTTAATTAAAATGCACACATGTATATATGGTCATATTAAGGTAGGTCTAACTCACACTTATTCAATTCATGATTTGGTCAGGTCTTCTGCAATTATTTTGCTTGATAATAACGTATACGCAAGGTGTGCCAGCTATAGAAATTAGAAATATTTGCTTGACAAAGGTCATCAAAAAAGAAACATTTATCTATAGATTGCATTTTCTAACAACAAATTTAACCTCAGAAAGGTTACGATGCCTTGAATTAAAAAGTAAATTGTTTCGTTAGGATACATAGGATAGGCATATAGCCTTCATATCTAAATCAGGAAGAGTTTTGGTATCTGGATGTACATATATCATAAATCTGAATAAATGTGAATTATAGAGTGTTTGCTAAACTTTTCTTTCTGTTCTAATCTGAATATATAAATAGCATAAATAATAAATTAATGAAATATTGTAGAAGCAGAAAATACTTGCAGTAGAAAATTAATACTCAATAAAACAAATATGTATATTAAGATGGTGTAAATAAATAAAACAAATAAAAATATTAAAATTAAATAATCTTTTATTTGCCGGCTCGAGGTTAATAAAAAGGCTAACATAAGTTTTTTTTTTGGTTCCAAATTGAAGTTTAAAATCATATTCTCGTCTTTTTATGGCATTTTATGTTTGTTTTAGTACTAAGAAATTAGTCCAACCAATAAAAGACATATGCCCAAGCATTCTTCAGCATAATTCATACTCCAACCTATACTTCAATGAATTTATAATAAGTATTATAAAAACAAAAAAGTACACATTGATTTGATTAGATGACCTTAAACTTAACCTAAAAAAAAACACAAAAGGATGCCAATCGTTTCATTTTTTGACATAAGTAGAGAATGAGCCAATCTTATTTTGAAAAGGGTCTGAAATTGCACTGAATGAATGAAGTACAGAACATTGCCACCACGACTTGCCTCTACGTCTAGGCGAGTTTTACAATCTTAATTCTAATCGCCATTTTGGAGTATTCCACTCAACTAATACCAAGAAGCCTCGTCTAGTGGGCAGATAAGTTAACAAAATGATTTATTAAGTTCTCGATCTTTGGTTTGAAATAAACAAAACGAACTACCACAATGTCATCCGAAAGAGTTTGTGGCCAACAGTCAAAGTGATCAAGGAGCCGAAACTTACATTATTCATGCGAAATACATATGTACATATGTGACTTTAATCAGAATCAGTACTACTTGCTTACTCTTCCTTTGTTTGTTTTACGTTTATATAAAAAAAACTTCTACCTTGACCATTTTTATTATCAACAGACTTTGCCAAAAACTTTGGAATTGCAGTATTTTAAAGGCTATAACTGTTTGTGAATCACAACTAAAAAAAAAAAACAAACGAAAATTATCGGCAAAGGTAACAACTCTAGAATTTTACTAGGTTGGGTGTTATCAGATATTGTTTAATATTGATCTCGATTGAGACTTGGTTAATACCCAGTTTCTATAAGAATTTACAATATTCCAAATTTTGTAAATAATTGAAGAACTTGAGCTGACTTTCAATTTACAATGCATTTAAAACATTTGATAAATATGTACATATGTACCTACATATATCATTAGTATCCATCTAATACAAAAATTAACATCCATTATTCCAAATCCAGTGTTTAGCCATTCCTTGCTGGGCAATCATAATTATAATAATATTCCTTTAAGTACCTCAGTTTTCTTTCGATGTGCCCGCATAAAATTATGGCACTTCAAATATTGTGGTTATTATTTATTGTTTTTTTTTAATCAGTAATTGATTTTTATTTGGAATCTTTTATAGCCAGTGGCACCCTCAACGGAGTCAAATAATGGAAACACTTTCTACAATCTAAAAAGTCCGAATCAGAGCCGAATAACTTCACCTCAAAGTAGGCTAATATAGTCGAATCAAATTAAGGGTACTTTCTTTTATTGTAAATTAGATGTTTGGTCGTCCCTAATCCATTGAGGCGATGGCAAATGGCACGGAGCATGAGTATCTGCAGGCGCAATCGTCACATTCGCCGCAAAGTGTAACGATACATTTAACACCAATGACACCGACATCAACAGCCTGGCCAACAACTAAAACAGCAGGTCAAATATCCGTGCATGCTATTCCACTCCACAATCCAATGACATCAAGGACTCAACCCTCACAACAAGGTCCACCATTGACATTTAGTTATGGTATACCAAATGCATTACAGACAGATGGAGTGTGTCCACGCCAAGAACTTGCGCAAGTTGGCAAAGAGTGTTCATGTCCAAATCCACCGATGAATGCTCTTCCTTCCATGTGTTGTTTGCCCATTCCCATACCAGCCTATTCCAGTGAGGATTCTGGCAATGCTGTTACTGCTTCTACTCCCACTCCAGGTCCAGGTCAATCGTTATGCTATCAGGTGCAGTATATGTTCTGCCCAGATAGCACTAAGCCGGAACTAGAGGGGGAATCCGAAGCAGAACTCTCCACTCCAGGATCTTTCAACGATGTGCGTGGTGATGAGCATTGCAGGTGCTGCGGATGTTGTCGTTCTCCACAAGGTCGTAAAGGATTGCGGAAATCGAAAGTAAACAAAAGAACAATTAAAGAAGAGATGGAAAGACCTCAGAGATTTACAGCTTCCAATACTTCAATTCAAGTGGAACATTTAAAACTTATTTGCGAGTCTTTAGGACGAGCTTTGGCCGTTGCGGCCACTGCAGCTGTGGATGCAGCTGCCTCAAAATATGCCCCTAGCCCCACTACATCGGCTCCAAATTCACCACCAAATTATTCGGCTAAAAGCAGCCTTTTTACAGATGGCCCAACTCAAACAGTTAAGTGATTTATTCTCAAAACAAATGATACCTTTAAATCTAAACAAACACAATTCCTAGAGCAGACATCGCGGGAAGTCAAAAGTGGGCAAACGAATGAAACCATTGAAGTCTCAGAAATTGACTATAAGTCCAACACTCAGCAGCGAATTGGGGAAATTCACGAAACTGACATTTCGAAAACCCAACCAGTGATGGGATCCGATAGTTTCTCAAAACAAGTTGCCAGTATTGAGCCAAAAATAAAACTCTCATTTGGAAGTGTAGAAGACATATATGTATAATGATTGGAGATCGCTCAAGGGTACCTAAAATCAATTGGAAGGATTTAATTCAAAACCATTAGCTATTATTTCTTCTACACGACCATATAATGCAAATCGAATTGGCAACTTTCACATTTTTAAATTCAAGTGTGTGTATTTAACAAATTATTGGACCACTAGCATCTTTAATGTAAAATATTATGATTTTGCTTTAATAAAGTATCCTCAAAAAGTAACACATCTTGGATTTTCAAATGTGGGTTGAACTTATAAGCCCTTACTTAATCGTCAGGATTTTATTTACTGAATTTTTTGTCCTGGATTCGAAATCCTTCCATTAATAATTCTTGAGATTTAAACCACTTTTCTATAGGCAGATAAGTATAATCTCTCTATATACTTGTAAGCTATTAGGTAAAGTCTACTCAAACTTATATGTTTATAATTTAATTGAAATGGTACTAAGAGGCGAGGTGATCCCAGTTAATCTTAAAACAAGATATATTGTTTTTAGAGAAGTCAATCCCAAATTTTTTAATTTGGATAGATAGATTTGCTTAACAATCTTAAGTACAAAGTCTTATTTGAATAACTCAAGAGTTTAAAGGACAAGCTGAAGAAAATAAGGACACTCACGGTCTTCGCCTTCATTTAAAGTACACGGTCAATTATTAAGTTTAGCTTATGTAAGTTTTTTATATTATATGATTTTATTTTTGCGGACGAGTTTCGAATACAATTTCCATGTCCCTTTTTGGAAAGGTGAAAAATGCGTTTTGCAAATCTTCCAATTACCTGGCACGATTTTTATGTCAAGATATAGATAGGAAACAATCATGATTATTTTTAAACGATTTCATGTTATGTTTAAAATAGAAGTTATCAAATTCACGAGCACAAAAAAGTACATCGTTAGATAAGAATACGGCGGAATTGTATTGTATTAATATATGTTAGCTTCGTATCAGTTAGAGAGAAGCCAGGCCAAAAGTACGAGTATATAAAGATTCGCATTTCGACTTTCTAACCAACATTCAGTTTCACTTGAGTTCCCTCCTCTGATCAATATGAAAGCTGGTGAGTTATTAAAATGAACAATTAAATATTAAGTATTCAAGGACAACAAAATTTGAATTTCACATCATCCAGCTCTGATTGCTGTCCTCTTCTTGGCATTCGTCGCCGCCGTCTTGGCCGACTGTAACCCAAATGTTGATGGAAAGCCCGCTTCCTGTGCCGGAGTTCGTGGTGTAGTCAACTACAGGAACAACTTTGATCCCACTCACTACTGGCAATGTAATGGTGACACCACCGTCGAATCCGTTGCATGCGGTAATGGTGGATTCTTGACCTCCGCCAACGATTGCGTTTCATGGTCCGAATGGTCCTGGGAGCCCGTGTGTTCGAGCTAAATATACTTGGATTATGACCGAATGAATGAATGAATAAAGCAAATAACTTCCTAAATGGCATTCTCATTATTTTTCAACCGTTTTGGTGTAGTAGTCTACAAAATTTGATGTTTAAAATATTTATTATCTTTTTGATGAAATTTTTCCAATGGGTTGTGAAACACAACAACAATTGCCAATCGCCGGCTGGCATAGAGGACTTTCCCCGAATCAAATCAAAGCAGCCAAGGAACTTAAGTCAGCCCTTCTATTCGACTTGGAAGAGGGCACTACGCATCGTATTTATGATTGTGTGGCACGAATTGGTGTTTCGCCTATGATCAATCGTCAAACATTGTGGCGTATATTACAATTGAGTCGTGGCAATCATTTATCCTTTCTGTACTTTCTTGTCCTGGAACACTACAAATCGCTATCGTCTGCATTTACAGGACACGAGCCAAAGTACACGGTCAATGAGCAAATATTGCTATCGGCTCTTGCCTATTTGGATATGCCAACGACATTTAAAGAACTGGATCGTATTTTACCTAAGAACGTAAAGAAACCCATTCAAAAATCAAGTCCTTTGAGAAGAAAACCTGTGTCTAAGGACAATCCCAAGGTGCTGCCCTACTTTAAAAAGCAACCAAGACCCAAGGAGCATGCTTCCTCAGCTAAATTCATTTGCACTCCGCCCACCTTTGCTGCTCAGATTGGCAAAGATTTTCCGCAGGATGAAGTGATTGAGGATTCGTGTTGGTTTGCCAATTATAAACTACAGCCCATTAAGCGTATGATCAAGTCACTTATAGGCCATGAACTGAAAGTCCTTTTTGACAAAATCGATGAGGTTCGACCTTCTGTTTCGGAGCCACAGACCCCAGAGATCAATATGGAGCGCCTGGAATTTTTGGTGAAACAGCGCGATCGTTGCCTGGCCATGATCGACTTGGATGAAGAACGAAAAATGGTAATATAAATTAGTTTTGGCCAAAACTATTAGACGAAAGTATCTATAATAACTCCCGTTCATTTGCAGCTTTCTCGGGAGCGGATTTTAAGGTATCTCGAAAACGATGTACAACGTTATTTACAAAAATTTGCATCCCTTCAACCACCTAGTCGGGATTTCGTAATTGGTGTGGGCAGAGTTCCACCAGTAGAGAGGCAAGTGCTACAGTTCGATTGCACTGAAGAAGGTAATTGCAGGGCAGGATTGGCTGTGGAAGGCAGTCCCATAGACGACAGCAGTAGTAGTTGCCACAATGGAGTAAATGTACGAGTACTTGCTGGATTAGATTGCGCACACGATTCCAAAATGGAATTCTCAAAGGCATGTCCCACAAGCTGCCTAAAGAAAAAAACGAAAATAAATCTAGAACCCTCGAAGACATCATTGTCGAATATCCAATATTTCAGGGCACCTCAGGCGCATGTGCCGCATGTATTCAACTATGATGATCTCTTTAATGGTCCGTGTAGAATTCAAAAAGATCCTGGTCAGATAATAAGAGGAGCTTTTGTTAAAGCTCTAGACAAAAAGGTGACTCTTTTACCCCATTGGGAGGAGCTTCAGCGTAAAACCATTCAGGATGCAGTGTCTCAGTGTGTGCACAATATATTCCAGAAAGGATTGTTAGAAAAGCCAGAGCCAAAACCAGTGACAGTGGCCACTAATTTTGATCCCAATGACGAACATCTCATGGAACAGATGCTATACGATGCTCTCAAGGAATTGCGCCAAAATTCCAAATTCGTATTAGCTTCTCTACCGCAAAGTCATCAGGTGCCCGAGCTACGTGAATGGATTAGACGTCGCTATGGCAAACGCTATAGAGCCCAAACTATCAAAGAGTTCAATATTCAGCAACAAAATTTGATGAAAATAACTCACATGGATACAACATTATTACCGCCATCGATATCAGGTCAAGATTTCGGAAATGATTTGGTTAGCTATACAGAAGCACATGATGGGCAAACATTCAAAAACGTAAGAACGAATTGTAGTCCTTGCATATCAAATTTCTAACATTTCTTTCTCTCTTACTTCTAGTCTCTTAAATATGGCCAAAGATTTAAAAATCAATTCAATAATATTATTTTAGATCGTTCACGTTTGTGTTGGCATGCCCTACACTATTTGCGTACCAATAATAATGACAATTTGCATCGAGCTTACTTTGCCTATCTACCCGGACGTGTTTTAGACATGCTACCAACTAAAGGAGTCTGGTTATCCCATTACTAAAAAGATTCATTTGGGTGTGGCTATTAAAGGCTTATATAGAGTAAAGTTGACGAAATATATTGAACATATAAATATTATCAACCTTACTCTACATAATCCCCATAACCTTAAGAATCTTTTTAGCTAACATTTTACCAACATGACCTGTAATATTTAAGTGATTTAAGCAAATTGTAAATAAAATATGCAAAAAAAAACTTGTGAACGGCTCGTCTTGTGCCTAGCCGTTCGTTTATGTGTTCCATCCTTGTCTAGGGGAGTGCTAACTTGCTCTCCTTCCAAACAACACAAGCAAGCGATTGTCCAAACCCGTTATATAGGTACACTGTGAAGAATAACAACTTGGGAATTATAAGTGCACCAAAGGCAATAAATATATTTGCGTTAGCGACCTGACCGATTTTTAAGGGATTTTATTTAAAATAAAGCATTTATGAAGCAAAAACTCTAAAAATGGTGCACAGTTTTTGTCTTAGACGCTTGAAATATATTTATATATTAGATATTCCCAATTAAAATATGAATATTAATAGATTAAAACTAAAGTTAACATCGTCGAAGTCTAGGTGGGTCCTAATTATTATAATTTAATATTTAAATTGACTTTTTTTCTTCTGGTCCCAAATATTTGTGATATTTACATTTATGGTTTATTAAATCTAGTTATTTAATGGACCCAGAAAAATCCCGATTTACTTTGAAAATAAGAATTTAAACTTAAGGGGGGAGCCTGCTTTAGGAGGCTCAAAAAATCGATTTTATTGCTTAAATCTGTTCCTAATATATCTAATTGTAAGAATATGTCTGTCAATTTTGGAAAGACAATTCGAATTATTTTTGAAGATACAGCACTAAAAGCAGTCGGGCGCCGAGCAGTGTTCGGTAAACTTTAAAGTGCGTTCTCTCGAGTTTTTATTTTTGGGATTGGCGGGCAAAATTACAAAAAAAAGGGTTCAACCAATCGTAAAAAACCAAAGCTTATTAGATTCAGTATCATATTGCCTCCTCTGTGAACCTGGAAAGTTCTTTAAAAAAAAAATTCTAAACTATTTTTTTTAGTAAATTGAAGTTAGGTTTTTTGGTGAAAAATTCAACTTTTTTTTCAAATCTAAAAAAAAACTTTCAAAAAAAAATTAAAAAAAGGTTCACATAGAAGAAGGACTAATGAAAATTAATTATCCATTTGATTTTTTTGTCTCATGTCAGACAAAAATTGCGACCTACATTTCGCCCGCTTCAATTGCGCGGTGGTGCACAAAAGTAGATGAAAGTGGGATGTATTTCGATATTTTAAATTTAAAAAAATGTTTTTTGTAAGTTTAAATATGTAATAAAATGATGTAAAAATTTCATTATATTTGCTTGTTTTTTTCTATCCTAAAAAAAAACACTAAAAACTGCCTTTCTTAGGCCTCCTAAAGCAGGCTCCCCCCTTAAGAACTCTGAATAAATGCTTTAATTAATTTTGAGTTCCAAGTACACAAAACTGTTTTGATGGCATTGACATTGATATTAATCGATTCGATTCGATTGACTTTCCAAATTTGGTGACCTGCAACGTGACCAAGGGTTTTCGTATTTGAGGTGACCCGGCCATTAGGCAAACGCATGACAAGGTATGAATCTTGAATATTTTTGAGGCAAATCACGTAGCCATCTTAAGCAAAGCGTATAAATATTCAAGTTTCGGCAGCAAAGTTATCAATCATCGTCGAGTCGGCTTTTTTAGTATACAAAAAATATGTACAAACAATTGAAAAATATATTTGGCAGCCTGGTTGTGCTATTGGCAGTTGGTTTGGCAGTGGCTCAACCGAATCCAGGACGTCTACGCAGTCAGAGACAAGAACAAGCAGCTGCAGCTGCTCCTTATCCATCGGCCGATGAGCTGAAACCAGAAATTCCATTCGAAGAGGGCATCAACAATCAGCCAGATCAGACATACGGACCACCTGATTTGACTTATGGTCCACCACCAGCTGATGCAGTTGAACAATTGCCTAGTTCAGCCGATCCTCAGGATTTCACACCCGATCCCGATGCCGAGGAAATACAGCCAGCTGATCAGGCTCCAGCTCTATTGGTTCAACGTCCAACCCAAGGACAACAATTGAGATTCAAGCCCGAATCTCTTCAGTCTTTGGTATTATTGACAAACCAGGCTAATCCTCGTCCCACTTTGCGTTTAATAAATCCTGGTACACTTGCTGTTCAATTTTTATAAACATTATGTAATGTATATATATTATTGTCTTTTGTTATTGTTTAAAGATTCTCAAGAACATTGTTGCGATAGGTCAAATATCGACTGACCAAATAAATAAATACATATTGAATAGATATATAAGTATTTTTCTTTCTATGTATGTATATATATATATATATGTATGTACATTTTTGGGATTTTATACGCGAACAATAAATCAGTTAAATTATGCTACTAAAAATCTATTTTTGATTTCCGACAATGAGAACTTGTTAATCAAACACTTAATAAAAACATTGTTATCAATCAAGTTTATCATCACATAAAAATCTAAACAATAATGTTTATAAGAATACTATGCAAAATCACTTTTGGAATTGTGCGATCCTTGAGCTAAATACACATAACAAATTAAATCAACAATATAAAACAAAAGCAAAATCAAAAAAAAAAAAAGAAACACTCACTCGTCTTAACTCACGCTAGTTATTGTCTGAGTCGAAGAAGCTACTAATAAAAACGAGTGATTAAAATATTATATGCTAATAAATAGAACACAACGCAAGTTTTGGTAAGCACCAAAATTGGAAATTAATCGTAATCGTAGAGTTGTTGCTAGTTAAAACTACGTAAAGCCTTTGTCGTAAATTCGCACACGTTTTCATCATCTCAAAATTAAGATAAATTTAGATTGTACTAGGATTAAAAATCTCCGACAAACTCGCCCAAGTGCCAAACACAAAGCCACAAACACCGAATGCCAAAATGGCAAAATCTTTCCATAGCAATGAATTATAACGACCATAGCCAACATTATAGAAGGTGATCATCTCAATTATGGGTGGTGCTATAAGAGCCAAGGCGGAACTGCTAACGGCTCCCACTAAAGAGATTATATCCGCCAAATTGGGAATGCAGGCGGCCAATACAACTGAGAAGACAAAAAAGGGACAAATTTAGCAAAACTTTCAATCAATTGTATATAATTAAATACTTACAGGTGAATGTAACTAGGACGATTCGCAATATGGTGGCTGCTAGTTCTTTGGCTTGTCGAGTCTCAAATTGATCACGCACAAAGGGTTCCACTATATTGACGGGCACATAGAACTGCAGGGTATAGGAGAAGAATATGGCCACCGCCATGCTGATCTTCACCAATTGGGAGAGACTGCAAAACATAAATTATTAGCTAGAATGAGTTTCATTTGAAATTAAGTTACTTACATATCGTCCTGGGGCAGATTCAGAGTGATGCTGCCTTTAACCATATCCCCGTATTTGAGATAACCAAAGAAACCAACTGCTGTATATAGACAGGCCACGATAACCATGCCCGTATTAAGCACACCAGTAGTGCCACCAAAATCTTGTGGTGTACGCATATTGTTCTCCAATGGCAACACAACACCAATACCCTCAAATGCGTAAACCGCTGTCCCGAAATATAGAGGCAAAGTGGCCCAGGAAGCCACAGGCTTTACCGAACTCGTATCAGGTAGATCGTGCAACAAATATGAGAATGTTATAGCCAAACCGGCAACTGTCAGCACTGAGGCAATCAATGAGACAGGTGTCAGGTACTTGAGATTTCGCACCAGATTCAGAAGCACCATGGGCACTAGCATAATTAGCAAATAGATGTACTTATTCATCACATAATAGTGATCCATTACATCCTTAATGTTGAGGGCCACAAACAGAAAGTAAACACAACAGAAACCAATTTGCGTTATAAACAAAAATATGGTCACTATGCGTCTAGCCAAATGTGAGTAACGTCTCAAGCCCAATGGACCCGTGTCGAAGCTGCTGCAGGCCACACCCGGAAAGTCCAAGGCTGGCAATTGTAATCGTCGGCACAGCTCGTGGGAGCTCTTGACCAGCATGTGCATACAATGTGTACAAATGGCGCCCATAATCAGAGTACCCACAAGGCCCACATAAAGTCCCGCGTTCTTAAAGGCGTGTGGCATAGCTAGAATTCCGGTGCCAATGTTGCCCTTTAGCAGGTGCACCAATGTGTCAAAATTCGATGTGGGATGCTCGAGTTCGCGGTGATTTGTGGGATTGTACATCGATTTGCCAGCATCACTGCCACTGCCTTGACTGCTGTCATGGCTCTCCTCATCGGCCACTCCGGAATGAACTGTGAAGAAGACGGGAAGAGAAAGATGGTCAATACAATTCTTACTTCAAATTAATCATTAGATGTACAAAAAATGCCTGGCCTAGTCCTTCTATGAAGACTACGCCAAATGTGTTAAAATTCGAAATACTATAATTAAGCTTCTTAACAAAGAACCAGCAAATTATTAGAAACTGCTAACTTGCTGTTAAAGATACAGATACAAATGACTCAAAAAGCCAATTAATATCTCTTTAAGATTAAACATCGTGGTCAGTAGAAATGGCTTCACCAAATCAGATTGACCAAAGAAATATACAAAACGGAACACAAACAAAATAAACCAAACAAACATCCATCCGCACTCTATGGAGAAGCTTAAGACCAAAACGGCGCAATATCAACGCTGAGGATGAAATATAAACAATTTTTCAATAATAAGCAGTTTTTAAGAACAATTGTCGAATCGAATTTCGAGTCTAAGAATTCATTTATATACACAACAATTCTTTAAATAAAATCAGTTCATAATTTGAATTCAATGAATGAAGATTGGGTTATTTTTCCTTCTCTCCGGGAATCCCTATTCAATATCTATAGTTTTTGTCTAGTATTAATCACCAATCGGCCATAAATCTGATTCTGGGCCTGAATTGGAAACTTGGGGTAGATGGTTTTTAAAGTTTTACTAGATCTACAACTTTTTCTAAGGGTTCAAAGGTGAAAAGTCTATTGAAGAAGTTAAAAAAGCTTTGGTATATGAATCAACAGGTTAAAGCAGTTAAAAAACAAATACCAAATGTCTCAATAAAAAGGCCTTTAAGTGCTCAATTGTAAGTAAAATGTATTCTCTTCTAATCAAACGCCATCCTAGACATTCAGGCGCCGAATGAACCCGACACTGGGCATATTGTGCAGCGTTTTGGGGGAACACAGAAAGCGGCGTGAATTATCACCTGCTTAGGGCGAGGTAAATGTTATTGATTGACTCACCTGCTATGCTATCCTCACTTTGCACATTGACAAGTGTGCTATCTGGCGGTGAACTGCTCACCGGACGCAATGCATTACTGCGTCCACTTCCCTCGTAATCGGAGGCGTCGCTTTGCTGAAGTAATGGTTGTCGTTCTGACATCTTTTTCGGTTTACGTGTTGCGTTTTCCGCGATCTGAATATGAATTGTCGGTTAGTCGGGTTAAATGTGAATGACTGCAATATTTATTTTATTTTTGTAGAGTATATTCCAAGCAAAACAAAATAAATAAATAAACAGAAAGGATGTGTACCACATGCACTCGGTTAGCGATCTCAAGTCACACTAAAGCCGTTTGCATTGCCAAGCCTGCTTTTAGACTCGTCGAAAAAAAGAAAATATATAAATTTTCCACTGACTTCGTTTCTCCCTGTCTCAAATTCCATGAACGATCGCGGATACAGGCACTAAGAACTAGTGATAACGAGGCCTTTTCCGAATGTTAGACAGAGATGCAGGCAAACAGAACTCAGATGAGGAGAAGGAAAGGGATAGAGGAGTGGAAATTTTCTGCTCTTGTGCCATCGCAGACGAGGCGACTGATAGCTAGCCTTGGACTTGATTTGCGGTTCTTCATTGGTTTCATATTACACACACCGTATTAATCGTTAAAATGATATGAAAAATCGGCAAAAAAATATTTCACTGACTCATTTACTTAATATAAGCTCCAAGTCCAAGCACACATTGAAAACAAGTCGGCAAAGTGATAAGACCTCCTTCCCTATAACAATATTAAATAAAAGCCGAAGCTCAAAAACGTGCTTAACAAATATGTATAAACGATTATTTGCCATGGGCAGAAACCAAATATTCAGCATATCAAATTGTATCCGCCTACAATTAATTTGTTATTATTTTTTCAGCAGGTAGAGAGCCAATGCAAATTCGTCATAACTCGAATGGTTTGAATTAATATTCTAAGAATTTCGGGCGTTTGAATGGTAAGCCAGAAGTAATTAACTTTTTCCCTGAGAGTTACAAACTATAAAAAGGTAAAAACACAAATCAAGATTTAATTATGGAAATTCTAGTTTTTAGTTAATAAATATAAAAACAATAAATTAAAAATGGGAAAACTTAAATTTTAATTTCTCTTAAACAAATACAATTTAGCTTTCGTGGAAAATATTATAATAGACCTTTTTATGTATTATTACTAACTGGAGCTCTTAATTTTTTATTCCCTTCTTGATTCGATTATTAGCTATATCACTTTGGAGCTGATTCATAGGTACACTGGATCAACAGATTGAATGGAAAACTACATATTACTCATAAATTGATAAAATAAGTTTCTGCTTCTGAAGTTATTTTGCAAAACAACAAGTAAATGGAAAATGTTTAAGTTCAAAGATTCTTCTCAGTTTATCAGTTTTATCATATCAGCATTATTATGATTTTTGTTAAGCTTTGCTAGACGCGATAACTAAAGTAGTCCATACCCAAGGTTAGTGTCTAATATTATATTATATCATTAGATATTTAAAACTTACAAAAGAAAAATTATAATTTTTGGAATTATTATTGTGGAATGACGTGGCAGCGGTGGTCGTAGGGTAAAAAATCAAATCACTGAATGAACTAAAACTGTAAGAAATTGTAAATCATAAATAATATTAACTGAAAATATTTTGATATATTTGATACCTGTTGAAGGTTGGCCAACGGTGTCAAATCCTCCATTGATTTTTGTTTTTGCTGACTCTCGACAATGGCAATGAAAGAACAGATGAGAAGGTCACCACGGCGACGATGCGCACAAGCACAATGTATCTATATCTACGGCAAAATCCTGGCCAGGAGACAATCAGGGATGCAGGGGATGCCAATTTGTATGAGAGACTTTCTTCAGTTATATCTAAACAATTAAGAAACACATTAAAATCGCACAATAATCACAATCAATTCATGTTTATATGTTGTATATATATACACATTGTCTTCAGTTAGTTAGAACTGATAACAATGAATGAAAATAGCCAGCATAATTAGAAATTTAATTGGGATGCGCAACAGAATGGTAATTGTTAACATTTATAAGTAATCACAATCTTCAGTTTATTAACAATAGTTTTTAACCATATCACAAAGATATTAACTAACATTTTATACAAAATTACGTTAAACTCGGTTTCAAAATAAAAATCTAAAAAAGTCGTCTTTCGTTGGACATCATAACATTTCACTTACCGTGACCAGTGCTGCCAATTTAGCTATTTTCTCGCTAGATCTAGTGGGCTGCAACAAAATAGCGGCTAGCGGAAATTATAGCTGTTTTTCAAGAAAAACTAGCTTTACTTTATATTTTGAGTCGAACATGCAACAAAAGAGTACGTCCGTCGAGCAAAAGAGAACGAGAAGAGAAATTGGTACGAAATTGTCTTATACGCGTACTTGTCTTATACACATATGTGGTGTTGCCAGATCATCGAGAAACAGAAATCTGGCAATACTACACCTACGCTATAGTTTGTTGTTGTTTTTGTTGTTGTTTCGTGTGCTTGTGTGTGGTTGTTGTTGCAAACTCTTATTGCATTTGTTAGTTAATTAAAATTGAAATCAATCAGCCAGAGCAACAACAGCACACAAAAGCAGCAAAAGTGCAGCAACGCAATGAGAAAGTGAAAAGAAATGTGAACAAAGTGAACACCACACATCGTGCAATCATGCATTTCTCGATACCGGACACACAGGAGGATTCAACATCGTCATCATTATCATTAAATGGGCGGCGAAGTGGGAATGGCAATGGCTATGGCGCGCCCACATCCACCTTTACGGTGTACAATATCTATCTGAATGGTAATTTTCATTGCTGCCTACGGTACAAGCAGCTCCATGCTCTTAACGAGCAGCTGCGTAGGCGTTGCCTGGACTTGGATATGGATGTGGCGACCCTGCCTCCATTTCCGCCCAAACGCCTGTTGCCGCTGACCAACAGCCAACTGGAGACGCGACGCGCTGCCCTCGAGCACTATTTACAGATCATTGGTCAGGACGGGCGAATTGCTCGTTTGCCGTATCTACAACAATTTTTGCAGCGCGCCCAGCTGGAAACGGCCCTGACCGAAGGTAATGTAAGCAGCGATCAGGATGAACAGAAACTGGAGGTGATGGTCTATGCCAATAACCGAGACGGACGACAATTGCTGGTCAATTGTCATGTTCAGCAGAATGCCAGCTCCCTGCTTGAGCGCATATGCCGGGCTCTCCATCTGCCCGATGAATTGAGGCAATATTTTTGCCTCTATTTAATGCGACGCGAGGCAGAGACAGATCAAATTATATTGCTAAGGCGTCTGATGGATTTTGAGGCCCCATTTATTACAAGACTTCATGCCCAACCTTGTCAATTGCTGTTACGCACCTGCTACTGGAATCCCCGATGGGATACAAAGCTGCTTGGCAATAAGGTGGCCCTGGATTTGCTATATCAACAAACTGTCGCCGATGTCTATCAAGAGTGGATCATATGTAATCCGGAGATGCGCAGACAATTGAATCATCTTCAGGCGCAGGGACATCCTTTACCGTACTTGGAGCTGGCAAGTCAACTGCCCTCCTATGGATGCCTGCAGTTTAGAGCCTCTTCGGTTGACTACCCCGAGCCGGAGACCAGTGCTCTGATAACAATTGGCAACAAAGAATTGAGTTTACGCTCAACACGCGGACATAAGATCTATGAGACGAAATTTCGTGTAACCAGAATGCGTTGTTGGCGCGTGAGTGCCCTGCATAATACATTCGAGTCGCGGGATCAGCCGAGCCAATTGCAATTGGCCTTTGAGTATCTGATGTCCAAGCAAACGTTACGTTGGATAACCATAACCAGTGAGCAGGCCATGCTAATGTCTGTGTGTCTCCAAGCAATGGTGGATGAGTTACTGCATGGCAATGGCAGCGATGGTGGAAACGGCGATAGTGATGATGATCTGGAAAATGTAGCTGGGACATCTGGTTCGTCTCTATCCACACCCAGTTCGGTATCATCCACATCCACATCGAATGCAACATCATCAGCATATACAATGGCCAACACCAACACGGCAACAATTGGTGGCGATTCCATTAATCCGCCTGTTAAATTTCTAGCACAACGTCTGGCCCCCACATCCAGGCAACAACATAAACTGACCACAGCTCGAACCTTTGCCGCTGTTTTCTTTCGCAACGATTCGCGTAACGGTGGAGAAGAAGATCCGCGAGCAGCTGTCCGTAATGAGGCCTTTGAGGGCATTGGGGATGATGATCTTTAAGGTGGGAACTATTTTCCATATGTAAGAGTCCTAGAAAAACAAAACGTGAAAAAAACCTATCCAAAATACCTAAGTTACGTATGATAAGAAACAAAAAAAAAACGGAGCTCAAAACCAAGTCAATTTGGTGCCAAAAAGAAATTTAAAATTTTTTTAAAAATTATTCTCTAAAATCTCAATACTCGTTATTTTTTGCAAAATGAAATTTACTAAATTTGTGGAAAATTTTCTAAACTAAGTGCTCAAAATTTACCTGTCTATAATTTCAATTGGAATCAAATCATACAAGTTGAGATAATGTATTTAAATAGTCTGATATTGAAAACATTTCCCCATAGTTTTGAATTTTCGCTATGTTAAAAGTCTGAAATCGACAAAATGGCAGCTAACTTTACATTATTCAAGTCGTTGGTTGAAATTTTAACGCAGTGCGAAACTCAGTTATTTTATTTTGAACAATATTTTGATTTGTACGTCATCAAAAGTAACCTTCAAAACACGAAAATCTCGTTATATACCTATTCCACTCTAAAACTGATCTCTAGATGAGATCACTTTTAAGATTTTGTGCGCCTAAGCTGTAGGTAGTAGTATTTTTAATAGAAACGATTTAAAATTAATTTCTTGTTTTTTTGTTTCTACTATATAACATTCGCTCTCTGGTGCTGCCAAAATGTAATGAAAAGAAAAAAAAAAAAACCAAACTAAGAAACTCTGAATGTGCATTTTTTGTTGAGGTCAATCTATTGATGATAATTGAAATGAGAAGGAAAATGATTAATGAACGTAGTGTTGTGTTATTAAGAATGCTCAGATAGGATTTTATGTTACTAATACTAATATACAACATAAAAAAAATAAATAATTTATATGTATATGTGTATATGTATAATATTATACTTCTTTTGTAAATGAAATTTTTATGATTATACTTTTTACTACCATTCTCTGAAATATTATTTTTATGTACAATGTATGTATATGCGCTGTTAGTTTGTAAATCTATTATTAACAGTTAAATACAACAAAAATTATATATGTTATGCATTTTATAAAAATAAACGTAATGCAAATTGCGACAAAGTGGGTAAATGTGAATTAGTGCCTTTTTTATGGGTAGAATTTTATATTGCAAATTATATTGCCTAAATTTCCGGCTAACTTGAACATACATATATTCGGTGGATATAGAAAAAAAAAACAAGTTTGAAATCTGTAGTATATATTACAGCTATTTTTATTTTTAACCAGTGCCAATACTAGCTAATGTGTTTTTTGGCTTCTATAAAGTGTCATGTTAATTATTTTGTTCACTATTGTTTGTGACCAAGCAGCAAGAGAAAAATATTTTCAAATATATATTGAAAAAATTTTATAAATTTTTCAAAGTATCCGATATATCGATAACGATAGCCGACTTTATAGTGCTGCCACTAAAATCTCATATGGCTCGTTTTCCAACATTGCTTTTGGTGGTGCCAGACCACTGAAAACTAAAAAAAAAATTGGGGCAAAAATATTAATAGCATATTTGGGGAAGATAAACAAACAGAGAAACTAGCTTGAATTAATTAACCTAATTGAAAATAAAATGGAGCGCAACAATGGGTATGAAATCGTTTCGAATTTGAGCATTTGCAATAATTTAAATAAAGTGTAATGACGCATAAAAAAAAGTAAACACGCAAATGCACAGGGTGACACCGACATGAAAACTGATAATTAGGCTATTCTTTCGCTTGATTTCTTTAGTGTATATTTTGCACTTTCAGACGCTATAACGCCTACATACGCCGCCAGGGCTCGGCGCCTCATAACCACCATCACCACAACAATAATACAACATCAGCAGCGTCATCGCTTGGTCCAGGAGCGGCTCCAAACTCAGCGCAATACTCCAATAGTAGCATTAGCAATGCATCGCCAGTTGGCGGCGGCGGTGTTGTCATTGGAGCGGGGGTGGGTGGGCAACAACACAACAACAGTAATTTGTCACAGCACGACGAGCTAATAAGATACATACGAGAAGCATGGAATAAGGTAAGAGAAACGAACGGGAGGAGGCGGCAACAATGAAAAAAATGAAAAGCGGGCCACGATGCCAAAGAAAATAGGAAGAAAGAACAAAAAAAAAAAAGAAAATAAAAACAGAAATAAGAAAACAATCTATCACAATGTTTAACACCTTGCGGCAGGTCGCACAATTTCTATTTATGTGTTTGTGTCAATCTTCAAATTTGTTTTTATTTTTTATTAACGAAAACATAATGCAAAAGGCTTGTTTATACTAGGAAAGTGAATCTGAATCCGATTCATCTATAGTGAAATCAAAAATGGGGCATTCCCTCAAAACTATGAAATATTGTCTACTCCGAATTGGAAGGGGAATTATTTTGTCAATAAAAAATCTTATCATTTTTTATTATCTTCTCTTTTCCAGGTTAACGAACAGGGTACACCTATAATTTATTGCAACGAATCTGATAATCAATTGAAAAATTTCAAACCATTCAATCTGGAGGAGTATTGGGGCCAGCGACTAGTTCAGAATATACATGTTACCACAACACATGCTGGCGGTCATCAGTAGTCTAAGATGGGGATGGCAGCTGGACAGGATTACCTTTAAATGGTGCATTGCCTAAATAATCGTTTAGCATGTATTGAATGTAAATGAGAAGAGAAGAACGAGAGGGAGTACACGATAAATAATTAATTAATTGCATATTTTGTAAAAACAGGGTGCCAGTTCTTACCCACATCAACTTTTGACGATTTTCTTTCACTTTGAAGGAATTGATTTAAACAATTTATTTTTCGTTCTATCGCTAATGTAATAATCAAATTAATTGAGTGCAAAAACACTGCCAGCTGAGAGGCGAAATTTTTTCTGTATATGGTATATAGTTGAAGGAAATATTTAAATTTACACGGCACCCTGTTAATACAAAAGAAAACAAATCAAATAGCATACCTTTACTTTTATGCTTTCCATATTTAAATACAGCGCCTTGTTCGCGCTCAAAACAGAAAAACAAAAATCGAAAACAATATGACAATGAACCTTTGCTTGTAAGTCGTTTTAATGGGGTCTTTTAAGTGGATAGAAGTAATTTAATTAGAATTCTTTTCATCGGAATCCAATTCTAATGGAATTAGATGGAAAATGTGTCATAGATGTGGCCTATTCAATGGAGTAAAATAAATGATTGTAAAGAGCACAGGATCTATAGATATAGAGCTTTAGAGAAGGATTCCCAAACAGGGTGGTCAAAATTTGTTCTAGTAAGTAAAGTATCTAAAAATTTATTAGTGAATTAATGTACATATGTATAGCAGCAGAAAAGCAAAATTAATGTATGTATAGCAGCATTTTCGGATTGCGAAAACAAGAATCAAAACAGAAATAAAAATTTAGGATCAAAGCAGACACAACATTGAAAAGCAAAACAAACAATGGCGTACGACCAGTAAATCCCACAATTGAAATCCATCCTCTTTATGAATTAGAAGATGGAATAAAAAAACCAACCAAATTTGATATTTCTTTCATTTTTTCATTAAACTATTTGAAAAGTATTTATGATGCTATTTGACATAAATCAAGTGGTATTTTTTAAATCTGGCATTACAAAACGTCTTTAAAAAAGGCCAAACCAGGGCCGCAGCAAATAGAATCACTTTTCTGGGACACAAGTCCCTCCATTATATTTTGACATCACGCAAATAGAATAAATGCTTAAGATTGGCACCTCCGATTTCCCTGAATCCCCTTAAGCAGTGGTTTTAACATTTTTTTAATTTTTAGTAATATTGTTTAAAACGCGTTTTTTCAAAAATGATACCCCAGGGTCACACTAAATCCCGCTCTTTCTAAAAACATAAATACCAAATTTTTTCTTTTCCCGCCATATAAAACTTTGACGCACGCATATTGAGAGGGTTGTGGAAGCTCAGAAATTTTTTAACATTTTAATTTCATTGAATTGTTCCAAGAAAAATGGTTGTTACGCCAGAGAAGAAGTCGCCCAAGGCAATCATGAAGGTTTCACCTACGAAATCGCCAATGAAAATATCCCCAGCTAAGCGGCAATTGTTGCTGGAGGAGAATGTTAAGCCCATGGAAGTGGAACAGAAGGAGAAGCCCGACCAGCGCAATCGGGATGAAGAGCAATATTTGGATTTGCTGAGGTCCATCATTGAACGTGGCGAAACTCGCATAGATCGCACACGAGTTGGCACCTTGTCGATATTTGGGAGTCAAATGCGTTTCGATATGCGGGAATCTTTTCCGCTATTGACCACCAAACGTGTCTTCTTCCGGGCTGTGGCAGAAGAGTTGCTTTGGTTTATCAAAGGAAAGACCGATGCCAAAATATTGCAGGATAAGAATGTTCATATTTGGGATGGCAATAGCACTCGAGAATTTCTGGACAATTTAGGATTCACCGATCGGGCTGTTGGTGACTTGGGACCCGTCTATGGGTTTCAGTGGCGTCATTTTGGGGCAGAGTATCGTACTTGCCAGGATGACTATACTGGTCAGGGAGTCGATCAGTTGCGTCAGGTCATTGAGACCATAAAAACGAATCCTTCTGATCGTCGCATCATAATGTCAGCATGGAATCCATTGGACTTACCCAAAATGGCATTGCCGCCATGCCATTGTCTGGCCCAGTTCTATGTTTCGCAGTCGCGTAACGAATTATCCTGTCAACTGTATCAGCGCAGTGCCGATATGGGTTTGGGTGTTCCTTTCAACATCGCCTCGTATGCTCTGCTCACCTATATGATAGCCCATGTGACTGGCTTAAAGCCCGGCGATTTTGTCCATACCATGGGGGACACTCATGTCTACCTCAGTCATGTGGAGCCCATCAAGGAGCAATTGAAGCGCACACCGCGTCCCTTCCCAAAGTTGGCATTTAAACGTCAAGTCACTGACATTGAAGATTTCACCTATGAAGACATTGAGATTGTCAATTATAACCCCTATCCAAAAATTCAAATGGAAATGGCAGTATAAAGATCAGAGCCGGCTCTAATGATGTCGATTTTTAAATCCCATTAGACATGCGATTAAATCGGAACGAGGTGTATTCCCACACACACACATAGGTATAACGGTGTATTGTCAAAAATTCAATATTTGTGTTAATAGTTCTTAAGTTCAGAAAATATATGTATGTAATCTCAATAATTTGAAACAATATGTTCTTCAAAATCTTAGGATTTTCGATTAAGTATTATCAAGAATTTGCTGTACTTTTGAGAAATAAATCGGAAATAAATGTTTCATTAAGGACGAAATCTGACTAATCTGTCTGTGAACGCACTTAAAACCGACAATATGTGTGTAATAATACGTTTTTATAATTTGCCCCAACCCCAATTTACCTTAAGAGGTGTAAAAAGCACTAACGAATTGATTTCTAGCTAGAAATTCCTAATCAATCTTTTGGGGCGTTACATATATAGCAAAAGTTAGATATCACATTTATGGGATCTTCAAAGTAGAGACTCCAAAGCCCTATTACAAAATGTAGCCTTCGATAAAGTAAAAGAGTTTAAAATTCATGAAAAGTTTTTACACCCTGCAAGAACCTTATCAATTTTCCCTATTTAAAGTTCAATTATTAGTTTCCAAAATCCTTTTTTTAAAGATATAAACTTGTGGTGAATAATTTTGTTGCTCAACATCTTAAATATTGATTGTCTACTTGTTATCCATATCGGGAGTCGATAGAGACTTCAAATATATTCACATCCTAATGACTAGTCGCATAAACAAAGCCATATATTGATCTTAACTGAGTAATAATATTGATTCTGAACTGATTTTGGTTGGTAAACACTGCCCGCATTGAATGGAATCGAAAACGGGTCGGCCCCAATTCCGAAAAGTAATTTCGTCAAATTTAAATTACTTTAATTAAGGGAAAGAAAGTTCATCGATTTGCAAACGTCCTTAATTGAGGATTTCAAAAAATTATGGTCTTCATTTGACGTAATTTCCTTTTGAAATTGAGACCAATTTGATTTCCGAGTTTGTTTTGTTTTGTGGAACCGCATTTAGAAGTTTAAAAAAATTGTATATTTTATTCTTCTTTCACTGTGCCACAGACCGTTAAATGTTTTTAAACTATTGCTCCGGACAGTTAGTTGTCTCTCATTTCACATCCAGTGCTTAAACCATTTTGCGCAGCAATCTGTTGATCTTGTCCTCACGGTTGCCAAAGTCACCACCATTGACATAATGGTTGGCCTTCTTGCGCCAGCCACCGGTGGGGGTGTTTAGCTTGAAGGGCCACAGGAAGTTGGAGGCATACTTGAAGTTGGGGCCAACGGTGAAGATTTCATGGACCAAATCCTCAACGCACTGAAGCTGGTGGGCCTGACGCAATTTACGCTCAATCACAAAGTTGTCGGTGATGGGGACACGCTGACGATTGTGCTTGACAAATCCACGCTTGTAGATCAATTCGCGCACCGATTTCAGATTGGGGTAACCCCAGGTAATGTAGGGCTCAGCAATGCGGAGCATGTTGACGGTGGCCTTGTTCAGCTTGATGAAAACACCATTGTTGATCTGGCGCAGGCGGAACAATTGCAAAACCTTACGCACCTTGGGGGCAACCTTGTTGATACTAAAAAAGACGAGAAAATTGAACCACTTTAGCCATTTGAATGTCTATAAATGACATTGTGATCAGCACTTACCCACGGATACGCACGACAAAAGCCAATTTAGCCTCGGCTGGCACGTAGAATTGGTTACGCTTCTTGGCCAAGCGACGCAACTTAATTTCACGTTGATCTGCCTTAATGTACTCGTTTTGGTACTTCTCGGCACGGACCAGATTCTCCTTCTTGCGCAGGGCAATGACAGCAGCACGCTTCAAGCGACGTTTCGTTTCAGCGGCACGTTTGCTGACTACTTTCTTGCTGAACTTCAATTTAGATTCTGGAACAGCGGGCAGCTTTTTAGCTGCTGGCTTCTTTGCAACCGGGGCTGGCATCTGTGTGTAGCACAATTAAACATTTTATTTATCAATAAATTCATCAATATTTTACAAAATATTGAACACTAACCTTTTACTTGATACTCGCACGTTGGTAAAAGAAAGGGAAAGAAAGAGCGGAAATGCTCTATACGCCATGGTGGAGCTGTCAATATTTGTGAATTCAACTCTGGGCCAAGTGTTGGTAAATTAATCGGCTAGTCGCGCAGGACGGTCACATTTCTGCATGCAATACGGTCACATCTATTTCTACTCTCATCACTAACTAGTCCCAGCTGTTCGCGCTCTTTTCTTGCCGTATATTTGTGTAATTATTTAATTAATTGTTAATTGTTTTTTTGACTATGGAGTGTCCTAGCAGTCCTGTTTATCAAACAAGCGTTGAGCAAAAGCGGCAAGCTCAAAGCGCGGCTAAAAGGCGACACTTGGGAATGCCCAAATTAAGGGAAATGTTGCGTGATGTAAATTTATATATTTGCCTCTGTATAATATTGCTATTAAATGTTTATTTATTTCGTTTTTCAGAAATGCCGCATACGAATTATGGATGCTCGTAAAAATAACATTGATTCCAATCGCACCCTTCAATTAGTAAGCTTATTTCGTTTTGATACTGTGCAGAAATCATAATGTAATTTTCCTTTTTCGGCAGGCTGAACTGAAAGAATTGTTGCGTTTGGAGCTAATTGAGTTTGACCACGATTTAGAACTGGAAATGCATATATTGGAGGAGCTACTTTCGGATGTCAATGAATGGTATGCCTTAGGAGAGCAAAGCCTAGAGACCCTGTATGTGGAACCAGATGCGTCGGCCACCGAACAAATTGTTCTTTGTCCCGTGTGCCAGATGAAGCCTTTAAGCAAGTTCAAATCATCGTCCTATATATGTGAATGTGGCATTAAATTTGAACATTCTGCTGACTTAAAGCGACTGGAGCAATTGCTTCAAAAACAGATTACCACTCACGAGATGAATTGCACACAGGCCTTGTGCTTCTTCATTGAACCCTCAACAAATGCCCTATACACCATGTGTGGCACCTGTGACTATTTCTCATCTGTTTAATTATAGGATTCTTTTTTTTTTTTTTTGTTAAGTTACACAAATCAGAATATGTTATAGAAATTGTTCGCCAACTGTTTGTAATATGTATACTAAACTATTTGTAAAATTAAGGATATTATAGCTACTAGCATCTAAAATTGTAATTGATTAATCTTTAAGAACTAAAAAAACCATATTGTTAATTGATTTGCCAATTTTTATATGTATGAAACTTTAGTTTACTTTAAGAATTTCTAATAAACATAATTTTCTTTCGCAATGTAAATTCAATTTATTTAACGAAGGAGTTAATAGCGCTAAACTCGAATGAAATATAAATTTGTTAACTGATCTAGAGGACCAGTTTTGTTATGCTTACATTACCATTAATTTATTGCTTCAAGGAGAGAATCTTTCCATTTATTTTAATGTTATGTTTATAAGAATCTTTTTAATCATACATTTAAGTCATTTTATTAAGTTGTGAAATGTTACAAAAAGTTAATGACAGAAACTTCTAAAGCGGTGGGACACGCGGTTCGCCGACAATTTCCAGCTGATCCTCTCCAGCATCGACGCCAAAGTGTAGTTCTTCGCCACGTTGATAGGCCCAGGACATTCGTTTGGATGTGAAATGAATGCCCAGCCTTCCACGATGATCAATGGCAATGATGCCAGCCGTCTCATCGAATCGTTGAGTCATTTCATTGAGTACTCTTTCGGCTGCCTCTTGGGCCGTATGGTTCGCATGTTGGACTAGAGCCAACATTCGGGATACTACATTGTAACGCATAATAGTCTCGCCATGTCCCGTGGCCGAAACGGCAGCCGTTTCATTATCGGCATAAGTGCCGCCACCCAAAATGGGAGAGTCACCAATGCGTCCAGACAGTTTACCGGTTATGCCACCTGTTGAAGTGGCAGCTGCCACATTGCCGCAAGCATCGATGGCCACAGCACCCACAGTGCCTGGTGAGCCATAGATTTGACTCTCGCGCTTCGATCGCGTCCGATTTAAGCTGGCCTTGTAGTTCTCCAAAGATTTCTGGGCTGCCTCTGTGACAAGAGCTCCTTTTTGTAGGATTTTAAAATTCTCCGATTCCATGGCTATATTCATGGCTCCCTCGCCAGCTATATAACGATGTCGTGTTGTCTCCATGATGCGTCTGGCCAGAGATATGGGATTTATTATGTCACGTGCTAGGGACACGCAACCAGCCTCCAATGTAGCGCCATTCATTATAGAGGCATCCATCTCAACATCGCCATCCCAGGTGAGAACTGAACCATTGCCAGCATTGAAATTGACATCCTCCTCGAGTGAGTTAACTGCTCCTTCCACTGCATCCAGTACACTTCCCGATTTGATCAGTGCTTCATAGCCCCTACGTGCTGCCCGCTTAACTCCAAGTTTCTTCAATGGTATACCAGAATCGGCTATATCGCCAGCTCCACCGTGCACCAGTACAGTGGGCTCAAACTGTCCTATGCACTCGCTGTGTGTGGCAGCTTGGGCCTGCATAAAAACGGTTTTCAGTCTGTGAAATTTTCGTAATATTTTCCAAAATGTTTGCATTTTGGCACTCGCCTACTTACCTGGCACGAATGGTTGAATAACAGAAAGAGTATCCAGCAATTTATGATAATTTTTTCGGGAAACTGTAAGTTTAAGGAGAAATTGAAATAATTGTTTCGGTTAGTCCGGCCTCAAGTTTACAGACAAAACTTTGGATTAGCCAAAGAATCTAGAAATAAACTGAGCGATCTATGACCGGATGCAGTGAGATTTTGTATCGACAGGACTAAAAATTATCAGCACCCACGAAATCCAAACCCGTTTCCGTTAAATCAAGTTTCTCGTTTAAAAATTCAAACTGTTAATTGTAAATATTATGTATGTATGTACGTGCCTTCATTATATTTTCGCTAGAGTTATTTAACGTCTTGTAACCAGAATCTAACAAGAATGACTAAATCATTACGTCCCAAAAATGTTTTATTAATACATTTCAGCACATTGATTAAAAGTTCGTTTTTATCTACAGATATTGTGTGTGCAATATCTGATAAACCGGTTAAACTGATAATCACACAGTTTGACAGGCCTTGGCTACGGGATCGGCATCGGGATCGGGTATTGGCCAAAACTTTTGACGTGGGTCATAAACATAAGCAACAAGAACAAGACACAAACCGGCAAACAAACAAAGTGCACGCAGAAAAAAAAAAAAAAAACATCAACAACAACATTGCGTAAGAAACGCTATGACAGGCAAGTGCAATACCACGAATTCTATATACCCTTTTCATTATCTCATAACTAAGGCAAGTTTCAAGTCAAAAACAGTTAAAAACTTATAAATAAAAATTTGAGAAATAGTCGTAGCAAATGCCCAGAGATCTGGAGATACATAATACCCTCTGTAAGGGTATATCTATAATATCAACAGAGAGACAACCTCACCAATTAATGCTCTCTCCCTCGGGCTCACTCTGCGTATGTGTATTTACTTCATGCACTGATTGTGAGAGAATATGCCTGTCTTGTGTTTGATCTTGCACGTGCATGATGCTCACTCTCTCTCACTCTCTCTTTGTAGATTTTGCTGGCTCCCTCATTTGTTGGGGCTCGCTCACCGAGTGCGGACGTTTAGTGCGGAACTAGCTTTGGTTTCTTTGGAAAAGCTCCTGCTAATCGTTGAAGACGTGCGCATATTTCCTCACTCGTTTAATGTTGTTTATAAACATACAGCTCACACACATAAAAAAGAAAACAAAAAGAAAAGAAAATAATAATTGCCATAAAAAAATAAATAATAATTAAAAGCTAGCGCTAACGCTAACGAAGCTGCGAGCGCTCATTTATTTAAAAGAATTCAAATGTAATTTTCTTTGGATACCAAAAGTGTTCTTTTGTGAAATTCTCTATCTTTCTGAGTGTGTGTGTGTGTGTGTGTGTAATTGCGAAATAATTTGTTTACATTTTGGAAAAAATTCGATTTTGTTTTGTGTTATTTTATTCTATACGCGAAAAATGTTCGTTTGAAAGGAAATCATTGAATAAATATTCGAAAAAGAAGTGTGTGTGTGTGTGTATTATGGAAATGGGCCTCGAGAATAAAGTGAAAATCAATTAAAAAACAAACAATTTGTTGGCCCAAAAATGGCACAGTTAAAGCACTTCAATCTAATACGTTGCGATCACCTGAGTGATCGAGCACGTACAATCTATGACAATTTAGAGACCGATATCTGTGCCATAGAACACATGAAATTGATCTTGACATGCCTTTGCATATTCCTATTAATCGTCGGATGCATTTATATTTGGAGGAAATATGAAAAGTAAGTGGAGAACCGAAAAGATTTTAATACACCAAAGCTATTTAAAAGTCGCACTGAAATATTAATTGGAAAATTTCGTGCCTAATTGATGAGAATCTTTTGTGGCGCCTTCGAAAACTTAATACTTGAAATGAATTCCAGAAATAAAAAGAAAACCACACATAAAACCTTGAACTCAAAAGTCTTTTTCTGTTTTTGGTTTCAAAAAAATTACGTGCAAAGAGATATGACCATACATAAATGCAAAAAAATGTTGTGGGTATTTAGTGGCTCGAGCCTATGCTAATTTAGTTAAACACTTAAAAATTGCACAGTCTGCACTGTTAGTTTTACGATGTGTCTTTTTTTTGTGGTGCATTACGAAATCGCTGTTTCGCTTTTTGAAATATTTCCTGTTTTGTAGTAGATAGATATTTGATTTTTTTTAAAAGTTTTCCACCCGATAAGTATGGTAAAAACTCCTGTTTTTCATCAATGTGTGTGCCATGTTATTATTCTTTTTATGAGGAAACGATGATGGAAATGATGACTGTAATCCAATACTCTACTAATTTGGATTTTAGGTGATATGTTAAATTGTTTTCTTCGCTTCAGTTTTATTTTTTGCAATCGAAAAGAAATTGTTGGCCAATATATTTAGATATGAATATTATAAACGGTCAAGAAAACATATTTTTATATGGCAAGAAGAATTAACGAGTTTCCTTTAACTTTTAGCTCCTATCATCAATTTCAAAGTGATTTTTAAGAACAATATTTTTTTTTTTACAGGAAATTCACATAAATTACAAGTAAAGTCTAACAATCCGAAAAAAATATACTTATACGTTTTTATGGAAGATCTTAAAAGGTTAAATAATAATAAGAAAAGAAACAAAATACAATTGAGATCTTCCAAAGCAATTAAGAAAGGCAGTCATAGCCATTTTTCTCTTACGGTATACCATAACAATTAAAATAAATTTCCAAAAAGTATATAATTATTAATGATTCAAATTAAATTACAATACAAATAACATTTCGAAGAACTTAACTTGGGCTAGATCAAACAATTGGCCTCTTCGTGATCTCTCTTGACAAGACTGAAAACGTCCAAACTTGTCAGACTTTTTTCCGTTGAAATCTTTCTGACACGGTCTTCCATTTTTATATGAGTTGCGAAAGAAAAGTTTGTTTGTTTTGCAGAGAAGCAAGAAATCTGTGCAAAATGTTAACATTATGACCTATGTTCTAGTCTCGTATGATTCAACCAGAGAGATAAGAATTTGTTTATCAGTCATTCTATTCTATGGAAATGAGATGATTGACCAATTTGGGAAACCAAACCAATTGTTCAGACTTTAATAAAAAGAAGTATTACAATTAGAATTCTTACAAATTGTTGAGACTTAAATAAATATATGAACATTTAAAGGGTGTGTTTTATATGCTTTTAAAGATAATACCAAACAAATTGTTTTTCCATTGTTTTTTCTCCAAAAATATTTTATTTATTGAAATATTTTACTTCTTTAGTTTATAATTTTTTTAAAATTAGTGAATAGAAACATCTCGTCATAACTTATGTATATGTTTTCGCTGTAATACAATTGAATTTAAATATATTAAAGATGAATAAGAAGCAAATGATCTGCCAAGAAACTATTGACTCATTTTATATAAAATTTAATTAAAACTATTAAAAGAAAAACTGCCCTTGGGCGCAATCAGAATTAGTGCAAAGGGCTTCGCCTCAAGTAGGCCAGTTTTGATTAACGTCAAAAATCACTAAATTTTATTCAATCTAAGCAACCGTTGCTTGAAGTTCTCATTCGACCTACTGGAGCTCTACACGTTACTTGCTCAGTATATTTTATAGTTTCATTTGTGCACAACCTAAAATTTCTCTACTGTCTACAAAATTTATTTTATTTTTTAGAGTTATTTTTTTGATAGTGAAATTATTTAGATCCTTTAGATTACATTAAAAAAACAAAGACAACCAAATTTTCTTTCTACACAATGGCTTCTGCTCCACTTCGGGGATTTATGCCGATCTTGATGCGCACCGTGGTCCCAATGATCGGACGTGCCCTGCACCAGCGGGGAAGTTCGACCAAGATGAAGGATGAAGCGCGTCAAGGATTGATTGCAGCCCGACAGATGGCTAAGTTGGATCATTCCAAAGCCAAGGTGATAAATCATATTGCTCAATATAGAAGCAACATATTATTTACTTCATATTTCAGATGCACATTCCACGTCGATTCTATTCGAACTTTCAACAGTAATTTCGTAAATTAATATTATAACAGACGTTTCCATTACCAATCCAAATTGCATAGATGTGAAGAAAAATTTTTCTATATTAACATATCGCGGAATTGGCTGTAATATTTGTATGAATTTAACATGGAAGAAGACTTTTCATTCAAATCCTCATTCAAAAGTGGACTGAAAATGTTGCAAAGCATCTTTTCCATAATTCAAAATATAAATGTGTAACTAAATTGTGCATTCTCGTTTCTTTGATCTTCTAGATAGTCCTTTTTATTTTTTGGTGGTTCAGTTCTCTATTCAATTTGCAAAGAAAGTGAAATAAAAATAATTTATTTTTGACAAGTATTTCGTAGGTGCCTTTATGTGCTTATCCTTAACGAAGTTTCAATTTTTAGAAACTCTGAACAAATAAAATCAAATTGGATTAACCATTTTTCATTTAGATGTTTTACTGATAAGTTTACTATTCGGAAAATGAAATGTGGATGAGAGGTTAAAAATGATTAATTAAATTTTCATATCGATTTTGATTTGATTTTTCATTCATGCCACTTAGAGAACTCTGATTTCATTTTCTTTTCTGTGTTTATAGCAAATCTCGTTGAGCAGATATCTATTGAATGGTTAACGAATTCGTAAAGATATATGTATGTATATTATATATTGGAATGTTCCCCAGATGAGACTCATATGCGGCGATTTATCATAATCATTTTGTGGCATGTGTTTGGTGGCGTCATCGTGCCAAAGAGTAGACCACCTGGCAGCAACTTAAGTTCACTAGCTTTTGGGATATATGTATATCTTTTGATTCAGATCAGTTGTGAGGTTTGAACCACCTCTCCTCACCCTTGTTTGTGGTGTGGCCTGTTCACTTGACTAAATACTAAAACTTGACTAAAAACATATTTCTCTTTTTTTTTGTGTTTCGACTGCTGCTGCCGATAAACAAAATTGAGAACGTTTTTGTTTAAATTTAGCGCATGCGTTTATAAACAAAATGCAAAAGCAGCAGATTTGTATATTTAATACAGTGGGTGGAGGTAGCATACAGTAGCTTGACTGCCAGAGGGGATAAAGTGACCGAGTGGGTGGGTGGCGGGAAGGGGAAACGATGTGGCACGATGGACATATTACTCATGCGGCGCTAGCTGCTTGCCAGCTGTTTTTGTGTTCCAAACGATGCGACAGATTCGAAAAACAGCAACAACCGAAAGACATTCTGAATTAAAAAAAAAATAGAGAAATGTGGAAAAGGAATTGTGATTACATGGATGGGGAGTATAACTTTTATTTAGGGGGGAAAATACAATTTGGCATTGAATATATCGATAGGTAAGACTCCATTAGTTAAACAAACTAAGGTTCGACTCCTTAACTGAACTTCAAAACTTGAATTCAAAAGTCTTTACATTACCCTCTTGCTACGCCTCTGATATATAGAATGATAAATTAACAATACTTTGCTATTTTTCCAAATAAACAATAGTACCTAAGTATATATACTCAATTTGGTTTTAATTTTTTTGTAAATTCCCAAAGACATAATAAATGTTGAAAATTTTCCCCAATTTATGACATCCCCAGACAATTTTCCACCTAAATGATGACTAAATGACCGACTGTGCTTAGATTCCCTTGGATGCAGATATAAATATATATATACAAACAAACTTACATATACGAGGAGATACATTTTCATTTAGCGTCGACAAAAGACATGAAATCTAAATCTAGTTGCAAAATCATTTGAATTATTTACTGACAGCCGTGACACATCAGTCAACACACAAAAAAATAAAAATTAAACAAAGTATATATGTATGTAGGTATATACATACAGACATGCATCTGGGTATATCTCTTTGATTCGAGGAATTAAGAACTTGAATTTGTTCAACGAATCAAAAATACTCTTCTCAATTAGAATGTACTGAACTCTTGCAGTTGAACAAGTACCATATACTTATGTTTAGTATATATGTTTATATTCATGGCTATTCAGTAACGAAAATATTCACCTAAAAGAAGGGATCCGTCTCAAAGATCTTGTGGGAGCAGGCCAGTTACATATTCCTTCACTCTTTTCACAAGCTCTCAATGTATTAACTCTAATAAGTTTTCACGTTAGCCAACTTAAAATCCGTCAATATTTATGTCGAATCTTCTTGTTTACTATGAAGTAACTAGAGAACTTTAAATGCTTAATACTCAAGAGTTAGCCGAGAAAAGTGTAATGTAGGTAGTAAATGAGGTCAAATTATGGAACATTTGCAAAATCCTTTTCAAATATTTGGGAACAAAATCCAACAAAAATTGTTCTCCCACACATTTGTGTCATTTTCTAAAACTATATAGGGGAAAGTGGGGTTAATCGGCGCATGGTGCAAACCGGCGCAGTCGAATTATCTTGAAATATAATAGCACGATCCAAAAAGTGATAAGTGTCCTAAGATCGCATGTTGGTAGCCTATATTTGGATAATAAACTTAGACGTATCCAATTTGAGTATCCGAAATTTTTGTGATTATGTAATTTTTAGCCTCAAAAATCAATTTTTTTTCGCCGAAAAACGGTTTTAAAAACATTGAAAAACATTAAATAAATTTTTAATTTTCATAGATGTTAACTAAAACAGGTTCCGACATATATTAACTTATGGTGTGCACTTCGTTTTTATTTTTAAATTCACACAGTTTTAAAATATTTAGTTTAAAATGCTAAAACTGAGGGTGGGGCAAAGTGGCGCACTAGTAGAAATTTAATAATGGCGTTTTAAAATATTAACTATATTTGAATAAAAGTCCGATATATAAACTAATTATTGATAGTTTGACAACGCGATTTTTGACAACGCCAATTTGGGGTATGTTTGAAAAAATCGCTATAGCTTTGTAACGGTAAATTATATCGAAACGTATCTTTGATCAATAGTTGGACAATGAATGAACCTTTCATTTAAGTGCTCATATGAGAGGACACAAGCTCCCGATCAGGATATATGAAGGATTAAAAAAAAATGCATCGAGAGTGGGGCTACTCTCCAATACATATGTAATTTATCTCAAAATTCATTCATGAATTATATATAATTATGGGTTTAAAAGATTATTTCTCATTGGCCATCCCAAGACACTTTTGTGAATCATCAAGTGTCTTAAAGGGTATTGCAGTTTCGGCTACTGTGAATCTATGGATTTTGGTTAGCCAAATGAGATGAGGCCCGATGATGGCACAGTCCACATCGTCGCCTCCATTCGCCACATATGCATGCTCAATTAATAAAAGTTTACTCCAGTTTACAAAAAAGAATACATACAAACACACACATGTGTGTGTGTGCGCAAACAAAAATTATTCAAGAGCCCCGCACGAGTTTTCATTGGAATTTGGTTTTTACTCTTGTTGTTGAAAATTGTTTTGGTTATTTTTCGTCTTGTCATCCATCGGCAAGTGTATGAAAATGTATGAAATGAGCCGCATGCTCTCTGAGTGTTGGCTCAGTTGCATCGTGTGAGGACTGGAACATTGCCTGGTCATTACTTGTCACTGGTCATTGGTCACTGGTCATTCAATATGTGATCATATATCTTCATCAGGCCCGTCCGACCCAGCTGTTAGTGTGTAGGCAAATACATAAATAAACAATCAAACAGTTGTGCGCATTGTCATTTTGAATATTTGTTGTCATATTTTTATACCCTTGATGAATGTAGCGTCAAGTGGAGTATATGGGTTTGTTTAGAATGTCATAGATAGACTAATGACTAACTAAATTGTATCTACTATATATTTTAATGGATTTTCCAATACTGTTGCTCTTGGCACTATGGGTAATTGTGTTAAATTTTGGGGAAAACAGATTCAAAAGAGCCAGGAAAATTGAAATGAATAATTTCAATTACATTTCGTTTGGCTTACAGAGTATCTCAAAGTCGATGCTGCAATTTTAGTTACATGTTTATGTATTTATGTTTGTCTATGGGCACATAATTGAAGTGTTGTGTGTGTGCATATAATGCATATATACAAAATTGTTGACGATATTACAGTTTAATGCCAAAGAATTTGGAGCAATTGTGCGTAAATACCCGTAATGGCTTATAAATGATTACACTCTTGATGTTTATCGTGTTTTCAGGTTCAGTTCAATTCGTCCCCATCGATTATTCAATATTTGTTTGCTTGATTCAACCCTTTTCAATGGAGTATTTCAATATTAAAATTAAAGTTGATTAGAGTGAGTTTTTACTTATTCAGTTCAATTGTTGAATGAAATTCCAATTTTGATCATAGATATGGAGGAATTGGGAAAAAAGTTTTTTTTTATTAATCCAAATATCTAAGCGGATGTTTTTTTAGAATGTTTTTAATTGAAGTAATTTTCTTGTAATCTTTTGTCTTCTTTTCATTAAAAGCAATAAAATTAACTTCTTATCAAGAAGTTTTATTGACTAGTAAATTTAAATTTGTTTATTGATCGCATTGCGCTATCATTATAATGGGTCTGTTTTAAGTCAATCGATATCTTGAGTCTTTGAAGTTTTGGAACATTTGAATACCCATTGACTAGGTCAGTTACCATGTTGGTGCACTTCTATGCCTTAAATCTATATCCCAGTAAATTCGCAAGTTTTTCTCAGTAGATGTTGAGAGACATGAGATTCTAGGTATAATTGGAAAACTACTTATTACAATGGCTTAAAAGGATTGAAGGTTTTAAAGCGTTTGACAATCTAATAGATCAAATTTTGCTTAGAAAGGAACATAAATAACACTTCTTATGCTCAAATACATTTTATTTATGGGGACCCTCTTTGATTTTTAGCCACTTTAAATGCCACTTTGAAAGCATTTAAAATATCATTGATATCCGGAACTAATCGAATCATTATTTAAGTACCTACAATCTCGATCTAGTACTTCTTGCACTTGTAATGCAAGAGCACGGGCCACAAGCGAAAAGAAAATCAAAATAAGCAGCAATAAACAGTTTGAATGAAATGCATAAAACAACAATGCACCGATGCACACACTCAATTCAACTACTGCCACTTCAACTCACTTCCTCCCATTCCCACACCGAACTCCCACTACTTTTCCTTACACACTGCACTCGCACTTGGTAGTTTGCCTGTTGCTCTTATTCTCAGTGCTCATTCATAAAAAATCAGCTATCGATAGCTATAATACATCCGGCACTTGAGATATAGCTTATTGTTAGAGACCCGTGCCAAAGGGCATGTGGAGGGGGCGGACCATTCGTTCTCCGGCTCTCTGTGATGCATCTGCAATTGCACTTCAATGCAATTTTCTCGTATAATGGGTATTTTTGGAACATTTGCCGCGTGCTTTATGTGTACATATGTATGAGAGAGAGCGGGATTTTGAGCTATTTTAAATTTTATTTGATTTCCTATTTGCCACACTTGCGGCGGGTGCATAAACTGGCTAAAAGCCAAGAAACCAAACTTCAGACATTGAGGCGGACGAAGAGTGGAGTAAAGTTATATTTTTCGATGTAAAACGGCCTCAGATGAGGTGCAAAAACTGCCGTTTTCACACTTACAAAACAACAAGAGCAACACAAAACTTGCACTACACGTTTCCCAGCTACAGCAACAACAATAAATTTCAATTAAAATGTGTTGGCCATGGTTCCTTTCAGTTCGAGAAACAAGAAAACAAAACCAGGCAAACGCATTATTATTTTCCATTCTATTGCAATTGCAGCTGGTTAAATGTGCCGTCAGTTTTTTGGCCGAGACAAGGAGGCCTTCACACACATGTTCTAATGGGGCAAACTCCAATGTAATAAAGTCATCAAATGCAGTGCAATGCTAAGATGATGATGATTTTTGCAAATTGAAATGTGGATTGAGTTGGTTTTGGTTATTAACGATGACTTCACTTTGATTTAGTGATCAAAATATGTATCTAGAAATTTCATTCAATAGATATGACACACTCCATTTTTAACCCTAGAGAAAATTGCAAAACTAAATGAAAATGTATACAAATTAGCCTTAGAAGGTTTGGTTTAGGATCAGATAACAATAAGATTTTCATCGACTGACAAAATAAAACTTCTATATCGAGACTACATTTATTCTAATGATTTGGTCATTCCTTCATTTGATTTTATTTGAAATTTTAACAATTTAAAAATAAATACTCTTAGTTCTTTATGATCTTAAAGCCTTTAAGCTAGACATATAGTTATATTTTGTAATTCAAATTCATTATAAGTATTTCATTTCCTTTTAAGTTTCAACACTTGAGTTTTTCGCTGACTTTTTAGATATTTTCTTTTGTTACTTGCACTTTTATATTTTTTTGTACAATTTCTTCAAATTAATTAATAGTTTGTAATATATTTCGAGAGATGAGTATTGAAAATTATGTAACGATGAGAGACTTTGACAGGTTTTAGCTGTAAACACTTTGCAACTTTTCAAGCAGGTTCCAAGGCATATGTTAGGTAAGATATTTCCAATTGTTTGAAATTCGATTTTTCTTCGTCTTGAAGGCGCTTTCGGAATGTTGAGAGAAAAATGCCATTTTCATGTCTGACCTACAAAATGACTGACCTTTATTCAAAACATTCTCAATGAACAAATTGAATTTCCATCATTAAACATTTATCAATATGGCAGGCCAAAAACAAAAAACAAAGTGAAAAAAATGAAAATAAATGATACGAATTTCCACACATTGTTTCTCTTCGATAACACATACAAATTATAAACTATTTCCAATCAACGACTATTAATTTTATATACAATAAGTGCAAACAAATATATAGGATTCATCAATAAAAAATTTCAAATATAAACTAAAGTGCTGCAAATAAAAAGCGAACTAAAAGATTGAATTGGTCGACAACTGCACTGAACTTTCAGATGCTCTTTACTTTTGTCATAAGCTGCGTCTGAGGGTATACAATGAGGAATGATTATAATATTATAATTAGGTCTGACAAGGTGTTAATGCTGATTCCTCTGGGAATATCTCTCATGCTGATACATACAACGCGAATGGCAAGAAAAGAAGCTAGTTATACACAAGCCGAGAAATTGCCATTTTAGAATGATTTCTATCTGATCGGTCCAAATCGATAATGAATCTGTGAAAAACATCGTTCGTAAAGTGGATATTGTTTTCATAGTTTGTGCATTGCAAACATCTGGGCAATTTAAATATACTCTTTTAACATTCTTCTATAGTGTATTACAATTTTATAGGATTCTTTTTGTTTTCTTGTTGCTGTTTTGTTTACTGCATTTAAATATACATCAACAAAAACTAAATGGGAACAAAAACCGAAAAATGCACTTGCATACACACAGACGCACACACACACACACACACACACACATAGAAAACATTTTTCAGAGAAATTGAAATCAATTATTCATGCATTTTTAGAGCGGTCAAAAAGTAATTAATATGTAAGCGTTGGTTGTGGGGATTCTCCTCTGCACCTGCTCCTCTTCCTCCGCGTCCCCCCCCCACTCACCCCCCACTCACCCCACATTGGCTGTCAAGACAGACATTTTTCATTAAATTTATAGACAGTCTGTGGGCATAAAAATTGAACTCAATAAATAAAATGCTGCGAAAATAAAGCACTTGTGTCTTTTTATTTTTGTGTATAAGCGTTAAAAAATTAAAATCCAGCCACCTAGTTGGGGGGAACTCGGCAAAACTAACCAACTGCCCATCCTGGACCTCTCCCCCCTCTCTCTCATACTGTGGCCAGACTCTGACTCCCTGTTCCTGTCCCTGTCACGGAGGAGGTCTGCTCCTCCTATCTTTTCTCTTTTATTGTATTTTGCCTTCTACTGCTTTGGCGCTCCATTGCGCCAAATTGTATGCAACAGTATTTGCAATAAATAATATTCCAACAGCAATGCAGACGCAGGTTTACTATGTTCCCCTTCTCTTACCATTTTGACTATATATTCCCCCTCCGCTTTCGCCATCCAAAGGAAATGGGTCCATGTGCAAAAGTGTAAACGTTCGCGCGCCAGCCAAAAAGTATGCAACATTTTTGCACATCATTAAATATATTTTGTGTGGAAAAATCTAGTCAAGAGGAAGGACTCTTAAATATATACACACATATTCTTAGGGGCGTATTGTGAAGCTTTAAGTGAAATAAATATAAATAAACTTGCATTGGTTAGAGCACTCCAACTGACATTAAGTGGTTGTAAATTTCAAAAAGTGGAGAAGTCATGAGAATCTTAAGGAAAGTAAGAAGAGTTTTAAAGTTTATTAAAGTCAATTCTGCAAAAGTAAATCAGATTCCACGAGCAATGGTATTTCAGTTAAAAAAATATTTCAATGAGAGATTGGAATGAATATTGGAATGGCTGGAAGGTTGAAAGCTAATCGAATATTATATTTTAAGTCAATCAAACTTCGCGTCAAGTCAGATTGTTGATATATTACAGACGAGACTGTATATGTACAGAGCGATGAAGTAGACAACAACAAATCCAGACAGACTGGCAAGGGAATACATTGCGTAAAGTGGGCGGGAGGGCCAGGAAGACAGACTAGACTGACTGCGCCAGCATAAGCACTTGAATATAATTGCGGCAATTATGAAACCCTCCACGTTTTGGGTCTCGGTGTCTGGCACTTCGCTTAATTAAACTCAAAATTGTTGGTATTTTAATATATTTTAAGTCTCTTTATCTCCCCGGAACTTCTTCCTCTATCAACAATCTATTTAACACACTGTTTCCGTTTCCACTTTTCTTTTCTTTTTTTTTTTTGCAGGTGTCATAAGACTTTGCTAACATTTCACAATATACGCGCAGCTGTATCTCTGCTTTTGCTGGCCGTTAATAGCCTAGAGTTGGCCAGGAGTCTGTTGCCGCCCAAGCGAAGTGTCCAAGAGTTGAACCGTCTTTTTCAGTCGCCAGCGGTTCTCAGAGAGCTAAATGTTTTGATTGTCATCGGTAGTGGAGCAGTGTGGAACGCTTTGGCCGCCACATTGTTGACAATTATGCTAATGTGCTATCATCGTGTGCTGGAGCGCAAGAAGGTGACAGGTGTGTGTCTGTGTGTGTGTGTGTGCCTTTTGTGGCTGACTCAGTATGATAATTGTCGTCTGCCATCAGAATTAATCAAGCAATTTCTCATTTCAAAGTCCTTTTGTACGCCAGCATTGCCGTGGAGCTGTTGATATTCGCTCTTCGTCTGAATGAGCTGGCCGAGGTGGTCTATTATGAAGATTTATTTGAACTCGAGACATGTCTTCAGGTCATCACCGTCCTATGTCTACTTGCTTTGGTCACAGTAGATGGCTTTACAATTTATAAAGAGGTGAGTTGCAATTATTTGTAAAATGAGGATACTAACAATTCAAAGTTTTAGTATTTCTATTAGATCGGATCTTTAGGATAAAAACAGATACATTTTTTGACTTGGTTTCTCTGCTAAAACTATGTTAAAAAGTCATCAATTTAAAATACTCTTATTCCTTCGAGTTTCGTACACTCAATTCCCCAAAGTACGCATACGCTAGCAACATGTCCTTATACTAGATATCTGAAGAGCTTACAAAATACATGCATATATTTATATAGAATACGTATAGTTTAAATCCAGTTTCCATATTAACATACATATATAACGAAACCCCAAAAACAGCTGATAAATATTTAAACATCTCAAGCAATCCGAATAACCAAACAAGCGAGCGACGCTCAAGAAAACCTTCGCTTGTTGTCTTCTCATGCTTGACATTATTTCCGCTTGAGTCCGGAAATCCAAAGTTGCCACACAGGACACAAACAGACACGGATACACACTCCCCAGTCATACATACATACATATACAAATGTACGTGAACATAATCACACTCAAGGCATATACAACTAGAGAGACCGCAGAGCAATAAGCGCCACCCAAAGTAGCAAAGCAAATAAAAACATTAAACTTACATTAGACGATTTTGGCTGTTTACCTTTTTGGCTATGCAAAGAATGCGAAAGAATGAAAAAAGAAAAACAAAACAAAAGAAAACACGGACAGCATATAAAATTTGCAGTTTAGAGTTGAGACGGGTTTCGGGTCACAACATGGATGCAACTCGCTCTCGTCATTGTTATGCTGCAAATGCACTAATGCTGTTGCATACCTTGAGGCGCACGGCGAAAGTTGGCCCAACGACAGACAAAAAAAAAAAAAAAACAACTGAAAGAAGGCAGAAAAAGTATTTTTGAAAGAAACAAAACCTGAAGCCTGTTTCTAAGGTGATTGCGAGACTTGGAAGAAAAATGCAAACATTAAATATTTATAACTTGAAATGCATATTCAAGGAGCAGGCAAAAAATGGAAATGAAACTTAGCTGAACTTAGCTTAACTTAGCTTAATTGATGTATTTAATGTTATGGGTTTACATATTAATTTCTTGATTTGCTGCATTTACCAATTGATAATTAACAATCTTATTTATTTATAAATCAAATATAGAAATATTCAAACTAGGAAATAATGGCGATGCTGAATTTATGTCACGTTTTTACAGTCATAAGACTAGCAAATCATATATTTTAAACCCAAAAAGCTGTGGATTGGATTGTGAACTGGAAAGGAAACACAAATATAGAAATTCAATAGATTCTCAATAAAATGGGAGATATTATTCATCAATAAAATGTCAAAAATAATCACAAAAATCATCAAACCGACTTAAGCGTCATTTCAGCAGTTGCAGCTTTCTTTAACACATTCTCTGCATAATAAATTCAGACGGAATAAATAAATAATTTTTTGTAATTTCTTAAGTTTTAAATTCAAACACATAAACATAAATACAAATGCTATAAAGTTCAGCTCATAATTCTCACCAAGTACAGGAAGTTCTCATGATATTGACAAAATGCCTCTTTACGTGATACTGCGCCTCCTGTTGTTGTTCTGGCAGGAAGATTTAGTCCAAATTACGTTTCGGGTGCATAATGTTAATAAAGGAAGTTTGCAGCAAGCGGATGAAGTTGAGTGGTGTGGGTGGTTAAATAATTCCATGCCACGTCGAGCAGAAACCCAAAAATGCAAACAATTTTGAATGCCGGCAATTCAACTGCAAAGTATGCGACAGAGCTCATACACTATAAAGAAGTTAGGAAATATATACAACAAACCATCCTAAACTTGTCCGGATTAAGAACATTACCTTCACAATTTTAGTAGTCATTTAGTAAAAGTCATAATATCCTGAAATAGTTAAGGACAGGAATAAGTTTATTTAATACATCTGATAGATTTCAGGAAGAGTAAAATTATTATTTGCATGATTTACTTTTATATACTGAGACTTCCCCAAGTAGTTGCTGTCTTATCTGTGGTGTGTGACCTGCAATGGGTTGCTCGTTGTTGTTGATAATGAAAACCAGCACTACATTTAGTATAGTTAATTGAATTCACAAGATTACGTATATTAAAAAATAGTCGTCGAGAGGTGATTCAATACTATGTACATTTAAAGATAATGCGACTTATTGGCGGAACTACGTTTGAATATAATCTTAATCTGCCTACTTCGATATGTAAATCTGTAGCTATGAAATGGGGGAACTTTGAACCCTAAAGTAAGCAATCCAAATATTTCCTTTTTAAAACATATAATGAAATTTTGGTATATCCTGGGGATAAAAAAAGTTGAAACGAACTAGGCATACGGCCTAAATAAATGCCGACATTTCACAGTCCTGGGCGAGATTTCTTTTTTGATAGAGTATTTAGGAGAATGGTGACGTTAATGTTGTTATTGTTGTTTGTTGATGCTACTTATTGTTGCTCCTGGTGCCTTGCAAAAACGGAAGTAAGTGAAGGGGTTAAAATGCGACTAGCATTTGCATTTTTGGATGAAAGCACTCGCGTAAAATTAGCTGAGCAAATAGTTGAGATGAAGAAAGTGAAGAGGCATCCGGACTGCCTGATGCGGATGAAGATGATGACGATGATGACAATGCAAAAGGTTTATTTAATTTAACAGGGGATTAGGTGATGTGCAGTCAGGGCATGGGAATTGATAGGTTGGGATGGGAAGTTGGCTGCTTTTGGGATTTTAATATGTTTACATTTTAATTGAGGTTAAGCGCAGATTTAGTTTCATGCTCAAAGCATTTTCTGCACTTGGCAAATATTTTATTTATGTCAGTTTGCAAAAGCCTTTAGCATACTTCAAGGCGCTACTATGCGGCGCATGAATGACCGCATGCCGAGTAAGACGAAGCGACTGAGTGTGTGTGTGTGGGTGTGTATATGCCACAAAAACGACGAGTTTAGAGATGCTTAAGTGCACAAATGCCACAACACAACACTGCACAATTCGTGCAACAAAAGTTGATGTTGTGGGTGGAGAGGCGGAGAGGCAGAGAGGGGGCCAGTGCGAAAAGAAAAGCCAGCCAAGCGACCATCCAAGCCAAGTGCCATTGTTAAGGCGTCGAGCAGCATACAAAACGTGTTGCATTCCACCAACAACAACAACAGAAGTAAAAAATGCAAGTGGCAAGATCTCATGCAACTAAGCAGCCAAACAAAATGGCATCAACTCTGCCTTTTGTATAGCTGTGTGAGTGGACAACATGGAAAGTCCTTTGATAAGGGCTAAGACCAGTTGCTTAGTCACACTTGAGTTATGGATGGCTCAACGAGCAGCATATACAAGTAAACCATATACAAACATCCATGGTTGATGTTTCCCATTTTAAATTTCACTTTCTTTATATGCTTCTGGAAAAGAGAAAGTTTAACAATTGTTGGCATTATTTCATTTGGGTATGTTTAAAAAATCCATCGCCATAAACTGGATATAACCAGAGCAGCTGAAAATATTAATATAAGTTTTTTTCTTTCTTAAACCAAGCATAATTCTTTAAATTCACATAAGTAAATTTTGGTTCTAATAGGTTTTATCTTAGAACGAATGATAAACCTTAAGATACATTAGGTTTACAATATTAAATATCAAAGAAGCTAACATCGGCTATGCCGAAGTTTATATACCCTTGCAGTCCTTGGTAATAATAATTTTACATGTTTGTTTTCTGCAACTCAATTCATCAATATACAAACAAAACAATTTTACTCTCTATTTTACAATTTGTTCTTCTTCCCTCATTCTCAAAGCAAATCAACGCATGCATACACATACAGTTGATGTAGCGTTGCGTCTGTGTGTATGCATGTACTCTGTTGATGACGAAAGACGTAGTAGACAGCAAGCAGCGCTGCCGGCAGAGCTGGGAGCAGAGCCGATTATTATTATAATTATTATTGACTGTAACTTGTGTTATATTTATCCGATCACATTCAAATTTTGGGATCTGGGGTTTTATATCCAAAATTATCACATATGTAAATTTCATAGCATACTCCAATTTTTATAAAAATGTTTCTTCTAGTTCTTCTAGAGCTATATGATACACTGGTCCGAACCTGATGGTTTTCATACTTTATTTTTCCCGGGCAATAAAAAACCCCGAAAAAAATTTCAGCCCGATAGCTCTTAAGACGACTGAGTAAAACGCATTCGTACAGACGGACGGACGGACGGACATGGCTATATCAACTCAGTTTCTCATGCTGATCAAGAATATATATACTTTATGGGGTCGGAAACGTCTCCTTCTGTGCGTTACAAACATCTGACCAATTTTATAATACCCTCTGCAAGGGTATAAAAACACATGCCGCAATAACGAGTGTCATTTCACTTATCATTTCATGTGTTATATCATTGAAAAATGTTTTACTTATAGTCCATTTTTATTACGAACAAATATCAAATGATAGTTCTGAAATAACCTATTTTAAGTTGATGTGGTTCGATATTTTTCGGAGCTCATTCAAAGCGATTGACATTTAAAGATCGATTCGGGGATTCATATAAGTTACCTTAGTTTGTAACATCAAATTGATGCTAGTATTAGTGATTTGGGGAATTTTCATTTATTTATTAATATTTTATTGAGTAAGTTCGTTTGAGTTGAACTAATTTTCTATAATTTAGAAATGGGTCAGATTGCATTGATTGGACAGATTGAACTGGCTTACGAACGGCAACGCTATGCAATGCGCTGTAGATTTAATTCCATGTGGGCAAAACTAAAGCGAAAGTATGAAAATTTTAGTAAATGGATATATCCACACGTTGAATACATACATGAGCTGTGGTTGGATTACGTTTTTGATGAAGATCCTGTTAAAACAGGCGAAGATTTGGAGGCAGCTAGCGAGATACGCGATTGGAAGAAGGCGTCCATACGATTTCTTGCCCTCCATCCATGCAGTCCTTTCATATATGTCGCTTTGGCCACAAGAATGGATACGGTGTTGCTCTTGCATGAAAATGAATTAACGTGCACTCAGTTTAAGGATCACGCAAATCAAAGGGACATTACCTGTATGGCCTTCCGCAGCTTTACATGCTTTGAGCTGGCGGTGGGTTGTGCCGCAGGGATATGTCTTTGGAGCCGGAACAAGGATCGGTACACCTTAAGAATGCTCACCGATAAACGACATGTGTATGTCACTTCCTTGGCGTGGGCTGAAAATGGCTTAATTTTAATCAGTGCTTCCTTGGGCTGTGGAAACATAATTTTCTGGCAGCCGGAAATGGGAGAGAAAATGCGTTTCCTGTTGGGTGGTAGAAACGGGTTTTCCCTACTGAGCTATACCCCAGATCCTGGGTTTATATTTTATGCTTACAGCGATGCTGGAGCTTCATTCTGCAAATATGATGGCATGAAACTATTTGAAGGGACAAACATTTTGTCAGAGAAACGCATACAATCGAGCACGTGGACACAGTGCGGATCTCATTTATTCTTCGTGGAGAAGGATAGCTGCTTACTCTATGCCTGTGTTGCTTTTCCCGATGAGGGTGTCGTTTTAGATCCAGACGTCTTGTGGAAGCCTCAGGTAGTGGCTGATTTGGATCGTGTTACCTGTTCTGGTCAGCACAGGGCCTGTGGTCACATTCAGTCTATTGCCATAGATCCATTAGACATATACATGGCCATTATTTTCAAGAATCAGCCTTTTGTGCTAATCTGCTTCTTGGCTTTATCGCAAGTTTTACCAGTAAGAATCTTGCCGCGAAACTATGTCACATATAATGGTAATTCCACGGAGAAGGAGCAAGTCTATCCGACTTGCGTGAAATTCACCGTCTGCCAATCGAAACCTGTACGTTCATTAGTCATTGCTTGGTCCACGGGGCAGTTGCAGCGACTTGTCTATAACGCCCAAAGTCCTGAGGAGGCTCTAAGTCGCATGTCAACCAATTCGAATCTGAATCAACTAAAGTGGACGAATTATTTGACTATTGGATATGGACCAGAATCGGAAATGGTTGTTTTCAAATGAAAGTTGATGTTAATGTTAAATTAAGTTAATTATGTTTGTGATTAGTTATTGTTGAATTTAAATTTTTGTTAATCGCATGAACGAGCAAATTAAAAGAAATGTGTTAAATGATCAACCAAAGCATTGCTTACGAAACTTTTTTATACCCTTTCAAAAAGGGTATATTAATTTTGGTCAAAAGTGTGCAACGCATAGAAGAAAGCATCTCCGACCATATGAAGTATATATATTCTTGATCAGCACGATGAGGCGAGTTCAAATAGCCATGTCCGTCCGTCCGTCCGTCCGTCTGGATCGACGCGAACTTCTCCTAGACCGTTAAAGCTACAGAGCTGAAATTTTGCATGTAGGCTTGTATATACTGCAGGCGTTGTATATCTCGGATTCAGCCGGATCGGATTACTATATCATATAGCTCACATACAAATGGCAAAGTCACGAACAGTGACTTTTCTTAATAACTTCGTTATTTTCTGAGCTATTGTCGTGAAATTAAATATTGGTGAGTTAATTACACATATAAACAAGTGTGCCAAATTTGATCAAGATCGGGTGACTATATCATATAGCTCCCATAGGAACGATCTTTCGAAAACAGTGACTTTTGTCAATAACTTCGTTACTTTTGACGCGATTGCTTTCAAATTAAACATTTCTTAGTTTAATCTATCTGTTAATGACTGTGCCGAGTTTGACAAAGATCGGGTAACTATATCCATATAGCTCCCACAGAAACGATCGGTGGAAAACAGTGACTTTGATCAATATCTTCGTTATTTCCTATGCTAAGATTGTAGGCCGTTCTTTCGCAAACTTTAGCCTTTTTAGCATAAACGTTTTTCCACTTTGATGGCTATAGGTAAGGAAAGAGTTACCAAAAATATTGCAAGGGTATACAAACTTTGACGCGGTCGAAGTTAGCCCCGACCCTCTGGTTTTGTATTAAACAAGGAATAAAAAATCAAAAAGAGATGTTAATTAAAAAGAATTCAGAAAAGTTTTAGAATAATATTTAATTATTAATTAATATTTTGTTAAAAAATTGTTTTGTTTACAGCGTTATCGTGATGACTTTTTGGAAGACTACGAGACAATTGGGTATAAGCATACATTGGCAACTTTCTACTCCAAATCATGCTTTTGGTGGTTGACGCCGCTGCTGTGGTTGGGTTTTAGGGAACCACTAGAGCTGGAAGATCTGGGCCAAATGCGTTTGGAGGACAGTGCCCGAGCCCATTACGACCATTTTCTGTATGTCTATACTGAAAACGTGGTAAGTTTTTCTTTCTTTTAAGCATTTTAAAGTGCTTTATTTTATGGTCTTTTTGGGGCAAACACTTACATAATAGCCAATATTAATGTGCATTAAATAAATATTAAATGCATTAAGCGCCATTTAATTAAAAACTCGTCGAAATGGCTGAAACAAAAGTAAATAATTAAATGCTGTAGGCCAAAAATAAAAAGAAAAAAAAAGAACGCGAAAAATTATGGCCGCAATTGAGTCTTCTCCTTGGTTCCGGTTCGTTCCGGACCGAGCAAGCAAGCATATCCAAAAAAAAAAAAACAAAAAAAAGATTCCATTAAGAAAATATTGTATTTCATTAAAAACCAAAAATAAAAAAAAGTACCCGAAGGCAAGGAAATTGCTTAATTATTTATTTAAATGCAACTTTGCCATCGACTGAAGGCTATAAATTTTCACATGAGTTTACTTTCGAGATGTGCTCGGGAAGTAACTTCGATTGTGGAATCTTTTGGACAGAACTAATTGGAAATGACGCACAGTGGGGCCTTCTGGCATTTAGCATTGCAAAAATCATAGCGTCTAAGCCAAGTGCTGGGTGTTCGTGTAATATTCAAGGTCAAAGTCAGAAAATATTTCCAAGCATGTTTTTCCTTTAAAAATGGATCGAAACCCGGTTTTTTTCAATCACAAATGGAATTTTTCATTTTTTTTAATTTGATTTTTTAACATAATTACAAAAAGAAAAAAAAATTTTTTTTTTAATTTCTTCAAAATAATTTTCAATATTTACATCAGTATCTAATAAACTCAACATTTCGGGACTATAGTTGCTATTTTCCAAATCCTTTCGTGATCGCACGTGTCTCAGTGATGCAATAAGTGGGTCCGAAGAGGCTGCTAGCATGTTAAAAAGGTCTTCATTTTGTCTAACACGAGAAGTTTTTAATGTATTAGATCGATTGTTGAAATCGCCCAATATTCAGTTTTAATGTTGCTTTTTTTTTATAAATTATCATTTTTTCCTTTTCACTAAAAATGACTCAACTTTGGGCGCCTGTAGCACCCATGAATTCAACCGATTTCAAAAATTTTTCGGATTCATAATCTCTGAAGTATTTCCTATCGATTGCATATATAATTTTTGCCAAACGCGATCATGAAAAACGTATTTTTGCAACGCTATTCGAGCAGAGGCCCAAGTGTGCGACGCAACAATCAATACGTCTCAATGAAAGAGATCAGCAAAAAGCACGTCGAGCTTTCTTAGATTATAAACTTTTCGTTCCCCATTATCTTCTGTAGTAAGACAATTCATTGAGAATGCCTTCAGTAGCCTAATCTTCAGTTGGTTGTTCGTGAGTTTTAGCATGAATCGAACGTGGTTCTTAGAGACTTTATCTCAAACTGATGTGTAGGTCAATGAAACAATAACATAAAGACACAATTGTTCAGATAAAGGTAAGCATTCAAGAACTCTTTGAACTCATCTCGTAAATTACATACTTATGTGGATAATAACCAATGGTATGGCAAAAAACAGTGTCATCGTTTCGTTGTTGATAACAAAGTGAAAGTGTGGCTGGCTTTTTGTTTATTTTCTGTTTGGAAATGTTAATTTATATTTGTAAATGTGTGTGTGTATGAACATAAGTGAATACATACTTGTCGACTGATTTTATGGTGCATATTTGTTTGGTTGCATTTTAATGACAAACTGGCCAGCAAATAGTAAATGTAAATTATTATTTCAAAGCCAAAGGAGTTTAATGGCACTGTCCTGTTCACAGTTTCACATTAATATCCTTATTAATTACTTTTAATGCAGAGCCCATATGGCGTATACGTAATGTTTCTAAAAAGCACAAGGCTTGAAAAGTTTGACATATTAAGCTAAATGTTAAAAAGCATTAAACAAAAATCAAATGGCATAATATGTGATGACTTAGAGCAAATGGAAAATCTATTTCTATTGCAGTCAAATAAATCAGTTTTTGTGGTAATATATTTATTTTTATATTAATTTCAGAAAAAGTCAAATGCCTCACCCTCGTTGTGGTATTGCTATATAAAGAACAGTTGGCGGATGTTTGCTCTTGGCGGCATTTTGAAGCTGGCCGGTGATTTATTTGCATTGATTGGACCACTTGCCATACAACAAATAGTGCAATACATTGAGGCACTCTATGCCCAGGCGCAGGCTCAGTCCCATCATCATCATGGAAATGCATCTCAATCATTGTTGCCATGGGAAGTGGTGAACGTTCCCGATGACTATGTTGTTGTTGGCGCTGCAGCCCCTAATGCGGCCTCTGATGATGATGTTGATGAGGTTTTTGGTATTGGCATTGGTGATGTGAGAATTTACTATGCCAGCTGGTCGGATTTGCTAACAAATGGCTGGAGCATTGCTTGGATAGTGTTGCTGGCTGCATTGACGCAGGCCGCATTGTCACAGGCCTCCACGCATGTGCTCAATATGACGGGCATCAGGATTAAAACATCGCTACAGGGTCTAATTTATCGCAAAAGTTTGCTACTGAATGCCAATAATACTGATGACGGTCCTCCTACCCCTTCGACAGCGAATGGTCAACAAAATGGGGACGTTAAGTTGACTGCGGATGATAAGCCGGCTACGGCTACGGCGGAGACCGCAGCCACAGAACAAACGGAGCGTTCAGCTGGTGAGTGTTTTTGGGTCCTTTGGATAGTCCCTCCTTGTTCCCCCTTTCCTTCATTGGGGCTGCTGTTGTTTTGTCTCTCGTATTTGGTTAAGGTAAATGTACGATGGGTGTTAATTGAAACTTTTACGGCTGAAATGTTTGCAAAAGCTGGCCTGACAGGTATGGGCACTTTTAATGTGCTTAAGTGGGCGTGGCTATGTCTGTAATGTGATAACCCGAAACGGCTTTTCAAATACATGTACATAGGAACTCCATTTTGCTGATATGTAACTAACAAAAAGTTCTTTTTTTTTCGATGCATTGCACAAAAAGATTCATATGCAAGCCTGATTGAAACTGATACTAAAACCTACGTAAAGTTTGGTTGCGTGGAATACCTTTTTAAAAAATTAAAAAAAGGGGGAAAATGAATGGTAAAGTTAATGAATACGTCCCTTTGAATTATTTTCTTCTTTCTGTCCCTGATTTGATTTTAGCCGCATCAGTTGAAAAAGCAACCAATAATGTGAAGATTAAATCAGAATATGTGAAATTAAAGAAAGTTAGGCAAAAAGCAATATATTTTTAAAAAATATCAAAGAAGCTAACATTGGCTATGCTTAAGTTTATATACCCTTGCAGTTCTTTATTATATTTAATCCGATAATTAAAATGCCTAAATATTTTTCAAACTACTGAATTCAAAACACATTTAATGATTATTAGACAATATAACGTAATATGGTTATTCGGGCCTGCAGCCTGTAGTCTCTATTGGCTCGTCGTTCAGTACGTGCCAATGCGTCTTGCCTACGATCTCGTTCCCGTGTTTTCAAATCATTTTGCCGATTATTTGCCATGCGTTGCGAATTTCACTCACGAACCTCGTTGCCATTTTCTTGGCGGTAAATAAGACTCCGAATTGCAGGTTCCCGTCGTCGTTGTTCAGCAGATTTTTTCAACAAGCGAGGCATTTTAAAATCTTACAATTATATTATAGTATATTATAAATAAGTTGGCTTAAAAAGTAATACTATGATATATATGATTCTAGAAGTAATATAATATGATAATATGATTTAGATATGTAATAAAAAAGCTGAAAGTTGGTATAACTTTTGTTCTATTTATCCGATCACATTCAAATTTTGGGATCTGGGGTTTTATATCCAATATTATCACATATGTAAATTTCATAGCATACTCCAATTTTTATGAAAATGTTTCTTCTAGAGCTATATGATATAGTGGTCCGATCCTTATAGTTTTCATACTTTATTTTTCCCAGGTAATAAAAAGCTCCGAAAAAAAATTTCAGCCCGATAGCTCTTAAGACGGCTGAGTAAAACGCATATGCACAGATTGACGGACGGACGGACAGACGGACATGGCTATATCAACTCAGCTTCTCATGCTGATCAAGAATATATATACTTTTTGGGGTCGGAAACGTCTCCTTCTGTGCGTTACAAACATCTGACCAATTTTATACTACCCTCTGCAAGGGTATAATAAAGAAATTTTGTCTTTTATTGTTGTAGGGCATAATAAAGTCCTCGTGCCGACTTGAGTAACCACTTTTTGGTAGGAAAGCTTACGAATTATTGGTTTAGGTGGATATTATAGTCTGCGATGATGATGATTAAGTGTACTTACATATAGATTATTTAATATTAAACATTTGTAAAGTTGTAGATTTTGGTAAATTTTATTCTAATTTCTTGTATTTCTGTTTTTCAGGTCTTAATGACATTGGCGCTATTACGAATATGATGACCGATGATACTCTAAATGTGATGCAGTTCTTTTGGATCGCGCACTATGCGTGGGCCATACCATTCAAGGTTTGCATTGCGCCTTGAAGAAGGCAACACAAAATGTGAAGAAACCCCTTAAACTAACACTAATGCTATTTAGTTGTTGATGTATGTACATATATATATGCATGTATGTGTGTGCATTTTGCAATTTACGAGCAACTTGTGTGTGATTTAAATGTGCCGTGCCATTTGATTTTCATTGAACTTTCAAGTTAATTTATAACATTTGATGACTAAATCGTTTTGGCCGAGAATATTGCATTTATTTTTCTTCTCGCTCGCCTCGTTTTAATCTCTAAAGTAATTGCCAAACTATAAATTTTCGGTTGGCATTTTGCAATTGGAAAGTTTATTTATTTCGATTTGGCATTTGCAATATGGCTTTGTAAAACATGGTTTAAATGTAGAGATTTTTATGTAATTAAGCAAACATGTTAATGGTTAAGCTAAACACAGACTCACACATAGTCACACGTACACACGTACACACGCACACACGTACACAGACACACACATATGTAGGTATACACATGCATAATTAATTCGTATTAAATGTGTCTGTGTCTGATTCTGTTTCGGTTTATATCCGCTTCTGCATTTTGCCCTCCTTTGTCTTCATCCAATTTGGCCCACAACTTCAATTTCCAGCATAATTAGCCATGAGTTGTATTTACTTTTGGCCAAGCCTAGGCTGGTCAGGTTCAGATTTCAGGTTTAGGTTTCTGTTGTGCTTTCAAAATGAATTGATTTGTAAATGTTTGGGGCGGTTACTTGAATCAGCATAGTATGGTGGTGTGTGTAGGTGTAGGTGTGTGCGTCCAGGCAACATCTGCTAAATAATTTACTCGTTTGTATGCAAGCCCGAATCGGATTTGCTAGCAGGCATATCCGTATAGTGTAGTTCAGGTCTATTGTGTAAAAAATTAATTAACATTTGGGTCTATCTTCTGGCATACATGTATGTATGTATGTATAAATCTATGTGAATATAGGGAAACTAACAATATTATTTCGATAATTATTTTGCATTTGAAATGTGGGTTAATACTTATTCCATATCATGAACGCAACTTTTGGGTTGAAGAAAATTAAATAGTACTCGAAATTACATAGTAATGTAGCTCACATCTTATTGCAGTTGTCTGTAAAGTGTTTAATCGTATGTCAAAAGGGCAATGATCCTTGGGAGATGTTGATTTAAACATTAACTCATTATTTAATTAAATAAAATAATCAAAACTAATTATGGCTTGCACCAATTTAGACTGCCTTTTCAATTAATTGATTTTAGACGCTTCGGAAAACAACCAAACACTTTCCATTAGAAAATAAACAAGGTTTAAAAATCATTGTAGAATCTTTATTGAGTGTTTGTTGTCGTAATTCTGGGAATGACTTATATCTTCTTTAAGGATCATTCATTGTTTAGGACTTGCTAACTTTTAAAGTTGTCATAGTTCTCTATGTAAGACCTTCGTGTCTTTAGGCCAATTATATTTAACAAAACTCTCTAACATCTTACTTTGCACTTTATGCTTTAAAATGTGTTACCTTTTTTAATATTTACAGATTTCTGTGGTTATATATCTACTCTACCTGAAGTTGGGTATAAGTGCGGTTATTGGGGCAATTGTTTGTATATTGATTATGACGCCCTTACAATTTATCATTGGTAATGCCATGTCCAAGAATGCCGAAGTGATAGCGGTAAGTAAAGATTAAACACTATTTGATTAACTTGGCTATAAAATAACCCAGAGACGAAAAAGTATTTAATTTTCATATTGTAATGTTGTCTGTCAATTATTTCAAGTATTTGCCACTTGCAAGTCGTACCGCTCATTTGGTTGGTTGGCTGTTGGTTTCTGTCAGTGGCAGCGGCTCATTTAAAGTTTCGTCTCAACAGATTTGTGGTCAATTTAAAGTTATTGTCGATTGGTCGACTTAAGTTAATTGATTTTCGGGTTTTGTGTTTGGCCAGAGAAAGGCTGTTAAATTGTGTATGTAAGTTGGTTTCTAGCAGTTGTTTCTGGTTAAGCTGATTGACCTTTTTGTTTGACCCTTTTTTTTCAAATGCTAATGTAATTGTTTAATTTAATTGCTGATTAATTAAAGTTCATTGTATTTCTATGTAGTTAACTTTAACTTCCCATTGATTGAAAAAAATTTATCCAGATTATCCAGATATTTTTTATAAATTTTGTTTGTTTGTGGTATTTATTTGCCTATATGGCGGAACTAGGAATATGAAACGTGAAAATTTGCCCCTCATAGTATGCAACAGACAATATGATGTTTCTTTCTAAATTTCTTAATGACAATATGATGTTTCTTTCTAAATTTCTTTATCTAATATGATGTTTCTTTCTAAATTTCTTTATGAACCTTGTAAAAGTTTTCTGGCTAAGCTCATTTATTAGTTAGATAAAAAATTAAAAGTCCTTTTTGTTTGATTAAATATTCTCTACCTAAGGGGGGTCTCACATTTTGTTCTTCTTTTTCAGAAATACACGGATGAACGTTTAAAGAAAATTCATGATACGTTGATAGGAATTAAGATTATTAAACTGAATGCCTGGGATGAGGTCTTTATGCGAAAAATTCAAACAGCTCGGAAAAAAGAGCTAAAATATCTCAATAAAGATGCCGTTTACTGGACATTAATGAGTGAGTTGTAATTGATGAGAGAATTTCATTTGATCGAAACTTTTATTTGACTTATCATTCCAGCCATACTTACTCACATTTCGACAGTGCTGATTACTTTTGTGACTTTGGCCGTGTATCTAACATGGCCACGAAAAACAGAGCAGGAGAACGAGGAGGCTTACCTGAACTTCAATGCCAGTCGCCTGTTCTCTGCCTTGGCCTTGTTCCAACAACTAACAGTGCCGCTCTTGATCTTTCCCATTACCGTGCCAATAATTATAGCTGCTCGTGTCTCTACCCGCCGATTGGAACGTTTTCTACAGGCCCATGAGATAAGGAAACAGTTTGAAGGCATACGCAACATGGCAAGAATTCTGAGTAAGAGTGATGCCTCTTTGGATATGTATGAAACACAAGAGAAATCAAATATGGCCATGCGAACGGCCCAGGTGGAGAATAAATTGAATGAACAGCGCTTAGCACTGCGGATTCACAATCCGGAACAACAACAGCCCCTGCCACCGCCACCCGCACCTTTGGCCCAATCCGAACCCATAACACCCTTGCTGCAGAACAATGGTGAGCAGGTGGAGGACAAGTCACCGTCATCATTTATTACTCACGAGTTGGGCCACTCGAAGTTGGTGCAACAGCGTCGTGAACTACTTCGGAATACTCCATATGTGGCTATTAGGCCACCAAAACTCTGCGGTGGCACTGCAGAGAAACCGGTGGAGTTTTCGGTGATTCGCGCCCGAAACACAGACAGCTGGCGACGTGATTCTCTGCTATTGAAAATGCCCGACGACATTGCAGTTTCCATTAATGATGGCCTCTTCACATGGCAACCGAATAGTCAAATGCCTCATGTGCAATTGCATATTCAGGAAATGGCCATACCAAAGGGCAAATTAACCATTATCGTTGGTAAAAATGGCAGTGGAAAGACATCATTATTGTCTGCTCTACTCATGGAAATGCCGCTCCTTGCTGGAAATATGTTTTGGCACAAGTAAGTAAACGATAATAAAATCTAAGACTGCAAACTATTAATGCTATAACTAGGCTAAACATAGTGCAAATTTAAGTTTTTAAATAGGTGTTAAATCGGTCTTTGTCATGTGCGGGTGTTTGCGGCCAAGTTTACCAGTTGCGCCAGATTACGCACGTTTTGTAGTGCTTGTCCTGGCCAAAAGGGGTGCAAAATTCGCCACCCTTTTATGTAAATATTTTTAGTTATTTATGTGGCAATTTTCAGTTGTATCAACAGGCTGGACTGGTAGGTCAGGAAGACTAACAAGCTGGCAAACTGGCAGGCTGGCAGCGATTTGTTTGCTCATTTCACTAGATTTTAATTGCATAATTTTAGGCACTGGATGTTAATTAGTTGAAATGATTGTACACTTTCAGTTTTTGCACCATTTACACCCAAATGGAAAATATTTTGAAGGCCATGTTAGTGTAGAATGAAAACTTTAGTTTCATAAAATCCATATGGCAAGTTTGGTAAAGTTTTTGTGAAGGAATATAATAGGAAAACAATGGCATAGCCTAGGCACGTGTGTTGTATTTTCTTCCTCCACCTTTTTGACTCTTCTCCCTCACATTTAATTAAAGTTTTGCAATTTCGCTCATGTGTTTGTATGTCTCTTTCTCCTTCTCTCTTCCCCCCCCCACCCCCTCTCTGTGTGTGTGCGTGTGTGGATGAGTGTATAAGACTACCAATTTGGGAGAAAAGGCATACAGAAGCGAAACTCTGTTACAAGTTTTCTTGGCCTTGTCCAATTGTGGCATAAATAAAATGCAATAAAAGCCTCCATCTCCAATTCGATTTCGTTTTTCTTTTCAGCCAAATTCTTATAGAATTTTTACAATAAATTTTCTTTCAACATTTGAATTCAGAAGGTTTCGTTTTTGTTGAAACTGAATTCTATGTATGCTGCCATTAAAATGCATTGCCATAATATGCAATTCATTTTATATGCAAATCAATTGCAGTGCCTTCTCCCACATTCACCATATTTAGGCAGTTATTGCTGATAATTCCAATTTTTCTCATATTTGATTTTCATGGCAGTTGCAATTGCTGATTATTATTATTCATGTTGATTTATGATTCATAGAAATACTCGCGAGCTGACAGTTTTTAAGAATTCGCAATATTATCAGAAATCATTTCATTTAAATCTAAAGCCATGATATTTGTAGCAAGTACATATTCTTTTCATCTGGAATGATTTTAGTGAATCAAATAAAATCCGAGATGTCAAATGACAAATATATTTTAAAGCTGTAATAAATTCTTGTCACCCTTACATTTAAAATTAGATTTAGATTACATCTAGAATTTTTAGCTTCTCAAAATCTTTTTAACAAAAACTATTATGCCTAAAACGTGAATATTTAGTTAATCAAATATGGTTTTCAATTTATCTGTTATAAGTTTTTGTCCACTAACGGCCTTGAAACTTATTTCAGAGATTTCCCTTTCTATCTTAAATTTCACCTTTGCTTTCACATTAAATTTATCACCATGTGATTTAGTTTATTTATCTAAAACTAATGCAAAGACTGATCTTAAATAAGTGGCATATACACTAACTCATGACACTCGAAGGAATTATCCATGTGGCACACATGGCGGATGTGTGTAAGCTTTCGCTTTTACATCACGATATCTAGTTAATTGTCACAAATGCCACTTGGGTGACTTCAATTAATTAGCTGCAATTTAGTTAAGAGGCTTAGTTGATAACTTTCGCTGCTTCGGTGCGCTGGGCGTATAAACCGCAATTTAGACACACATAGACACACACACCCACACACACACCAACACACACACACACACACACAGAGAGAATGGCATACCACAGACTCAGGGGTGTGTATAATTAAGTCTCATATGGGCTATAGTACAGATAAAGTGATTGGTTTTCTTAACGACCGCGAAATTGTCAAACCGCAAATATGTTGATTCTCCATATCATTGCAATGTGTCAAATCAAACGTGTTTACATGGAAATTTACATGGAAATTGCTTGTAGTTTAGTTGATTAAAGACTGAGTTGAGGTCGATTTAGCGGTAAGCGAGTGAAGAGGGTCTTTAATAGTTGCATTGTATTGTTTGACTGTAATTGCGTAAATTTACATGTCAAGAAATACCAAAGGCCAACTTCTGGCGGTACTTTCTAATGTTAAAATGTTAATTTCAATTGTGAAGAAGTTTTTCTTTTCATGATTGGAAATATGAAACCCAACTAACTAATGACCAAGAAGTAATTTTTGTTTACTTTTCTTGGTCCTTATTAATTTTGTGGCATTTGCAACTTATTGGTTCTTAGGTCATTTAACTGTGAGGCTATTAAAACACATTACGCATACGCACCGTTTAACAAAATTAAAATGAAAATGCATTAAAGAAGATGCATGCCAGAGGGCATCTTAGGCAGTGGTTATTACCAAAGGGACTCTACTAACTGCCACTAACCACTAGCCCACTACAGTTTCACTTTTAATGCCGAGAAAGGAATGAAAGATTTCGAAATTAAATGCAGCCCTTTTAGGGCAGCTGCAGCATTGCCACTGGCCGCCATTCGAAACAGTCGTCGTCGCCGCAGTCATTCAACATATTTTCACAGTCGTTTCCATGCACATCACGTGATGCTGTAATTTATCACAAAATGTCTGTGTATGTTAATTTTATTGCACATAAAAAGGAAAAAGGCAAAAGAAAAAAGGGAAATAAAAGGAAAAGCAAATGCCACCCTTCTTATTTCTCTCAATCGAATCTGAGTCAGTAACAAAGTGCTTTCTGTAGGGGCATGCAACCATATAAAAATGCATTTAACAAGCAGAAATCGTGTGGCACGGGCAGCAGCAGTAGTGCAATTGCCTCTTGGCAGTCAGATCTTTTTTTTTTCCCCATATAAGATGGAAAAACCATGGGGTACCAGGCAGACTTTGCTTTCAGTTTACCCCTTTTCCCATGATTTTCATCCGTGGCTTGGCAAACGCAGAATGTGCAATAATTTCAATTACTGTTATAAATGTCTATGTTCTCTCTGTGTGTGCGGTGTACGTAAGGCTGTGTGTGTTCATCTCTTGGCTTCTAAATTTATTATATGTACAGTTTGCAGAGGGAATGTGAACTTAACGATTGTTAAGTGTGTATACCTCTCGTTTCTTTCATCTTCTTCATGTTCTCTGTTTGCTGATTTAAAGTCACAGTTGAAATGAAATTGCAGTGGAAAGGAGAGAGACTGAGCTTTCGCTCTTTGATATGAGGTGCAAAGTGTAATTTAATGGCACTGAATTGGCGAAGACAAAGCAGTGGCGATTCCTTCAAATGGGTCAACATGACGCATACGTAATGTATGCCACGTGCTAAGGTCAATCAGTTGAAGAGAAAGCCACTTGATAATGCTTTGAACAAAAACGAGAAAGAAACTTCAACATGGCTTTTCTTTTGTAGTTTTTAGTCCTCGAGGCTTAAAGTAAGAGCAACATGAAGAAAATATTCTATGAGGAATCTGAAAATGTTTAAAGAAAAGAAAAAGATTGAAAATTTCAATCTTATGTGAAACTTTTAGATCTGAAAATCACATCAATAAATTTAAATTTATTTTCTTTACAGAAACTGTACCATTTCGTATGTGCCTCAAGAGCCATGGCTACTTAATGATACCATTCGTGAGAATATACTCTTTGGTGAATCATTTCGACCCAAACGCTATGACTTTGTTTTAGATGCATGTGCATTGAAGCCAGATATTGAATTAATGCCAACTGGCGATTTTACCATTATCGGTGAGCGTGGCATCAATTTGTCCGGTGGTCAAAGGCAACGAGTTGCCATAGCTCGTGCAATCTATTCATCGGCCAATGTGGTAATAATGGTAAGTAGAAACTACTAGGTACTTTTTCTCAAGGGCAACAAAAATAAATTGTGAAGCCAATAAGCCGCATCGCTGAATTTAATGGCATTGCAGCCAAAGATGATGATGCTGGTGATGATGACAGTCACATGTAGTAAAAGCCAAAGCATCAGGTTGTAAAAACCACCGACAATTTTTATACTTTGTTGCAGGGTAAACAAGTTTATTAGCAAACGTAGCAAGCATATAAAATGATAAGGCTTTAAGTATTTGCTCATTTAGTTTACTTTTTAAATCATAGAAACGCTAACCCTTTAGTCAACATTTCAAGTCGGTAATATTTATAGTATTTTCACAAGTAAAAGAATAGAAAACACTTAATATTTTATTTTTATCGGCTTGTATATATTTTTCACAAAGAGATGTACAAATTGTCTCGGCTTATTGTGTCGGATTCAATATGATTTACAGAGAGCCGTTTAAATGCCACTGAATCATCTGTTCGGAGCACAAGCCATGATCATTGGATCAGCAAATCAGCTTTTCTAGCTCAACGTATTTATTCTAATGATCGCCTCAAATGTTTTACGTTCAGTCATTATTTTTAGCGATGGTATTGATCGAACCAAACCATGAAAATCATAAAGTTCTAAAAGAATTATTAATGACAGTGACAACATTGGCTACGATCGGGCTAATGGCATTGTTAAGACGTCTGACAAAAATGGAACCACATTACGACAGGAGGCCCTTAAGGCCGGCATTTCATTAAGGGACTTTGATAAGTCGATCAAACTGTCCGAAATGCTTGAAACATACGAGATGCTTGGACCAAGTGCATCCAAATCGTGTCCATGCAAGAAATAAAATTTCGTTAAATTGTTGTGATTTAAAATAATATTCGCTCCTCTCCTTTCTCTCCCGCTCTTTTTGTAGGACGATCCGCTGTCATCGCTGGACAATGAGGTGGGCGGACATGTCTTCGAGCAATGCGTACGTCAAATGCTATTGAAATCGAGTCGAACCATCATACTGGTGACACAGCAATTACAGTTGATCAAGGAGGCGGATTATGTAAGTGGCATTTGTCGATTAAGGAAAATGTGCCACACCCTGACTACTATGGCCCATGGTCATAACCAGACAGCACTTCATATTTAAATTTCTGAGCTCAACTTCTCTGACAGTTGGTCTGCTGTTCCAGTTTTTTGTCTGTGTTTTCATTCGTTTATTTTTCACATCACATTGCTCTTCGTTCATCCAGCAGCAGCGCATTTATCGCCTTTTGGCCATAAATGCAATTGCCTGGAAAGACCATTTCTTACCGGACTCTTTGGGCTCTTTTCGCACACATTTTTACAATTTTTTGAGCAGCAGCCGAAGGGAAAAGTAACAAAAAACAGACAAAAAAAAAAACCCAAAAAAAACATTGCAAATTTAAATTTGAAATTGAATTTATTGCCTTTTGTGCTTTGCACCTTTCTTTGCCAGTGCTTTTCCTTCGTTTCCATTTGATATCTTTTCAATTCTTTTTCCTTTTTCTTTTTTTTTTTTTTTTAATTTTTGCTTTCGTTGTGTTCTCTTCTTCTGGGTTCCGGCTCTGTCAGTTAATTGTGATGAAAGATGGTCGCCTGCAAGCTTGCGGCAGTTATAAGGACATTGAGCTAAAGCAGCCGCACATAATCACCAAATGGAACTCGATAATTGCCAAGGCAAACGCAAAGGAAAAGGACCAACAACAACAGTGAGTATTATGCTTTCTAGCAAAGAAGCAGAAACCAAAAAGACCAGAAAAGAAAATGCGCAAAAATGAACAAATATTCTGCCTGTTTTTCACCCATTGAAGGCTTAGATTGAAAAATGCTAACGGGGCCCGAAATGGCAAAAGCAAAGAATCAGTCAGGCATTCCAGATAGGTAAAGGACGAAACCGCACAGCAAGAGTCCTGTTTGTCCCCCTCAGTCCTGCAAAACAAGTCTCCTTTCAAGTTCATTTATCTGTGAATATTTTTCGGTTCCTCAAAGACAAAGAAAGTGTTCACTGAATGTCAGACTTCTACAACAGGTTGCTTGTCCCGACATAAACATTGAAAAATTGTTCTTGAATCGAGAGAATTTTGTAATAGTTGCTTTTCTCAAATTCAAGTTAATTATATATATCGTATATTTGGTATTTTGTGGGGAAAACAAGAAAATTAAGGGTAAAAACCCTTACAATTAGATTTAAAATCAACTCGAAAATTCATCATTTAACTTCAATTTGTTGAATTTAAAAGACTGATCATTAAATTCAAAAACATTTATACATTTATTTGTGTAAGAAAAAAAAATTGCGATATTTATACGCATTAAAAAAAAATAATTTGAAGAAAAAAAAATAATTTGTCAGAAGTGGGATTCGAACCCACGCCTACAGAGTAGACTGCGACCTGAACGCAGCGCCTTAGACCACTCGGCCATCCTGACTCTTGTCTTCCCGTTGTCAAAACGTCAATTTGAGCAACGGCTCAATTTGCAGTTGAGAATTGTTTATGCATTAGAAAAAATATTCTCTAATTTAGCATAATTACATAATTTTTAACACCTGACAAATCATTTAACACTACAAAAGTAAGTAAACATCTATAGAACATCTTACTTATTAGATTGATTTGATCATTATAAAAAACCGACCTGATCGGAAAGAAATATTAAATACATATAATCAAATAAACACATAAGAAAATAATAAATAAAAAGCGTCCAACAAGAAAAAAAAAAGAGGAAAATTAAGAAAAAAAAAAATATTTGATTAACTCAAAAAATAAAATTTAAGAATGTGAAAAAAAAATCTTCGCTTTAGCAAGATTCGAACACTCAACTTTCGTCTTATGGAAAGGTCCCCTGGTAGCCCCTGGAACGTTTATACAATGATATACATGATCGTTTATATTCACTGGAAGTTGGTAGTGTGATAAAGAAACGTTTATTTAATTGGATTGTACTTGAATTCAATTCACACGTATAATTATCGCTACTGTGGGATTGGGTCTGGCAATTCTGCTGAGCGAGGCGAATTGAGCTAAAGACGGTCGAACCGAAGAAACGAGCGAAAGCGGTTGCAAAAAAAAGAAAGACGAAACGACGCGAAGCAGTAAAGACGACTAATTTCCAACTAAATCTAATTAAAATAATCAAATAAATAGTTTTACGTTAAAATAAACTAAAATACTACAAATAAATATATTGAATAAAACAAATTCCTACACTATATAGACAGAAATTAGGGGCCAATATATTAAAAGCTACATCGATTTCTCAATCGTGGCCACAACTACTTCACCCCTAAAAATCGTCATGATTTAAGTTAAAGTTGCTTAAATCACTTTTGTTCTTGATTTTAATGAATAAATGTTTTTAAAAAGTAATTTTAAATCTTTGCCTTCTCATGCAACTGCCGTCGAAAAACAATCATAGAAAGTAGCAAAAACGTGCTTCCTGTATAACCTTTTGATAGTCTTTAACCAGAGGCAGGATAAGTGTATTATACGCGACTTCTCCACTCGAAATGAAAAACTGATACACCTTCTTGACTGTTTAAATTGCTGTTTTTAATATTATTCGCCTTTTCTTTTCCTCCCATACGCACAACCACCACACACAGTCAAGCGGAGAAGACGTCACGTGAGCGCTGGAAACTGTTCAAAAATGTCAGCAAATTGGGATTGCAGCGTTCAATTTCGATTACATCGGATGCGGGTGGTGGCCCAGGTACAGAAATGGAGGCGCCAGATGGCAGTGTGTCCATGTCAGTTAACAATATGCAAACCGATGCCATAGTCGATGAAGATGAGGAGGACGATGAGTTACCCGCGGTAAGTTTGCCAAAAAAAAAAAGGGAAAAACCTTGAAAAAGTGAATTTTAATATTAAAGAACAACGAGTTTTTATTTTATGATTTTTTTCCCCATTTCTCTGTGTGTACCTTCTTTTTTTTTTGAAGTCATTGTCCAGCAGTGTGGCTTGTGGGCTACAACATGGGGGCGGCAGCTTCAAGCTGGTGCGTAAACGTTCCAGCGTCTACGGCTCTCGGCATCTCATCTACGATGTCCCTTTGCCAATTGATGAATGCCAGGCGGATGATGTTATTATGCGGCCACGTCGCAGGTCATCAACGCTTCACCGACGAGGTAGCACAGCTAGGGTAACCACAAATTCGTGGCATCGCCTGAGCGGCCTTAGTTCTGCCACAGCAACGTCCACCTCGAGCACGAACAGTGGTGATATGTTACGTCGCAGTGTCCTCACCGTCAGCTGTAGCAGCTATGCCGACAGTTGTGCCGGCGGAGGCATTGGTGGTGTAACAGGCGATGGCCTCGATGTAGAGCCCATGCGAGTTCAGTCCTGGCAGCCGTCGCAGCGAGTCCCACAGCATCAGCCAGTGACACGCAATGCTTCATCGCCTCCAGCCATGGATGTGGCGCCTGTGGCCATTGAGGTAATTGCTGATGTGACACAACATCAGGAAAATAAGTGTGACGAGGAAGACCCCGCAAATACAGAGGCAACACAAATTCGCGGTAGTTTTCAACAGTTTTTGCGACGCATGTCCATGCGGCGTTCCAACAAGCCCAAACATCATCATCGTCCACTCAGTGCCACGAATTCAATTTTGTGAGTAATAGTTGATAGTTGTCAGGTTAATGTAATTATACAAACTTCCCACTCTGCGTCTCCCCCTTACAGAAGCATCTCAGAGGAGTCTAGTGCTGCAGCTGCTCTTTTACCCAGTATTGAACTTAGTTCAGTGGCATCTACAACTGCTGTTGACATGTCCAAACCAACACCAACAACAACAACATCAACAACAATCAACGAATCGCAATTGGATGGAAAGTTGCAGAGTGCATCGTCTGCGACGGAAATGTCGACAAAATGTAAGTTATGCAGCGGCATTTTCTTTTTATTTCTTGAACTTTGTCCATTTGTATGCATGAAAAGTTCTTATGCGCAATATGGGCAAGCCAATCGATGGCTAGCCACGCAGACACACACACAGTGCGTATGCGTGATTTCTTTATTAAAGAAAAACAAGCAAAAATCAAAGAGCAACAGCCAACAGTAGCATCGGGAGGATACAAGCAGGACATGGTTTATCATTTTAAGTAAAAGCAAATGCTCTTAAAGAAAAGATTTCAATTCGCTAACCATTTTTTTGTTCAATTCGTTGTTCATTAACTGCTTAACTTTATCCCAAAGGCCGTCATGTTTGTATTAATTTCATACGAAATAAATGTATCATATCAATAAGGATCGTAATAAAATGGGTAATTAAACTTATTTTATTTTATTTAAGCCTATTCTGGTTCCGAGTTCCCTTGACACGTAATAAATGGCAATAAGTATTCAATATTTTAATTCTTTTTATCTAAAAAGTTAATAGAATAAATATCATATCTGGCAAACTTCAAGTCTGATTGCTCAATATACAAAATTTATTAGCATTCTCCAAGGAGTCTTTTGCGACAAAGTGTCTTGCAGACTTTCTCTCTCTTGTCTCTATAGATAAATATATATAACACTTCTGTTCAATGCACAATTCACTCGTTCTATCACTCGATTGGCTCATTTTGCATTTCGGCTAATTAAAAAGTCGCTGCATTCCGTTCGCCTCCAACTCTGGAATCCGATAAAACGCCAGTGTTTGGCTATCAATAAACAAGGCAAGAATGCAACAAAGTCTCTACAATACGCGAGACTTTGCTCAAGTCTTTGCCTGGCTTCGACTACGGTTCTGTCTAATGAATATTGATTAGTTGCAAATTTATTTCCCTCGTGGCGGAAAAACTGCACCATAAATATAAGCCAAGATGCTGCAAACAAAATATCTGTATATTTATCAGTATATATTTTTGGATAGTGCCATTTCTCCATGTCTAAGGGAATGTATGTTGTGTGTGTGTGTTTTGGTAAACTTAAATCAACTTTGATTTTAAAAGTTTATTTTCCCAGGCGGAAAACCCCTTTCCACCCAATGTCAGCTAAGGACACAGTGCGGCAAGTTTTGTAAGGCAGAAAAACTTTTGCTTAACTTAATGCATTGATCTATCTACTCGCTGTCAATATTTGGCTGACAAGTCGTCGCCCAGCATCAAATTGAAAACTTTCAATTTAATCAGCTGGCTGAGTGCCACAGAGAGCAGTCACTGGAAAGTTGCTGAGACAGGGGGATAACAATTATTTCGCTAAAAGGTTTAAATTTCGTAAAAAAATTCAAAATTCTAGAAAAGTAATCTGCAATACAAATTCATTTGCTTATTAAAAAACGCCGCACAAAAAACAATGATATTTTAAACGACAATTTAATTAAATAAACTGACTAATTTAATTTCATATTTTTTTTTTCTTGCTGTGTATTAATGGAAATGTAATCTTTGGCTTTTATCATTTGGCCCGAAAAATGCTTTCATTTACCACAATTTCGTGGCAGGTGAATGCTGATTGCAACATGTTGCACATGGCAAAATGAAATAACTGAAATTGAAGGGCAACAAACGACAATGGAAAAACCAGAATTGCAGAAGGTTTTTGTTTCCCTTGTTTTTTTTTTTTTTTTTTTTTTTGTGGGCTATTTGTTGGTTTTTTTATTGGCATGTAAAATTGAAATTTTATTGAAACAAACAGCAGCAGCAGAAAAGATACAATTGGCAAATGGAGATGTGCGGCATCCAAGAATGCATCAATCGAACAAAAAATACAACCATATTTTACTAGTCACTCCCATGGCTAGCATTATTCTTTCATTTTAAAGACTTCCTTTCAACCAACACAATGGGCCAATAAAAATTATTAGTTACATTTTTTTGCAATAGCTTGTAAATAAATTATATGGAAAAGTGGAGTATGTAAATTCTGGAATGAACATGCTAAAATATCATTACCATAACTACACAAATTTATTCTATAATGATAGATATTTTCTTTATTAGATTCTCAAACAATAAATAGAGCAAGAAGACTTGAATGGTTTTTAAGTTTTAAGCAGTTTTTTTTTAAGTTTTTAAGTTCCTGGGTATTTTGTTTTTGGATCTTTGAAGAATCTCTACATTTGTTTTCAAAACTTGATTCTTTATAGGATTCAAGATCGTGTTACACAGAAGTAGCTTTTTTTGATATGGAGATTATAAACATAACAACAAATAACACAGGCCGACATTTTCGAGGTCATGAAAAAGTGTTCTAAGTTCAATAGGTCTTTTATAGTAATTTGGGGGTGCTGATCACGGCCCTGTATTTAGTTTTTGCCCATCACGTCAGGATTTCGAAAAAAATGCGTTGGAATTATTCAAAATGGCCTTATTTTCAATATTTTCTAGTATAATATAAACAAATTATTATACTCAAAACGTTATTATTTTAACCTATTAATATATTAGGTATGATTTGAACGCAATTTACACAAAATCAAAGAGGCGTTTCTTTGTTATCATGCATATTATCATACACTTTTGATATTGTTCCAAAATGAGTAAAATTCGAACCAAAAAGTATGCTATAGAATTCAAAGAATTTGTAATTTGTTAATTTTAAAGAATTATTGTAATTTAATGCATCTAACAAATTGTTTATAAGTAATGTTGGCAAACAACAGCTATTTTTCTTAAACAAGAAATTCTACAATTCGTTAAAAATGTAGAAAAACAATTTTCAACTTTATATAGTATACTTTTGGGTGCCTATTTTCCAACCCTAGATCCCCTAATTCCACAAAATCTGGACGTGATGAACAAAAACTGAGTATGCAGTCAGAATCAGCGTACCCGAATTAGTTAAAAACACCTCTCAGGTTAACGTCACCAAAAATCATGTCGGCCTGTGTTATTGTTAATGTCTTACGCCAAAAATCATATTCGAATTGTTACTAATACTTTGACAAGTGTTTCCAGTTTGCATAGTCATACAAAAGAGTTACAAATATTATTTTTAACCACTTTCAACCTTTTTCCAAAGAAACATACCATAATCTGTGTTGATGCAATAAATTCCCATGCAGCTTTTCTTTCTACCTATATGTAGTTTATGGTGTTGTTATTATTCTCCTATAGATTTCACTTTTAGGACATTCTGACCAGTAACACGTATTTTAGCTTTATATTGATATGGTTTTTACTTTACCATTTACTTACAAGCGGCTTTTATGTAGTTTTTATACGTGTGTATACTTTTTTTTTCATTTCCAGCGTTTGCAACAAACGATTGCCATAATAGCAACATCACAAACAACAATGGGAATAGCGACAACCTGAATGGTAGAACGGAAAAACCAGCCACCGCCAATAGCACTGACATGGCAGACGTGACGGCCCCAGCCCATTGCCAGTCCGAGGTGAGGGAGAGTGATCAGCAAAAGTTACGTTGGGCAGGTTCCTCCACAGTCGTGCCGCCCACACCCTCGTCCACACCCCCGCCAAGTGGTCTGCCAACTGTTGTAGTAAAGACAGCAACACCAACGACGACGGATGCTGAACGCAAATATGGAAAAATATCACATCACATATATTTGCTTTACATGCGAGCCTCTGGCTTGCCCATAATCATTGTCTTTTTTATCACCGCACTAATTTGGCAATGTTTGCGTGTCTACACGGACGTTTGGCTGCAACATTGGAGTGACCATGTCCAGCAGCAGCGGCATCACGAGGATGGTCGGCCTCAACCAAACTCAAACCATGAAGTCACGTACTATTTTCGCATGTATGCAACAATTTCGTGTGTTTGCATTATAATGGCCATGATATCAACACCGGCCGGACAATGGGCTGGCTGTAATGCTCGTCGTAATTTGCACGATAAACTTTTGCAAACGATTTTGCATAAAACGTTGCATTTTTTTCAAGTGACACCGCTTGGACGTATTGTGAATCGTTTCAGCAACGATATGGCGATCATTGATAAGGTAAGATTTGTTTCATCATGTTGTTGTTTGTACCATAAAATATATGAGAACATTGCCACTGCAGCTTATTTTGCTATTTAGCCTCACCCCTCTCTTACCCCTCCACTGTTAGTTGTTGGCCAATTGTTGTTGCCTGTGCCAGTTACTGATTGGTTTCACCCGGGCTTAGATTTCGAACCGATAAGCACGCATTATGCACTGAGATTTTTTGACTATGTGATATATGAGTTTGTTGACACTACTTGGCCGCCCTTTTTTTTTTGGATTTTTGTTATATATTAGTTTTCGATTTTCTTTTCCAATAACAACTTTTTTTTTTGTTGCTGACTGACTGACTTATGTGTGTTTGCGTCGTTCGACATGAATGATTCTTGTGATTGAGTTGATTAAACAGAAAATTTTGATGTGATTAATAGGCGGACCGGATTTTTGTTTATGTTTTGCCGTTTGATTTTTAGAATTTTTTCTGCAAAAGTGTCTAAAGGTTAGTAAGTCAGTGGGTGACAGAGAAACAGAAATATTTGGCACCATTTAAAGTGTAAATAAAATATCTTTTGAGCAAGAAAATGAGAAGACATTGGGAAAATTTATTTTGGAATGTCCAGTAAATTGATTTTTGCATTTTTGATTTCGTTGGTCCTTAAGTGTTACTTAAAATAGATAGAAAAAACTTAAATAGAATAAATGCCATAGTAAAACTATGAAAATGGGATCTGAGTTTTCATTGTATCTTACAATAGAACTTCAACCTCTCATAAATAAAATATGTTGCTCCTAAAAGAATATCTTCCATATGTCTTGACAATTTGTGTAACTAAAACTATTAATTAGTGGGGATAAAACTATTAATAACTAGTACAATTGGCAATGAACATGTTAGAATTAATTAGTTTAAAGTTGTTTTTAAGTCTAATCCGAGTGACGTGATAAGAAAGACTACAAGATTTCAAGATAATACTGCAAAATATTTTCTCTTCCAAGTTAATTGAGATTTCTCATTGTTTCCAAATCAAATTTCCCAATCATTTATTTAGAAACAAAGTTTTTGCATTAAGTAAAATCAGCACACAGAAAGTTCACAAGCGTATTTGATAATTTTGCTTGCAATTCGGTTGATTGAATAGAAATGCCATTTTCATTTCAATAATTATACCACTCATGTACAGACATTTATGCCTCAAACATATCGTCCTTTTTTGTGCACTTTAGAAAATTGTTGCACGACAATTTCAAAGCCCCACAAAAATTTGATTATGAAACATGGCTGGCTGAGTGTTGGTGCTGGAACACATTTATCACTAGAGCCACATGCTTTTCCCCACTTTTGTGCCCCTCTGCTAGTCGTACCCCTCATTTATGCTCGTATTCAGTACAATTTTGGTGTAGACCAACAGCAACCAGGAGAATGACATGCAACAAATTTAGTCATTTGTCAATTTGGCCACAAACAAGCAAAAGTCATTTAAAAATGTCAAGCCAAAAAAGCTAACGAAAACCGAACCCTATCTGGCTTCTAGGCCCAGTCCAGCCCAGTCCTCTCCTGATGCCATTTGTTCATATTGTCGCTCACTATATAGCCCACTATATATTTTCATTTACAGAAAATCGCGGCGACCAGTCAACGTTTACTGCAATTTACATTGCTCTGCATGTGCGCCATCTTGATAAATGTGAGCATTACGCCCTGGTTTTTGGTCCTAACAGTGCCCATTTGTGGTGCCTATTATGTTATACAAAAGTTCTACAGGTGTTCTGCCAGGTGAGTTGAAAATTAGTTATACTACACGTACTTGTAAATGTTTTTTTGGAAATGTCCAATGGAGAAAATCTTTTTGATGGTTCGGAAAGTTAAATAATAAAGAACGGTACAAGTTTTTCCGCCAACAACTGTTAAAGTTGCCTATAACTAAAGTTTTGTTGTTATTGTTGTTTTGGGGTAAATGTATAGATACATATTTAGCTACGAAATGGCAACAAAAGATTTTCGCATTTTGAATTTTGCTAGCCGGGCACAATTGAGCTGGGCATTAACTTGAAGTTAAGTTTGCTCCTTTTACATTCTCGCTGTCATCCTTGCGCCTCTCTCTTCCTCTTTAGGGAGTGGCACTATTAGCAGATTCCTATCTACTTGTGGCTTATAATTGTCTTTCAAGCATATTTTCAGTTTTGCAAAACTTTACAACAATTTTGACAAGAAACGAGGGAAGGGGGTCGAAGCAAATGGAGGCGAACGATGTGCCTGGGCGAGAGCATAAGATGGGATAAGTTTAAAGAGTAAAGTATTTAAAGTACCAAAACTCTTGTATTCAGCTAAAAAATCCAGCTTAAACTCAATTAAGTTTAATACAATTTAAATCTAGAATTTTCTTGAACACGGCGAGAACTATATTTTGGATAAAGTTCTTAAATTAATCTTGAATGCAGACCTTTTTGGAGAAACTTAGCCTTTTATATCCTTTTCTACTACTTATTCAATAAAAAAAACATAAACAAAAATATAAAAACCCTAAAAAGTAGGCAATGAAAGCTATCAACATTTACTTATGCAAGTTTAATGTTTGAAATAGTTTGAATATTGTTTAAAACAAATTAATTAGAGGTTTCGAAAACCATTCTAGATGTTGTTAAGCCGTAAAAAATCGACATAAATACATAGTAAGACATGAATATGGAATTGATTGATTGAATCAACTAAACAAAGAATATGCAAATTTATTGTAAATTTCTAACACCTTTTGATTATCTTACATTGTGTGTATTTTCAGAGAACTGCAACGCATTGAAAATTCAACAAACTCACCTGTCATTTCGCATCTGTCGGAGACAATACAAGGTGTGACCACAATTCGGGCGTACAATCAGGAGTCACGTTTCACCGAGATACTCTTCAAACGTCTTGAGGCGAACACAATTGCATTTACCATATTGAATACGAGTAATCGCTGGCTGGGCATATCATTGGTAAGTCTCCTTTGACCCATCATCATTGGGGGCTTGTCTGTCCATCTGATGTCCCGTCCAACTGTCTGTGTGTCGGTCATCTTTCTCTCTCGTGTGGCTAGTCAATATGCCATTTATGCACATTTGATTTCTGTAAAGTTTGCTATCTATCTATGTATGTGTGTGTGTGTGTTTGTGTGCATGGAATTCAATTGGCATTTTGGTTGTGGGTAAATGGTTGGAACAGGAGTACATTACAGGAGTATAGTCTCATTTCTAGCTGGAGTAAAGTCTGTCTGTCTCTTTGTCTGTCTGTCTGATGCGTCGTTTGACTGGTAAAACGGTTTCTATTCACATTCCAAGGTATAGTTTACATTGTTCGAGTGTCTGTTATGGGTTTGAAGTGTCCAATTGATTGCAAATTGTGTGCAAATTGGTACATATTGTGTTGACGTGTGCAAAATGTGGTAAAGGTTTGCAAAATTTGCTTGTTTTACTGCTGCGGTCTACTAACAACTACTAGTTACTTTTATTTCTCAAAAACAAAGTTCAATACACTTGATAAATTGAAAAGTAGAACAAACTTTACGCCTTCCTCCGTTCGATAATTATCAGAAACCATTGACATATTGTGTGAATCTTGGCGAAAGTTTAAAAATAGAACCTGTTGTTAAGTCTTTCGTAATATCAAGTAAGTGAGTTGTCTTCGTCATAGACGGATCATGTAAGATGCAAAATTTGCATAATCAATAGAATAATTATATCCCAAATGGTTTTCCAACTTACTTCATTTGTCTATATAAGTTTTTGCTCTTCATTTCTTGTATACTTATCTGTAGGAGCAGAACCAAACTATATTCCTCGTGTAGTTCTTTCCCTGACTTTTTCAACAACAAAAAATTAAGGACTACATCTACTTTTATAATAAACTAATATATGTAGGATCGCGGTATGGTAGAGGTGACTTCGAGTGAGAATCGGTATCGACGTAATATCGATTAAAACGATATACGATGGCGAGAAGTAGTCAGTCAGTTCGAAGAGAGAGTCAGTCGAATAGAGTGAGCCGGTAAAGTTGCGTCTCGAAGTGTGAGCAGTGCATTCGGAGTGAATTCGATAAATAAAGAGAAATATTGTGAAGTAATTAATAATTTTACTACTAAGCAAATAAACTAACGAAATGCAATAAAGCTGATAAAAATAAAACCCAGTGTGTGCGAATTGAATCTCTTCAACTTGGGGACTCATCCAGGTAAAAGTTGAAGCTCCACAACTTGGAGGCTCGTCCGGGATAAAAATGAATCTCTACATATATACTATATATTTTTCAACTATTTTTCTTAAGTTTTCCAAAAATATTCTTGAATCCGTCAATACATTTCCTTAAATATTTTTGCCTTAGACTTGTTGGTTAAATTGAATAGTTTTCTCTTTGATGAAAATATTTCTTACCCATTAAAGACAAAGTGCTATTTAATGTGAAATTTCTTTCACTTAATTTGCTTTTCTGATTTGATTAAGGAACACTTTAAATCGACTTTTTGACAAGTTAACCTGATGCCCTAGACAAAAAAAAAAAAGTGTAAAACTTGCCATAAGTGCGATATGCAACAGCTTTTTCACTCCTCTTTCCATTCTCATGCCTTTGGAAAGCTGCTTACAAGAAAAGCAGCAAAAAATGAAAGAAAAGAAACAAAACTTTTCAATTGTGGTTTGGCATCAGCCCCTCAAAAGTTTCATTAAGAGGCCAAAGAGACACACAACAACAAAAAGGGGAAAAAGGTTAAGTTGTAGGTAGTAGTAAAAAAATAACTTGGTTGGGAAAAAGTCGTCAGAAATGTGGCATGGCACCCGCTTAGACGCACACGTGGACTGATTAAAAAGTCATGTGGAAAAAAATCTTAACCAAAAGAGCAACACTAACAAGCACAGTCCGTGCCCCGCCTTGTCTATCCGTCTAACTATCTACTACTACTCAATCTCTTTCACTATGCAGGATTACCTGGGTGGCTGCATTGTTTTTGTGGCCATTGTGACGGCACTGGTAACGGCAAGTCTAAGTTGCAGCAACTATGCCAGAGAGGTTGCCACATCAGGAACTTATGCCATCAATAAAAGCTTGCCAGACTCGAATTCGTCTCCAGGCTCTGGGAACAGGGAGCTGACACCAACACCATCTCTAGTCGGTTTGGCCATAAACTACACGTTGTTGGTGCCGATTTACCTTAATTGGGTTGTAAAACTTTTGGCCGATATGGAGATGTATGCCGGCTCGGTCGAACGCATTGCCCACTATGCCCAGGAGCCAGTAGCCATCGAGCATGAGCAGGAGCAGGAGGCGGAGTTGGAGCAAAAGCCAGAGGAAATCACCAACAGCATTGAAGTCGATTTGTCGTCCTTGTATCCAACTACAGCCCTGTCGAGGGCTGCCTATGCCAAACTTTACCAACGCACACCAACGTCAGCTGCCGTTGATGTTGATGAAGATGGAGCGGGAGTGACTTGGGGTGGCGAGCATGTGGCTCTGGAGCAGTGCAAAGGACCTGGAGACGCTGATAAATTAAATGCAGGCAATGCAGCCGGCGACGGCAATCACTTAAACTTCCACACGGCGACAGTTGTTGACAAGTTGCAGCAGGCGACGACGGCGACGGCGACGACAACAACAACGACAAAGATGTCGGTGATTAAAGATAAGAAAATGGCAGCAGTTGGTGACAAGGTCGCCTTCGTCGTGCCAAATGAGCCAGCTAAGAGGCGGCGGCATGGCCCACTGAAATACTGTAAGTACCTACATACACATATACAACTATACTTTCTTCTTATATATGTATATTTAAGTAAGTGTCAAAGTGTGTGGGTGTGTCGGTGGGTGTCGGTGGGTGTGACTTTTGGCATTCAATTAGCCTCAAGGCAATTTATACGAACCATTGATTACCAATTGATTTATGGCAGTTGACTTATAGCTGACACTTTCATGGCCAACAAAAAAACTTATGCCACTTAATATCAAGTTTCTCTTTACGATAACGTGGTTTGTACTTACTTTGGGGTAATATTTATTTTATGGAGAAGCAAATACATTTACTTTGAGCAATTCAATTCAGGCTTTATTTATACTTCGAACGTCATGGAGTGAATAATTCTTACTAAAATCGTAAACTTGCTTGCTTTGAAGCAAAAACATACAAATGGGTAAACAAATAGGAAGAATATAATCCCAATGATTATTCAAAAACACTCATTAGAAGCCTTTACTTAAAAAATTAGTTGTCAGTCTAAAATTGAGAAGCCAGTTGTGATTTATTTAAGGTCAGCAAACTTTCTTTTTCGATTCGTTACACTCTCATGGCAAAAAGAACAAAGATCTAAGTGGAATTCCAGTTTTCCATTTCGAGATGCCCCTATAATTTGATGCTCCAACTAAATGTTATCAAATCATAAGATAAAACCAACTTATCGTTTTCTGTATAAGCAAATGTCATCCCTTTCCCTCATCGAGTGTGCCCTAAACGATGCCCTTTGTTTGAGGAGGAGCCAAACCCTTTTCATTAACTCCTAGTCAGTTTTTTTTGTGCCCACATCAGTTTCACTTTTCAGTTTCCATGTTCATTTTCATATTTTTTTTCCCGTTTTTTGGTTTTGTTTGTTCTTCAGCAAAATTTCCAACTGACAGTTTGCGGGCGGACATAAATTTTAAAAGGTTACAATTTTCATGCATTGTTGATTTGGTATTAAATTATTATATACATACATACCAAAGAATTTACACAGATATAATAATGGATGATCCATCCCTTTTGTTTTTCCATGTACGACATGAAGACCGGAGTGTACCGATTTCCTGGCCACAACGCGGAGACATCAGCTTCGAAAATGTCAGCCTATGTTATGAAGGACAAAGGCAGATGGTTATCAGTAATCTAACATTGAATATACCAGCGGGTCAACGGGTGAGTGGTTAAAAAACAAACAATTGTTGCCCCTTTCCCAGACATTGGCCACAATGGCCAATACTGTAAATAAACTGGCAAAAATGTTGAGCAATAAATAAAATCACATCAAGGATGTGAAAGGCAGGGATACACAGAGCCTAACAAACTGTGACCAATGCATAGCAAATGTGTGTAAGGTAGTGTGGTAGTCAGGGCAATGGAATCGAATCGGAGTGCTTGCAGAATGCACTTTAGCCGCAAACCAACCAAAGCCAATGCCCAAGTCCAAACTAACCGGGCCCGACTTGGCCAGACAGCGTAAAAAAAGTCAACAGCAGCAGCGGAATGAAACGTCTGCAAATAACAGCAAACGATGAAATACTATACATAGTATCCACAATGTTATACATGCACACTTACTGCTTATATATATGTACATACATATACATGTCTATTTGATCTATCTATGCACAGGATCGGATTATGGATATATGAATCCAATTACATAGCTTTTATTCTTTAAAGTGTTGAAAGAATGAAAATATTTTCAAACTTTGACATCCGAAATTGAAATTTCAGTCATTTGATTTAGATTTTTCAGATTACATATACATATTGGTTCTTGAAATCGATTTATTTTCTTTTACATACCATCAAACTTAACTAGATAACTAACAAATCAGGAGACAAGGGGAAAACACAACCAAATTTAAGAAAATTATCGAAACTAACTTTATTTTCGTTTCTTGTAAAGAAATTGTATATAATTTGTAGTAACAATAACCATTCATCATATATATCTTCTAAAATCGAATGTTTTATTTGGAAAGATGTTAATTATCCTAAATAGGCTTGATCCACTTGAATAGGATATACATTATACATGCCCTACTACGTATATATATAATTCCTACAAAATATTGTTGCACTTAGACATTATTAAATATCGGATAAGGTATTTCTTAATATCTTTGAAATATGAATTTATAGATTAAGTCTTTCCTTTTCATAATCTAACTATAGAAGACTTGAGAAAAATTCTTTAAAAAGTAGTTTAAAGTGACTTTCACTGATCTCTATGACTTTTCCCTTTAGCTATTGTCACCTCTTATGTGATAATACGCCCCTGAAATGTCTTCACATATAGAGCTGTCCATCATCATTATGGTAAAGTGCACACAAGGAAAACTCCACAAAGAGGAAAAAAGGGGGAAAAGAAATGGCGAGAGAGAGAGAGAGAGAGAGGGAGAACGAATGAGTCTGGTTAGTTTTTGCCATCATCGTTTTGCCTTGTGCCTTGTGCCTTTTGCCATCTGCCTTCTGCTTTTCGTTTTGGTTTTTTCTCTCATTCCTCGTTTCTTCGTTTACCAGCAAATATTGTAAATTTTCTAAAGTAGTTGTAAACAAAATTGATAGGTTTTTGAAGTTTGAATGGCAGGGCAAATATGTAATGTACGAAGAGGAGACGCCGATAAACGAATATTCCCAAGTTGAAGAAAATTTTTTGCTTATAGTAAAACAAAAACAAAAAAAAAAACTGTGTGAATTCTTTACTCAAATTAAAACGATTCACCACAAACTTAATGAGCCAATCCAGAATAAATACTGGCAATTTGTGCAAAATTTTATTTACACGTACATATATAAATTTAATTTCATTCGATTCTGATAAATAAATCAAGCGAGTTCAATGACCAACGTGATAGTTCAAAAAATGTATAAAAAGTCAGCCATAAATTTCTAAACGACTTTTTTTTTGTTTGCAATATAAAAAACCAATTGAGAAAACAAAAACAAATTTGAACTTATACCGCAAATCAATATTTGATACATAAATTTAAATTGCGCATTGCATTGCACACACAGAAAAGGAAATTCATCTTTAAATTCCATGTTAAATATTTCACGAATTTCACGTTAAAAATATGGCGAAACTTTTAAATAACAAATATTTTCGTTTAAAGTTGAGTTTGGTCTATGGAAAATAAGTGGAACGTTTAATCTTAATAAAAACTACTAAAATGGCCAAAACAATGTTTAAAGTTCGGCTGATGAAATATGCAATATTTCATTGAAAAAGAATTGAAAAATCTCAATTAGCTAAAAAATCTATTGTTTCAATATTTTGTTGGAAAAAAATTGGCAATTTTTTACCTCGACATTTGAAATCTCTATAGAAATTCAGCTAAAATGAATGGGTTTAAAATATAACAATGGACAAAGTTTTCAGAGTGTTCAAAACTTTTTCTGCTTTTCCATTACACAGGCCGACATGATTTTTGGTGACGTTAACCTGAGAAGTGTTTTTAACTAATTCGGGTACGCTGATTCTGACTCAGTTTTTGTTCATCACGTCCAGATTTTGTGAAATTAGGGGATCTAGGGTTGGAAAATAGGCACCCAAAAGTATACTATATAAAGTTAAAAATTGTTTTTCTACATTTTTAACGAATTGTAGAATTTCTTGTTTAAGAAAAATAGCTGTTGTTTGCCAACATTACTTATAAACAATTTGTTAGATGCATAAAATTACAATAATTTTTTAAAATTAACAAGTTGCACATTCTTTGAATCCCTATAGCATACTTTTTGGTTCGAATTTTACTCATTTTGGAACCATATGCATGATAATATGCATGATAACAAAGAAACGCCTCTTTGATTTTGTGTAAATTGCATTTAAATCATACCTAATATATTAATAGGTTAAAATAATAACGTTTAGAGTATAATAATTTGCTTATATTATTGAAGAAAATATTAAAAATGAGGCCATTTTGAATAATTCCAACGCATTTTTTTTCGAAATCCTGACGTGATGGGCAAAAACTAAAACCGTGATCAGCACCCCCAAATTACTATAAAAGACCTATTGAACTTAGAACACTTTTTCATGACCTGGAAAATGTCGGCCTGTGTTATCAATAAGATTAATCTGTGTTAACCTGAGATGCATTTATACAAATATTTTTCAGATTTAAATAGAAGTCCAAATAAAATAGAGATGGATTAGGATATACAAGTGTTCCCTTAATCTAACATACATTTGTTTTTTACAATATTCGTGTGAAAGAAAGTTAAACGTATTACATTTGAACCCTTTGGCATTTGACAGATTCAATTGGTCCTGTTTTATATGTATATTTTTTACAATTTCAGAGATTTGTACATTCAATATACATATTTTCTTTGTTTTTTAACTGAATTAAGTGGCAATAGATAATAGGACACAGACTGCATACAAACAAACAGTCTGTGGGCTTACATTCAATTTTCAGTTTTCGTGTTTTTTTGTTGCTGTTTTTCCCGGATTCGGCTCATGCATATGCAAAAGTGTTTTGACAACAATTTCATCATGGACCATATTGGGAGAGAGAGAGAGAGGGGGAGAGTGGAAAAACTAACATTTGAATCCGAAATGATGAGAATGTTTAGGCTTTGATTTGGCTGATGACATTGCGAGTTGGTTTAAAAACGTTTTAGCTTAGCTATAATAGGCTTAGGCTTCGATGCATCAAGCATATTGATTGATTGATTGATTGTTAGATGAAAACAGATGCGTCAACTGATTATAGACGACAATTGAACCAATATACATATATTGGTATAGGTATTGGATGTATTTTATTGCAGCTGCTGGTCTGCAAAAGAGTCAGCAGATTTTTATTTGAATTTGATTTCACAGTTAACGGACATATTTCAATTGCAAACGATGATAATGCACTAGACTGTTTGGGTTCCTTTATTTTTGTATCTATTGCTCCATTACAAATGTTTTTCTTGTTTTTTATCTTTCAGATTGGCATCTGTGGTCGCACGGGCAGTGGCAAATCCTCGTTGGCCTTATCCCTATTCGGTGTATTGCAAACGACAAGTGGCCACATTCGCATCGATGATGTGGACATTGAGCAAATCCGGCCAGACGAGCTGCGTTCTAGATTATCGATAATTCCACAGGATGTGCATCTGTTCAATGCAACAATACGTGAAAATCTTGATCCGCATGGTTATTATTCGGATTTGCAATTGTGGAATTGTCTCGAGTTGGCGCAACTCAAGGAGTTTGTCAATGTGCATCTGCCGCAGGGTTTGGGTAAGCAAAAACGCCAACTCTCCTCGCTCTTCTCTCATGTAAATAACAAAAACCATGCTACTGACAGGCAGGCAGCATGACTGACGGACCGACAGAGCGACAGTTAGTTGGAATGGAGGACTGACTCTCTGTGTTTGCCTTATGAAAAAATCATGTTTATTTTTGGCAGCAAACATGGCATCCTTCCTATCCCCACATATCCTGGCATATCCCGGCTGACTAACTGACTCACTGCCTGACTGTTTGATGTTTACAGTAAAAGTTCATGCATGTTTGATTTTTCGTGTTGATTGGCTCACATGTGGGTAACATACAAACACACACACACACACACATACACACACGCGGTCATATGCATATCCATGTAAATGTCTATCTATCTATTGAGTATATTTACTCGTATTTGTGTTGATTAGGCAAATTCTTCAAATACATTTCTTAAATTTGTGGTTTGGGGTATTCTGAATAGCTATTTAATTGCATTTTTTAGACTTTTTTGGTTTACATTTCAGAGTCTGTCTGGAATGACAAGCTTTTAAATATTGAATACCATTTCGTTTTATACACTTTCAATTTTCTTTGAACTTTGGCTCCAGTTAACTTTGACTTCTTCATAATGTTCTTGAGAATCTGTGGAAATTGTCTACATTCTACATTTAATTTTGTATTTAAATTTCATTTAAGTTGCTTTGCTACTTTGCTCAATTTCAATTTCATTTCAATTCATTTCCATATTATATCAATTTCATTTTAATTTCATTTGAGCCAATGTTACTAATTTAAAGCATTTGCTTTAAGGGTCTAAATAGTTTTGTACAAACATTTAATACTACTAAATTCATTTGATGAAATCTTATTTGATTGCCTCCAATTGTATTATTTATAAAGTTCTGATTGATTAATTATTGTAAACTGCACTTTAACCAACTTTGCATGCATTTTACCACTCCTGCACGTTAGGAAATAATTTCTGCCTTAATAAAGTAAGCCACAAAAGTTGAGCAACGAGCAAACCGAGTAGAGCAATTTAACCTTTACCCTTTGCATAAACATTTGGCCAACATTTTACAGCCAAATGGAAGGAAAGGGAGAGACTGAGAGAGAGAGCCCTTTCCTTTCCTTTTCTTCCCTTTCATGGCCGTGCAGTGCTCTGCACTGGTCGGTTAATTCCCCTCGTTAAGGCTTAAACGCGTGCTTAGCCAAGCGGCCATTATGTCACGCTTATTAAATACAACTTTAATTACGCACTAAAATGGATTTTTATTATGCCATATATATCAGGCAGCGACTCCTGGTTAAATATATGTATGTATGTATATGTATGTATACTATATTATTCTTACGCAGATACCGAAATCACCGATGGCGGCATTAACCTGAGCGCCGGGCATCGGCAATTACTCTGCCTGGCACGTGCCATTCTCCGTGGCTCCGTTTGCCTAGTGCTCGACGAAGCAACAAGTACACTGGATATCTCCACCGAAAGGGCCCTCCTCAAGGCAGCGGATAAGGCCTTTCAGGGTCGCACAATTATGACGATTGCTGTAAGCTCTTGCTTTAAAAGATTTGTGTTTGCATCATCTTATTGTTGGCTCTTCCATTTGCAGCATCGTCTGAGCACTATCATGGACTATGAGCGCATTGTAGTGCTAGACCAGGGACAGATCATTGAGGATGGCAATCCACGGCAGCTAAGGGAGCAGACAGACTCCGCCTTTTATGGCCTGCTCCAGAAGGGAGCTGAGATGAGCAGCATTACCACTTAGATATCGTTTTTGTACTTTTAGTTTGTAAGTGAAATGTGCCATAAAAGTGATTGACAATAGTTTCCGGCGAAGACACAAACAGCGAGCAGTTTGTGTCCCTCCAGTATATAGTACTTAGTTGTGTGTCCAAATGTGATTATATAATTTTATCTATATATGTAGGTGTTTAAAGTGTATTTCATCTCTTCTCAATATATATATTTATGTATATCTGTGTATTATTTTCATTATATTAATAAAACAATGACTCAAATGCCATGGGTAATTCCTGAGCGCATTGAAATAAATTATATTTAAGGACTAGATAGAACGCCTTTTGGTCCTTTAATGAGTTAAACAAATTCGAGTGTTATTTGTTACAGTCAACTTTATAAAAACTCACAAAAATTACGTTGAAAATCTTTTCTAGATTTCAGAATTTATTATATAAAACGCAACTGTTTGATCTGCCCAGTTGCAGATGGTACAAAACTCCAATGCTCAATTGCATGTGGAGTGAAGTAAGGAAAAATAAGTCTTCTCCTCTTCGAATTCCAGAAAGAAGTCCTTTTTATATTTCGTTTTCATGAGTTAGAAGCTCTTCATGAGCCATGTAACAGATGCTTTTAGAACATGTTAATGTAAATACAGTGGTAGAAATTCCGATAATCTTAAACAATTAATATAAGAAATTTTAATATATACAAATCTAAGTTATCAATGACGTCTCCTCCTACAGCAACCAAGCAACAATTGATTCAATTAATTTCTTAATTTTTGTTTATTTTTATTCCAGTGCATAAAAGAAATCATCACATAAACGAAAATATAAATATATACTGGTTCCAAATCCTGAACCGGATCTTTAAATATCAATTAATTTATATTAACTAATTAAAATGAATTTAAGACGGAGCCATAGAAAAAGAAGAGTTTTAGGAGTTTTCTTTCAAGCGGATAGAAAAGAAACTTCCTCATATTACTATGATCAAAATGAAAATCAACAACTCAACAGTTTTTTTATCTATCAGAGAAAATGAGCAATTTACAACAACATGCAACAGATTTTAGTTCATTTTGCCTTTTTTACGTCAAATGTTTTTATCATTTATCATTTATCATCAGGTAAGCAGTTTTGTTTATAATTAGGTATGTATTTTGGACTCTGTACTCTCTGTGTACCTATTTTTTGCCATTGTTCCGACCAGTTTGTTATGCTCACATAAAACCAAACGGTTTACATTCCCATTGCCAGTGGAATGAAATTACGTTTTGGGTAAACAACAATCGCAAATTGAAAATACGATGCATTTCTATACATAAATCACCCCAATTAGAATGGAGTTTAAGTCGATACCGATTGCTGGCGATGGTTGCGGGTTCACAAGGTGCTTCGTTGCCACTGCCACTCAATAATTTGCATGAATATGCAATGAATGTGGCAACAACATTTATGAATTTATGCACCCAAACGGGGCACTTGCAAGTCCCTCAACTCGATAAGCCTGCGGCAAAACGAGGTGAGTTGGAGTGTTGGGGGCGGCTCAAAATTATTGCACAAAAATAAATTGATTGTTAAATGGGCCTAGAAATCTCTCAACCCCCTCACACGCAGATGCCGTCGCATTTTTGCAGTACTCTGCGCTCACTTTGTATGCAATTTTGAAGTAGGTCGCTCGGTCGATTGGGCAATTAAACTTAATTGGCAATGAGGAGCCTGCAATAGCAGGCAACTGCCTCAAAGAGAATGCAAGAGGAAGGATTTTAGTGAACATTTTTTTTCTTTTTCTTTTTTTTTTCTTATACATATAATTCTTTGTAAGCTACTTCCATATTTTGAGTGTTGACGCCGGCATTCGGCAGCTAATAGCCACACAAAAAATCCGAAATGAGAGCCACTCAGCTTATTAATTTTAAGACATGCACTTTGAAGTAGCTCTTAATAAGATGGGCTCTACTTGGTCATATTCTCTTCAGCTACTTAATCAATTTATTCTTTAACCACTTTTAAAAAGCCTAAGAAAAAAGACGTCGACTGATCGATTAAATTTCCCTTTGAATGGCCAACTTGAATGTCCGAATATCAAAAAAAAAAAACGAGATAGCAGCCATCAGTCAAAAATTCAAATTAGTTGACAGTTCCAATTGGCAACTACTTCTTATTAAAGGCATTCCAATTCACCCAAAGAGAGCTTGAGCATAGATAGAGGCTGGAAAACCTCGTTCCACAATTCTCAACCTCAAAAATCTACCGTTTTGGAGATCCAAGTAGTCGGCGGTTAACATGCGTTCAGGCAGACGGTGATTGGCGCGAACAAAATTTTTATAAAAGAAAGAAAATCGAGTGTGAAAAAAACAGAAAATTAGAAAAAAATTTGTTTAACTTTTGGTAGGAAAAAAATAATCAACAAATTCCACCTCTTTTTAGCAAGAATCTCGATACGTCCATGTATTTGGCTGGCAATATGCAGAGAGCGTCTTATGCACACACACATACATAAGCAAACTAACTGTGATATTTCTTGCTGATGCTTGGAATGATCGAGAAGACTGCCTCTCTCATCTTTCTTGTAATTCTAATTAAACCCAATTGAAAATGTAAAAGTTTAAAAATCGCTGATAATAAAGAAAAACAAAATGTTGATAATATGTAAAGAGAAAAAAAAGAAAAGGAAAAAAGTGCATGTGTGAGTAAAAAACAAAAACAAAACCTACATTTTTTTAACCGGTGCTACATCGTTGGAAAGCTTTCCACCGTTGGATATACATAACCTGAGTAAGTTACAATATGATAATTTGTTTACGTGTGTGCTAATCCTATGCAAAGAGTATCAGACAGAGACTACTGTTTCTGTTTCGTTTCTTGTATGTCTTTTTTTTCACTCATCCACTGGATTACCCACGCTCACCGTTCTCTTTTACATTAACGCATAACAAATTTCATGCTCTCTTCATTCCCTCATACATGCGCTTAAACTGTTCTAATTGCGATCAGCTGTGTTCACAAATATAGGTCAATGAGTTTTCTTTTCATTTGTCACTTGCAAATAAACAAAAAATGTGGAAAAAAATAAACTGTACAACCCAACAATATATTGATTTTTTTTTTTTTAAGAAAATTACAAATATATATAAATGAAAGGAAATTAATAATATTGATATATTATAATCCCTTTTATTCAAATATAAGTACCTTTGTATAACTAATTGCGCCGAATAAGGCATAGAGAAACTTAGCCAGTATAATTTTTTTTCGTTTTCATTTTCCTTTTCATCTGCTTACCTTGCATTCCCCAACTGTTGCCATTTCGGTAAATCTGTCTTACATTATTCTTTACATATGAAGTTATAAATTGTTTGATATAGTTTATGACATGTTAACTATCGAATTTTTTCCCTGACTGCTTAAATTTTTCTTATTCCTGATGACGTGGTCTTAAAATTTAGGTAATTTGAATAAAACGGACTTTCATATTGACATCCCGTATTGAAGGTTCAATGTAGGGTTGGGTACAGAGCGCGCTAGTCAAATTCCATCTTCGACTTTGCAGAATTCGCCTCCGTCTTAATATGAAGCTTTGTTTTACGGTTACCGAATATTCCGATCCAAATTTTTATTTGTATATTTTTTTTACCATTTTGGGCTTTTCGCCCATCAACGTAATTTCTGTAGGGATCCTTAATTTAAATTGTGTAGAGGGAGTAGTTACGCCCATTCGACTCCCACATAGACATTGACGGTGTTCTCTGCGGGCTTGAAGAATTAGTTCCAACTATCTTCGGTAAATTTCGCCTAGTCTATTACTTGCACGCTACACTTATTGCGATCCCAAGAATTTACTTTGTCTATTCACCACACAAAAATCAAAAACAAAAGTCTGAATGATTGTATTAGGTTTTGCGATAACTGCCTCTGACTAATTGGTAAAGTGCCCACGAATTGTTTTACGAATAAATTTCGGAGCCAGTCCAACTTTTCAGGCAGAGCTGTTGAAGCTAATCCTTGCCACCATGCCCCATGTATCTAATGATTCTCCATTGCCAGCGATGGGTAATCACTCATGCCAATGCCATCAGTGTGTGTGTGTGTGTGTGTGTGTGTGTGCTTGTCTAATAGACTACACATGTTTTTGTGCATGTTGGCATCGCGGGCAGACATGGCCCTAATTCATTTTGCGAATGTTGATTCTTAGTTAAGTTCTTTGATTTCTTGATTTATTTGGCAATGATTTTTTCTGTATTGTTTGTTTGGCCTTGAAACCGAAAGGGTATTTTCGCTTTACTCACAATGCAAAAGGACAATTAACCCACAAAGTTGATTCTTAAGGAAAAAGCATCTATAAAGGGTGTCTAAATTTTTTTCTTATTTCAAAAAGAAAGTTGCATGTTATTTATGAAGAGTTTTCCTTATTTCTCTTGTTTGATATAGTTCATTAAATTTTACAAAAAGTACATCTCTTTTGAATACCCTCTACTTAAAGAAATATTAAGATATTTAGAAAGTGATCGACCCATTAGAGTCCAATCGGGAATTTACATTTGGTGAATCCTTTGTGCGTAATAATGAGAAAACTTTCGAGTTTAAATGAAAAAAGTGACTTCTTCGATTAGAACTAATACAGAATGCTATAGTGCAGGGTATTCCAAAGTTGTTGCCACGCCTTTACCACTTAACCTACGATACTTGATTTTGCGCCTAGACGTATGCTTCATTTTAGCATAGATTGTTTACTTTGGCTCCTGTGTTTTCGGTTGATGTAATTAATTGTTTGCGTGCTAGCAGAAAAAAAAAGGAGAAAAGAGAGAAAAGCCTGAATACGTGTGAGAAAAGTGCTAAGAAAGCACTTAGGCACAAAATAAAAGTTGCAAGTTAATTATTTCATTAATTAGGCGCCCAGACTTAAGACACATTCATACGCTGATAATGATGATGTTGATTGATACGCAAAAGTGTTGAAACTGCTGTGTGGGGTGAAATCGTGAGTGTGTGATGAAAGTGGATGGAATGAAGTTGGATTTGACTCTTTGAAAACACAATGTGACTTTGCTGCTTCCATATCCAGTGTTGCGAAATGCATTCATGTGAGGAGGAGTAATTTATGACGTCTTTATACGATTTTCTTTTATTTGGCCTTTGAGTTGTCTTTGTGTGGTGGGTTCTTTTTATTAAACTTTTTCTCGACTCTCTCTCTCACACAGATCTCATCCTTAGCCCACTAGCAGTTGGGGCTTGATACACTTGAGCGATTCTTGACATGGGTGTAACAAGAAAAGGGGTTACTTTTATTCATTAACTATTCTAACAAGTTTGATGGCTATTTTATTTAGCAATTATTAACTTAATACTTCGATTAATAGTTTTGATTGGGCTCAAAATCGTTGGGCATATAAATGGGAATGGGAATACTGTTCAATATCCTTTTCTCCCACAAAATAGCTTCAAGGACGCCACTGCTTTTGACTTGTTCTTTGTTTTTTTTTTTTCAGTGGTGCTGTCTGTCGCTCTAATAAAAGAAATCTGTCAAATTCAAACGCTCGTAAATGTCTTACACAGCCAGTGAAGCGGCTTGGCTATGATGTTTTGTAACTGTTTATCCCCTTGTCCACATCTCTTATGCCAGTCTACTCCCTCTCCCCCGCACTCCCTCATATATCCACACCCTTTTAGAGTATTCGTAGTATACGCAGCCATGTTGGCTAATCATATTATATTTTTCCATTGAAATTTCACAATTGAATGCATTTGAGTTTAGTTTTTTTCTTTTCGAGTGTGTGTATGGGTGTGTCTGAAACATGTGTAGACCATTTCAATTTCAATTTGGGTTTTTTTTTTGTTGTTTTGGAACTGTAACAACTGTAGCAGAAAAGATTTTCATGAAAGGAAAATTTGGGCGCAGGATGTCAAGTCAAAATATGAACATTGCACAATTATTGTGTTTGTCAATAATCTAGACTTGTTATGAAGGGCCATTTTTATTTGTTTTTGTTTTATACCTATACACACACATATGGGATGTGACGATGATAGCCTGTCCTAGCAGACAATAAATAAAAGGCAACAAGATTTTTAAAATCTATTTTCACCAGAGCTTTCTTAATAAAACAGTTTACGCAACTAAAATATCTCAATCAGTCTTGTTCTTGTTGATTTTTGCTCTGTTTTTTAATGAATTTGACCACTTAATTGCTCAAATCATTTGCCTATGATCAGAGCACATAAATTTTAAAATTTCCAATTTCAGAATTATTTGGACGAATAAAACTGATTTGCATTTGAAGCATATTCAAAATGATAAAATGAATCTGAATCCCATTTTCTCTTTTTTTTGGTCACACCCTGCGTATACGTTATGATTGATTGAATCAATATTTCAAAGAATGAATGAGGTTTTGATAATACAAAAATAGTCTTATCCAAAATCATCCACTTTTTATCCTTAGATTTAAATTACTATGTCAGCCCGTTTCTCAAGATTCGCTCTTGTCAACTGTTCAGTTGTCCTTCGTCTGCTGTGGAGAATTAAATTTTTACCAGTAAGTTATTCACAATTCATTGCGATTTTGTTATTAAACTAAGATTATATTTTGAAAAAAGTAATTTCGTCTTTTAAAGTCTCTGGAATCTTCAATACATTTACGTCTAATTGTTGATGGATTTATTCTCCAGATTAATATCAATAAAAGAATTTGGTATAATCATTTGTCCCCATAAATCAATTTGAACATCTTGATGTCATCAGAGGCATAAAGGGCCGCTCTCAGGGGCGGATTTTTTTGGTTTGATTCAATGAACCAAAATCCAAGATAAAAGTAAAACCACAAAAAAAAAAGAGAAAATGCAAACAAAAAATATTTCTTATCATCATGATTATGATGTCTTTATTCCGCTTGAGGCAACACATCGCATAACGGCGAACAGGAGAAATTCATATGGGGAATGCCTACACAGCAAAATTCGCTCGTATTCACACCTGCCCCGAATACCCCGTCTTGAGGGTCCAGCCCCGCTCAAGTGCCCATGCTGTGCATTCATCGCATTTGCCGCGCCACAGACAAACGATAGAATTTTATTGGTCGAATGATTTTCATTGCATTGAGTGGATTGCTCTTATGTACAGAATAGTATATATTGTGTATATATTTATGTGGGTTGATACTATTGATTTGTTATTTAATTTAATTGGCATGGATTTCTGATCGGCTTTGCAAGAATGAAGTGAAGTTAAGTGAAGTGAAGTGAAGCAGTGACCACAAAACACAGTGCAGAATGCATACAGAATGCAGCCAAAGTCAAAGCCCAAACCCAAAAAACCAAAGCCCAAAGCCAAAGTGAAGCAAATGGTCAAAAAATCGAATCAAAAAGTAATCCACAAAACCGGTAACACAAATATGCGGCACATATGTGTGATGCCATTTGTGTTTCTCCTTTGAAGAGGAGGCAGGATACTGACCTACTGAACGAATAACCGCCAACTGCCAATGTATGGCTGTGGCCCATGTTCCACAAGGGGCTGAATCTGCAAGCGAGAGAGAGCGAGAGTAAAAGAGAGCTGCTAGTGTATGCAGCATCCACAAAATAAGCCGAAGTTATGCTCGGCATGAACCGTTTGCCGGCCTTCGGCTCGTCAGGATAAACAACTCAGACTTTGGTCTTCGTGTTGGTGATGCTGTTGCGCTTTCTTTTCCGTTGAGGTTCTAGCCTGGTCTTACTGCTACAGTTCAGTTCTTTCGTGTCTGTCTATGCGTGCGGTTCTCGTTCGGTTCTCGTATAACAGTTAACTCAATTCGCTCATAGACATGTATTTTGTCGAAATTGTGACGAAATTTCCATGAGATTTTCCAATTAACACAAAGAATGCCCCAAAAGCCCTAAAAAGTAGGCAACCAAAAATTACATATGCAAATAGTTTTGTCACTGTGTCCTATATCTACACTACACTCTACGTGAGTGTGTGAGTGTTTGTGTGTGCGTGTGTGGGGGTGTGCCCACCAAATTGATAGAAAAAAGCATAAAAAAAAGAACGGGGAAAAAACCTGTGTGACATTCGTTCCGTAATTTTGTGAGTGTGTGTCCGTGTGTGCTCGCTTATCTGGCGATAATTTAATGTGACTCTGACCTAACTCAAGCCCGTATTAGGTGAGTCGAAAATGCAAATTTCTACTTAGACTTTTTGTTTCGTTTTCAATTTACTTCTGGTTCGTTAGTTTAAATGGTGACACTCTGATTTGTGGTGGCCAGAGCCTCGAGCTCTTAAGCCACCTATCAATGACTGAAAAACAAAAAGAATAACTTAACGACTTTATTTGGCTAAAAGCATTTGCCAGCAGCTGTCCTCGTCAATGCTAAAATACAAATGTTGTTTGGCCTTGACAGATTTTAATCTGTCTGTGAAATGAATTTAATTTTGAGACATATGCATGTCGGCATATAAACAATATTTAAGCCGATTTAAAGTTTCAAGAAATATACACATTCTCTCTTGATGGCTTTTAAATAATTAATTCCATATTTGCAACAAAAATTCACTTGTTTTCTTTAAATGAAATCAAATATAAGCCCGAGAATAGAGAAGAAAAATTAAACCTTCATTACGTATTAATTGAATTTTTAGAAGCTCAATAAAGAAATAAAGAATTCTAAATTTGGGCACGTGTTTCTCGTCCCTCCCCAAAAGATCCTTTTTGCTCCATTTCCCTAAACTTTTGTGGTTTTAGATTTTATATAGGCATTTATAATGAATCAAAGCGTAGTTTTAGGCTAATTAAGATATTAGAATGTTAAATTCTGTGGTTAATTAGAAGCTTTTGATTATTTTTAGAATTTATTACAGCAAATTTATGTTGCAAACTCGAATCTAAGAGCAAAGCATAGAAAATTTCGAAAACAATTTTGATTCATTTTGCTTAAACTATAATGAATTTTAATATTGGAATAGTGAAGTGATAAATGGAAAAATTGTATGCAGCATTCTTTTGCAAACATTTGTTATAAATAATGCTTAGGTCCAAATATATTTTATAGAAAAAATAAGAAGAAAACATATGTTGTTGATTGTCTATGCATACTTTAAGGGGTAACTTTGTTATTAACTTTACTTAAATAGAGCGGCATTTGGTCTGCTATGGTTACTATTTTATTTAAATCACCAACAGGGAGAATCCTGTTTATATACTTTAGGAAATAAAATTAATTTATTCAGTAATTAAGTGACCGTCTCATGTATATGGCAAGCCTGCTGGCAAAAAGATGTTTATGAACATTTTGTGAGAAGAATAAATTATATATTAATAAACTTAAATTGTCACAGCAATCATTAGTCATTTTAATTACAAAAGTAAGCTCCAGTCCATTAATTTAACACTACGGTGCGTTCCATTATGTTTCATTATGGTTTTCAAGTCTAGAATTTTCCAAATGTTTTCCTTTGTTTCACTTATAGTTTTTATGAACAGCTAGGGAATAACTACTAAGACGTGCTCTACCTCTTTCTATTCTCTTCTGTGCTTTCACAATCAGCCATTAATCCACAACTAATTAGAATTGTGTGCTTTTTCAATTATCAAATACACCCATTTACTGTAACAACGAGAGCAGCAGCAGAAGTTACCCCTACTAAAATTACTTGCAAGTATAAGTAATTAAATACCACAACACCCACACACACACACACAAGGAAAGAATAAGTGGGGAAAAGAGAGAAAGTCGAGAAAACAAAACTACTTATAAGCCAGAGAGAATTTGAATTTTTAATTAAAACCAACAGCAACATGCAAGTGACTTTTGTAATGTTATAGATGGAAAGAGAGAGAGAGAGTACCAGAAGTGCCAAGTAATGAGCATGGGAAAGGGAAAAGGGCAAAAGCTCACCAATTAATTTACTAAACAAATGTGAAGGGTTTGAGGTACCATTCATTGTTTTTAAACTTGACCTACACTCGAAAAAGAGGAAACCGCAAACAGAAAAGTCAAAGAACTTTTGCCTTTTCTTTGCCTTTTTGCAAAGAAAAGCATAACACCTGCATTTTTACTGCCTGTGTATGTGGGTGTGTGTGTGTGTGTGTGTAGGTGTGTGATCTTGCTTGTTCTTTGCATTAGCATAATTAAAACCCAACAAACAGACTGACAGTAAACAGTAAAAGAGACCCAACTGGGCTGTGTTGTAGACGGAGTGGGGTGGAATAGGCCAAAGTCAACACATAGCGCTAGGCAACTTGACCCATGTGCCACCACAAAGTATGCAACAAATTCTATTAGACACACATGTGCTCGAACTCGAACGCGTCTATGTGTGTGTGTGTGTGTGTGTGTTTGCATGAGTGTGTTTGTAATATCCTTGAACTTTATTGTTTGCACATCAGCGGTTTACCATTTAGCCCGCTCTCTTCTGGCTTTCAGTGCGTGCGGCGGCGGCTGCTGCTGCGTTTTCAGATCCTCCTTCAGGCCTCCTTCTTTTACGTTTTTTGTGCCCTATTTCCATTCCTTTGCCATTTCTCTTTATGCCTCCACTCACTCGCTTTCTGTGTGTGTGTGTTTGTAGCTGTTTGTGTTTGTATGCGTGTCGTTTTTTTTATTGCATGCTGTCAGGCGCAGCAACATATCGGTTTACCATTGAAAAATATATGTGAGCATTTTTCAGACAGTTTTCACAAAAATTCTACTGTATGTTGTTATATTTCTTTCCTTTTTTTTACAATATTTTTTACTGGCCTGATTGAGGCTTGAAGAGTGTATGTGTATTTGTAAATAATATAAGCAAACAAATATGATATATGTATATACATATGTATATGTATGTATATTGTGTACTTATATATCACCTTGGGCCCTCTTTTAGCACAAATCTTTATTAAGCTCTAATTGACTAAACCAAGTTTGTATTCATTCATTTGTATAAATATTTTGAAACATTTTATCTCTCCAATTGAATTAACAATGTGAAATGTAAAATTTACGTAAATAATTCTTTAAATTGCTACAAATATGAAAAAAAGTCTTTGCATATTTGTTATTTTTTCTGTTTCATTTAAACAATGTCGACTTTGACAGCTCAAAAATTATTTACATAGTTTGTTTTTCAATGTAATTTTTATTAATTATTGTGCTGATGGGTTTAAACTATGTATTGGGCTTATGCAATTATGCAATTATAAAATATTATGCACTTTCATTTACTATCTTTTGTTACATAAGAAGTTCAAAGATATTTCAATGAAGGAGTAATGGGTAAAAGGTAACATAACCTCGTCTTATAATTAATTGGATTTCTAATGGGGGAATGGATGGTGCAAATTTCTTTGGAAATAAAAGACAAATTAAAAGAAACGACAAATTTGTTTGTTTAGCTTCGGGTTAAAATTTAGGAATGTAGGAATCTAGGATGGGGGGGGGGGTATCCTTAGTAACAGTTGAAATCATTTCATTTTTGCCATAGCAACGAACATCATGTGTGAAAAGGATAATATTTCTGCTGCTGAAAAGAGAGTTTTATTTGTATTAAACAGTCAGCATTAAATCTGCCCAAATGGCTTAAATGTAGAAGTAAGTCAAAATAATCGATTTGGCTTATGTACGTAAATAAATATCAGCTTAATAAATAAATTGTTTTTTATCATAAGTCTTATTTAAATTAAAGTTCTAAAATCCAGCCCAAAAACATAGAATTGTTTTTTTTTATTGGTCAATCAAATTCAAATGTCTTCAGAATTAAAAAAAAAAAAGATATGCCAGTTTTAGGTGAATAATCCAATAAATTTTCTAACAACCTATTGGCTAGAAGTAGAACTACTAGAACTAGATACCAGTCAATTTATAAATTTTTGCATTCACTAGATTCTTTTACTAATTTTGAAGCTTTTTGTTATAATGTTATACAAATTAAAATCTTTAATTCCCGTTTTTTCTTACCCCGCCTAATTATAGACTGACTAATGACATTCCAAAGTTTTTAAATTATCACCAATTATGCCACTTTAATCCACAAGCTTTTGCTCTTATATTTGGTAGATATCAATATCAAAACAGTCAAGAACATTTGCTTGAATATAATTCACACATGTAGACATATATACACATATACATATAACTGGATCTGATGCAATTCAATTGTGATTTAATTCAATGTTGATATTCGGTATTGATTTGATTGCACTCAATCGAGTTGCATTGAATTGAGATGAATACAAGCTAAATGCAGCTCAAAATGAAATTCAATTGCCATGTAGCTTGATATACAAAATGATTTGTATTCCATGCATTTGAATGGTAAATCAATTTCTTGTATATTTATGGCAATGTAATAACTTTAACTTGACATTGCTCTTTGACACACTCACACTCGCATTCATCATGGCCATGAAACAAATAACATGTTGGATTAGGGTATTTTTAGCAAACTTTTTAGAGAATGGGGTAAGGCTTAACCCAGTTTACTTTCAACTTGGTTGCAGCAGGCAAACAACTTTTTAAATTGTCTATCGATGTATTTCCTTTTTTGTATTTATCTATTTATTTAAGGCAAAGAGCAATGGCTTTCCATCGATTTGTTTGTTTACCAAACACATTTTGCTGTGGTCCAACTTTCAGTGGGTTTTGGTGGCTACTAAAGCCAAATATTTACTAAACGAAAAAGTTGAAATTGTAACTGCTTTTTTTTCTGGGTTTCTATTTCTGTTTACAGATCACCGGACCCGCAGCAGTTGCTATTAAAACTCACTTAAAAAGCGTACAATGTAACTAAAAAATTACATGTGAAACAATGTGCGGGTGAAAGGGAAATATTAATTCGCACGAAATTTACATTCATACGTAAATACCCTTGCACACACACACATGTGTAGATGAAAAGTATATGAGCAATTTAAAGCAAACAAAAAGAAACAAAAACCCAAAAAGAAAAGTAAAATTGTGAGAACAATTTGTACATACACATTTTGAGAAAGTCCAAAAAACAAAGCAACGGCAGCAGCAGCAGCTGCTGTTTAAGCAAACACAAAGTTCCGGGCTTTGTGAGTGTATTCATTCGTTTTGTTTGTGTGTGTGTGCGCGCATGTGTGTGACTTTTTCCAGTGTCCGGGTACTTCATAATTTCAGCCGGTTGTATTTAAATTTCGCCAACGGTGAAACAGAAACAGAGCAAAAGCACGAGATTGTGTTTTTTTGGTAGCGGAAAAGCAAACGGAAAGCTGTCCACGGCGCGTATACGTAACAGCAATTTCATATAGAGCGAGAGAGAGAGAGAGGAAGATAGGGAGAGAGACCAAACCAACGGCCAACATACATCGCGTATGCTTAACGTAAGTAGCAAGAACAACTTTTTATGGCTGGTTTATTTATACACGAAATTTATGGAGTTTTCTACCCGAATGGGTTGCCAGGTTGGCCAGCATTCAACATGAAGCATCAGCATCAAGAGTTCCTCTACCAGCAATAGCTATGGAGGAGCAGGACAAACTGAGTTCTGGGAACTTGGAAATAAATGAATGAGACTTTTGTGGTTAGAAGAAAAGAAAAACAATAACAAAAAACATATCATCCCTTTTGTTTGTTTATACCATTGCTTAAATTGGAAAATAAATTAACAATACCAAAGTAAGCATTACTTAAAACAAATACTAATACTAGACAAGTCAAAAGCTACTTGATTAGTAAGTCTTAATTTATACTGTTTATTTTTAGTAGTTTTGTCCAAAACAAGTAAAATATCTTTTTTTTAATCTTCTTACACAAATTTTTAACAAGTTTAAATGGAAAACTAATGCTTAATTCAAAGAGGTTTTTAAAAAGTTAATTGAAATTTATGGAAATAACATCGCCTGATATTGATTGTAATAATTGAGGAACATTTAAATTGGGAAATTAAAATCTCTGTTCTTATCTTAGGAAGAGAATACTGCAGAAAAACATATGTAATGTCAAATATTGTTAAAATCGAAACCGACTGAAATCTATATTCATCAAAATAATAATTGTTGGTAATCTACAAGTTCATGATACATTTACTGTGACTTTTAGTTTGAAAAAGTTTTGCGAATTCTATAGGAAAAAACAGAAACAATTCTGAAACCTAGGCATATTTTAATTGAAAAACATTTGTGGATAATGTTACGGATGTCATTTCGGCTATTTTTAGGTCAGAAAATCTTTTTATTTATGTTATCCTGCAAAGAATAGGTGAAAACTTTATAGAAATATATACTCAAAGTATTGTTATTGAAAATAAATAAAAACAGAACGCATCGCCATAAAATGTTATTGTTAGATTTTCTTTTTGGGGAACTTGCTAGATTCTTTATGGGACTTTGCTTAATGTCTTTTAACCTTTTCTAAATGGCTAAAGAATCATTTTCATACACTATTACCCAGACATTTTGTTCCCTCGCAGTTTGTCGCCCAACTGTCATCAATTACAATTTAGCACCCGCTCAATAATATGAACAAACAGACATTTGGGCAAAAAGCAATCACCGAGAAGGCCATAAAGGGCCAAGATAAAAAGGACCAAACAATAGACAACTTTAAATATAGTTTTGTGTCTATGAGAATGAAATTAATTATTAACTTGAGACGGGGAGGACCCGCAGACAAAAAATTAAAGTCAAACGAAATTCTGGCCAAATGGCCAAGTGGCGAAAGTTTTGCCAATTCTTGTATTTGAATTTTTCTTTTGCCTCTTTTGGTTGGCTATGTCGTTTTCTTTTTTTTTTGTTGGTTCGTTTGAAATGTTTTACGTTTTTATTTGTCATTCATTGCTGCAAAGTTTTGTCGTTTTGTACTTTTAGTTGTTGTTGTTGCTGTTGTTATACTCAATGCGGGCTTTTGCCTTAGAAACGACGTTATCTGTCAGCCTTTTGTCTTTTGTTTTGGCCCAACTCGGCATACAGTTAGTTTGCTAACAAAAATGTAAGAAACATGAGCCGAAAGATGGGTGGCAAAATAGGACAAAAACAAAAAGGAAACAAAAAAGCAAACGAAACAGAAGCAGCAGCAAAATAAAATAAAATGAAATCAACTTTAAGCAAAATGAGGCAATAAAGATTTATCTCAAAAGGACGCAGCAGCAGCCGAAGCCGAAGCCAAGCCCAAAGCCAAAGCCAATGCAGCAGATTTGTCAAGGATTTGCGGCTGGCAATTTATGTTAGCCATTGGCTTTGCCTTTACTTTTTCCGTCTAAAAGACAAACATTGTGCAACACACACACACACACATCCAATTATATATTTTGCAGTTTATACATTGATTGTGGCCCAAAAATTTACAAAGCAATTGTAATCTATGATGCCACCAGAAACATGCATAAATTTTAATTAAATCGAAATTTACCAAAAACCAAATACACAACAAACTCATAAGCTCTAGATTTACTTTACATTGCGAAAATTGAAATTTATTTTTACAAAATTTCTGTACGAGTATTTATCAATTGTCATGGTAAATGGGTTTTTTCCCTTTATATTTTTTCACACAATTATGCCTCATTCTGATTTAGGACCTTGACCTGCTTAGTGGGTTGCCAGATAAATATACAAAAACAAAATTCACTTTTACCTTTATCTTAGCCAAAGCAGTTGGGTTTTAATTTGCATTTTAATTCAATTCAACCTTTCATCGCATCATCACACATAACTTTGTGCCATCAAATGTCGGCACATGTCGGTACATACATATATGGAATATTTTTGATATCTATGGCAACCGAAGCCGAGTAGTAACTAGATATGCAAAGCCATTGAAAATGTATTTGCCTAATTAAAATCAGATGAGCCAGTATGTTTTTCAGAAGTGTGTAGAGTGAGGGCTTATATTTCACTCGACTCAGGCAAATGCTGAATCATATATGATATCAAAGGAATTAACTACGACTTTCAACTTGAGACAGTTTATACAAAATTCATTTATTAAAGTTAAAAGTAATTTAACAACGTTTTGCTAGGAGATAGATAGTCGGTATTAGAGACCTGCACGAGTACATTCGAAACGCAAAACGAAATCCCTCTACACTTTCGGAACTCGTTTTCACACTTACTCGTATTTGTAAATCGACTATATCAAGCATCTCAAACGAACGAATGAGTTTAAACGAGCAGGGCATACCGAAAAATCTGGTACAGCAAATCCGAGCATATCGAGAAGCAAATACCGAAAATCAAATGTCTTGCTCGTTCTCGGTATACCGAATTGTGAAGCAAGTACCTGACAGCAGACTCAATGTATATAATATGATACATCTGAAAATAAATTCATTTTATAAAAATATTTACAGTATTTAATAAAAATAAAAACATGATTTTATTATAAATTTAACAATGATATCTTAACAATAACTATTAACACATTTTCAAACATTTTTTGTGAAGATATGAATAATCTGAGACTATTTCTTCATTCTCATCCATGACCAGACCAAATGTATTCCAGACTTCACTCCGTCCTCTCTTTTTCTTAAATTTATATTCTCCTGTCAGCAGTTTGGTCTTAATCGATCCAAAATGCTCGATTACTCCTGAACTTTCCGAAATTCCATGCTAATTTAAAAAGATATGTATATGTATGGTGTACTTATACATTTGGATATGTACATACATAGATGAATATTAAACTCATTTTAAAAGTACTCTTAATATGTACATATATACATACATACAATCTTTTACAAATTGATACTAAAAAAGGACAGCACAGTTAGTTAGTTTTACACATAAATATCAACAATCATAAACTTAATTTAAGCATACTTACATTATTTCAATTATTTTGCAGATTTTCTTTGCTGTTCATTTTTGTACGCACAAAAAAAAGATACACACTTTGCAACTACTCCAGTGAGATTAAAACAGAACCGAAATTAAATTGGCATTCGAAAATTATTGACATTTCATACTCACGAGTACTTGGAAGTACCAAGTAACTTGAAAGAAGTACCGTATTCATTTGATTCGTTTGTAGTCTTTCTTATTTGTTTCGGCTTGCTTTGATTTTGTTTTTGTTTGTTCGGCTTGATACATTCAGGAACTACGAAACACAAAACTTCGAGACTTTTCATCTCGTTTCATTCGTTCCGAAGCAATATTATCAAACCAAATATAGGAAAATTTGTAAGTATTTGAAAGACTGAGGCAAATGAGTGTATTCGTGCAGGACTCTAGTCAGTATACCATTTTTTGAATACTCCAACGAAGGTTTCTTGGGTTAGGGTTTTTCGAAGATGCCAGTACAAAGCTCTAGAGACTCAGCTGAGTTTTAGTTAAAGTGTTTCCTGTTCTTTTTTTTGTACAGCAAGAAAAGTAAATCTGTATCTTTGCTCTTAACTTGTTCAGTTTTGGTTTTACCAATGTTGCACACTTTGCAATTGTTCACTTTTTTATATTACGCACTTAATTTCATTTGAAGTGGTTTGGTTTTGACCATTTTTGGCATTTTGCTATTTTCGGTGTTGAAGATGAGTTGTTGCAGTCAAAAAGTTTTGGGGGCAAGACAAAAGTTAAGCAAAAGTATGCACAACAAATATGACAGGACTGGCAAAAGCTGTTGGAAAAGCATTGGGCTCTTCACTGGCTATGACAGGGCACTTGGCTCAAAACTTGTAAACTCTAAAACTCCAGTTACAGCGCCAATTGCTAGTTGCCAGTTTTGAGAGAGAGAAGTTGACAAAGTTTTCTCAGGTTCTACAAGTTTTCTGCTCTAAGATTGTCGTTGCAACCAACAATAACAACAACAACAACAACAATTGCAACTTCAATTTCAGTGACTTCCATTGTCATTTGGGATTGTCTGTGTGTGTGTGTGTGCGCATACAGTCAAATCAAAAGACTTAACAAAGACGTGCTAAAAGATGCTCCAAAAAGTATGCCACTAGAAACGCGAATTCATCTCAATGCGCCTCCTGGCAGCCCTCTCATGATTGTATTTCCTTTGGTCTTTGTGGGAAATATTTCATCTCTTTTCCCCGCCCCAATTGACAGAGGGAGAGGAAGTGTCGAACTGGAGGGGATTTTGTGAACTCAAATGTAAACAAGCTTTTTGTTTCTTCCTTCTTTTTGCGCGTTTGCTTGTCTTGTATGTTTGTATCCGGCTTAGCGATAGTCTTATACACATGTATGCATAGAATTTCTCGTTCTTTTAAGTACGGTATCACACAGCACACGCCAGAACAAATATCTTGGTCAGTAAATCAAATTTTTCGCTAAAGACTCCTAAAAGTAGACAATAAATTATGGCACAAATAAAAAAGCGAAAGCAAATGCTGTCCACAATGTGATAATGTCTTAGCTGTCAATCGATCAGCAAGTAAGCAAAACAAAACATAAATAACCATAAAGTACAAGGACTAGCGTCTCCTTTCATTACATGAGTTCGATAAGAAATCAAAATCTTCTAAGCTCTTTAATGAAATTGCATAAAAATCTTTTAAACCAAAAAGTACACAAGAAAGAAAAGAGTTTTCGATCTCTACTCCTTATGCCCTTAAGAAAAGTAAATGGATATTAATCGAAGACAGTTTCATTTATATTAAATACATTAAAATTAACTATTCATATGAAAGCAATATAATTCTAAAAGTCGCTGTTAAACAAAAGATAAAAACGTGACCATGAAAAGAAGAGAAACATAAAAAAGGTCCAGCCAAATGAGGCACAGACATTTGTCTGTATCGATGGTATATACTGCTTGGAGCATGAAGGAAATAAATATAGCATACTTTGCGGAGTTTGTCATCTGCAAGTGGCGCCATAAATCAGTAAACACAAGAGAAGACCAAACTCTGGGCCACAAACAAAAATTCAGCTGGAAAAGAGAAGACCACAAAACCAAGACCAAACCCCGGAATTGGAAAAATTTTTAGTTTTAATATGGCCAGTCGCCTTGAATAGGCGCCTCAAAGTAGACAAAAGGAAGAAGGAAACGCGCTTCGAATTATTGATGCCTCATCGCTGATTGCTTTGCGTTTACTCCATTTGACACAAAAAGGCCGTACCAAATGTTGCGAGGAGTTTGCCAATGATGTCTTCTGGACCCCCCCAAAAAAAAGTATGCACCACACTCTCGGGCATATAAAAAATAAGTGAAGTTATTTGGTATGTCTGGCATGTACTTGACTTTAGCTGACGCACAAAAGAACACCCCAAAGCCAACCCCCCCGGGCGCCAGCTTATGCCGCCCCCATCAGGCCTCAATGTGCGTGTTGCTATTACAGTTTTGCCTTATATTTTTCTGGAAACTGCCGGAAAAAATCAGCGCACACATTGTCAGCATATCAATAGGTAGGACTCATTCCCAGCATTAGCATTGTTTTTTCTTTTTGTTTCCCTGCTTCTTTTGGGAAAAAGAAAGTATGGCAAAACAATAAACGTTACAACAATTGCGGTTGAGGTTCGGAGTCTCTAATCGTCATGAGACGGCGAAAATGTTTGACAGCTTGTCCTAAGTATTCCACACAGAGCAAGTAGGCGTAGGGCATTCTTTAAATTTTAGCTATGCTTTAGTTTTGCCCTCGTAATTGTACAATTCTTTGTTTTTTTTTTCTTATCTTTTATGGCACTGATTTACTTTTAATGCACATTTCGCTATTGTCATTGAAAATCTAACAATATAGGTTGCCAGATAAACAAAAACATAAACTTTAGGAAAAAGAAAAGATCCGTATTTATTTTTGTCAAGGCTTCAAATGGCTAATGACAAGTTAGGAAAATTGTATTTTTTTTTTAATAGAACTCAAGGTTTTCTAAAAATGTAAATATCATTTTCCTGTTTATACAGTTTCTTACAGAAAAGTTTACTTTGATTTTTAGTTTCAAAGAGGGTAATAACAGAAATTTTATTATATTTTCCACAGTTTCTTAAGTAATTTCTTAAATCAAAAGCATTTTTTATATTTATCCCCTTTTTGTTTATAAATTTTTATTTTGCCACTGACAACCTCAAAGAATTTATCAGCATTTTCCATGCTTTTAGATACAGTTGTTAAATCTCTTGGATTAAACAAAATGCCAACTCTTTTTTTGTGCTTTATGACTGTTTGTTGTTGCCTCTTGTCCTCTGTTAATGGCCACGTCAAAATTCGCTGGAAGCTGGCCATTAATTTGCTTTATAGCCTCGCCAATGCTTTGCATAAGCCGCCTCAGAGCATTTGTCCTTGAATAGCTTAATGAACTTTGCGACTTGAGGCCGAAGGTGAAAAGGGTGTAAGGCACAGAGTAAAGAAAGTCAATGTGAAAATTCTACTATGAACTATGTGAAACCCACAAAGAGGTGGTTAGATTTGGTAAAGACTTTTAAATGCCCTACACGCAGTTGGAAGGATATACTAAGACTCTCGACTGATCACCATTATCAGAAAATTTGAAATATCTGAGTTTATCTTCTTTACTCAATGGTTGCAGAGTATCAACATGACCAAAGAGTGATGCATAATTCTAAATACCAAGAGAGAAGAATGAAAAAAAAAAACAGTAAAGCATCAGCAACAAAATGTTCCCCAGTTGATGCTTCTGATTTTGTCTTTCGAGTAGGAGGCAACGCCTCTTTATTCGTATTATGTTTATATTTATGCCTATAATGATTATTAATATTCATACCAAACACACAAACGTTCGGGGGAGAACGACTATCGAGTGAGCGGAACAAACGGAAAACAAACATTTAAATGATTTTTATGCCTGTGCACAAAACTGGGCTCTGTATACGAATTTTTGAACCTCCTCTTCCCAAACATTAAAGTTTAATGTTTTGTGCACGAGAGTTTTGCATAAAAAAAGAACGACACAAACACACTCACACACAAAATGCTAACGCACACACACACACATATGAGTATTATCGGGGCGTAATAAAAAAACATTTTATTTATTTGTCCTGCTCTCGGACGACCAGAGCCAAAACCAAAGGTAAACAATTTAATATGTGCTTTGCATTTTTTATGTCGCCTTTTTTCTTTTTTTGTTACTTATATATGTATATATTATTAGTTTTACGGCCTTTGGGCGATAATTCAATTAGCTTCGTCAGATAAGTCCAATTTATGGGCTGTGTCATGGGTTTTCAGGTTCATCTGGGGTAGGTGAGCCACTGCTCACTCTACTTTGGCTGTGGGACACAGAAATTCAGTTAATGAAAGGGAAAATGTATAGTCTTTATAGCCCTAAGTAAATATTTGTTTTAAATTATACAAGTTTAGTTTAGTTTTAGCTTACCTATAATAAATAAAAAAGCTTTCCGTTCTCTGATTCAATAATGAATAAAAAATTTGACTATAGGAATATACTCCTTAATCCGAATTTTGAGTTGCTTGACAATAGGAACAGCATTAGAAAAAAGGGCCGAATTCATTTCCTAACAATGTCCCTTCTTAGAACGATACTTTTGACCCATTTCTTAACTTTAACGTGAAATTCGGGTGATTAGTTCGACATGATAGAGCCCTCTGTTCATTTCGTTCTTCTCTGAGTAGTCGATATGTTGTGAATCCCAGGAAATGTTGGCCATCAATCTCTAGTCAACCCCTGAAAAGGTCTCCGCATTCTGGAGAGTATTTATCTTATGAGGCTTCCAATTTTCTTAATACTCAAAACTTTCACTTGTAAGTTTTTCAATTCTCAAATATCTGCATTCCTAACTAAAACCATATCAAACTGAAAAATAAATGTGCGATATATTTATAAATTCAGGCCAAACAATGCAGCATGGTCATCATTATTTCCCTGGCATCCTTATTAACGTCAAGGATACGTCACATTGGCAGTTGCCAAGGCATTTTGCTTGTGCTTTAAGTGAATTCCTTTTCGTAAAGAAGATGTTAAAGCCCTTTAAGCTTTGAACAAGTTACGAATTCCATTGAAGACCCTTAACAATTCGCAATGTTTTGCAGCATATAGTAAATATTATTTTTATTTTTAGCAAACCCCCAAGCCAAATTCATTGGCAATACAAATCTATTTGCTCCGGTCTCTTACCCTATATATGTAGATGTTATTATGCCATGTGACCATCTGAAATCCTTTTAGGCAATCCACGGAAGCCCTTTTCACGTCCATTGGTTATTTAGTTTGTAGTGTTCCAGTTCAGAGATGCCCTTTTTGCGTAATATTTATAATTTATGGAGGTTCGTTGGCATCACCAGCAGCAGCAGCAGGAGCAGCACCAACAACAATTTTGTTGTTTGCCAACGGGTTTGGGTCGCTTGAACTGCTGTTTATAATTTTGCAAAAGGTATTTTTTTGCTCATCGGGTTTCTTCTCTGTTTTTTTTCTCTTTAGCTGCTGTTCTTTTTGGTCTTCCGGCCATCTCCATTCTACGCACAAAGCGGTAGGTTTATTAAGTAAATTGTTTCCTTTACTTTTCGGATTTCCTTTGAAATGTCTGCGGGTTGTGTGCGTTGTGCGAGTTTGCTCGCATTTGAAGTGACTTTTGGCCGTCCATAACAATGAATAACCATTGCTTTGAGAGAGAAAAGAGAATGAAAAAATCGTTCTCTATACCGGAAGTTAGCACGAAAGGACACGCTGCCTCACTTGGTTAAGAGTGCGAGGGAAGGCCGACCGAAAGATTCATTAAAGCAATTTTTAGTGGCAGAAATTTATGTGTCAATGAATTTGGCCGGGATACGCCTTTGACATCAATTCTCGCTATCCACTGGAAATTGAATTTGCCAGACAGTCATTTAGTCGTCGAGTCAGTCAGTCAGTCAGCCAGTCAGTCACCCAGTCAGTCTGGGCCGCAGTTGTCGTCGCCATTTAGCTCGTAATTTTTATGACCCGTTAGGCCTCATTTGGTCACGCAGGCAGTCCGCCCATGGGTTGCCATGTTTATTGTTGCCATTTCTGTTGTTGCCATATTTCTTATTTATTTGCGCCTCTTTCATATATATTTATTCGTATATGGCATGCAGCTCAAGGTCATCATTTCAGGCTTCCTGCAAAAAAAGGGGCGCTCTCCACTGGACATTGTAGGATGAAGATGGGAAACGATGGAGCATGGGTTGACCGTATTTCTTTTGCCTGCTGTTGCTTTATGACTGCTGCAGCACCATCAGTCGACACGATTTTATAGACAACTTTTCGATTTATGTGTAGAAGTGTGCGGAGCATCATTTGCAGCATTACTTATGGCATTTCATAGCATGCTTTTAGGTGCTTAACTGATAAATAAATTAACTTAATGTCTGCATCTTGTCGCAATTATAAAAAATATATTCTATATACATAGATCCCCTTCAACTTTCGAAGCCAAATATATAAATCATAAAAATACAAGTTCTAGAATTCACGTATTGTTTACTATTTATGCAATATTGTGTCGCAAATCATAAAATTATTACACAATATTATAAAAATGTATAAATCAAATGAAAACTGCTTTCAGAATTCCAACTCATGTTTGGATTCTCATAAGGTGTCACCTTTTTATTAGATGAACCGACAGTCTTTAATATTTGTTCGATAAATATATATAAGTGAGTTGAGTGGGCTTACTCAACTAAGTTTATTTATTAATTTAATTTAAAGTAGTTTGGAAAAGTTACAAATATTCAAGTCTTAATCTGCTACTTCGGTTCGCTTGCTTTTTCTCTCACTCCTGTCTGCTGTACCCTGCAACTTCAACCTCTTGTGTCTCTCTCTCGTGTTCTTCTCTTCTGCTGTCTGCTGTACTTTCTGTTGCTCTGCTGCTAAGCTCTGCTGTTAAAGATCATCTGTCCGCTTGCTGCTAAACTCTGCTGTTAAAGATCATCTGTCCGCTTGCTGCTGTTAAGCCTCTGTAACTCTCCATCGTACCTCACATATACATATATAAAATAATTTGAGGTTCGGTTGCTTATATAGAACTTCAAGATGGAAATTGTAATACGTTTTATACTATATGCATATCAGAAGTGGAAGTGATAATCGTATTCATTTGCATTTTCCACTTCAGGTTATTATCTAATCAAAGCTTAAGCTAGACCAGGTTTCGTCTGGGGCAATGAACGCTTGCCATTTCACAATTTATTTAAATATATGTTTAACTCGATTGCTCTACTAACACTAAGTAAAACACAATTTTGACAAACAAAACAAAAAATGGGAAAAGAAAATGGCAAGCATTTCCACTTCTACTGCGCATCATGCGACTTTTATGCTTTCTCTCCTCCACATCTTTGCCTTTTCTTTTCTAATTTGAATTTTTTTCGGTAAGCAAAAAACTGTTGTTTGTTGCCTCTTGTTGGGATTCAGAGTGGGGGGATTGAAAAAATGGAAATAAGAGCAAAACGTTGCCTACTTTTTGGGTTTGCGCCTATGCCTGGGCTATTGTTTGCAAATTATTTGTATTCATGTTTCTTTTTTCCTCGCATTTTTGCTTGCTCTGTGCTAGTTGTGTGGCTGGCTCCTGTTTTACGGATGGTTCTACTCAGCTGCCCCAGCCACTTCCGTTTTGCCAGGCGCATAATCTACGTCATTTCCGCTTTAAATTATTTACATAGACAAAACAGGGTAGACCCACATTAGTTAGCCTCGGTCTGAGCCTGACTGGGCATTGCGCGCTCATCGCTCTTGACGCTCTCCTTCAATTGTTCCTTAAATTGTTATTATTGTTATGAGGCGGAGCCGAGCGCAAAGCGTTGAGAATCGAGATGTATGTGGAATGGGTGGAAGGGGGGGAATGGGACGTTGGCTTATAGCTTATATTTGTGATTTCGTTGTTCGTGAAATGAAATGTTCAAGTGGCTCAACGATTTACATTGCGCTTTTCTTCTCTGCCTACCATTTTATGCCCTGAATTTTTGGTTGGTTTTTATTTCTGGACCGTTTCCTTTGCGGTTGCCATTGCAATTTTTGAATTCGCGTTTTACCCTTCTCTCCCTTCATCTCCGCTATCTCTTTCTTTGACTGTCTCTGTTTCCTTTTCACTTGCTCTGTATTTTTTGGCACTTGCTATTTCTGTTTTCCGGTGCTTTTCGTCGTAATTTAATTATACGCTTGCATGGGCGAACGGAATTGATACGCTGACCTACCCTTGCCTCTGGTACTGGATCATCACTAATATCATTCCTGAGCGAAATAAAGGAATCTTTTGGCCGCTTAAATATATGCATATTTGCACTTTTGCATTTTGATAAACAAATTTTTGGCAAAAATATCCAATCACGAGGAATATTTCCATTATTTTTTTGTTGAGTTTATTTTTTGTTTGCTTGAAAAGTGTTTTAATTCAATTTTTTCTTTTTATTATTCATGTTATTTATGGTTTATCATGGTTTTTGTGTTGGGTTAGAAATCCATTGTTTTTACCATAAAGTGGTAATATTTTTTCCAATAAAATGTACATAAATTGATTGAAAAAATAGAATTTTATAATCAAAATTCTAGGATTAACATAAAGTCGACCAATAACCAAGGCTTTATAAAAGTAAGACATTGAAAACTATTTAATAAGAAATGATTTCTAATCACAAACAAAGCAATAGGATCTGACCAGAGTGAGTAATTGAAGCAAGATCCAAAACCATTACACGATTCATCTGATTCAATTCAAAAGAACAACAAAAAAATATATTGTTCAATTTTGTGCTTTATTTTGTTTTAGTAAAACCAACGTTGATATATTATAGATTTATATTATTTATTTTGAATTAAACAATAAAATGTATATTGAAAACTAATTGATTACATTTATTGCATAATCAATATTATAATCAAATTTAAATGGATGAACATATTTTTCTGCGAATTAATCTGCATAATTATTTGCACAATTGCCATCTAATTGGCTCAAAATGAAAAAAACCAATAAAAAAGACGAAAAAAAGTTAGCCATGCATTGAAATCTACTCTTTCCATTTGCCAGATTCCCCAATTAAACACTTTATAAACTTAATACCAATTTTTAGCCAGTTTCGGCTTAATTAATCGGCAAAGCATTTGAGTGACAACGCAAATGCCTCATTCCTTTTGAAAATAAATAAGTGAAATGTATTAAAAATAAATAAAAAAACAAAAAACAAAAACATTAAAGGCTTATTAATTGCGCGATACTACAATTTTAAATAAATTATTTTTGTGATTAAGTTAAAATTTATGTTCACACGCTCAAAAGCCGCATAATCGTGCAATAATTTTAATAAACATAAATGCACCTATGGCAAATGAGAAGATAAACCGAAAAAAGACTCTAGGAATAAATAAAAAACAACAAAAATCAGTTGTATACGATAGTCAAGTATATATTAATTTTCACATGTCAGCTGTTAGTAAATTAAAACTGATGCTTGTTTATTTATGAATGCAAAAATATACACACTCACACACAATAATAATAATAATATATGCATTTGTTTTCATTCGAGTTAATGTTGAGCATCCTTTTTATGTTGAATTCATTACGTTTCATTCAAAAACAATTCAACCCAACAAAATGGCAATTTGTGACAGGCCAGCGAGTTTGAGCTACCACTTCGTTTCCATTTCCCCAAAGCCCGCCCTTAAGTCCTTTTGCCTGGGCTAAATGCCAATTTGAAAGACATAAAGTACGTTTAAGGCATTTAAAAATCAAGCAGAGCACCATCAATTTAGTGCTTTAACTGAAGTTAAACCACATCGAATTTGCTATACTCTTAAATTGACTAATGATTTCAAAACCTCAAGTCTAAAAACAATTTGAATAAGTTTCAAACAACAAAAAGTGAATAACAAACTAATTCAAATTTTTAAAGGTTTCTTTTATAATCAAAATATTTTAAACATTTCCATTTTGATCTTTTCTTGCTGCTATTTATATACCTTTTTAATAGGGTATCGAATAGAGAATAATTTGTCATGCCATGCGCATATAAGTATGCTATAGAAAAACGAAAGTGAAATGATTTATGCATAGAGCAAAGGATTCACAGTCCTTGCACACGCACATCTTGAAATGGGCACAAACAAAGAGGCAAATAAAAATGAATAACAAAAAAATTAAGTGCAAAAGAAACGGAAATTGGCAAATTTCACAAAAAAGAAATCAATTTTCATTAGGAAGGCTGTTAGGTCTTCGATTTTTGTTTTCTTTCTTTTTGTTTATGCCTTCGATATTGTCCACTGAGCATAGTCATTATAAATATATATATTCACATGTAAATACAATTTTTTATATATTGTATATATACTTATATTCTAGCACGTGTGTGTGATAAAATTTACGTTCGCTGTTGGCGTCCAGGGAGTCGTTAAAATGCAGTTTAGAGAGCAAAAAAAAACCAAAACCAAAAATAAAATAAACAATGAAAAAAAAAAAAATGCCACCAAAAGACAAAGTGTTTGATAACGAGCATTCTGCGCATCCAGGTTTCTTTTTTTTATACCATACACCCATAGGGTGAAATGGTATATTAAAGTCGCCAAAATGTATGTAACAGGCAGAAGGAAGCACCTCCGACCCCACAAAGTATATATATTCTTGATCAGGATCAACAACCGAGTCGATCTAGCCATGTCCGTCTGTCCGTCCGTCCGTCCGTCCGTCCGTCCGTCCGTCCGTCCGTCCGTCCGTATGAACACCTAGATCTCGGAGACTATAAGAGCTAGAGCCACCAAATTTGGTATGCAGTCTCGTGTAGTATGTACGCTTATCGAGTTTGTTTCAAATTTTTGCCACGCCCCCTTCCGCCCCCGGAATTTACAAAAAACCGATTTTCTTAAAAAGTATAACAGATAGAAACATCAAATTTGGTTTGTATACTCGTTTAGTTAGCGCGCAAAAAATAATTGTTCCATCTTTTTGCCACCCCCCCTTCCGCCCCCGCAATTTACAAAAAACAGATTTTCTTAAAAACTATGACAGCTACCGACATTAAATTTGGTATGTAAGCTAGCCTAACAGACGCGCAGACATTGACTATTTAATCATTTTGTCACGCCCATTTCCGCCCCCGCAAATTAAACAAAACTGATTTTCTTGAAAACTAACAAAGCTAAAGTCACCAAATTTAGTATGTATACTGGCTTAGTATGCGCGCAGAATATATATATTTTAATATGTTGCCACGCCCACTTCCGCCTCCATAATTTAGAAAAAACCGATTGGCTCTTGCAATTTTTTGACCATCGCAATCAAATTCGGCAGACTAATTAATCTTATCTATTTCTACCAAACTACCAAATTTTATTGAAATCGGACTAGAAACATGCAAAATATGCGTATGAACGTATTTTGCTACGCGATGCATAAGGGCAGAATTGGCCGTTGGCTATTGGCGGCGCTAGAGTGCTTGTGTGTTTGTAGAGTGAGCGAGATAGCATATGGTATGAGGGCATGTTAAAGCAATTTAATAGACATACATTTGGTTTTCGAAATTTTAAATATTTGTTTCACCTGGTGTATGGTATACCCAAGTCGGCGAGACGACTTACTTACTTCATTTTTTTTATTTTTTGTGAAACGTTATTTTTAAGCCACACACGTTCTCGTCCAGTTTATGTGCTAATAAAATTCATACCTTTTGTCGTATAAAAAAATCAACTTGCTGGCCAAACGACAATAGCAACAAGCCGATGGATGGACAGGTGTCCAAGTCTATCTCTGGTCAGCGCACATTGTTGCAGGATATGATATAATTTATGCGCAGAAATTTCCATATCAGAATTGAAATTTACTTAATTCAGTTAGAGAACCTTTAGTATGTTAATTTTGTGTAACCTTCTGGCAAAAGATGGAGATTTTATACAAAACTCCCAACTTTAGTTTTGAAAGAGATTAGCAAAACCATTAGAAAGAGTTACTCTTAAGGCAAAATGTAGTTTTTAATCGTTTTCAAACTGAAACTATTCATAGGAAAAATGTAAATTTTACCCATTTTACTACCAAATATAGCTATAAATCGAATGTATTTTCAAAAATATTTCAAAGCTTATCCCTCATTATCACAATAAAATGGATTCACATTGCTAGAAAAAAGGGATTTTCAACATGGTTGTTTCCCGAAAACCTAAGCTAATCTTGTACTCTTTAGGTACAACCTAAAGTTAGCTAGTTTCCGAGCATTTATATTTCTGGGACTTGACCCAGTTTTGTGGGTGCCCTGACCAATGTGCAAGGTTTGAGAGTATTTATTTTTTTTGTTGTATTTATTTATATTCAAGTTTTTATATTGTGCATATTTATTTTTATTTTTGCATTCAGGCAGCTGTTTTCGGCTTAGCGCAAGGATTTTCTTATGGCTTTTGTTTGGCCTGACTGCTATTTTCTTTACGCTTTTTTTTTACGTTTTGGCCTAGTTAAGCTCCGTTTATGAGTGTGTGGCTTTATTTTGATGAGTTGATTTGCCTGCGGCATGGAAAGTGTATGTTTTGTTTTTTATATTTCGGATTTCTATTATGCATAAGCGTAATTAAATTTGTGTAAAATGCAATTTTGCTCTTTTAGTTTAGCCAAACTGACGAGGGCGTAATCAAGCGAAATATTGCATAAAATATTCAAATTCTATTAAAAACGGGGCACACATAAACATAAATGGTGGAATTTCTACCGCAATTAGAGTATAAATCGTTTTGTGGCCCAAAAATTTTCAGTTCCCCCGATTGTGACGTCAACAGAAGTTGGGTTTTTCATGGTTGTGTGTGTGTGTGAGTATGTGAGCTTGTGTGAGGGCATTAAAGCATGAAATTAATGCACAAGACATAGAAAATACCCCCAAGGACATATAAGACATACCACACTTATACACAAGAACACAACAGACACATTATTTTGGATGAAGCACCGAGGCAAGGAACCACAGCCGCCTAATAAAAATTGTGGCAAGTAAATTTTTATTTGTCTCCTGAAATTCACCATATACTCGTAAGCAAATTTCATGCTATTTGTGTTGGAGAATTTAATTTGTGTCACACATGGCGTATGCGTAATTTAATTAGAAAGTTAAACAAAAAGACAACAACAAAAGTTTCATGAGATGTAAAGACAAAGAAAGGGAGAAAAGAGAATCATTTTAAAGCAAACATTTAGTTGATAATTTGTTGGCAAAGGCTGCTGCTTTGTTCTGTTTTAACCATTACAAAAATCCTGCGATTAAGGCAAAAAGGTTGACAGGCGTCTACGAAATCAAAATGTCCAAAAAGAGCATTCGTTTGATAGATTAGTAAGTATATTCTTCAACTTAGCAACTTGGCCTGTTTTATACTTGAAAATAAACAAAATTTAATCAAAATATAAGATGTTTGCCTTCGACTTTAATTTAGAGCAGAAAGTCAAATCAAAATTCAGATTTTTTCGTACTCAAGCAAAATGTTTTTTGTTTGCTACATTTTCTGGTCTCTTTTGTAATTTCTACTTGTTATTAGAATAAATATTTTAAGAAATAGAATAAAGTAAATTTGTATTGTAAATATAAATATGTTAAATTGAATCTAGAATTAAATTTTTCTATAAAAAGCATTTATGTATTTATTTTTTTTCGATTTTGGTCATTTTTCACTTCTTGAATTTTAATAAAATTTAAACACATTTGACATATTTCTATTACATTAAAATTTGCTTATTTGATATCAATCTCAATCTTGATCAAATTTAGTGCAAAAATAAATATTAGAAATTCTCATCATTCTATTTGCTAACGCATTCCATTTGGCCCCTATACAATCAGCCTAACCAATTTGTCAATCAAACAAAATATTTGACATCTTTTTCTACTTTTCTATTTTGTTCCTACTTTTTTTTTGTTGGGATGATTTTTGGCATTTTGATAAGCAAAGTGGGTGGTGATACTCCTGCTGCTGCTGTGACAAATTGTTGAAAAATGTTTTATAATAACCCAAATAAAATAAACTGTTGGGTGGCTTTCTGTGGGCGGTTGTTGACCATTCTACTTTCGACTGCATGTTTTGTGCCACTTGATTGGTTTTTCTCATTTTCTACATTTATAAAAAATGGTTTTTAGTTTGCCAGTCGACGAGGTAGGTATTTAAATAAAATATTCTCAAATACTTTTTATTAAAAATGTTTCTTTATTACAAAACCGACCGCTCACTGGGCTTACTCTCTCCTCTGTGCCGCCATCACGATCCAATTTGACGTGATGTGGTTTTTGTGGTTGGTTTTTGTAGAATATGTAGAACATTGTATGCTATATCCTTGAGTCTTGGTAAGTCTTGACAATTTTAGTTTTTTGTTAGTTTATTTTTTGGGTTTTTTGTTTCTATCACTTTACAGAGTCCTTAAAGTTTGGCTAGTACTTTTTGGGTTATTTTCTGCTGCACATAATTGCCCTTCAACCCATTTTTTTTTACTGGAATTTGACCAACCATCTCTCTTCTAACCAATTGTAGGAATTTTTTATTTTTCATTTTTTTGTACAACTTTTCTAGCCACTTAATGCCCGTTAGCAGAAAATTTAGGTTTCAGCATTGCAACATGACGTATACTTGATGCACTCGATGGCAGGCAAAACTTTCAATAGAGTTTCGATATGTAAATAGTCGAAGGGCGATTGATATCGTTTTTCCTTTTTTTGTGTTGGTTTCTTTTTCTTTGCGGTTATGCAAATCTCTTTTCATTTATTTCGAAACATTTTGGTTAAATTAAGATAAAGTTGAAATGTTGAAATAAACGATACACCATGAATTCGGTTCGTCTCCATTTCTGCTTTAAATTTATTTCTACAAAGGAACAAAAAAACTCTTGGCCTGCAAGCTGTACTCTGAATGAAAAGAGTCTAAAGTGTTAGGGATTAAGTGTGGCTAAATTCTTGACTAGTGGTTAAATATATGCAAAACCAGTTTTTGTCATGGCCAACAATTGCAAAAGGCGTCATCGGCATTAAGTCCACTTCATAACTGTCTGATGGAAGCTTAAAAAAAGGGAAAAATGGTGAAAAAAAATATATACAATACTGGTGGCAAGCAAATAAACAAAGAAAAGTGTGCAGGATAAAAAAAAAAGAAAGAAAAGAAAGAATGCAACTGTAAAAATTCCATCTCATACACACATACACACACACAGAATCTGACATTTGCATAATACTCACTCACTCTATGAATGGCTGGCATTGTGTGAGGTGATATTGGCTATACATGTTGGTTTGTGTGTGTGTGAATGTGGTGTGCGTGTGTTTGTGTGTGCTTGTGTTGACATTAAGTTGCCAGGCAACAACAATTGTGTCTGGCTCAGTCTTAAGCGAAATTCGCAGGACCCAGTAGCAAGTGCTTGGCCTATTATTACGCTCATAATTCATTTCAACCATTTTCGATTGCAATAAATCACTCATACGCCACATGGTCCATATGAGAATGGGAAAGACAGAATTAGTTACCTGTTAAATGCTTTCGCACTCACTCACTCACTTGGTCAGTGGAGTAAATTGATGCCCTGTGTATATATGTATATGTTTGTCTGTTTTTTTATCTTTATAAATATTTAAGCGGAGCTTATTTGTATGCCCTGTAGCTGAAGGTGTATTTTACTTTATTTTTCTTCTTTCGTCTTCTTTTTTTCATTGTTGTGTTGTTTGTAGTTTCACACGAATAAGTAATAGCAGATATACACAGATACATTACATGTCAGCTTTATTTGCTGAATTCTGATTCCTGTGTCATTGCCAGAACTCGAGACCGAGTCCGAGCCCCAGCCCCAGGCTCAACTCTGAGCTCTATGTATATTTTATAGTGCTCGAATGTATTTGTGTTACTATATAATCAAAGTGCGAGTCCGGATTGCTGCACTTTGTTATTGTAAAATATTTAATAACTCGAAATGCGAACACCGTTTCGCTTGACCCGGGGAAATTTCACATCAATATACATATTGAAATTTAAAAACAATTTCGAATTTCATGTTAATGCTTTCGAACAGAAAAGCAAACAATACAATTCACTTTCTATTTGTTGCTTATCGATTAGTTACTTGTTCTTAATATTGTTAATATTGTATTGATCCTTACCATAAGTAGTTATCCAAATGACCTTCACATACAAATAGCCAAATACAAAAAAAGTCAATTTTGAATTCTTGTTTTGCTTCCTTGTTTTTTGGATGGGGAAAGAAGTGTGGAGCATTAATTTAGTATGTATTTAGAATAGAAATAAATGGTGGATTAAATTGCTGACATAATATTTTGAAAATCCATGTTAAAGTTGTTGCTGTGATTATCGTTGTTGTGACCTCATTTTCACCTTCATTTGTCCACTGGCTATGAGCGTATCTACGGGCATGTACACATATCTTTTGACAATAATCTCTGTATTAGTTGCCATTGGCATTGGGATGGCAGCAGCATTGAGAAACAAAAACAAATCCCCATTGCTTATTATTTTTAGTAAATTATGAAAACGATGAGCCTAATAGCTTGAGCTTTGCTAGAGCTTCAAGCCCGGCAAACATGTGTTGCCAGCCATGTTAAACACAAGTCGAAAGAGATAACGACGAAGTCAAGTAAAACCAAATGGCATGAAAATGTTAGCATAGCTTTGGGTGTTCAATAGAGAAGGATACGGATGAAGCTTACAAAAAAGGGGGCACGGGTAACAAGGACTAAGTAGTCAGGCTTTCGCCTTATGGCTGTGTGTGTGCGTGTATGTGCGATTGTGCGCTTCGACGCCATTTTGTTTAATATGCCATCTGCCGCATGCCAGCGATTATCTAAAAGACATTAGCATCTCTTAGACTCATCCTATGTATTGAGTGAAAGCGTGCAAGCATTTCACCGAGTGAGTGAATCTCTTCTACTTGTTTTGTTTAGCAAATTCACAGTGTCTATTTTGCCATCTCCACAGTATTCCTTTTCTCTACGGTTATTTATAATTATTTTGAACATTTCATTGCTTTTCCATGAATGTTGGACGTGTCTCGTTGCTGCTTTGGCAACTTTTTATGTCACTTTGCACCTGCAATAGTTTTTTTCATTTAATTAAGTGAACAACAACTGACCAGCGACAGAGCAATACTTTCTGCTTTTGTTATTTGTTGTGCTCGCAACTTTTGCGGTGGCAATCGACACGCACGACGTGGCCAATCATGCCTTTAGCAATCCTCTTGGGTCTGAATGGCGGCAAACTTCACATGTATTTGCTTTTGCTTCAGATGTTGCTTCGGATGTCGCTTGGGGCTGTAGTCTACTTGGCGGAATTAAAACTGATTTGTTTTGCTAATTATGCTTTTGAAAATTACTTTCCATTATATACAACAGATTTTTTTAATGGATCTTGAAGCCAATGGAAAGCTTAGTGTCTGTTAACTATTAAGCTTTAATGTAACTCATTTAAATTGCAAAACATTTACTTCTCTATGTACACACTCCTACGTGTTAAAGGGAAGTTGAGAATTTCCTTAAAAGTTGTTATTAAATTCTAAAATTGTGACATATTTTTAATATTGTTATTTCTATTCATTGGTCACGTTTCTTTATCTTTGTTTATATGACTCCATTGCGTTAGTGATATTTAGCTATTATGATCAATTGTGTTGTATTCATGTATCCGGATAATCAAAATATAGACGAAAAGTCAAGCCAGGAGAAACTATTAATCTGCTTTAAACTACATACTCATAGTAGGCAGGAAAGTAAATTTTGTTTATCGAAATCTAGAAACGTGTTTTCAACCTGTGATTTAACAAAAGTTTCAAAGTGTCCACACACAACAACAATACATCGATCACCGGCTTTGGTTACTAAACCATTCAAATCCAATATTGAAAGTTGGTCTAAAAGAATTTTTCAATGAACGTGCGATGAATGCCGAGTGCCTGGTTCAAAAGAAAATCGATTGAAGGTGATGTGACATACATACAGTGAGTCGAATAAATGCTCTGACAACTGCTTTCAGCATTTATAAATTGTTATTTCGCAACAATAAATTGTTATTTTGTAATAGTTTTCAGCGCAGAACAAAGAGAGTGGAGAGACTTGAATAAATCTCTTCGTAAGTGTGTCATGCATATGGTTTGCATTATGTGTGTTTAAAATTTCATTGCCACTCCTCCATAATACATATATGTGTGTACGCCCCATTGGTGACGCCTGTAACGCACATTTTAACATAGTTTAGGGACATGTGTGTGTGTGTGTGTGTAATTTTGTGGAAAGTAAACACACATTCAAATAGAAACACGCACCCATAAATAACACACACACATATGAACGACTAACACATACACTAAGCATGTCCTTGCATTTACTGGTGAGGGAGGATCCGGCGGAGAAGGCGGGCCATAAAATATTTCATATTACAACTGATGTTGGCGTTGATTACCAAACCAACAAAACCAACAGCATCACTATCCATAAAACCGAAACTAAATTCCTTGTGTTCAAGATGAAACTGAACGTGATTCTGTAATGCTTAACTTAAAGCCAAACTATGCCAGTGCATTGAAAAGGATCAAATAAACATCTTTGTCGATCTTTGGCGTTTCAGCTTTAATTCTATAAAATTAAGGGCCAAGTAGATCGACTTATGTAAATCAAAAGCATAAAAAGATTCTGTATAAACCAAAAATTTGTTTGAGCAGGCTTCAGGTCAATCTTACTGATTTATTTGTAAGACTTTAAATCATAGGCAGCACAAAAGGTGAGCAGGTTGTCTGTATAGCTATTTCAAGAACCACCAAGTTCTTTCATCAGCAGACTTCGCTAAAGAATCCACAATTGTAATGGCCATACCATATCTTCAACACTAAAACTAGTTGGGAATTACATTGCCAACTAAATGAAGCGAAAAAAGAACGGCAAAGCTTGCAACTGCAGATTCCACCTTTTTTGTGTGCATACCCATGGGCGCCAGCTGAATTAGTGTAAAGGGCTTCGCCTTAACCAACTAATCGTCGCGCCCAAATATTTTGTAATAGTATATTGTACTATATGCAAAAAAGAGGGTTTTTACAGCAAGTGTAAAACGGCGGGCCTTCCGTTTTTGGTATTTGTCTAGATTTCGACCTTATTGAAGTTAATCAAAAATTTGTTTGAGCAGGCTTCAGGTCAATCTTACTGATTTATTTGTAAGACTTTAAATCATAGGCAGCACAAAAGGTGAGCAGGTTGTCTGTATAGCTATTTCAAGAACCACCAAGTTCTTTCATCAGCAGACTTCGCTAAAGAATCCACAATTGTAATGGCCATACCATATCTTCAACACTAAAACTAGTTGGGAATTACATTGCCAACTAAATGAAGCGAAAAAAGAACGGCAAAGCTTGCAACTGCAGATTCCACCTTTTTTGTGTGCATACCCATGGGCGCCAGCTGAATTAGTGTAAAGGGCTTCGCCTTAACCAACTAATCGTCGCGCCCAAATATTTTGTAATAGTATATTGTACTATATGCAAAAAAGAGGGTTTTTACAGCAAGTGTAAAACGGCGGGCCTTCCGTTTTTGGTATTTGTCTAGATTTCGACCTTATTGAAGTTAATCAAAAATTTGTTTGAGCAGGCTTCAGGTCAATCTTACTGATTTATTTGTAAGACTTTAAATCATAGGCAGCACAAAAGGTGAGCAGGTTGTCTGTATAGCTATTTCAAGAACCACCAAGTTCTTTCATCAGCAGACTTCGCTAAAGAATCCACAATTGTAATGGCCATACCATATCTTCAACACTAAAACTAGTTGGGAATTACATTGCCAACTAAATGAAGCGAAAAAAGAACGGCAAAGCTTGCAACTGCAGATTCCACCTTTTTTGTGTGCATACCCATGGGCGCCAGCTGAATTAGCCTGAAGCCTGCTCAAACAAATTTTTGATTAACTTCAATAAGGTCGAAATCTAGACAAATACCAAAAACGGAAGGCCCGCCGTTTTACACTTGCTGTAAAAACCCTCTTTTTTGCATATAGTACAATATACTATTACAAAATATTTGGGCGCGACGATTAGTTGGTTAAGGCGAAGCCCTTTACACTAATTCAGCTGGCGCCCATGGGTATGCACACAAAAAAGGTGGAATCTGCAGTTGCAAGCTTTGCCGTTCTTTTTTCGCTTCATTTAGTTGGCAATGTAATTCCCAACTAGTTTTAGTGTTGAAGATATGGTATGGCCATTACAATTGTGGATTCTTTAGCGAAGTCTGCTGATGAAAGAACTTGGTGGTTCTTGAAATAGCTATACAGACAACCTGCTCACCTTTTGTGCTGCCTATGATTTAAAGTCTTACAAATAAATCAGTAAGATTGACCTGAAGCCTGCTCAAACAAATTTTTGATTAACTTCAATAAGGTCGAAATCTAGACAAATACCAAAAACGGAAGGCCCGCCGTTTTACACTTGCTGTAAAAACCCTCTTTTTTGCATATAGTACAATATACTATTACAAAATATTTGGGCGCGACGATTAGTTGGTTAAGGCGAAGCCCTTTACACTAATTCAGCTGGCGCCCATGGGTATGCACACAAAAAAGGTGGAATCTGCAGTTGCAAGCTTTGCCGTTCTTTTTTCGCTTCATTTAGTTGGCAATGTAATTCCCAACTAGTTTTAGTGTTGAAGATATGGTATGGCCATTACAATTGTGGATTCTTTAGCGAAGTCTGCTGATGAAAGAACTTGGTGGTTCTTGAAATAGCTATACAGACAACCTGCTCACCTTTTGTGCTGCCTATGATTTAAAGTCTTACAAATAAATCAGTAAGATTGACCTGAAGCCTGCTCAAACAAATTTTTGATTAACTTCAATAAGGTCGAAATCTAGACAAATACCAAAAACGGAAGGCCCGCCGTTTTACACTTGCTGTAAAAACCCTCTTTTTTGCATATAGTACAATATACTATTACAAAATATTTGGGCGCGACGATTAGTTGGTTAAGGCGAAGCCCTTTACACTAATTCAGCTGGCGCCCATGGGTATGCACACAAAAAAGGTGGAATCTGCAGTTGCAAGCTTTGCCGTTCTTTTTTCGCTTCATTTAGTTGGCAATGTAATTCCCAACTAGTTTTAGTGTTGAAGATATGGTATGGCCATTACAATTGTGGATTCTTTAGCGAAGTCTGCTGATGAAAGAACTTGGTGGTTCTTGAAATAGCTATACAGACAACCTGCTCACCTTTTGTGCTGCCTATGATTTAAAGTCTTACAAATAAATCAGTAAGATTGACCTGAAGCCTGCTCAAACAAATTTTTGATTAACTTCAATAAGGTCGAAATCTAGACAAATACCAAAAACGGAAGGCCCGCCGTTTTACACTTGCTGTAAAAACCCTCTTTTTTGCATATAGTACAATATACTATTACAAAATATTTGGGCGCGACGATTAGTTGGTTAAGGCGAAGCCCTTTACACTAATTCAGCTGGCGCCCATGGGTATGCACACAAAAAAGGTGGAATCTGCAGTTGCAAGCTTTGCCGTTCTTTTTTCGCTTCATTTAGTTGGCAATGTAATTCCCAACTAGTTTTAGTGTTGAAGATATGGTATGGCCATTACAATTGTGGATTCTTTAGCGAAGTCTGCTGATGAAAGAACTTGGTGGTTCTTGAAATAGCTATACAGACAACCTGCTCACCTTTTGTGCTGCCTATGATTTAAAGTCTTACAAATAAATCAGTAAGATTGACCTGAAGCCTGCTCAAACAAATTTTTGATTAACTTCAATAAGGTCGAAATCTAGACAAATACCAAAAACGGAAGGCCCGCCGTTTTACACTTGCTGTAAAAACCCTCTTTTTTGCATATAGTACAATATACTATTACAAAATATTTGGGCGCGACGATTAGTTGGTTAAGGCGAAGCCCTTTACACTAATTCAGCTGGCGCCCATGGGTATGCACACAAAAAAGGTGGAATCTGCAGTTGCAAGCTTTGCCGTTCTTTTTTCGCTTCATTTAGTTGGCAATGTAATTCCCAACTAGTTTTAGTGTTGAAGATATGGTATGGCCATTACAATTGTGGATTCTTTAGCGAAGTCTGCTGATGAAAGAACTTGGTGGTTCTTGAAATAGCTATACAGACAACCTGCTCACCTTTTGTGCTGCCTATGATTTAAAGTCTTACAAATAAATCAGTAAGATTGACCTGAAGCCTGCTCAAACAAATTTTTGATTAACTTCAATAAGGTCGAAATCTAGACAAATACCAAAAACGGAAGGCCCGCCGTTTTACACTTGCTGTAAAAACCCTCTTTTTTGCATATAGTACAATATACTATTACAAAATATTTGGGCGCGACGATTAGTTGGTTAAGGCGAAGCCCTTTACACTAATTCAGCTGGCGCCCATGGGTATGCACACAAAAAAGGTGGAATCTGCAGTTGCAAGCTTTGCCGTTCTTTTTTCGCTTCATTTAGTTGGCAATGTAATTCCCAACTAGTTTTAGTGTTGAAGATATGGTATGGCCATTACAATTGTGGATTCTTTAGCGAAGTCTGCTGATGAAAGAACTTGGTGGTTCTTGAAATAGCTATACAGACAACCTGCTCACCTTTTGTGCTGCCTATGATTTAAAGTCTTACAAATAAATCAGTAAGATTGACCTGAAGCCTGCTCAAACAAATTTTTGATTAACTTCAATAAGGTCGAAATCTAGACAAATACCAAAAACGGAAGGCCCGCCGTTTTACACTTGCTGTAAAAACCCTCTTTTTTGCATATAGTACAATATACTATTACAAAATATTTGGGCGCGACGATTAGTTGGTTAAGGCGAAGCCCTTTACACTAATTCAGCTGGCGCCCATGGGTATGCACACAAAAAAGGTGGAATCTGCAGTTGCAAGCTTTGCCGTTCTTTTTTCGCTTCATTTAGTTGGCAATGTAATTCCCAACTAGTTTTAGTGTTGAAGATATGGTATGGCCATTACAATTGTGGATTCTTTAGCGAAGTCTGCTGATGAAAGAACTTGGTGGTTCTTGAAATAGCTATACAGACAACCTGCTCACCTTTTGTGCTGCCTATGATTTAAAGTCTTACAAATAAATCAGTAAGATTGACCTGAAGCCTGCTCAAACAAATTTTTGATTAACTTCAATAAGGTCGAAATCTAGACAAATTCTGTATAAACGTTTTCAGGTTTCACTCTTTGTTAAACCTGCCTTTTGTCTTAACGATCAACACTTTTTTTTCGGCTTTTTCCTTTTCCAGTGCACTGAAAACACTCAGCAAAACAAAGATAAAAACGACCACAAAATTTAGAAAAATAAAACTAACAATATATACTTGAAAATATGAAATACAACAAACGTTTTATGGCTCTTTCCCGCTTTGGGGACAGGTAAAGCGCTGACAGGGCTAACCAAAAACTATATCGCCAAGGCCATTTATCAAAATTAATAGCTGAGCAGATAAAGCCAGGACAAAAATGAACGAAAGGATTCGGGGGATAAAGCCATTAAAACGATTGTAAAAAAAAGGAAGAAGAAAGGCGAATAAAGAAAGAAAACTAGAGCGGGAGAAAGAGAAGAGAAGAAGGAGATGGCTTAGCCTACATTTCAGCTGCTGCAGGCAGAAAGAGAAATTTATCGTTGCATTAACCGGGAAACAACGGACACGACATTGGCCAGAGAATTGGGGTTTTCGGGGATTGGATACTGAGACTACTGAGACTGAGGCTACTTAATGAACGGAAAACAACGTGCAAATTTTTTAATTGCATATATATGCGGGACAAAAACAGAGACCATGCATGTTTGTGCAAAGGGAGAAGCAGAATGGCCATCATGAAGGCAGCCGGGGGCCAATTGAAGCTGATTGCAACACAGCAGGCTGTATATGTGTGTGTATGTATATGTGTGTGTTTGTGTGAGCATGCGGCAATTAAAACCCGTGGCAACTCGAGGCACCCGCCTGACGGGCAAGTCCAGTCGAATCTAGCCGCTTTTACCCGTGTGTGCGAACGTTAAAATTGAATTAACTGGCAATTTATTTATGGCATTTATAACAGCATTTAAATGCAAAACGTCGCTTCGGTCTAGTAAAATTAAAACCTTCAGTTTACATTAAATTCTCTTCAGTGCTGAATATTTTACACAATTTTTACAAAATGTTCTATCTTCTTTAGCCAAACGTGTCGTTATAAACAAAATGCTTTTTATTATCCATGTTTGAAGCATATTCAGAGAGAAACAAAAAATTTATGCATAAACAGCATTAAAAAGCAAAAAAAAGAGAATATGTATAAAATAATTTTAATTATGCTTTTAATTTTATGGCACAGCAAACTAAGCCATAAACAAAAAAAAAAAAAAGAAAATAAATAAAAAACATTTTACAACGTCAGACGCAAACATTTCAATATCAAACATTTTTACATAATTCACTCACATGCCTAATAAAATAAAACGAGAAAAATAAAACGCAGCATACGCTAAGGGACATGACGAAGTGTAAATACGCTTAACAAAATGTTTTGTATTCGGAAGGAAGTATTACCCTACGATTAAATAAAAGATACATAAGAATATTTCATTAAAAAAAATGTTTTAAGTTTGTAGAACTTAATCTAATTAGTTTCGCTAACAGTTCCTTAAGGTATGCTACAGATTACTCCTGATACAGTTACTGATCTGTAATAGAGCATTCGCTTTTTTTATCTTTCTAGGAGAATCATTCAAGTCAGTGTACCCTATTTAGGCAGGAATAAAAAAGATACAACACGGGCTAAAAAAAAAAAAGAATATAAACAGGAAAGCAAAAACCAAATCAAACAAAAAACAGAATGAAATTATGCGGGCGGAAAACCATAAATTGACTTTTCTTTTTGGCCAACAAACAGACAAACAAAATTATTGAGCAAAAGTTTTTTTTTTTATTTTGTATGTTGTCCCTGTAACTTTTAGGTTACTTTTGCTTTGATCTGAATGGCATTAATATTTCATTTGTATGCGTGAGGCATATGTGTTGGCTTCTATGTGTGTGTGTGTGCTCCAAGTGTTGTGTGTGTATCTTGCAAATTGTCTTGTCAACAAAAAAATGAAACGCAAGTCAAACGCTCGACCATGAAACAAAGCTTAGCACAATCCGCCCCCCCAAACTCCTCTCCCTTTCGTTTCAGCACTATGCCTCGACGCCATAAGCGAGCTGCATTGGAGCATAAAGCAAAAGAGAGAGAGAGAGCGAGAGGGGAGATAAGTATAAAGGAATGGGTGGTAAGAGGGGATGGTCCAACCTATTTTTTTCCATTTCTTTCTTTTGTCCTTTGCTTCTAACCTGCCACTACGTGTTGTTGGTTGCACAGTGCGTATGAGTGATTTTTGCCCCTTTTTTGCGCTTTGTTGATTTTGTAGTTATTTAGTTCGAGTTTCCTCTATAGTCTTCCTTTGCCTCTTCTCTTTTAGTATGTCTGCTTCTTCTCTGCTTTTAATGTGTTGACTTAAAATGTTTGGCATTTTTTACGCACGTTTAACTTTTGCACTTCGTTTGAAGTTAACCACAGAAAAAAGAAGCCATCGACCATTAAAGATCTATTAGAAATGGAGAGATGACAAGGATGGCAACTGAAATTTATTCTACAATCATATAGAAGAGTGTGACTTATGTATGCTAAAAATGTCTTAATCAGTCTTCTTCTATTTTTAGTTAACTTCTTTGTTCTTGGCTTCTTCAGAGCCATTGGCTATGTAGTTTAGAGCATTACAGGAAATATTTCATCTGACATTTTTCTGTTTTTTGTGTGGCTAAATTTGCGGAATGTTGCAGCAAATTAATAGGCAATTACTGTCGAAGACAGAAGAGACTAAAAATGGGAATGGTATGGGTGAAAAAAAAAATCAGCAGCTATTTACTTTGAATTATGACAGTTGCACAAAAGTTCAATCGATTTTCCTTGTTTTTTTTCCCACTTTTTACAGCTTTGTATTTAAATATTTTGAAATTCACAGGGCAGGTCAGGACATATTTACAAAATTCAATTAACGTTTAATATAATCAATTTACCATACGATGAATATAATGCATAATTAAAATGAATTCATTCATTTCCATAAACACATTAAACTCGACTCTTCATTGGGCTGTAAAATGAACAAATTCAACAATATTATGCGAGTGTGTGGGTGTTTGACTGTGTGTGTGTGTGTGTGTGTGTGTGTGTGGGAATAAATTATAATGAAAATAATCATGTTGAGGCGATGGTAAAAGGCAAACTGTTAAATATGTTGTGAGTAAATCTCATTTGCATATTTATACATATATATTCGTCAAAAGGATAATAAAAATCGAAGAAAGGATTTTCTCTACTCTTATACTAAGTCTGAAATTTCAGTAACTTAATTACAATTAGATATAAATCATAATCAAACAGAAGTTAGCTATTCCTTGGCCACAATTAGCCATTAGGCCAAAGTCATAAATTCAATATTTCGCTAAAATATATATTAAAACTGCTTTACTAACTAAGTCTGGCTGTGGTCATAAATATCAATAATCACTCAATAAAGATACATCTACAAAGTTGAAGAGTATTTCTTTTAGATATATATACAAGATTGAGGAATGACAGCATATATTCTATATATATGTATGTATTTACTTCCGGACATTACTTTTAGCAGCACATTAAGACATTTAATCACCGTCGCTCGTCTATTAGCAACTGCAAATTGAAGTCGTAATAGTGTGTGAAAAAAATAATAAACTGATACAATCACACGCACACACACACACACACTCACTCACTCACACTCACAACACTGACACATAATTACAGTTTGTGCAGTCTGCTATCCATTGGAATCATCTCCAACCCCCCACCCCGAAATCTTCGCCCACCATCTCCTCCTAACTGCATCTGCTAACATAGCAACAAAAACATGGCCATAACTGCGGTTTCGCACATGACGGCTAAGGACCAAAATGTTCATGGCTTATGGCATGTTGTAAAAAGTAATTATACATACACACATGCTATGTCCTTGTATTTTTATATCTCATATATATATATATAAAGCTGTAACTGTAGCACATAAGAGTCTTAAATGCCACCAAGCTTATGTACGTGTGAATATTTTGTATTTTGCCTTTTCTGTGTGCTCAGATCGTGTGGTTTTTCTTGACTAATTTTAATGGCACTTTGGCTAGACCAAGTGCAAGAAAGAAAAAAACCATTTGTAGTAACCGCAAAAAGTTAACAATTTATAAATTTGGTTGGCTGGAGTCATTTCCTTCCTCCTCTGATCAAAAATTGGAATAAAATTCCTCTAAAATTTCTTATTGACAAAAGCCTAGGGATAAAGCAGTTTGTATCCTCAAACCGTTTAGCATGAACCACCAAAACTCTTTCAAATTTCACCTCACTAAACATGAGCCTTCCCTCAACTATATTAGCGTCTGAATAATCACCGCAGTAAGTACAAAAGTGTTGTTTTTATAGATACTATAGTCAAGTGATTTGAATATTTAAGGATATGCATATAGAGTATTTGACTTATGTCGGTTTTGTCAATTTCAATGGCAACATTCAGTTCCTTTTGGCGAAACATCTGCTGCTGCCTTTGTTAAGCATTCATAGTCCTATGTGTCTATATGTCCAGGAAAGGAAAGGACAATAACAAGTCTCAATCTCATACATACATATGTTTAGAGCTATAAAAGTCTGGGATCTACCTTGGTTCCTATCTACTATATGTGTGTGTGTACTTATACAAATGTGACATATAATTCAAGTGTGTGCGAGTTGTATACAGGGCGCAAATTTATTCATTTTCGCAGACGAGTTGCTCTAATTATGCATGCCAACTTACTAGAAGAAGCTGGCACAAATGCGAGATACGGACAAGTCTTCCAACGAGCCGACTTTTGCAAATAAAAGCTGTTGTGCCTTTCAAGTTGGAACATTTTGTTGCCTAAGACCTGAAGTGAATGAATGCAGTGAGTGCGGCTTTTATTCGACAACATTCATTATATGAATGCATGATGAGAGTTTAAGTTTGCTTTTTACTTTAACAAAATTAAAGTTATACCATCCTATCATGGAAGACAGTGAGTCTATTTAATGAAATCACTAATTATCTAAATGAATTTTTTTTTTTTAGTGTGAGATTCGTGGAATTTATTTTGTGTTCGTTTTTTATGTGTGGCTGGCTTTTGCTCAAGCATAAATTATGACTCGGGCGTGGCCAGTTGCTGTGCATTGTGTATAAATCATAGCAATCGAGAGGGGGGCGGGGGAGGAGCAAAAACCAAAGGAAAACAATTTACGCATAAGCAACATAAAGCATTGCCTGCTTTTAGGCGCGCTATATTTTTTATGCGGCCAAAGTTTTTGCGCACGAGCAATAATTTATTAGCAAAGTCAACGGAATGTGAAGGCCACATTGCCATGCGCCCAAAAAGGAAAGTAAGTAGGTAGATATACATATATATATATATATATATGTATTGTGGATGCCTGCCTGCTCATAAATCAGCAAAGTCAATTTCCCTCTTTTGCTTTTCAGTTTTCTTGCTGATAAGCTAAGGAGACTTCAGCAATGCCGCATTCCTTCATGTCAGTGGCAACTCAATTAGAAAATTTAATTGCTATTAAGATTTTGTTGTACAATTGATTAAGCAATTTTATTCATCGACCTGCGGCTACTGTCAGAAATACGCCTGCATAGTTCAAAGGCATTTCTTTTGTGCACTTTCCCCGTATCACATTCAATATGGAAATCCATCAACATCCATACGACCAATGCCTGAAGGCAGCGTTTGCCGTTTGACTAAGGCTTGTCAAAATGTATTCTCATTTTCATTTTCCATTCTCCATCTTTATTTTTTTTTTTTTCTTCTGCAAAAATGAGTCCTTACCTTGATCTTCGTCGAGTCGAAAATCAATTTGCTGTCGTCTGGTTATGGGCAAACAACCGATGCCTGTCAATTTATTTTTGCTCTTTCTTTCCTTCTCTCTCACTTCTTTGTGGGTGTTGCTGAAGCCATCTACTTATTATCAGATTCTGTATTTTGATTGATTAGCTTTGTGCTAGATTTTTATGCTGGATTTTTAGCCATTCCTTTTTGCTCTTCGTTATTTGCTTTTTTTAAGTGAGAGATAAATTGAAAATGATTGGAAAATATTTGAAAATGCAAAGGCAAGTCTTTATGGCAAGTTGTCTTTTACAACTTTCATCCCCAAAATGCTAGTTTCAAGTTAGAACTGGAGTTGAAATTTAAAAAATAGGTCAAAATTCAGCTCATAAATGTACATGGATTTGTCTATCAAATTTATAAAGCGTTTCTTGAAGTAACAAAATTCTTTAATTCGATATAAGGGCAAAAGGGGAAATACATTCCCTGAAAGGGGATTTGGACTTTACTTATCCTTCTTCAGTGTCTTTTTCCATTCAAATAGATCAAAGCTTTTTACAAATAATGCTTTTCTCAATTCAATCTCCGTAAAAAGCGATCTAATTGTAGATAAAGATAAATTAATGAGGCATATTCCAAGTTTAATTCATATTTCCATCAAAATATTTTCAGTGTATTATTTAAACCGTGCAACTAGGTAAAACCTTTCTATTGTCGCTTATTGTATTTCCATCTTTGGCGTAACTACATCAAAGTTCATTCCAATTTTCACTTGACGGCTGGTCCAATTAATTTCTATTAGGTCATTTCTTCAATAAATTCCCACCTTTTAACACAAGAGTAACAACAACAACAACAACAACAAGATGGGCAATCTTTATGGCCGAGTAACTCGGTTATGCAATTAGGCTCAAGCAAACTCTTCATTCATTGGCTACCGAAGCCGACGAACTTTATTTAATTTAAAAATAAGCCCAAAACCCATGACCCAAATGAAGCATAGAAAAAGACGAAGGTTCACTCATAATTTGCAGCCACCAAATTGTTGGCAGTTACTTTTCCCTTCTCCCTTTAACAATCCTCAACACCTTAAACACAAATTTACCTTATCTATCAGGCCATGATGACCAGGGCGGGTGGGTGCTACTGAGTGTGGGGGGGGAAGACCTATCTGGGTTTCGATGCGCTCAATCAAGCGCTAAGCCCACAACAATCCCACGACCCTTTTTTTTCTTCTCTTTTTTGGTTTTGTTTTGTTGCTGGTAAAGTTTTTCAGCAACATTTTACCTTTGTCTTGGCCACCTTTGACTTTGGGGTGGGTGAGTCGGTGGGTCTGTGGTTCGATGGGTTATCTACCAAGTTTCTCTCTTTTGTGGCGCTAATTTGTTGTTACACGTGGCCGCCTTTTTTGGTCACTTCAATATGAGCCGCGTCATTAGTTGCCTTCCCATTTTGAGGCACCCAACAGACTTTGATTTCCAGTTGCCTTCTCTATAGTCCTCTGGCTCCATCGCCACTTTGCTCGCGATTTATTATTAATTGGCCAACAGGCAAAAGTTTTGCTTGCCTATTTGCTGAAGAAGTTTTTCTACGAACAATTTCGGTTTGTTGTGTTTTTTTTTTCTTGGTGCTTTTGGATTTCTATGTACGTATACATATATATATATTCTTTTTTTTTTTGTTACAAGCATTTCAATTATTAACACTTGTGCGCGCCGCCGTGTTTCACTTAATTGTTTAATATTTTACAGCAATTTCGGGTCTGTTGTTTTGTTGTTATTACTTCTGTGTGTATTTCAATAAATATTGCATAAATATTTGCTCTTTAATTAAAACTTTTCCATTCTTATGTTGTTCTTTTTTTTTTCTAATTGCAGAAGCCAAAAGTCATTCAGAGTTCTCTTTATTACAGTGATTGACGGTGAGTAGGACGTAAAAATTTGAATTTATTTTAAAATAATAACAAGGTGAAAACTTTTCTAAAACTCTTGCCATAAAGCCAAATAAAGTGATATATAGAATTTTTAATCTAAGTACTTAAAATGTCACAATTTAACTGACATAAATATAATTTTTAGTATTTAAGGGATCGAAGTAGATAAAAACAAAACTGAGTGAAAAATTAATAAAATTGAGGTTTACACTAACAAATTATGTTCCATGCAAAAGTCAATGCATTTAGCATTGCTTACACTTTGAATTTTAGTTCGTTAAATACTACAAACTTGGATAGAAAAGCTTTGAAATTGCAGTTCTTAAATACTTAAATTTTAACAAGGATACTTGCTTTTAATTTTCCACTTGCACTCTTTTAATGTAGATTCCTCATTTAGAAATCTAATCAACCATTAAAAGAATTTATTATTCTAAACTATTTATTGAAATGATTCAACACATTTGAAGCTAATGGAATGGCCTAAACAACCATTATTTGTTGTTTTGTAACAACCATTATGTAGTTAAATATTGGTTGTTTTTACAAAATATTTTATCATGATTATATGGCATATAAATTTCAGTCAATTTATACAATTTGAATATCTTTGAATCAACATTAATCAGACTCTTTAAATATTTATATTCATTACCTATTATAAATTTTTTTTTTTGGCTTTTGTTTTAGTGCAACTTGTTATTTAATTGCAAACAATGATTTTTTCCATAATTCTACGTTTTTTAATAAACAATTAATTAAAATATAGAGCTAATGAAAAAGTGTAAATATTAAAATTAAATTAATCACAAAATATGGTCAAAGGAAAAAAACAAAAACATGAATTTAATAAGTTTGAGGTTTTGCAAATTTCACAAATAATTAATAATACCCAGCATTTTATGTGAATTTAATTAATTTGCCTAAACATATTTCAAATGCTTTTTAGCCTATTTGAGAATTGAAGGCATGCCCACTCCGTCGTTGCCGCCTCCCACCCCCATCCCCCGGCAAAATATTCTGCATACCACAAAAATAGGAGTGGCTGCATTAAAATGGAAATGGATTTTTACTGCGGTTACAAATTGCTTTTAATTGTTTGGTGTTTTTGCATTAAATAAGCCCTGCAAACAAAACACTTTGCTGGTCATTCCAATAGGGGTGGGTAGTGGGGGGTGGAAAGGGGAGGAAAATACAATTTTGTCGCATTTAAGCGGATTTATATTGGTTTTCATTCATTGCAAATATTGTCCATTTACAGGAATTATCCTTTAATTTGGATCAAAGCAATGGCCCTCCACCCATATGGCAAAAAATATCTCTAACATGGCCGCAGGATAAGTCCTTGCTCTATCTATTCTAGCCCTATTAAAGTTAGCATACTTTTTGGGGCCCAACAAATATCTCTCTGGAAAGAGTGCTCTGTAAATACGCTACAAGTCGCGGCACACGGAGTATTTAGAAAGACCCCGCCCAGTAGTCATCGCGCCTTGTCTACAATTGTGTGTGTGTGTGTGTGCACTCGCATTTGTATGGCACGGCGTCTTTTTATGAACTTGTTAACAATCTAACGACCTTTTTTCCCAGGCTCTCCCACTACGTCTATCTTCACCTCGCTCTCTCTCTCTCTCTCTCTCTCTCTCTCTCTCTTTCTCTCTTTTTCTCTTTATCTGCATGTCAAGTGGCGCAAAGGTTGGAATGTTTCGAGTCTTAACGTCGCATAATATGTTTTTGTGTGTGTTTTGTTGGTATGTTTGTGCTGTACAAATATTTGCATACTTCTGGGCTGCTCATGAAAATAACCTAATTTGATTTCAACGAGAACCAAGAAACAGCATGTACCGAGCATGTGGTAATGTGATTTTTACTTGAATAAATATAAACATAAATATCGGAACAAGTGTTTTCGTTGTGTTTATGTTGTGTCTACATTGAATTGGCATTTATTGTGTAGAGTCGCATTCTGTCATTGAGCCTTCGATGTCGCATCGGAGCTAGATCAGCACCCACACTAGATTATGCAAATATTTAAATTGTCAACATAAAACACTGTATTCGATTGTTAAAAGTTAAGCCACAATGTGATACACATGCAGTTCTAGAACATTTTAAAAGTTCTATCCTCAACGACTAACACATTGGACTTCTCTAGGGGTCGTCAGACTCATGCAACATGGAATGCCTTAATTTTTACAATGCAGATATATGAAAAGGCAATAGCTATACATTTATAGATCATTATCTGAACACATTAAGCAAATGCTCTAATTGTAAGAAAAAAGACTGTTTTGAAATATGGCATTGTTCAGAAAATGGATTTTTAAAAATAAATGCATTTATTTTCACAATTTGATTTCGTGGATTCAACACTTTTCACTAAGCCCTTTGCAGAATATAAATTCCGAGGGAAAAAAGCTCAAACACAACTGCAATGCGTAAGGGTATTATGGGCTAAGCATCAATGAAATCCAGCGCATTTTTTGCATTGCACCATTTCTACCTTTTCTCTTAACATAGCCATTGACACCATTTTATTTTCAGTCCTTTTTTCGCAAATCTCCCCGCCTATCAAGGGCCTTAAATGCCTTACAAATATTGCATGAGTCCATTGTCTGAGTCCTGCATTGCCTACAGAGCCACAAACACACACACACACACATATGCATACAATAAACAGAAGCTGGAGTACAAAACCAACAAACAAACATGAGTATCCTTTGACTGCCTTTAAACTTTTAACAACTTGGCCGACAGTGGAGGAAGACAAGGCTCATTAATTATTCATAGTATTCAACACAGAAGTGTTTATGTGGCCACGGTCCTACCGCCCTCCACCCCCCCTTTTGCCTCTTCAATAGCAACTTCACCAGCTTCGCCTACGACTCGTCCGCAAATTGGCCAGCAGCATTTTGGTAAGGACAAAATGGAAAAAAAGGACAACAACCTGACACAAAAAATATGCAAATTTAACTTTTTCTCAACATAAAAATAAACTTTCTACTTCTGTTTCAGACAATATTGTTAACAATTTCTTTTTTGGTCCGAAGCTGATTAGATCGGACTTTGCAGTAGGCAAAAAGGACATGCGATTGAGTTTCTTCTACATATATATATCTCGCTCGCTCTTTCTCACACACCCGAAGAAGTGTTCTCATTCTCTCTTTATATGTACGTGCAAAACGCACGCACATTGCCAATGGAATTAGGCCAGTTGAACTTTTAGCAACATTTGGCAAACATTTGTAAACATTGTTTGGGCTCTCTTAATGCTAAAAATTTTAAAGCTTATTTGCTTGAACTGCACGTAGCAAGCAACTCCCACGATAGGATGTTCGGTGGGAGAGGTGGAGTGATGTCCTCTCATGTCCTGGTGTGCAAATCGTTATTGAATGCTCAAATTCAAATTGCACCCAGGGCGACCATTTGTATGTGTTTTGCTGAAAATGGTCAACGGTGTAACATTTTGGCCTCTTCTCATTTAATGGGCGTGGCTGTTTTGGTGCTGATTTGTTTGGTGATTTGAGTGTGTGTGTGGAGCTAAAGGATTTAGTCTGATATTGAGTTTTGTGTTTTTTGCCAGAAATGCTTTTATATGTAGTTCATTTTGCAATATTCCTGGCAAGCAAAAGGTCAGGTGTTCGACTTTTAGGCTTGGAATCATTTGATTCTCTCTCTCTCTCTGTGTCTCTCATTCTAGGTCTCTAATTCAAAAACTAACATAAGAATTAGTAGAAATAGTATGGCTAACTCATTAGTTTTCTGAATCGTTAATGTATTAAAGAATACAAACTTAAGGATGACAAGTTCTACTTTTTCCATAAGCTTAAAGAACATATAAGAATTTGAAAATTTAATTAAATATGATACATTTGGTCAACTTTTTCATTAATTATAATGCACGTTAATCTTGTTGGGTAGGTTTAATTATAATAAATACAGAAACAAAAGACTTCACTAAAAATCTGTTGTTTATGCCAAAAAAACTAAACGAACTGAATACCTTCATCAGTAAAATAACAAACAACAATTTTTCCAAGATTTTTGATAACAAAATTCACAGAATTTTATTCAATAGTAAAGCTTCCGGCCTAAGGTTCTGGGTCAGAGGCAAAAACTTTTAATAAATATGCATAGAATTTTGTTGCCTACATTTAGGGTGAATCTATCTCTTCTTATGTGTTTGTGTGAGTGGTATTGTAAGTTAAAGTAAACAATAGTCACATTGATTAGGGTCTAATTTTTTTGTATGTAGTCTTGCAGGAGCAGCTGCCCGATTTGTTGTTCGGGTTCTTAAGTTCATAGAAAAATTTGCATTCACTTGGCCAAGGAACATGGCGAAAGGAGAAGATTTTTTGGTAAGGGTCCTCGACATGAGCAATTGAAAGTTGTTGAAGAGCTTTTAGCATGTCCTTGCCTATGCATATATTAGGCCTATCCTCCACATGGTTGTCTATGTACTTGTCGTTTGTCCAAGAGTTTAAATTATAACAAAGTAAAGTTTTCTCTGTTTTCCCTTCATCTTCTGTATTTTGTTGCTCTTTGCTTTTCTCTCGTTGTTGGCTTTGGTAATGCTTGTAAATTGCTTGTTAGTCCACATCGCTTTGGCAGTTTGTTGGCAAAGATTTTGTTTGGCCGGAGGAAAAGTTGTGAGTGACTTTTGTCTGTGAACGTACGGGTCCCATTTGATAAGCAGAACTTCAATTCTTTGGCACACTATTTCATGGCAAAGCCATTGATTTCCCCTACCATGGCCATATATTCTTTGCAAGTTTTCATTTAATCAACTTAAATTGAATTCATCCAACACTCAGCTCATAACTTATGTTCCGAGAAGCGAAAACAATTGAAAGGAAATGGCAACAAAGACTCAGAAAACGTAAACGGTATCCGATGAAGCGAACGAAAGACAGACAGACAGAGGAAAAGGGGGGGAGCGAGAGACCAGAGGAATGAAGCAATAATAAATGATAATTGATAATAACATTTTGCTACCTTCCTTCCTAAAAGGAAACCGCTACCGCTGCCAGCCAAATATGAAATAAAAAGAAAATAAACCAAGAAGTATGTAAAGGAAATCAATAAAAATGATGGCGACAACATTTGGCCACAATTTCAATTTCAATTTCATGCCAGCAACGAAACGAAACGGAACATTTCGAGCCATTTCCGCTCTTGTCACACAGGGCAAAATGAGAATTTTCATTTTTCCTTGCTAACCCTCTCTCGCTTTCTCTCGCTCTGCCATTTCTTAGACATTCAGCAACAACAACAACAACAACCATTCTAACACCATACCGCAACACCTTACCACTCCCATTTCAACATTTCTATGCGACTGCACACCGCGGCGACAAAGTTAGACGAAATGTCATCATTTCCGTTGGGAAACTGTGCGCGCTCAACCGCTAACAAAAGGCGACAAGGACGAGGAGAGCCAGGACGACGACTATGATGTGGATAAGGACGAGGCCAAGTACATGCATACCGTAGGCGCCCACCGGCGAAAAAAGGGTTAATGTTAACTAAGGAAAGCCATGCAAAATCCCTTTTTATTTGTCTAAAAACTTTGAGACTCAAAAAATAAAAGAAGCGAAAAAAAATGGAAACCCAAAGAACCAAGCGAAAGACGAACAAAAATTATTCCATTTCTCGTTTGGAATCAAAGGCAAAGAGATGAAGGGCAATTCCCCCAACTGGTTGAGCCAATGCCTCTTACGGCTCTTAAACGAAGCGTGAAATTGTTAAATGAGTGCAAATGTCTACGAAGGGCGAAAACCGCCCAACGTTGACCGACCATTCGTGCTAAATTATTGATTAAGAAACTTTTTCGCCATGCACGTTTGCTTCAGCTTCACCTTCTTCTGCCCTCGTTTAAGTTCGGGACAATTTTTCCCTTTTCAATATTTGTGTCTGCCAATTGAATTGAATTTCTTCTCACATTGAATCTTATTGAATTATAGGAGAAATTGAAATAAGTTGATGAAATATTTGAATGCCACAAAAAAAGAGTCTGCCATTAGATAATCAACTCTTTCAATTTTGTGAATCTTTCTCTATGTATCTCCCTCAACTTTTGGGCCATGCCTGATTGGCAAGTTATCAACTATTTCAACTAATATCCATATATATTGGTCTATTATTTATACAATAAATATTACTAGACTAACTTTTAAAAGAACTAGCCGGCTTATAAGGAAAATCATTGTTTCGTTATGGTCTTATATAATACTCCTTTATGATTTTCTCTACAGAATATTTAATGATTTAATTAACTAGAACACAGATCAAACTGAAACGTCATCAAACTCAATGAACATCCGCCTTTGGATTAGAGAATGTCTACATCTCGTCTCATTTGAAAATAGACATCATTTGGTCGACATAATTGCTCTTGACTCCGTTTCATATTTGCTCACCACAATGCTTTATGCACACAATCAGACACGAACTTACACACACACACACACACTCGCACACACGGAGGACCTTTTGTTGTCAGAGGTCCTGAAGCAACCTTGGCCAAAGGCTGTGGCAGCAACTGTGGTAGAAGGCGTGGTAGTAGCTGCATTTTATTTAAAAACAATAAAGTTTATGTCATTTTCATATAGCTCAGTGTGTCCCACGTTGAAACTATAACTGTTTGCACAAAGCCACACACACACACACAACCACACACACACACACACCCAGAGACAATGAATGCAATTATATGTGAATGTAAATGTATCTCTGAGATACACAAATGAATGTCACTCGCATGTGGGTAATAACGACTGTCGGTCTAATAATGATGATGATGATGACAACGTCGGCAACGGCAACGACAACGATGAGGACGACGACGACAAAGACATGAGAAGCTCTTTTGTTTGCACAAACTGCAAGACAAACTAAGAACAAGACTGAGACTGAACAGACAATAAGATGTCGACAGGTTGCCCCGCCTGGTCTGAGTTTACACTGCAGATGCAGCAAAATAGATAAACTTCATCAACTTATGCACACATGGGTGGAGATTCAAAGGGGAGGCGACTGAATGCAAGGTGGAATTCGGCAAGAATAAATAGACTAAACATAAAAGTAAAGGGTGATTAAACATTTCTCTCTAAGCTTCGTTTAAATTTGATAAAGCCACCCAAGTTTTTAGAGCAAACCCCTTTTGCTACGCCTCTGCGTTTGCGAATTTAATGTAGTTGCCTACATTTTTACGTGCTTCAACCTGTTTAAAGCGAAACGTATTGGCATCCTTTGCAACTTTGTCGATTCTTAAAAAGGGGTTTCGTCGGGGAGGCAGATGAGAAGATGGGAAAATTGCATTTGCCAAACGCAGAGTCAAGTGGAAATGCTCACTGAGCAAAAGCTTAATTGAAAATGTTTGTTTATTTTTCAGTGTTTGCGCGAAAAGCTAGCAAAACAAGTTTGTGGTTCTAATTGAGCCAGATGATTGAATGGCTTCCAGTCGCAAATGTTTACTTAAAAATAATATCAATTTATTAAACAAGTTATTAAGTTATTAACATATTCGGTTCATAATGTTTAACTACGTATGTATGTACATGTATAATTCAATATCATTAAATTCACTCAATATTCTAGTCCTAAAAGTCCTTATCCCAACCGCTAAGCTCCTCGGGCGGTTCATAATCATTCTCTACCCCAGAGGGCCCGAAATACTGCAAGTCGGTGGCACTCTTCAGGGCTCTCTTGATGGGCGATGTCAATTGTTTCAGCTTCAGACGCTGCCAATCTAAACTATCGAACCAATTGTGCTTCTTGATATCGGCAATTCCTTTGCGTTGATAACCCAAACGTTCGGCCGGCAATTGTTTGCACAAATGTCTAACCAAATTCTGAGCTGGTTTTGGTATACGTCCGGGCATGTGAATCACATCAATGCCACTCAGAATTTGCTGATAGATTTTGATCTGATTGACACCCCGAAAGGGTGTCTTGCCCACCAAAAGTTCATAGATTAGTATACCTAAAGCCCAGTAGTCCACAGAGCGATCATGACCACGATCCAAAATGATCTCAGGTGCCACATACTCGGGAGTGCCAGCAAAAGTATTTGTCTTCTCATTGGGTCTAACATACTTGGCGAAACCAAAGTCCACCTAAGAACAAAGTCCACAAAGGTGAGTATGAGATTATCCGAGTTTTGGAGTTTCTCAGTTCTTACCAGCTTGCAATAGCCATCTGTGCCTAGCATTAAATTCTCCGGCTTCAGATCCCTGTAGATGAAATTGTGCGAATGCAGAAAATCAAATGCTTCCACCACACAGCCGGCAATAAATTTGGCAGTTTTCTCATCAAAATATTGACGCTTAGACATGACCGTCCACACATCGCCACCCATGCAGGCTTCCATAAGGAAATATACAAATTTATCATTGCGATACGTGCGATAGAGTCTGTAATGGGAAATAGAAAGACCGAAGAGCTTAGAGACTAACTAACTAGAGATTTGTTTTAGTCTACTCACTGCACTATAAAAGGTGAATCCCGACACTTGATCATGACATTTTTCTCATTATATACATGCTCGATTTGATCCTGCTTGACCACCTCGATCTTTTTGATAATCTTAAGGGCAAAGACTTGTTGACGCTGTCCATGGGTAACCAAATCCACTCGACCAAAGGCCCCAGCACCCAATGTGGCTATCTTCTTTAGGTCTGAGATGGCAATCTGTGCATATTCATTATCGAATTCAGCACTTTTGTTACTCGAACGTCCTTGAGAATCATTTCGTTCGTTGGGTTTCTCTTGCAGTTGCCTAATCGTACCCAAATAGCTAATGAAGGCTCTAGAGAATGCAAAAGGATATATAATTTTCCATAAGGATACCCTGTCTAATGTAACTTACTCTCTGTCCAGTTTAAGAACCTCCGTGCCAGGGGCGTCTGCGTAGACGCTGGCCTGTCTTACATCGGCATTCATTAAAGCCTGCTCGCCAAAATAATCGCCACGTTTGCGTTTCGCCACAATCTGTTCGACTTTGTTTTCGTCCTTCTTCTTAATGGTGACTGTACCGCAGCGTATGATGTAGAATTCATTGCCCAATTCTCCCTCTCGTACAATACATTTGTCAGTCTCGTAGAATTTCTAAACGAAAGAAATTAGTTTCTGATTGTTTCGGATTCGATAATCAATTTACTCTTTGCAAAAGATCCACAACTTTGTTAAGCAAGTTGTCGTCCAGTTCCTGTAAGAATGGAGCAGAACGTAAAAATTGCAAATTCTCTTCCCTTTCCCGTGAGCCAGAAATTTGCATAATAGCTCGAAAAGTTTCACGTGCTATTTTCCACACTTGTGCATCCGTTGCAGCTAAAAAATTGAATAGGAATTGATATGGTAAACGATTTGGTTTTGAATTGACAAAACTTCTCGCTCACCCTTGATGGTGGCCTGTCTGGGCGCATTGTAGAGTATGGCTAATTCACCGAAGACGGTGGCTGGTCCGAAATTGCCAATATTCTGTCCGGCTCGTATCACATCGTATTGACCCTCCGCTGATACATATATCTCGGAGCCCTCCTCATGCTCGTGAATGATATAACTATTCTTCTTGTAGCTAGCCGGCGCCATGGCATTGATAACCATCTCTTTGCGTTCCTTGTCCATAAGATTATTAAGGAAATCATTGCGTTCGATGGCCTTGTGTATGAGATTGCGTGAGCTGTGTAACAGTATTCGGATTCGGTTTTTGGGTTAATCAACAAGAATTGTTTGTTTTTCGTTTCGGCATCGTTGCCCCTTCACTTACGCTTCATCCTTTGCATTAAATTCGATTTCAATGTCCTTTTGCACGGGCAAATTCGGTCGCGCATAGATGATACCTCCATCCACACGATGAACTTTTGTCGTTGTGGAGCTTGAACTGTCTCTCCTTTCACTGCTGCTGGTGCTCCGTTTTCTTTCTTGTGTGGGAATTTGATCCTAATTGATGTAGTTGCAGAAAAAAATTACAAAGAAAAGAAAAAGCACACGTTATTTAGTTGTTTGTTTTCATTTGGTCAGGACAATGTTTTAATGGTCAGATAAATACGGTTGACATTGGCAGAAGAATAGAAAACCAAACGTTAGCCAAATCTTTGTGACCCATAATTATAGTAATGCATACTTTTAGGCAAAATTGAAATTTAGGTCGTTGTGTTGCTTTATAATGGACTATTCCACATGAGTTATAAATCTATAATCTACAAAATCATCCTAAGGTTTTTTTTTTCCAAGCATTTTATTTATTCTGCATAAAGTTTTGTTTTGTTTGCAGTCCACGCCAAGGAAATCATTGTTCATACATGTATTACATCGCTTCCTTAATTAAGCAAAATGAAGCCTTTTTATTCTCTATCATATCTTTGCTTCCTATTAAATTTCCCTTGATAAACATTCCCAGCCCTGTTTTAGCTTTTGTTTTTTGGCATTAATAAAGCGCTTATTGCAAATTACATAATCCACAGCAGAATGAGAAAGTTGCTAAACTCTGCAAAGGCGACTACAAGATACCCTGTACCAAAAATAGAAATTATATTCAGTTAGACGAATAGACAGGCAGGTCGAGTGGCCTGTTGAGTCACACATCATCCCAATGAGTAGACACTATGAAATATATACTGAAAAGCAGTTGTTCCTTCCTATTCTCTCTCTCTTTTCACATGCATAACCAACTTTAGCCTAGCCTTACCTAATTATAAGGGAAATGTTAATTGTTTACCAACAGACATGAACTAAAACTTTCGTCCCACACAAAATCAAGCTGTTGCGGCTGTATGTACATACTCCTGCTCGTATCTTTTTCGGACTCTCGGTCCTTCAGCTCTTGAGCAGTTGCCATGTTCTCTAAGTGACCTTCATTGTCAGTCTGTGAGCATTGCCCGGCCCCTTCTATTATGCGAAGGGGCAAATCGTAACTGTTGCTGAGCTGGCGAATTTAGCCGGGCCATAGAACAGAAATTTCAGCTGATGCAGCGTCTTGTTAGACATTCTTCCCCACCACTTTGCCACATCCTTAGTCCTGCTCGTGCGTGCCTCTTCTACCTGAGATGATAGTTTGGCCTGTCTTGATCCTGACAGGAAATAGCAACATTTTCGTCAGTGTGCAGACGGTGGGGGCAGGTGGGGCAGGTGGCTGGGGGAGTAAATATTTAATCACAATTGCTCCGCGACACCACTGAGCCGACTGGGCGTAGTCAATCTCTTGGGAAATGACTTGACTTTCAGTGCCTTGTAAAATCTTTAATTCGCCAACAAAAAATTGCTGAATAATGTCATTCTGTAGACACTCTTTAACACCTTACTCAGCTTTAGTTAACCCTTTAGCCAAATTAATCTTTATTTTGATTAAATGATTATTTGCTTATCATCAGTGACTGGCACGAGTTGGACTAATCATAATGAATAAATCAAGTCAATATAGAAATTTCAAGAACTAAACTAAATTGATCAAAGTCAAGTCAATTACAAATGCCAAACACCCTTTAAGGACAAGAGCCAGCATGAGCCACGCCCATCTCTATGTCAATGACGTGAAAAAGTCAACATCCTTCTGCTGGCTGGTATGGAAACGAGCCATGTAGCCACAAAATCGAATAGACGAAGCCCCTCCCCCCCTAAAACCCAACTCCTTTACTTACTTGGCTATTCGAGGCATTCGATGCATCTGCCTGTTGTTGGCGGCGTTGTTCGGCGCTTCGTTTCTTGCGCAAGTGAAGAGGAGTTCCGGGTACAAGAAGCTCTGCTGGCAGTGGCGGCGCTGGTGGTATGTTAATATCGGGCATTGTGGACACACGTCGTCGTTGGTTATGCGCCAGGTTGGGACTGGTTGCTGCTGATGTCTGGCCACCATTGCACTTTGCCTGATAATTGAGTGACACACTGGAGTTGGAGCTTTTCAGCGGTGAAGGTGGAGCGAGTAGTCCATGTTGTTGTCCCAGTCCCAGCCCCAGTCCCAGGGAATCTTGTGGCAATGTGCCATTTGCCAGTTTGCTTTTGCTGCTGCTGTTGTTGTTGTTCGCATCGCTGCTTTGCCAGGACAAAGTGTCATCTGTCTGGTCTGTGTTTAGATCCTGTGTATGACCAATGAAAAACTTTACATTTGCCTGCAATGACGATGATGTTGTTGATGCTGGAGTTGTGACGTCATCGTCAGCATAGACGCTCTCATCAATTATGCCATTCACATTCACTTTGAGCTTTGACATGCCATCGACAACATCCTCCTCCGCCCCCGCCTCCGCCTCCGCGTCCGCTTCCGTATCGGAGTCAGCAGTTTCCACATTTACTTGGGGCGCTTCTGTGGGCAAAGCTGTTGGGCGACGTTCTTTGACTGGTCTTAGTTTTGAATTGGAACGTGTGACATTAATTGCATTGCCATTGACAGACACCGCTGTCTGCTCCTCCCGCTGGCCATTTGTCGTCGTCGTCGTCGTGGTCGACGTCTGCTCCGTCCGCTCTCTCAGCTTACTCTTGTTCGAGCGAAACTTCTTTGTCTGTGTGGTCGTCGTCGTCTGCGGGCTGCCGTTTTGGGGCACAGCCTCGGGAAGTGTGGGTGACGATGAGGCGGAAGATGAGGAGGCGTGGCTTGTTGATTGTTGTTTTAGGCGTTGCAGTTGAGCCTAATGGCCCAGAAGGGCACGGAACAGTACGGAGCAAAAGCGACCACACAAAACATTCACCAAGACAAACAAAGTGGTGCAAATTTTTGGTGGTGTTTGTTGTCAAGTGTTTGGTGGAGTAGAGTGGTAGTAGTTTAGTGTAATAGAGTAGATTGGAGTGTGCCAGTTGTTTTTGTTGTTGTTTGGAACATATTTACAAGTGTTGTTGTCATCATCGATTCATTAAAAAGTATAGGGAAACATGTGTACAAATATTAATAGAGTTTTTCAAAGACAATCACAAACTGGTCAAAAGCCTTTTTCACCTAACATATACTAAAGAGAAAGTCTTTAAGCTCACCTCACTGGTACTGGGCGTCAAAATGGGCGAATATAACGGTGTCTCATCCCGTCGTATGTAAAGGCCAATTTGCTAAAATGGTAAAAGAGAGAGAACAATGTGAGAATTTAAGATAAATATTGGATTGTATTGTAAAAATTACAATTGCATTAAAATACTTAATAAAATATAATTAAGTGCTAATTCATTTATAAATATAATTGAGTAGATCAAAAACAGGTATACAAATATTGAATGGGTTCCTAGACAATAACTTATTTGAATTGACTTTTGTCTATAAAGTAGGTGAAGTCATCAGGTGAAAGGTATAAAGCGTCGGAAAATAACCAATGTCTGATTGCTTCATTTTTGATAAAACACGATATTCATATTAAAGACGATGATTCATATTAAAGACATATTTTCCTAGTACTTTAATGAAAAGCTATTCAAATAAACGACACTAATATAACAACTAATTAACTATACTGTAATAGTAATATAAAATTTCATCATCAATTTAAAGATATAATTAGGCCGAATAGATTATAAATTTTACAAAACAGTTAGATATCTAGGAATAGATAACCGATATGCTATAACATAGTGAATATGCAGAAAGTCTTTATATTAGACATTGCTTTGATTTGACGTCGATTAGATAGTTCAAACGATTTTTATACACAGACACAAGCAAACGAGCTTACTAATACGACTAATTATAACGCTTTAATATTCACTTAGCATTGTTTCGACTTGTTTACAAGATATTCGATATATTCTTCTACGCACAATATTAAACAAAACAAATGCAAATACAATAAAAATTGTTTCCTTATTATCTCAGTTTATATGTAATATATTAACACATAAATAAACTCAGAGGGGGGCTTAGCAAATCAAATTTGCTTTTGCGTCAACAGGTGTCAGCAAACAAGAAGCATATGCAGGGTGATAAGGCTAAAAATGACGCAACAACTGCAAAAGGCAACAAACGGAATAAAACGAGAAATCCTGAAATAAAAAAAAAGGTGCTTGGCCTCCTTCAGCTGGTGCTCTCCTGCAATCCCGCTTTTGAAATCAATCCCATACTGTTGCTGACACTGCTGATAAATGGGGAGCCCTTCGGTTTAATGTGGGCACTCTTGTTCCCTGTTAGTATGCCCATACCAGCATCCAGGGGGGCTCAGTTCACAGTTTGCCTGGGCTTATCCGCCCCCCTCCTCCTATTCCATTCAGTGATGTGGAATAATGGCAACAAGACAGCATTTCCATTGTATCTTATAAATACGTAACGCTTTACTTGCCCCGCATTGTATTCGCATTAAACTATACTTTCCATACTTTTTCCATACTTTTCTGAGCTCGACTGTCATTTGCTGTGGCTCTGTGTGACTCATACAAATCGCTTTCGGGGCTTTCCAATGCTTTTCATTATTTGGCATTTGAGGATTTACTTGTGTGAAAGAAGCTTGGCAGCCATAGCAGATTGATAGGCTCAACACGAGCTTTAAATGTTATAAATCTGTTTGTATGCATGTCGTCGGTTATCGGTTATCACAATTTTGACACGTCTAAAAAGTGGTTACTTTAGCTTTTGATTGAATTATTTACGGGATAGCCTTAAAGTCGAATGGTTTACGGGATGAGTCAGTCGAGTAGCACAGCATTTGTATATCTTAAAATAGATTCGGTCTTGTTTAACTTTGGCCTTCGCCTTGGTCACCTACTTTATCAGCGGTTGTGGCAACTTTTTCGCGTCTTCTGTTTGTCTTTATTTGTTCGCGCATGTTGTTTGCAAAATAATAAATAAGAGAATATTGTTGATACAGTTAACTAGTTGTGTAATTTGATACCCTGTAGTACAGTGAATTCATTCACTGGCTATGCAGCTAAAGGCTCTATAGCTCTCAGCTATATCTTTATGATTCCTACAGTCTTTTATAGTCAACAAACAGTGAAAAAAGATTTGGAAATATTATGAGTCTGGCTGGATCTGGCTTATATATAAAGTTAGAAATAGTAGGTAAATAATAAAAATCTATTTTTAACGAATTTGCTGGCCATTAAAATAGAACCCAATCCCTTATTGGGAGACAATTGCTCTCTATATATCTAAGGCTACTGTTGATACGAACATAAAATTCGAAATTCGAAGAAAATTTTCAAGTCAATTTTGATATCTTCAACTAATGAATAGTAATAATTCTCAAATTACAAAGTGAATTCATTATTCGATATTTCATGTTGTTAAAGATTGTTTACCCAAGTATCTCGTTACTTTATTGTCTGTGCAAATAGAATGGCCAATTGATAAAGAACATTGGCAGATACTAATATTTATTTTTCAGAATATCGTACAATTGCATTTCAGGAAGAAAATGCGATAATGGCAAATAACTGGCAAACAATCGCACGTATTTAATTGTTCAAGTTTTATTTTTGGCAAAAGTTTTGTACACAAAGAAAATAAAATAAGTGGAAAATAAAGAACTTGGAAAATGGTTGAATGGTTTCGTTATTTAGGTACTCCATAGAATCTTATTCAACTACGTCATTTTCCGTTTAATTGACGTACAAAGTTTTATCTACTCTCACCCGCACACACAAACACACACACACAGACACATGAGCACATAGCAATTAGGGTGACCTTGTCATGGCTTTGGAATTGTGGTAGGTTCTGATGACGATGATGATGATGATGATGATGATGTTGATTTGGCCAACTTAAAGTTTCATTTCAATGTTTAGTTATTTATTGTTTTTTTTTTTAAGGGGGGTTTTCTTTGGTTGGTTTCGTTGTGGAAACAGTCTTCACATCTTATCTCTCAATTGGCATGCGGGCAAAAATAAAAAAAGTGAAATAAAATATTCAAACCTTTTCAAGTGTCGTCACCGCATAAATAAACATGTGTCAATATGCAGGACGCGTGGTTTGGCTCTGCTTTGATATGCTAATCGACCTAAACGACGACGACATTTTGACAGGTTTTCCGTTTTCCCACGGAAGCCTCCAAAAATGGCTTCGTCGTCTGATAATACCGGTGGCAAAGCCGCTTAAAATGCCTCGAATTGTCGTTACAATTTTGAATGACTTAATCGCTGGATTTGGGAAAGGGTTCCCACACACACACCCACGCACAAGGTCCTTAAATTTTTGTTAAATTTTCGCCTGGCAAATGCCATGCATATTTCCTATCCTTAGGGTATTGTTTGTTTAACGCCTTTTTGACTTTTGTCAACGCCTTGCAGTTATTTTGTCTTACAACATGCGACTTTTACGTGCAATCACGTTCAAAAGTATGGCAAACACCCCCCACAGGCATCGCCCAAACCGTGGCAAACTGAAAGACAGATAGATAGACAGACAGATAGATAGATAGACAGGGACAGAGGCAGAGACAGACAGTTGTATCTATAGATGGCTACGCATCTTACGGATTGTGCATATTTATACATCATTTGCTTCAGCTGCACATATTCTTTCTTTTAGATTTATGCATGAGATTCTTATGTCTCGTATTAGATATAGATATACTTTTATACGCTTCGCATCCACCCACATCTATTTATATGCAAGCTTATCATATTTTTGCATATCTAATCACAAAAGTAGAGGGTTCCTTTTTATGTTGATGACGTGCCATGAAAGAAAAACAACAACAAAAAGTACTTTACCAATCTTATAGAAAGCGAATTCCAAACTGAATGTCATAGCATCACCTATTTATAAGTAGGTATTAGCTTGATATTATTGGAGTTAGAGTAGTTTAAAACTATTTAATCACTTTCCAATAAATTATCTGCATTGACTCCATACAGACGTCACAGCGCCTGGTCAACACGTCCGCAATTATTGGCGCTTCAGAATTTAATCTAAATACTTAAAACCCGTAAGTACACTGTGACATCGTAGCCGCCACTTCACATTATTATCGGCCTCTCGGAGTTACTTATTTGGCAAATCAAAAAAGAAATTTTAAATTGAATTTGTTTTTTTTTTAGCGCCGGCAATTGATAAAAACCAAAAAAAAAATATATAAATATGATCCTAGTAGAAAGTGTTGGCATATTCAAGAGGCCACATGAAATCACATCATATATAATATATGTAGATATGATTATACATTATCTTACGACCTAAATCAGGAATAGACGAAAAAGTCGACTAGAATATTGTGAATGAAAACATATATGTTTCTCAAAGTGTTTGTTTTAGAAAGGGAGTTTTGTTGATTAAACAGTGAATAATTAAAAAAGAATTTAATGTTTATTTAGGTATAAGTCTTTGGTCAATTAAAAAATAACAAACAATGTTTGTTCATGTCAGGGATTAAGGAGACCGACAACTGAAACATCATCCGATTGCCTGTATAGAACTATTTGGAGAACTAAATTACTAACTACTTGAATATTAATCTTAAACTAAATGAAAGCAAAAAGCGAAGGGAGATAATGAGAAAAAGTGAGAATGACTATATTGATGTTGGGTCATTGATTTATTTTCAACTCGCTTGACAAAGACTTTTCCTTCAATCCGAACTCAATTATCATACATATCCTTTTTAAGACTTGAACCATTTATTATTGACAGGAGTATTATTATGCCAAATTTTTGTGATTTTTATGGGAAATGGAATACTGATTGTGCTTTGTGGTACATTATCCAACTGTTTTGATTTACTTGTTTCAATGCTGTTGCTAATTTTTGATAAGAATTGTGAATGTTGAGCATGATGGACAGGCAAAACGATGATAACTAGTCCATAGGATTTCGCTGCAAATGTTTCTGTATTTGTTGTTGTTATTTTTTTACCTTTTGTTTATACATTATTTATGGCATTTTCTTGCGCCCTCCGATTAACTTAATTAAACACTTAATCAACTTATCAGTAGCGGCTTATCAGAGAGCAAAAGAGAGTGAGAGAGGGAAAGATAACAATAAAAAGGTAGAAAATATATGTATATATGTGTGTATATATGTTATTATAGAGATAAGAGCAGAGAGAGAGAAAGAGTAAAACTCACCACGGGACTATCTTGGGTATTGAGTATCGTGTCGGTGTTCCCATCTTGGGCGGGCGTAAATTTGTTTTTACTCCGATGATGGAACAGGCGAGGAAAGCAGGCCATGTTTGCTCTACGTGAACTGCCGGGAATCGGGGAATTGTGGATCGTTTGTATATATGTGTGTAGATATATACAGGTGTGTGTAGGTGTGGTTAGAGAGTCAACGTTTGTTGTGTCTGCTATTTGTTGTTTAGTTGTACACTATACACTATATATGTATATATATTTATGCATTTTTTATCTCACATCTCGCAGGGTGTTACCGCAGCGGGTTAAACAATTTGATTACACCAACCATATACATGTATGTGTACGTACATATCTGTGATTTATGACCCAAGCGTGATTTAATTGGAGTATTATAAATTTGTTGACTCTTCGGTTGCAATTGCTGTGGCCTTCTTTCGATTAAATTGTATATTTGATAGCCCCATTCTCGATCCAGTTTGTATGTTGTTTTGTTTGTATTTCGTTATTTTTGTTGCACTATTTAAATATATTTCAATTTGTCACTCTATCCACATAGAGCGGTTATATATGTATATATACTGAGTTATCGGCAATTTCGATTGCTTGTTACCTTGGCCACTTATCGTTTTGTATTTCTTTTTCAAATTGATTAGATTTATGGCAAATTTGTTTGTGTTTGTTAGTGAGTGTTGAGCCGTAAAATTAAAGAAATCTTGTGAATGGATTGAGGTTTAAAACTCTTTATTGAATAGTGACATTTGACTATTATTTCTTTCACTTGAGAACTGACCTAATGAAAATAAATAAATCTAATGTTGTAAGCAATTTACTTAAACTTTATTTAAATCCATTCTCAATATTTCTCATTTAAAAGATGTCTCATTAAGGGGTAGAAATATATCTCATCATAAAGCTTTAAAACTGTAACTATAAATATATTTTAATATATTTTAAACTTTACGCTTCAATCGTTTAACAAACATTTAACCAATTTAACACTTTCTATAGAATTTCTATTCCGCCAAATCAAAAGTCTACATTTATTTAAAAAGCTAAATAAACAAACTTTTCAATTCACACTTGAGTAAATAAAATAGAAAATTGCACTCCATTTCAGAGACAACATTTTTGACAAATATATATTTCATGGTCAAGGTTTAACAAAAGTTGAAAAATTATTTAAACTAAAACTTCAAAAGCAATTTAATTTCATGTTGGTCAATTGAACTTTGCCTAAACTACCAGCAAATTTGAAATGAAAATTTCCTTTGCATCTGATACAAAGAAAAACTTTCTCCAGTTCTAACTCAAAAGTCTGAATTTTGTTTAGACTAATTATTCACAGCGTGAATTTCTAACGAAAAAAAAACTAAGTTTGGATGACTCATCAGTCAGTTTGCTTGGTGGTGACTGTTGGGTGCCTTTTAGAATTTCGCCTTTTTATCGTTTATCTCTTATCGTTTTGTGAAATGCTTAATTGTTTTCTATTTATGCGGGGGGCTTTTCATTGTTTGGTCAAAAGCTTTAGGGTAAATGCCTTGAAACGTAATCAAAGCCTCGACCCGTTGCCAATTAGCTGTCTTCAACTTGTCGCTTCCTCCACTCTATACCCTGTGCTCTCAGTTGTCCTAATTTTTTATGTAAGAAAGATTATTTCCATAATTAGCATTAATGTCTTTATGCTAGTCTAGTCAAAGGGCAGAAAGACCTCGAAAGCAAACAGTCTTCAAAACAAAACGAATTCTATATAGTTAGCCAATGTTAAGCCAAGGAAATTCTATTCAAAATAATTATAAAAACACAGGGTATCCCCATGTCTATGCCAGAGTTAAAGGTAGACCAACTTTTTTTAACTTTAGCTTTTTATCAGTTTTCAAATTTTGTGCTATTTTTTTTTCCACTGCATATCTAGATAAGATCAAAAGGCAATATTGTCTATAACGAATCATAAATAGAGGCAAATGTGAAAAATTCAAATACAATGTTTTCCCTCCACTTCTGTTTGATTCGCTTTGAAAAATTGCAAAAAAAAAAAGCAACAACAATACAAACAAAAACAAGAGAGAGCCCGGCAAGTCACGAGTCACTCATTTATATTAATTTATTGACATTTCGTAGCCAGTTATCAGAGAAACTTTTTCTATATACCCTTTCAAAAAGTAGATTAGTTAATGCGAAAAGTAGTCAAATTTTAGCTGGGTAGTAGGCGATCGGAGAAAGATGAAGATAAAGAACAAATGTACCCAAAAGTATGCAATAGAAACGGAAAATTCATTTACTCTTTGGACACAGTATGAAAAGAAATCGTTTTGTCTTGTTGATAGTGGATAGTTTATTCTCTGACGATCCTAATGAAAGGGTATTGAAAAATTTGTCTGTTTTTCTTGACTCTTCGCTTATTTCACTGTGTGTTGCATTGTTTCTCTGTCTTTTGCAATTTGTGCAAAGAATGGCTAAGAATAGGAGCAGTATAATAATGATGATTGTGACTTTAGTTGATTGGTTTTGATTTCGTTTTACAACAATAATAATCACTCTGTTTATGAAACTGTCATAATTCGTACTTTGTTTTTAGCTGCAGTTACTCAATTCATTGATCGTTTTAGTATTTTATGGGTATTTTTCAAGGAAATGTGCCTTTTGATAAGCACCGTGAAGCAATGTGAAATTTTATGAAATAAATATTTCAATAGGAAAACGTCTATAAACAGACCCTATCTATGATATATATTTGATTAAAGTATTACTGAAGAAACTTAATTTCATGTGTGTGGAAATTACAACAAATCGAATGTCATCAGTTACTTTTAATCAACCTAATGACAGAATGTATGGTATTCCGATATATGAGGACATACAAATGTACCTACATATAAATATCAGTAAAGAATATCAAACACTCGAGTTTTATTCATTCTTTTCATTTGTTTTTCTACGAAATGGTTTTAATGTCGTCTGATTAGATATCACAGTATGAAAGAATGGCCCAAGGCAATTTCCCTACCGTTCATTTTTCACAGTGGCTTAAATTAGAATATAGTTCAAATATTGGACAATCGTTAAATTGATAGTGACTTTCACTAATTTGCTCATACACATTATTCGGGTGATTCAGTTAATGCCAATGCCATAACATACCAATCGCCCCCTGCACTGATAATGGCTAATGCTTTTCACTTTTTAACAACAAATCACTTAAAGCACCACACACGCGAACCGAGCATGAAACCATTAGCCAGTGAACTGAGTACGAACCGCCACTGAACCACCGAACCACCATCAACCACAGTAACAACAACAACAACAACAGCAACGAAATGCGAAACCAATCACAATCATACAATTATTATGCAAACAATTTGACGTGCCATTTCCGTTTTGTAAGAAAAAATTAACTTGAAACGGAATTATCATATTTTTTGAGCACGTTACGATTTCCGTTCCATTTGCAAAACGGTGATCGGTTACACTAGGAAATCAAAGCAATTTGCAACTGAATCACAGCAAGATTGTTATGATGATGCACTGAATGATATTGGTTGGTTCCGATCCGTAGCGCACTTCCCGTACACCTGTGTTTCGCCGTGGAAGCTGATAACTCGACTAATTTAACGCGGCCAATTTAAATTGGCAATTTGCTCGGCAAGCGGCATGCGGCAACGTTAACGCTGGCAGAACAAGTGTCTGGCTATATCGGTGTGTGTGTGTGGGTGTGTGTGAGTGTGTGTTTCTGTATGGTTGTATGGTTATCGGTATCAGTTGAAGTGCCCGCCTAACTCTTCTTATCTACGGCCAAAGTGTGGGGCAGGCAAGGCGTCATTGTTTGGAACTCAAGACGGGAGTTTTCAGTTTCTTTTTCTTTACAATGACAATTTTCACTAGTGTTATCAGCTCTCACTTGATTAAATTAAGTCTTGATTTTTCACAAACCTCAATTGAACTGAGTTTTTCCCAACAATATAAACACACATTCTATGTATTAATATTATTACTCCATTTATTTTTTATCATTTGAAAATTATGAGAAAATGAATGAGAAATTCTCCTACAAACTTTTGAATTCACATACTATTCCATGACGTATTCATTAAATGTATCGAATTTATTTAGTACTATATTGGCCAATTCGATTTGCACGCCTAAAACAGGTGATTTCCCGTATTATAAAGAATCGACACACATACTTTTAGATAATAGAAAATATAGAAAATCGAAGTTATTCGGAAAAAACTTCTAGAGGTTAAGTAAGGATATTTAATGACTGCTCTGAAAAAAAAGGTATAACCCCATTGACCAACAAGTGAAGCCCTTTGAAATTCAATTTAATAGAGTTGATATACATAATTATTTTATAAAGCGTCTAAAAGTAGGCTATTCAATAGCAATAGCTTAGCTCTTTTAGCTTGAATACAAACAAACAAATACCTTCTTAAAGATTGTTTTATTTTGGAGCTATAAATTGAGTCATGTATAGTTCAAAAGATTTGCTATTCGGAATCAGTCCTTCTACCTTCTACATATCTCAGCTGTATCTAGGATCACTCATAAAAGTCGTTTAGGAAAACTTACCAAGTTATGACTCGTTTTAATTAAGAAATTTACAGCATAAATTATTAATTTTTTGCAGTTAAAACAACTGACTGTTCATGACTCCCGTTTTTGTTGAGAAATTAAGTTAAATTATATTTGTTTTCGGAATTTGTTTAAAGAAAAGCCTCTTGTTAGCAGGCTTTATGATTTTGTTAGTAGATACTTATATCAGCTTTGGACAGGGAGCTAACAGCACATCCTTTTCCATGAAGGAGTCAAAAACCAAAACATACTTCAAGGCTTAAAATTGACTTGGATTTCATGACTTTTACTTGACTGCATTTTTCATTCAACTTTTACTATAAGGCAAACGAGCTGAGTTCATGAAAATGATTGCTTTTTTTTCCGCCTAGAACAAATCTTAACAAACATGAAAATAATTAGCTGTATTAGAATTTTGAATCTTTAGCTAGAACAATTAAAAGAAAATCGAATTAAAATATGCCTGATAATTGTTTTGCGCACAGTTTAGTCTTTTAGATGGAATATTTTCAGGAGTTTTCTGTCTTGAGTACCTACCTACTTGCATTCAATCCGTCATTATCTTCTTTCTGATTCCTCTTTGGCAAATGAATGGGGCAATTGCTTTGAAAAACTCTCTGGGGGCTTTAACTGAAGATTCTGGCGCATAAATTAACTTTCGGCAGATACAACAAAGAGCAAGATGCAAAAAAAGAGAGAGAGGAGAAAAGGAGGAAAAAATAAAGAAAAACGCCCGAGCACAGAGTAAAAAAATTATTCATTATGTCTAAAATGCGTAACTAAAGTAATTTTGCAAGGGAACATCCAACCTTCTGTCTCTCTCTCTCTCTCTCTCAATCTCTCTATCTTTTTCTTTCCTTGAAACACTTCTCTACTCACCAAGTTTGTGTGTATGTACGTGCTTACATGCGACGTCGACGTCGACAATTTTAACTTGTCTTAGCTGCCGGTTACGCCCAAAAGTATGCACGTGTTACGACATTGTCGTTTGATTAAACTTGTTAACATACACACATGCACACACTCACACACACACTTACGTAGAAACTTTATACCACCTTTCGGCGTAATCCACAAAAACTTTGCCCATACACACTTTAAAGCCAAAAATTTATTTGCCTTTAAAATGCTATATATATACATATATATTAACTTTGACATAACTTTTGGGACATCGAGGCTAGATTATTTCCTGTATTGACAGGAATTTCTCATTGTTAATATATACTCACACACATATTATTTACATACATTTATCTATATGGTTATATATAATCTGATTAACCAAGCCAAGTCTCAACAAATTCCCACAGGCGGTCAATAATTTATGCAATGGCATTTCAGCCAACATTCCTGGCCATATGCCAAAAGGTGTTTGATATATTTAGATTTCGATTTGCATAGCTGTGTGTATTTGCCAATGTATTATGTGTGTGTGTGTGTGTGTGTTTTGTGTGTATATTTGTGGTCCTAATTATTGCCATTTGTATTTATTGTATTTTGGAGAATTTGCTTAGTGTGAAATTTCAACAACATTTATTTGAATTTGATTAGATTTCGGTTAATTACCATCGACGCTCTTTGGTATGTCCATTTTGTGGTTACTAATTGATGACTCCTGTAGCCAATGATTCATTCGCAAATACATTCTATTGCTAAACAAGAGACAGACGATCTAAAAAAAACTTGCAGTCAATTTGAACCGAAATCCCTTGTTAAACTTACTTTGTATCCAGACTTAGACTAGGTAACAGAAGTGACTTAGGACTTCGAAGTCGATTCTTAAATGTTCTTAAATGTTCTTGTGTTTGTCAAAATAATATTTAACATCAATTCGTTTTAGACGGTTATTCTTTCCCTAAGTTTTTCATAAACTCTGACGAAATATTGACATTATAAACCATAAATATGAGGAAATAATTTAACGAATTCTCAAAAAGAGTGAAGGTAAAGGAAGAACAAACTCAATCGCCAACTCTTTGCGCCAGGACCTCTACGACTGTAAAATTGTATAAGCTGCTCTTTTGCCTTATAAAACTTACATTCTAGACCCATTTCAAATTGCATTTATTAGCCAAACTCAGTGGTTGGTCTACAAAAAGTAAAAGCACTATAAAGTCAAGCCTTTGAAGAGCCTTCCACATTTGAAAACGCCCACCAAAAAAAAAAAAAAACACCAAACCAAACAGAGAAACGCCAAAAAAAAATGGGGAAAAAAATATGGAAAAACAATTTGAGAGTTGACAAAGAAAACGCGAGTGAGTGAGTGAGTGAGTGAGTGGAGCCTTGGTGAGCGGCAGTTATGTGCCTTTGTTTTATGAGCGTCCACGCTTGGAGCCCATGATTGATGGCGCTACACAAAACGATGCTGCTGAAGCCCCTCCATTCCATCTACTATACGGTTCTGTCCTGTTCTGTTCTGGTTCCTGGTTCCGTGAACGCCTCTTTTAGTAGATTTTCAAATTGCTTTTTCACGCTGACAGTTTACGATTTTTGTAGTAGTAGTTGTAGTAGTGTTAGAGGTCCACGATACGGTGGAATGGCTGGCGGCAGTTATTCAAATGCAAACGACAGCTGTCAAAATGGGTTTTAGCTAAAAAAAAAAGAACCTTCGAATAAAATTCACTTCATCTCATTCCACTTTCGCCCTTCTTTTTTTTTTGCAGAAAACTGTTGGAAACGATGGGCCAAATGTCAATGAGTGAGTGAAGGAACAACAACAACAACAACAACAACAAGAGCTAACAATCAAAACTATCGCCCATGTTCTATTCATATCGTTGGGCCAATGATAAGACGACGGTCGAGCCAGGCGGTAGCAGAAGGCGCAGCAGCAGCAGTTGAAATCCAGTGAACGGGAGACAAACCCTAAAAGCCAAGTCAATGTCGAAACTGGCAATTGTTGTTGTTGTCAGGTTCTCAGCAAAATTGCTGCTGTTGCTGCTACTCTCGTCGTCTTGGATAGCGGTGGCAGAAGCCGAAGCCGAAGCTCAACCCCAAACCCAACGTGACCATGCGGAACAAAAGTTTTCTTTGCCCGCCGTACCGATGCCGCCACCACCGCCATTTCCCGCGGCCAAGCACAATTTTGCCTTGAATGCCTTTGCCAGTGGCCAGATGTCCAGCTCTAGTTCAAGTTCCTCCAGCGGCTCGACCTCCAGTGGGTCGAGTTCTGCCTCCGGTTGCGGAGGCCTGCTCAAATCCCGCCATGGCCACATTCAGACTCCGAATTTTCCGCATCGTTTTGCCACGCCCATCGAGTGCATTTGGATAATTGATGCCTCGGATTTGCCAGCCACTGCCCAGGGCAATGTGTCCATAGTGATCTATCTGACACAACTCTATGTGCTCGGTGGTCTTAAATTCACCGAGTATATGTATTATTCAGACGATTTCAAGGTGCCAGCCCATCGAGTCTTCACCCTTAACGAGGACGATGTGACCCAAGTGACTTGGGTGCAATTCAATAGTCAATATCTCGAGATACGCTTCACCATGGCCAGTCTGGATGGTACCCACTTGAGGGCTCTGGATCGCCTATTGGATGTCTACGGTTTCAATATAACCTACGAGGTGCAGCACGATGTCAAGACGAACCAGTGCAATACCCTGCAATGTCGTTTCCTGGGAGATTGTTTTGCCAGTTCGGATTACAGGTGAGTGTGGCCAACTATAAAAATGTTTCTATTCCCCAGTTGTAGCTTTTGCTTATTAGTTATTTGTTTCGATTTAACTGCACTTGCCCTTAAAATTACCTTACCTGATGCCTGGGGAATTATTAGCACTGCTTACGCAGGCCGTCGTTCATATATAAGTCATGCTGAGTTCCCTTTGCCATAAAAACGCCAAGGACAACGAACAGGCAATGCCCCAGTGGAGATTGAGCACCTGCGTCCGGAACACTACGCATATTTAAGCATGGCCAAAAAACTTTTGTCGACCTTTTGCGAACACATTCGAAATGAAACAAACCCAAAGGGGGGTGGCCAGGGACTGGGGGAGAAAGTGAAACAACGGCGGCAGCGAAGTGATTTCAAAATTGAGTTTTCTTTCTCTACACTCTCTCAGTTCAGTTTTAGTTCCGTTGCGTTTTCGGTTCGTTCTAAACTGGGCCAACACACAAAAATCACTGCCAGCTAACCATGCAAACTGTTAAATGTTTGCATATCAATCTTTTCTCTCCCTCAGCCTCCTCTGCCTCCTCTGTTACTTTCTCTCTTCTTCTCGTCAGGCAAATGGCTGAAAAACAGTTACGGGTTGAAGCCCGAAAGTTCGAGAGGCTTTCAAGCCTAACCCAAGTGGGAGCAATACATTTTGCAATGTTTCACTAACAGCACCAGCAGTTCCCAAATCTCCAGCGCTAAACAATGAAAGGCACTGCCAACACTTTTAAGACCAGAAAACAGAAAAAAAAGAGAAAAGAGAAAAGGTGAAAGAAAATTGCACAACAATTTCCACATGTGCCGAAAGTCAATGGTAAATAGAGGCACACACCCTTGATGCATGGTGCCGGATGCCCAAAACCGAAATGGAAACGAATCTTATGAATAAGCCGAGCAATTGAATTTGACATGCAGTGCGCCATCATGGCGAAAGCATGAGGTTCTATATTGAGTTAGGTTCAGGTACAGGTTCAGGTCCAGGTCCAGGACTACGACAAGATCTTGACAGCTTGGCTGTGTGTTTGATTGATGGATGGATGGAAACGGTTGGCGTCATCTTGACAACCGAAAATAATATTAACAGAAGTAAACAAACCTGCTCAAGCAGACATACCTACTACTTGTTTTTTATGGCACTCTTAATTAGCAAGCAAAACTAAATTAAGCAATCTGGAGAATCAACAAGATTGATTAAAGCATAATTTGTGTAATTTAAGTTCTCAAAAGTATGCTAGGAAAAATGAACTGCCAAAGTGGATGCTAAATGGCGTTTCACTGGTATGTAAAGAGATGCAATAAGGAGCAGATATGAAAATATTGGAAAGAACTGTGTTAACTTAATGGATCCTCAAGTCCAGCCATAATTTCGGATTAGATCAAAAACCCAATTAAATTTCCTTTACAATGATTTAAATAAAGAAACTGCCTTCTTTTTAACAGTTAAAGGTTAAATATATTTTACAAGACATTTAAAACAAATCTTTCTTAAAATAAGCAAATGAAAAAGAGATTTACTTTGAAGTACAATGCCAACTTAATTAGCATGATAAACAAAACAAATCGAAAAGATTTTCAATTGTTAACTAATTACACAATTAAACGCCTACAAATTGACATTTTAAAGGCAATTAGTAGTAGCATCACAGGGTATTGAGGGGGGCTGGTTTGTAATACAATAGAAGAAACAAATCAATTGTTTTTGCCCTCGGGGGATGGCTGGGGGGAGGCTGATGACATGGTTGGTGGGGGGAAGATTTATGCGGCTGATTTTGGGCAAGAAAGAACTTTTTGACAGCGACAGCGTCCGAAAGGAAAAAGTTGCAACTTTCAAGCGGCCTTCTTAGCATAATTAACATTAATTGGATGGCCTAAGGCCGCGTATATTTGCCTGGCTAATTGAATATTAATATTAATGTCGAAATGAAAGTGAAATGTGTTGCTGCCACAGCGACGCAGCGATGGTACCCAAAAATTTAATATAATAGTGACAGCTTTTGATGGCTTTGTTCGAGGGACTCAGATACAGAATATGGGGCACAAATTGACCTGACCTGCCACCGTGCTTCTTGGCTAATATAATTTCCTTCTTTCCACGTATTTGAGCGTTGCTGTAACTGTAACTTAATTACCAACTAGAGGCAAATGAGGAGCAACCTTGTCGCGGCTCTCATTCTACGTGCCTTAGATAAACAGCTGCGGAAAGCAAAATATCCTCCAAGCACGTCTGAATAGCAAGTGGCAACCGTGTACGGGTTCATCTCATCAGATAGGCAGAGGCATAGGAAGGGCGGAATCAACGGTGGTTTGGTGGTTGTCAACTGACTTTAGCCGCTTTCCCTTTTGAGTTAGTTTCTGCTAAATATAAACAACAACGATACATTCATGTTTCCTGTCAACTGCTCCTCAGCCCCAACATCATCTCAAGTCAGACCCCGCCTCCAGCCAATCTTTCACATGCCACACACACACACACACACCCATCCCAAGCCCATTTGGGTTTTATGTTCCCCACTTTGTCTCATCTCGTCGTCGCCTTTTGTTAACAGAAATGTGCGAGAAAATGCATAACATTTGAAAATGCTTAATAGAAGATAAGAGACAGTCGGGCAGGGGCAAGTCACACAGTGCGTATACTTGACAATTTTTTGTTTATTAATTTTCCCTTTTTTTGCTTACCCTCTCTGCTTTGTCATGCTTGAAGTACTGCCATTTGTGTTTGTGTGTGTGTGTAACTGTGTGTATTTTTAATAAGCAGCCTGAAATGAGAGGACGAATAATAAAAGGGGGAAGTAAAGTCAACGTGTCAAGTCTGAGAAGTCTAAAATTAAAGCTTCTCATTGTTAAAAAAGTGACTGCTCCGTCTAACACTTGTTAAAAGGGAAAATCAGCTTAAGACAACTGATTCAGAATTTTTCAATGGAACAGAATTGTTTTGTCAACATTTTAAAGCCAAAGATATTAATTGTTTAAATTCGCAATAAAGACAAATAAGAACTGTATCTTCAATTCGAAGAAAGTAAATATCCTAGGGTATCGAACTCGCTCAGTGGAAGGGTGATTTCTATGTTACTCATCTCCCCAATTTGTATAGTTTCCAATCGATTTTACTAAATACTTTAGACTCTACTACGGTATAGTTGCACAGATGCATCGGATTGGCTGTCTTAACAAGGCCAATTAGAGCCATTTTGATTCAATTGCAAAAATGAGGGACTCTTGGCAATACCTTCTACATCTATGGATGAGGAGACTCATCATCTTACACAAGAAAGGTAAATGGGGGAAACTTTAAGTATGGATCTCAAAATAGGCAAACCACAACAAGGTCAGTCACTCTGACCATAAGCGTTATTAACTATAAAGGGCAGAGCCTACCCTGCAGATAATTCCAGTCAATAGTTTGTTTGTGCAACAAAGGAAGAGTATTACCGCAGGATTCACTTTTTATCCGAGTGTTGGCAAAATCGGCAAGTAACTTTGGCAGGATACACCAAAAAAAAAAACCAACAAAAACCAAAAACAATTGGGAGCCAGCCAGATGGAAGTCTGTGTTTTTTATGGCCTGTTCTTGGTTTTAATTTCAATTTGCTGCATTTTCGCAAAAGTTCTCATATTTATTGCCTGCAAAAGGGAAGTTCATCAATTTGGTTTGCCAGTGAAAATCTGTTGCACTTCACCATAAAAAAACAAAAACAAAAGCAACTATAACATGCGGAAAAGCATCAAACCCAACCAATTTATGTTTAAATATTTTTTATGGTTTTTAAACCATTTTGGTTTGGGTCTTTGGTTGGCGCTGTTTTGTGTTTTCTTTCATTTACATTTTCATTTTTGTTGTATTTTTTTCCCCCCTGTTTGGGGGTTTTGCAGCGTTTGTCTGTATTTTCATTAAGAAATGTTTAATTGAAAAAGTTTTACCCTTTTATTGGGTGGTGGGGGGTGTTTGGGGCTCTACGCATCAAAAAAGGGGGTAGATTTTCTTCTCTGTTTGGTTTATTGAACTGATGGCTGTGTCTGTTTTATTGAAGCAAATTTTTAAGAATTTTTCACATTTAATTGGTGGAAAAACTTTTTTAATTGCAGCTTTAAAAATATGCGTTAACATAAAAATTACTTGAATGAAGCTCTTAATAAAGGGGTTGAAACAATTAAAAAACTCTAATTTGATACAGGAAAAATTTCATAAATTGTGGATGGAACAAACTTTCCTCATATGAAAAGCTTTCTCCTAAAGGTCACACGATAGAAAATGCAAATTTACCAAACATAATTAGAATGGAGTATAAAAAAGTCTATTAATAGCTGGCAGGATAACTTTGGCTACATAGATAGCACAGGAAGAAAAAGTTATGATATGATGAGTCTAATTATTTTATACGTCCTTACCTTAACAATATGGAGGACGTCTGAGATTTAATAGAAAATTTATATACTTTTGGATACTCCTTGTTCAGTAACAATGTTGACCTAATGAATACAATAATGAATAATTATTTAAACTTTATAAACAAGACGCAAATGATCCAATAACAATTGATTCTATATAGTTTTATTATCTATTCATTTGAAATTTGGTTAAAAACTAGTGAGGTTTAGTTGAATTGTGTCGCTGCACTGATAAATCTTCAAATTGGATCGATTGATTAATATTTACTACGTAGAATATGTCACAATTTGCACACGTCTGGTTGGTGCAACACTCGTACAAGTACATGATGTGATCCATCAGCCTGTTAGGTTTATGCGATATGCCAGTTCTAGTCACACATATGTTAGCCAAAAATCCCGACAACCTGTCAAAGTCAAACCCCAACCTCTTTTTGGGGTGTTTCGACAATCAGTAAACAAGCAGCTCGAAGTTAGGCCACATTCAGGCGGCAAATTGTGTGTGTATGCCACATAACGCACCCAGTGGCAAATGAACGGGGAGGGAGGGGGGAGGACTATGGAGGGGGACCCAGCAGCAATCAATGTGCGTTGCCGTTGGCTGTGAATCAACGTCGTATACAGGCTTTAATAACAAAAAGAGTAGCTGCTGCAAGTTGAGCAAACAAAATGCCAGCACCAAATGAGATCAGGTTCAGAGCGAGGACAAATAAGTGTAGGGATAGGAGGATAAGCAGAACGTCAAAAAGGGGGCGGGGCGGTGTCTGATGTCGTTGCATGTGCAATGAGCCCGGTGCCACATGGCCACATGGCGTGTCATGAGTTTGGTAACTGTGTCAGTGTCATTCTTCTACAGTGTAACACAGAGGAAGGACGCAGCGTATTCTTCTTCCTGACCTCTTGTGGGTGTGTGTTTGTATGTGTGTGTGTATATATGGGTGTATTGTCTGTCTTGTCAAACATTGTCATTTATCCAAAAAGTTGACGAGGAGGCCAGAAGCTTTGCATATTGCAATTAAGTTTTGTTTGGTTCCAGAAAAATCATTCATTCCTTTTTATACCCTGTCAGAGTGCAGTAAATTTAACCAAGGTTTGACAACAAACAAACGTCAATACAAATTTGAGGAGTTTTTCTAACTCAATCGACATCAACGTATCATCTAAACACGCAAACGAGCAAAGCTATGAGAATGAGGACCACTCTAGCTCAGGTGGATATAAATTATAAACAACAACTTAGTTAATAGGACCCGTGTCCTTCGTCACATCATCAGCATCATCTCCCGTTCAATTAAAAGTTTAAACATCGACTTTTACATTTTTAATTTTCCTGTCTTCTTATAAAGTTACTTTCAAAATTTTTTTTTTTCACGTAACTTTTCCTGTATGCTTCATAATTGGCTGCGGTTGTTCCTGCAACAATTCGGAATGTTTTTCTTGAAAATAAAATAATAAATGCTTTTAATTTCCTCACGAAAATTAATTTCTATTCATATAGAAACAAAACGAAAAAAAAATCATTGCCACTGGCAGAGAGAAAAGCCCATTAAAATGCAAAAATAAAAATATATTTATATAAACACAATTTTATTTTACGACTCTGGCAGCGATAAAAAGGCAGCCGCAAGGCAATCTCCCATCTCGCCAAACCTCTTCCTGCAGCCCCCTCGCCACCCCCCAACCGACCATTCGTTCAATTGTTACCCTTTTTACACATGAGGCCATCAAATTTAATAGCATTTAATTTGATTGCATTAGGTAGAAATAGGTAAGAAAAAATAACTGCCAACGTTTGAAAGGTTTTTTTTCTGCACGCTTTTTGTACCGGGAGGTTATTTTTTATTTCTTTGTTGCATATGCCAAGGGGCAGGGCAGGCAGCAACGCACAAAAAAAAACCAATTTGTTGAAATTTGTTAAAACTTTTATTTGTTGAATTGTGGCTGCTGATGTTCGCTAAACTAAAGACCGCTTCATTGATTGTTTGCGTTTACTTAAATGGATTTCTTTTGTTACCAAAATTAATTGATCAAATGCAATATTTGCTGATGTTATTTATGAAATTTTAATTGATATAAAGTAAAAAAAATGAGCGAAATAGAATGAAATCTATTATGCCAAATATTTCATATTAGAGATAACATTTTCACATTCAAACCCACAGAAACAACATTACCTTTTCAGAATCTTTTCTCCATATTTTTGTCTCGATTTTTTTTTCATATACTATATACATTAGTGTTGGGTAAACATTGCTCAATTTGGTGAACATGTTCACTTGTTCTTTTTTTCGAAGTGAGTCGACTCGCTCACTTTGCTCAGTTGCTCATTCACATTGCTCAGTTACTCACTGTTCATGAACAGCTCAAAGCTAGTGAGTGTTGAAAAACAGCTGAGCAAAAGAGCATGTGAGCAAAAAGAGCAAGTTAACAATAGTGAGCAAGTGAGCAAAAAAGAACAAGTGAGCAATAAAGAACAAGTGAGCAAAAAAGAGCAAGTGAGTAATAAAGAACAATTCGAGAGGAACATGTTCAGTTGCTCAGTTTAAGGAACAACTCTTTTTTGTTCACTCACTCATGAGCAACCCAACACTAATATACATATACATATATATATAAACGAAAGAGCTAAAAGAAAAAATCTCGTATAATTATATCTGTTGGCCAATTTCTCGGCCATAATAATAATCTGCTACTAGGTTGGATTCGATGAATCAAAACTTCCCTTGCCACAATCTTCCCGAAACAGATTAGACGCCGTTAGTAGTTTTCCATTTATTTTTGCGTCCGTCGCATTCGAGTTCTCTTGGTACAGTAAATTCTTCAATTCTTATATGCTACGAGAGAGAGTAATACAAAGTAAAATGTAAAGGGAAACGCAAGAAGAGAGCCAACAGTGATGCTAGATTAAACTCTCTTTGAGCTTGCGATATATCGATAGTTTAGCTATTTAACCCAATGGTTAATATTTCAGAATAATTAAATTAATGAATGTAAATTCAGGAGTTTCCCTCCAACAATATCTTTAAATGAAAGCAGTGAAAAATTATACCATAGTTATTTTGTGATGGACTTTACTTTCTAATATGATCATCCACATACAATGAAATTTCTCTGGGGTTTCGTTGCAGACGTCATGGGTTTCGACTTCATATCGACTTCAATCCTTTGTAGTTCAGATTTAAAGACTTAAAGCCGGTTCTAGACAAATTCTTAGAGAGACCCGTTTTTCACTAAAATTTAATGCAGCCATTTAGGCAAGATTCGTAACTAGTACATATATATTTATATGTGTGTATGCGTACATATACATATATGCTCTAGAACTGGCCGCTTTCTCATATTTTGTAGCCATGCACTTTGGCTTTTTGACAAAAACTGTGAGACGCTGCAATGGTCCCAGCTAACCCCCAGGAGAGTCTCATACCAAAGACGAAGTTCCCTCCTTTTGACTTCGATTCAAACAATTTTTTAGATCAAAAGTCTCATTTTATTGAGAGAGAATGTTGGCGACTGTTATGACAAGTATGTACATATGTATGTGTGTATATATTATACATGTGAATTTGCTTCTATGTATTAAAGTTATTAGTTTTTCTTTGCTGTTCTCTTTCCAAAAGTGCAGTGAAGCATCTTGCGACGACTGTCGAGCACTTTTCGTGTCGGACAATTCTGAATTTTTGCAGATTTGGTTTTTGGCAAGCAATTTTAATTGTTCTGCATTTGAGAACTGAATGAATTTCAAATGTCGTTTCGACAATGCAAACAATCTCTCCCTGTCCACCTTTGTTCTCATATTTAATTTTTATTTTCCACAAAAGACCTAGAGGCAAAAACAATTTCAAATCAGAGAAGAAAAAATGTAAATTTTTTATCCACTATATATGTATTTACTTGTTTGGTAAAAAAAAAAACTTAAACTTTCCAGGCCCACATGTCGCCAAAAAATATACCAAAATATGCAAAAAACTAAAGCGAACTAAAAGATGAAAAAGCTTGCAACATGAGCAGAAAACAGCTGCAGGTGATTCTCAGCGATTCGTAAAATATGCAGATCCCTGTTCCTGTTCCTGTTTCAGGTATATGCAAACTAGGGCCTTGGGTGTGCCGCAGTATAAAAAAAAAAAAACAAAGCGAAAATAGAAGCAAAGGTTCTGGTCTACTTCAGTAGTTCGGTATACTCGATACCCTGGCAAATTTGAGTTTTAACCTATCATGTCCCCTGGTGTTGCCTGACGAAATATGGTAAAAATGAAGGCTCAGGTGTTAAGCTGAGTGAAGCACAAAAAGAAATAAGCTTGAATTGCAGAATATGATTGGTCAATGTTTTTTTTTCTCAAGCTTTCGAATAAACAGAATTGAAGCCATTTTGAGGACTAAAACTAATTGGTAAATACAACTAGTTAAAGCGTTTTAACTTTATTTGTTTAACGCTTTTCCTTTTTTATCATGGATTTATATTTTGCGAGTATCATTTAAACTTACTCTAGGAAATATTTCCTGTTTCTGGTGCATTTTCAAATGCATTTATTTTGATATCTACATTTTGGGCATTCATATAGGCAAAAACTTCCGTCACAGAAGGTCCAACAAGGCACTGGCAAGGACAATTGATAATAGCAAGTAGTAACGACCCGCAAGTCGAGCAGCTGTCTGAACACAGAGCCAGGCAATTAATTTCCGCATAACAATGACCCAATTGCACAGATAATATGCTATATATATACATACATATATGTATATTCAGACGCCAAATAAGTACAGTAGGTCAATCTGTGAGCTTCACAAAGGGATCATCGGCATTCAACTTAAGCATTGTATACATAAATTACCATATAGAAACCGCAGCTAGTGCATTGCCAATCGCTGAGATTAAAGTTGGCTATATTTCACACTTGATTTATAGCCTACAATTATAAACAGCCAACAAAAATTGAAGCAATTTCTTCATCTTGAAATTTATTGCTTGTCCAACTCATCAAAAGGCCCAGTCGGTAAGCAAATTGCCATGAAAATCCCAAATAAAAGTTAAAAAACAAAATGATGTGCGCATATAAAAATTGTCCGAATTGTTTATACTCTAATAGTCCTCGTAAAAATCATTATTAAAGCGTTTTGACTTGATTGGACTAATGAACAAAATGAAACTAGCTCTGATTATGATAATGTTAATTAATAATTAATGGCAGTTTTTCACTTTCCAAACAATGTGCAATACCTTGTGAGAGAGTATCAAATGAAAAAAAGTTTTTCCTGTCACTTTTTGAACGGTTTTCTTTTTTGTTGGACCCCTGGGCACGTTTTGGTTTTTTTGTTTTTGTCAAAGTTTTGTCATTCTGAAGCTAGAAACTTTTTCGTTTTGCTTTGCCTTTTTATTGCTTGTGGCATACTTGACGTATACTTAACATGTATTAAACACACATGTACAAATTACTTATGTATGTATATGTAAGCATAGATATACGTACATATGCTAAGAAATAGAGATAAGTGGAAACCAAATGGTGTTAATAACTTATCAATTAGATTTTTTTTTCATATATAAACTTTGATCTCTGACATGTTTCTAGTAATTACCCATCACATTAAAACTAAGAGAGATTTTAGTACGAAAAAAAAATGAATTGAATGTGAATTCAGAGGAAAATTAAACAGACAACAACAACAAAAGAAGAAAATGAATATTCTGGGAAATTTGAATTAAAGCTTCTATCTCGTTGACACACGAGTGATATACAAATTTTTCTAAAAATTAATTTCTGTTGACATGTGTCAACGAGGCATGACAAACAAATAACAACATCACCAAAAGCGACAACAACAACAACAACAACATTAGCAATAGCAACATCAACAACAACAACAATCACCGACTACAATTGCTATTGTAGCTGAAATAACGAGCGACAGGCGTAAAACAAATGGCAAAGGATGCGCAATTATTTTGAACAAATGGTTGCAGCAACCTTTTTTTTCCCCCAGTCACTTCCCATCTCCGCCCCTGCCCCGCCCCTCCAGACTGAACACTTGGGTTGCCAATTAAATTGTCAAACAAAAAACTGTGTAAACGTGAATTAATTTCTGTGATTTTAAATGGTTCAACGATAAATTTGCTATTCGAGTATGACATTTGAAATTGTTTTGGTTAATTAAAGGCCAAGCAGCCCATTGATAAACGGACCAGAAATTGTAATTATTTTTTTTTTATCTAGGTGAATGAATTTTAATTTAATTTCAATCACAAACAAAGTGAAAAAAAACTTAATATAATCCAAACTACTCTAGAAATAGACGAACTGCTCTATAGTTAAAATGGTCATTGCAATCTAGAACCATTTTTTGTCTAGGTATAGAGTTTAATATAAAGACCATGTATCCGTTTTTAGTTAACTTTACTGGTAATGTTAACAAAGTGTCCCTGTGATACAGTAAATTTAAAAATGTGTAAAACCTTTGCGTAAGGAAAGCCTTCATTACTTTTCTTTTAATATAATTTTATGGGCTCTCCCTTTTGGAGCTTTTGCCACCTCATCGTGGGCGTTGGGGGCTGGGCTCTCGGCCCTGTTGCCGCGAGCTCAGTTTTTATGCTGTCAACTTTAATGAAGGCTTGCCTGTTATCATGATGAGTGGAGGACGAAGATGGAAGTAGCGGGGGAGTTTCCTGAGAAGGGGTGGCATTAAAGGACTTGGCCTCGCCATTTTAATTGAACTTAATAAGTGTGCAAAGCTTTTTCAAGGCTACGCGACTGCTTGGCATATTTTTCTTCATTCTGACGAGTCCTTGAGTCTGTCGACTTGGTTAAAATTATTGCTTACGGTGTGTGTGTGTGGGGGTAGAAATAGGCGTTAAGTTAAGTGTTTGACCTTAACATTTGCCTCTAATGATGTTGCTTTTGCTGCCTGCTATCGAAATAACTAAAAATTTGACTTGAGCACGTACAAAATGAACAAAAAATAGCAAACACAAAAAAAAAAAAGAAATAATAAAACTTTTATGCGTCACAAACAAGAGAGGAACTTATCGACTATGCCAAGCCGCAATCTGAGAGATAAAATGTATGCGAATGTTTGCTCCGGTCGAAGGAATTGGCAACATTTTTCGACAGCTTGTCAGCAACTACTATAGAACATATACTCATTGCCCTCATTTCTATTTCTCCTTTCAGCTCTTATGGTTGCTCATGCTTTCCCGGCTTCAGTGGCAGCGATTGTGGCCATGGTCCATTGTGTCAGGATGCGCACACAAATGTTTGCCAAAATGGGGGAACTTGCAAGTAAGTACAGTTCACACAAAACATTAGAAAGAACTTGTTCTGAAGTGGCCAAAAAAGGAACAGGTCATTCAAGCGTGAATCTGTAATTTTCAATAGTAACTTGAAAATACATGTAGAAAAATAGTCAAACTGGCTAATTTTAACACAATTTTTGAATCCGAATGCAACAAGATGCTCAGTTGGGCTTATAATATACACAGCACAAACGACTCCTTCCATATCTAAAATATATTTTATACAATGTAACTACAATTTAGGTAAAAAAGTGAATTTCTTTTAATATGGTTATGACATAGTCGACAGCAATCTTTGTTTTTAGAATTATGGGCAAAAGCAGATCAGTCCTAGAAATATAATTTGTTATAGATTCTGATGGCGAATTTCTATAGATCATCTATGGCTCAACTTACCAAAGGACATTTTGTACTGGAACTTTTACGCGATGAGCTTTTGATGGCTTTGGCAACTAGCGCATTAGTTCTCTCAACATTGGTTCCTGCAGAGACTGAGTTAGGATTCTCCGCAACCGAAATGCCATCCATATCTAATAGTTCATCCTGAAAAAAAGGGTATCCAAGAGATTTGTTGTTTAAAATTGAATGAGGTTCATTTACCCGACTTTTAGTTCGACGTAGTTTCTTGAGCTCTTCCTCTTTCAGATTCAATTGAACACGGAGTTCGGTAACTTTACTGTTCTGCATGGATACCAAAAACTGCTCACGACTCTCATAAGAGCGGCGCATTCGGCTGATCCGATCCTTGGCTAGAATAATAGTTTGTTGTTGGATAGAGCAAGCTTTATCCTTCTCACTTAGCATCGTTTTTAGCTCCTCAGCACCACGTCGAGCCTGATTAAGCTGAAGTAACAATTGGTTATTAAAATCAACGTGGCTCTTTAGTTTCGTTTCCATATCTTTGGCCTGTTTCTGTTGCGAATTTTGGGATGAGATAAGAGCTGAATTATCCGTGCGTAGCTGACTTATCGAATTGTCTACTGACATAAAGACATGTCGAAGGCGTTGGGTTATCTGTTTCATGGATTGTTGGTGCTTACGACCACGAGTCAGGAGAAGTTTCAGCTTTTTGCAATCGAAATCTTGGGGACTATCCGCTACATGAGGATGTTTAGGTTTTGCGTCCATTCGTCTAGCCACTTCGAGCAGTTCAAGATATTCCTCATACAAATGATCCATGGGACTAAGAAAAATGAGCAAGTTTACTCTATTAGGTTGCTCTAATTGCCTATATAACAGCTGGGTTAGCTTGGACTGACGTTGTTTGGAATACTTTTCTCCTCGCCGCAAATGTATTAGACATTCTCTAAGAGTTTGAAGAGAATTGTCGGGACGAGAATTACCTAGTTTATTTCCCGCCAAGTGAACAACAGTCAGGTGACTCCAATGAATACTATCCTCATCATAGTTCTGCAGTAGCTCAACTCTTAAGAGGCTAATAGTGAAAATCGTATGGCAACGTTGCTCTTGAGCATTGAGTTTTGCATTGAGTCTGCGACGTGTTTGCTCTCCCAATAAGAGCAAATCGATTCCCTCATCGGCACTGCGTATCTCGAGATGTTTGGAATCACTTGGATGGAAAGAGATCACCGATTGTCGGGAACACTCCCTGATCAATAATGGCTTAAATTGATCTTTCTCGTTAGCCAACAGATCATAGACGCAGTTGTTATACACCTGCAGGTAACTCACAAAAACACTGGAGCGTTCCCACATCTCTTTATTGGGAGTCATACAGCGAGCATCCACAAGGGGCTCCAGAACTCGGTGCTCTGCAAATGCACGGGGATTACATAGCTCAAATCCATCTTGGCCATTCCACTGAAGCACGCAAGGCGGTGCTAACTTTGATGGGAGAACCTTAAACAGGTCCTGCAGACAATTGCCAACCATAGTACTGTGTTCTCCAATTCGAGTCATATCACCTTGCATTATTAGCAAGGGGATTTGCCCTTGTATTAACTGCTGTACAACTGGCCTGCCCACTTCTTCAAAAATCTGGGATTCCCCTTCATTCGGCTTGAAAATACGGCCAAAGTTAAACAAATGCTCGCCTTCGGGTGCTTGCAGGGTCATCATCTCAGCGTTAACTTGGCGTAGACTTATCTGTGAAGTTCCACACGGACGCACTTCCGCAGCGTCTTGCAGATGCAGAAAGATGCGAGGACGTGGCGAGCACGCAATTGTGGTAGCACGCGAAGAATCCTCCGTGGCTGTAGACATATTTAACTCTATCTGTCAAGTTTGATGCAATTGCCCAAATAAATGCCAAAATATCTTTGATGTTACCTTAGGGAAAATACATATATTTTTTGGTGGTTAAATACTATTGGAAAGCTAATTATTGACAATTATTTCTCAGTCACAAGGATGATTTCTTATTTCGCCTAAGCTAGAGATGGAACTTTTGTGATTACAATTGAGGTTATTCCGGCGAATGTCGTTCGATAAATTGATTCAGCATATCGATATCGATGATTCTAAATTCCATGGGAATTACGATATTTTTAATGAAAATCTAAAATTTTTTGGCTTCTGACAATATAATAGTAATAGATGTTAAATTCATCAATTTAATGAATAATGACTAATTTGTTAAACATTTAAATGCACTTCATATATGCAAAACATAATGACAGTTGTGTAATTTACATCTGCATCCCTCCCAACCGCTGAATAGTTACAGTTACAGTTGCTTCGATACAACGTTAAATGAGTGTGCAACCCTGGTTCAGTCGGCGGACGCCGCTTTTTGTTGTGCAGCCCTGCGTTTTTGACCCCTTAAGCTTAAAGTCGAAAAATGGTATAAATTGTCGCAAGTTTCATTCTATTTTTGCAAAAGTTTTGCCTAATTTATTTATTTTTGTGCATTATATCTTAAAAGTTGAACTTCCATCCAAGAAAGCGTAGAAATCCACTTACTCTTCCATCGCAACCGCGTACAAATGGACTTAGGAGTTTCCGCAATCGCCATCTTGCCGTATTGCCATTGGAGTCTGAGCACCATGCAGATGCAGATGATCGTGAAATGTCATCCAACGAAACAGTTGTTGACTTTGAGCCCCAGCCAAATAGGCTAACAGCTCGAAGGATTGCTCGAAGCGCATCAAATTCCTCAAATCGAGGAATCGTTGGCTTTAGTGTGCGTAGACGGCCAAATAACGCAACGTCTCCACAGGAAAGGGAGACACGTGAGAGAGACACATCACAACGCCGTACCGGAGGCCAGCGATCCCGGGGTGGACGTCTCGTACAGGAAAATCAGACTGTTCGTCGTTTACACCGGCATCGTATACGCTTCTCGTTTTCTCACATTGGCATTGTTTTTGCGGTCATTCAACATCATCAGCGAAGTGTGCAGCAATCACCTCTTACTCCTGAGGCCAATCAACAACTCGGGCCGGAGCCTGAACCTAGTGCGAATCCACCAGATCCTGATGCCATTTTAGATGAGTGAAAATTCTTTTTTAAAATATATAATCCAATATTGTAATTTTCTACAAAAAACAACTAGTTTATTAATTCATTTTAACTAGAAAATCCTTAAACTACATGGAAGTATGAATTGAAATCTCTGCCCATCGGTCTTCTTCTCCTCGAATCGTCGTTGATAACATGTCCAACCCTTTCTCTAGGAATACCTTCCGTTCACTTTAATTGAATTTACAGATCTACCGAAAAGAACAAAAAAAAAATAACAAAATCCGTTCACAAGCCACCAGACACAAATTCCAATTAACTTGACTTCGATTCGAAATCCCACTAATACCACCTGATGATGATGATGATGATGATGCCTGCTGATGCCAAGACACCAATTCAACTGGACGGACTTTGGGGTAGCTGTAATAATTTTCATCAGCACAAAATGTGACATAGCCCCATTGGGATTGCCTGGACATAGGACCGACCATTTGCCGTTCGTATCATTACTAACAAAAAACAAAAAAAAAAAAAATCCTGCCGACAACGTAGATGCCCGACCTATTGACTTTTAAGCGTTTGGCAGCTGTCCCTTGGTCGCTCAATGGGACTTAGTCGCAGCTGTTCTTATTGTCGCTGATGGCATTGATGAAGCTGTTGTCTATATTGGCCCCAACCGGCATCCATATCAACCGTAGCTTATAGCGTTAGCCGGAAAAAAACAAAAAATGACAGCCCACTGGTAAACAAGTTTGGAATGGAACTGATTGGCCCAAATAACTCACACAATCGTTTATACTGAATTCGATGAGGGTATCAAAAGCTGTTTGGTTGGCTTAATATTTTTTTCGGTTTTAAGTAATCCCTCGAAATCCAAAAAACTCGGTCCATCCACCTCTTGAAAAGTCGACATATTTTACTGTTCACTTATCCTTAAGCAGGATAAATTCAAGTATTTATTGCTTCAAGGGGTGGGCATTTGATACTGCCTTGATAGTTATAGTCACTGATAGGTGCAAGGACAACTAAATTGGTAGTCGACCGCCAATTGGTTGGTTTCACTTGTCGTATGAGGAATCTGTATATATTGAGATTGAATTTCGAAAAATGTAATAAAATTTTTAATAATTTATTCCACTTGCTTGAACCATTAATGCTGATATTTCCCCTTTTCCCGATTCTTGCAGACATATCGGCGATGCGGCCATAACTTGCCATTGTCCCGGAGGCTACAAGGGAACCAGATGTGAAATACCCGAAATAAATGAGACCACCCAGGGTAAGTGGAGAACTGAAGAAACACAGAATGAAATTACAGCCATGGGGTAACAGGCAATAATAAATGTGCATGTGTTTTTGGGGCATAAAGAACAAAAAGAGAAGTCGCGGGGACCCTTTGGGTGCGACTGCAAAAGGCAAACATAACATGGAGACAGAAGAATGGAACGAAGAAGAATGGTGAAGAAAGACTAAAAGGATGCCCGCTGCTAAAGTGCAAATTTAATTAAGGAAATAATTAAGCATTAAAAATGCACTCAATACCAGCTGAGGCACACGACAACAGATAACAAGAGAGACAGAGGAGCGTGCTGACAAAAGGAGTTGAAAGTCGGAAGGAATGGGAGGTGTCACAGAGGCCACCCAATCTTGCCCGCTTCTCCTTCTCTCGCATCATTTAACTGGGCGAGTGCGTGCAAACATAATAAAAATTTACAGCAACTGCAGGGAACACAGCATTAAAAACACACGCATTTCCAGCAACTGCAGGAAAACCTCAGGTTGTCACTGGGGGAGGGGCGGCATATGTAGTGGCACGCCCATGATTGTTGCCATTCCAGTTGCTGTCAAAGTCAAAAAGGAAAAAAGTGCACCAGAATGAACCATGTTGCACTTGCCCCACCGACAACACTAGCTGCCACAATTTTACACAAACATTCCGCCATGAAAGCAGCGAACATGTCTCCTCATCTCTCTCCCCGCCAGTTGCAGCGTCATTTTTTCTGACATTGTTGTTGTTTCAATATCGGCGATGCAATGGTCTGTGAAAAAAGAAAACCTACAAAAGAACTCGGAGTGGGAATGCAAATGCAGAGAGTTTAAAGAAATCTGCAAATGGTTGAGTATTTATTTATTAAGTTTAAAGTTTATTAATCAATGCAACAAAACACTTCATTAGCATTCCTGGGTCAATGGTATTTATTGATTAGATATCGAGATATGTTCTTTACATTCTTTAAATCTACATCAAATATATATCCATAAGATATTAGGAGTTGAATGGGGAAACGTTTGGTATTGTTTAATTAAAATTTAATCATTAAATACATTTTATTTGAGAAAAAAATACAATAGGTGACTAAAAATCCTTAAAATCCTAGGACCCTTTGGGTTTGCAACGTAGAAAGCATCGATCAAAACTTTAAAGTTTTTTGCTAAGACAGAAACAGTTTGTTAATCCGCCTTCTTTTCTATAAAACCCAGTAGAATTACCTTATTAGAATGGATATTGTCCTCTAAATCAAGTGACTCTTGATATAAAAACCCAAATGAGAAGCTTTTTAAACATTTCAAAGAAACATCTACATCGTCATAGTATTTGTGTTTAGATTATGTTTTTTAATCAAATAAAATAAATTGTTTCTGCAAATAAATTGAAAATTGTCATAGCCTTGATGCGAACTTAAACGAAATGTCATTGGTATCGACGACTTTCACGCATTCCATGGAGAATAGAGTCCGGTATCTTGGCCAAGAATGAACTCAGCAAAATGCCAATGTCATCCATTTTGACAGAGTTTTTTTCATTTTAGCCCTGTGTGTGTTTTGTGTGTAGAGGGTCAGGTGAGAAATGCATGAAAATGTAAGTCAAATTCAATGGGAAAACGAAACTGGGGAACACACATGGAGGATGCTTTGTCCCTGTTGCCGGGCTCAAATATTTCTCGCATTGCTCGTTGCCATGTCTTTTATTGCATTTTTGGTGGCCCCACAGCGATTTAGAGTTCTGGGTCCTGGATTTCATTGAACAAAGGTGCATTTTATTGTTCACTTCCCCTTGCTCTATTCTGAGAAAGCCAACTGACTACTCACAAGTAAAAGTGAAAACCAAGCTGTCTACGTCCGTTTCCCGAGTCTGGACTTTATTAAATTGTTCCTTTTGACTGCATTTTTATGCAAACAAAATTCAATGCGTGTTTGCACTCTTACTCTCTGGTGGGGACTTAAATTCCTTTGATACCTTTTCATTTCACTCATGATGATTTCTCTCACTCTTCCGCAGGCTGCACTGGGAATGCCAGCTCGAACAATTGCCACCATGCCTGCAATTTTGACAATTACAACAATCTAGGATCGAGCTCCAGTTCCAGTTCTCCTTTTGCCATAATAAAAGGAAATAGAAATGCTGCTCGTACTGGGAAAACACGCTACGAAGTGACTATGCGACTTGGTGCCAATCTTACTGGCTACTATAGACATGCAGAGAGAGACCAGCTGTCTGGTGTTATGGAGCGACAGGTAAGTGACACATAATTATAAAATAAACCAATTTATTTAAATTTAAGGTTTTTCCATACTATTAGTTCGAGGGTTGTGGCAAAGTAAAATAAGTACTTCCTATTTCCTCTTATTTACCCCCGCATATCGCCAGCTAATTAACGTCCACTTTGCCACTTAATGGCAGACAGTTCCTCCACAACTTGTCCCCTTCCTTCCGTGTTCGTTCGCCGTGTTCGTTCGCCGTTGCGGGCCTGACAATTTTATCATCATTACTGAACTGTACTGGTCTGGTCCTGGGCAGTAACCGCAACAGCCAGACAACTTGAAACAGCTTCATTATTGCACTCATCCAAATCCAAATCCAACAGCATCAACATCAACATCATCAACATTGCCCAGTGTCCAGTCGGCAGTCTTCCAGTCTCGTGTCTGATGATGACAAGCTACAACAGACCGAGAGACGTTCAGACAGACTCCCACACACAAAACTCATCATCAGTCAACGTTGATGCTGTGGTTGAAAGGCGCCAAGTGATTCTCGCTCCCCCTGTCCCTCTGTCATCTACCCCCATCTCCTGCCTATCGTTTCCTAGAAATTATTAACCATTATGGTTGGACAGTTGTCGTTGCTGGCGCTTTTGTCACCCCACTCGAGGGGTCAAGATTGACTTCAATTGCTGTTTAAAAAAAAAAAAAGAGAAAAATTATTTCTCCTCTGCCATGAAATGGATGTACTGGGTTTGTTTTTTATCGCGTTAAAATATTAAGTAAGATTATGCTCAATGTTTTTTTGCCATCTGTTATTATGATATTGCTTTTTGGAGTTTGGAAAAAAAGTTATTCAAATGAAACACAATTGCCTATATTGATTTGCCAATCTGTGTGGAAATAGTTCATTGAAAAGTGTTTCAATTATGTATGTGTTTTCCTTAATTAACATTTTAGTGTTTGCATTTATTGTAGAGTTCTACTCTAATTGCTATTCATATGAATTAATTGCCTGAACGCCATTGATACACCTGTAACTACAGGGTATGTCATTTATTTATGAAAAATAATTTCGGTCAAATCACGACTGGCTTGGCAATGTTGTCCATATCCATTCCTTCAATTTTAGTAAAAAACTAGTCAGTTAACATTGCGCGATAGCGCTCACCATTGACGGTTACGGTGGCTCCTTCATCATTTTCGAAGAAAAATGGGCCGATGATGCCACCAGACCAAAATCCGCACCAAACAGTGACTCGTTGTGGGTGCATTGGCTTTTCTACGACGACATGTGGATTTTCTGTGCCCCAGATACGACAATTTTGCTTGTTAACATAACCACCGAGATGAAAATGTGCTTCACGAATTGATCCACAAATTGAGTTGTAGGCACATTTTTTTTACCAAACTTTTTTTTAAAATTTCGCACTGTTTGAGTAGAAGACTTACCACTTTGGAAATAAGTTTTTAATATTTCCCAACTTTCTTCAAGCGAATAGCGTCCCATTTCGTAAATATCAAACATATAACTAACTATTTATGTATGGCGTCACGGATAACATTTGACGTTTGACTGTCATACAATCCGTGATTCAAATTCCACCCTGTATTTAAGCTTAGTGTTCAGTCCCCTTGTTGGTATAAATTTACTCAGTGGCGGATTCGTCTGGCCGCCGTTCTGTCTTATTGCTAGTTAAAGATGACGTATACGCACAGTGATTCCAGACATATCTCTGGATCTTGTCAGATAATGTCATGCTTAAAACAGTTGTCTTATCTTTTCAATTGGTATCGATTCGATTAAATTTAATTCTTTCAATGATCTCCTGCATAAATTTATTAAAGGGCATAAAAAAAAATTAAGTAAATGGGTAATCAAAAACTGGGTTTCAACGGGGCTTCAGGTCAATAAATCTTACTAATTTAGTTGATTAAGGCGAAGTCCTTTACACTAATTCAGCTGGCGCCCAAGGGTATGCACACAAAAAAGGTGGAATCTGCAGTTGCAAGCTTTGCCGTTCTTCTTTCGCTTCGTGTAGTTTGAATTCCCAACTTCTTTTAGCGTTGAGGATATGGTACAACTGTGGATTCTTTAGCGAAGTCTGCTGATGATAGAACTTGGTGGTTCTTGAAATAGCTATACAGACAACCTGCTCACCTTTTGTGCTGCCTATGATTTAAAATCTTACAAATAAATTATTAAGATTTATTGACCTGAAGCCCCGCTAAAACCCAGTTTTTGATTAACTTCAATAAGGTCGAAATCTAGACAAAGTAAATGGGTAATTTTATTTTGATAATTTATTTGCAACATTCAGTATATTTAGAGCCACAAACGTATAAATTACTCTACATAATTCTGTGTCAAGTTGAGTTGATCCTCTTCCGCCGTGCTTCCAACTGCGGCAGCCTGACCAATGTTATGGAGCATATTCCTAACTGCTTTGGGTGTGCGTTCCAGGGAAGAGGTCCATGGATTATTGTGGGATCCTTGCTGCTGCTGGGAATTGTTGGCTGGTGGAGTTGTGCCTGTGGTGCTCTCCATTATGGTGGGCATGTTCGGTGTGTGCTGGGACTCACTGCGCTCTTGCAATTGAGTGAAACTCGCTCCATCGACCAGTTCGCTGCCATCACCACGTTTATAGCCGTGAGCCGAACGTGACAAAGGACGCCAACGATTCAGTTTCTTGGAGGCTTGGCGTTGCAACGGGGGAGTGCGAGTGCCCCCCTCCAAATGGGAGGCAGCAGTAGCAACAGTTCCACCAGCCTTGGCACCCGCACTATGCTGTTCCAGGAGACTGCTTACCAGCTTATCGAGAGCCTTTAGATCGACATTTAATTGGGAGTTGGGTATGGAGTTCATGCGACTGCCCGACAAGCTGCTGGTGTTTGTGTGCAAGGCATCTGTCGAATCGCCGCCCGAGCGTTTATTTAGGCCAGCTATCTTGGCCAGACGTTCGGTGAGCTGCAAGTACAAAAGAGGAAAATTGTGAACATTGTATAGAGTAAATGTTCTTCACTTCAAACCGCACGCCCGTTAGGAGCACTTGATATTTACACTGTTGCCAATTAAACTTCAATCATGCCACATGAATGTACAGTTACAATTAAGCAATAAACCAAACGAAAACTTTCCTAAAGGCCTTTTGGGCAGATTTTGACCAAACTTGTAGCAGACAATTTGGTCCGGCTCAGGGCCGGACTGTACCCCAAAAAAGTGGGGCGAATCAAGCGACTTAGCTAAGAAATCAAACTAATTTTAAAGATGCGTCAAGAATGGATTTCAAAGTTCCCACCCCTTTTCTTTGTTAAGCCGCTCCTGCTGGCAAACCAAACCATTCACAATGCTCAAAAAGCAATATATTCTCGGCAGCTTTTTCCTTCTTGGATGGCTCCGATACTTTCATACAGCTCGATGCCGTGTGAGACTTTAATTGATGTTTCATTTCCGTTGCAAAGTGCTTCCGTTTTCCACCTCCACCTCCATGCCCAGCTGTTTGTTTTGTCCGCCAAAGTTGTGCGCCAAGTTCGAGTGGCGACCTGGTAATTGAGTATCAATGCGGTTTTAAGTGAAAAATGCTGCCAGTTGTTGGCCCCCCCATGCAACATGCTGTCAGTTACTATCTGCCACCTCTGCTTCACCATTTCTCTTTGTCTAAGTCTCCTGTAGTCCTCCCCCTCTAGTCAGAGGCCATTCAAAGGGCAGCCATTTCCGTTTTTAATCTTTTGCCTTGATTTCTTCACTCTTCGTTTTCGTTATTCGTTATTCGTTTTCCTCTGTGCTCCATTCAAATGGGGTTAATTGAGTTTTAGTGGCCGGGACTCACTTTAAACAGATTACAAGCCGTTGAGAAATTGTAGATGAGTGAACGTTGGTTTTTGGGGTGTTCGGTAGGTCGGGTTTGGTTTCTGTTTTTAGTTTTTTTTTTCCTATTTTGATGGTGGTGGTGGTAGGCTTAGCAAGTTTGTTTTGCATTTCGTCTGGAGCATTTTTGTTGGTTGCTGTGTTGCCTCTCAAAGTATTTGGAGCATGTCAGTCTGTCATTCGCTCGAGTGTCCCAGCTCTGACTTTCAGTCTCTACATTCACATTCAAAATGAATTAATGTAAAAGTTGATTTGTGGCAATTGACGCTTGGTTGAATCTGAGGTCTTTTGCTAGTTACTTGCCAGCGACTTTTAATTGCGTCGTCTTCTTCTTAAGCAGGAAATTAAGAAAGTTTATACGCCTTCTTCCTTGCCCCCCCCCCTACTCCATCCACCGTACTAAGCCTATCATCATTTTGCTGTCTGTCAAATTGTGATTATCACGGAGTATCTTGTACAAAACACGCGTTTGCCAGTATGTGATGTGGGTCTTAAACTCATTAGTGTTGATTTTTCAAACGTTAATCTATTCTACAAATTGGAAACATGTGGAAATGTGTGCAGAATATAGTTTTTCCTATTAATTTCGAACCAAAGATCTGCAATTTGTATTGTAAATTTATTATCTAAACTTCAAATAGGTTTATAAAATATTGCTTTTAGTCATAATTCAATATCATAAGTCAATATTATTGATAGCTTATCATATCAGTTGATTAAACATATAATTTAAGGTGAGCCAAATCGAAAGACTGCTAGGCAGAATTCTATTTTTCAAATATGTTGAAGGTCAAGAACTCCAAAATCCAACTACTGCTTTTTGAAACCTAAACCCCTAAGTCTTAGTGCGACCCTTGGTTCCATACCTTTTGCATTACTTTACAGAGTTTATGATAATATTGATCACAGAGTCAGTTTACTGCCTTTGCTTTCGAATAACTCACTATTGAGACCTAAACTTAGAAGAGTAAGAAAGTTAAATTTGGGTCAAAATCTTTGGGTTGAACCCTCATAGAGCGACCACAAATAGAATGCAAAGCTGGAGTATTGAAGTGTTGAGACCTACATAAATGCAAAAAACAGACTAGGATGCACTTTTTTCCCCCATTGTTCGTCCTTTGCTGCCTGCTGGTGTCCTTTATACAGACCACAGTTCGTTTTGCTGCTCGTTGTTTGTTGTTAGCTCTCTTTACTCCTTGTTTTTCTTTTTTGTTCCTTTTTTTTTTGGCTGAGCTTAGAGCAGATTGAGCTGGATTGAATGTGGAACAGGAGATCGGGACAACAGAGTCCAACAACTTCATCATTTGGTTTTACCATAAATCTTACATGATTTTCAACTACTCGTTTTAGTCTTGAGTTTTTACTACGCTCAGCGTTTTCGTTTCGTTTTTTTGTTGTGCAGCAACAAACGTGGCTGACCTTTTTGCCCCTTTTTAAAGTCGACGTTTGCTGCATGCTGCGTTGTTGATTTATGATCTGCTCCCCGCTCTGCACCCATCCCGCGTCCCTCATTGTGTGGCTTGGTTTATTGTCCTCCACCCCGTCTCTTGAGTGCTTGGGCGGTTTTTGCCTCGCCTGCCTCTCTCTGTGCATCGAGTGCATCGCTTACTTTTGGCTTCCGCATGGTGCTTATCATCAACTAATGATTGAGGTCAGTTCTCCGTTTCGTTCTGCTTTTGTTTGCCATCGAATCATCTGAGCCATCTTCTCCTGTTTCTTCTTTTTTTCTGTATTCTCTGTCAAATAATTGCTAGTAATTAAGTTTAAATGCTTCTTGTCAGTGGATGCTTCGACTTTCATTCCAACTTCCATGGAGAAGTCCGTGGGACATGACAAATGCGATTTGCAGACACTTCTCATTGTTGTTTGTGCTTCTTATTGTTGTTGTTGTTGTTGTTGCTCTTACTGTATCTGTATCTGTTAAGTTGGCATTGTCATTACTTTTATTACATCCGACTGATTGTGAAATGGAGAAGGCATCAGGGGTTGAAGGTTTTTGGTCTGGTCGGGTCGAGTCGGGGTCGCTTGAAGCTTTAGTTTATGGAGCTGGTTTAAGCAATTTGAAGTTAATCTGCTGGAGACATGTGTTGGAAGCTTAGCTGCAGTTGAAACGTACTAAGTGAGAAGAAAATAATCATTCTTTTCAGTTTCTCCCAAGCATTTATTTCGAGGGGAATTCCCTGCAAAGTTTTCCTATACGTCAGTACCGCAATGAACTTTAGCTATCAATAAGAAATTACTTTGTATATATGTATACTATCTTAGTTAGGAATTAATGTAAGTTCTTAGTAAGTTTTTTATCTAATTGTAAGTCTATTCATTCTAAAAAATAAACGTAAGCAGAAACTAAAACTAATATTACCATAACTATAAATTGCCAAAGCTAAGAGGTAGAACTCATCTCGCAGTAGGCCCATAAATTGTTATAGATCATCGACAACTAAGATTATGAAATTTGGCTTCCAGCTGGATGAGCTGGCTAAGAAACAGATGCGCCAGATGACAATAGAAAACCACACTGACGGAAAGATGGATGCAAACAAGCCAAGAAAGAAACATTTACTTACTATTTTATGCCATGAATGAAAATTGTCAGCTGTTCAAATAAATGAGTTTAAAGAAAAGAAAGTTTTGTATTGACAAGAAACATAAAACTAAATATTATCGAGTCAAAATACAACTAATCTATGGATTATAGCAAATCTTCAAAGGCAATGTTAAAAATAAACATCAATATTTGCAATCAAAAATTCGCAAACAGTTGTGCAAATTCGCAAAAAGAAAGAACAGAAAACAATTCGCACTATAAAAGCGGAGAGTCTCAAGCAGATAATTATCATTCACCACAATGAAAGCCATCACAGCAATTGTAAGTTGTATTATCTTAGGCATATGCCTAATCCGATTGCCTCTAACGGAGTCGGTGACCTGCACCGCTGATGCCACAGTCGCTGGTTGTATTGACTGCACGGATACGGCCAATGCCGCCGATGCTGAATGTGTGGCCGAGGCTGAAGCAACCACTGTGGCACCGGCAGCAGAGGAAACCACTACAGCGGCAACGGAAGCAACCACTGCGGCCTCCAGTGCCGCTGAAACCACCACGGCAAGTGATGCAACAGCAACAACTACAGTGGCTAGCACTTCCGGTGGTAAAAAAAAGACCGTTCGCAAGTGGAAAAGGAAAGTTAAGCGATCACGTAGAAATAACTCTACATCGAGCAACAGAAATAACAGAAATAGGCGGAGGAGGACCACAAGGACACGCAGGAGGTACTCGGTGGCTGTCTAAGCACCAGCAATTTGCAAGTGACAAATGACATCTTATTAAGAAAAAAATAAATTTCCAAATGGCACCCAAATTGTAAACCTTTTGACTTGACTTAGATCTATAATTTCCTTCCCAAGAACTCCCATGGTCTCTTGGAGTCCTAATTGAAAAATGAACATTTTCTTGCTTTTTTTTTTGACCCCACCTGTCAGTATCCTTTTCAGATGGACACCGAACAAAACGTTGCTGTCAGTTTAGCCCCAATTTTTCTACCCTTCTCAAGCCTTTAGTTTGCAGTGTTGGCTAATTGCAAACATCCCACATAAATTGCAATTCAAATGAATCCCCTTCCAACTCACCTCTCCTGCGGCATTGCTCGAGTAACTCATGCGCTTGACCTTCTTGAATGTGGCATCGTTTTCAGCTTGGGCCAGAGCCCTTTCCAGTGCCGTGTCCATTTTAGCATCGCGAGTCTCCTCCATTCCCAGATAGTTGCCGCCTCTGTGTAGGAGTAAATAGAAAGAAAAAACGTGTTAATTTTATGCAGTGTGCTTTTCCCTGAATTTGTAATGCAATGCCGAAACGAAATCCTTTGCTTTTCACACAAAACATTTATGGTTTCGTAAATGGTACTTGGCGGTAGATTTTTATGTTTTGTTAACTTTTTTGTGCCTTAAATTAAAAACACTGCCAGCAGCCGGCTGGGTGTTAATTTGAGGCATGCATTTTCATTGTTATGATATCCAAAGAGACGCCACTCGAGTTTTCGTTTTGTTTGTTTCGAAATGTTTATTTAACAGGTAGAGTCGTTATGGCAAATGATTTAGTTTGTCTGGCTTTTATTCCCATCCCGATCTGGTGGTAATTTATGGTCAGTAGACGGCGGGAAAATTAAAAGGTTTGCTATATAAAGTGTTATTCCACAATTTGTAAGGTACAAGGCATATTAAAGGTTTAAAACAATGAACACTTTTGCGGTCTAAGGGGCAAATTTTCCCATGTCCACAACTCTGGATACGTCTGTAAAAAGTGGTCACTTTTAAACATCTAGATAAAGCTTTTCCGAGATTTTTAAGGATATAGATTTGTTCTACTTTTTATAAAGACTGGCAAAAATATCAATGTGTAGTTTTTTGTTAAGAGTAAATTAAATTAAATATTGTGGGAATGTACTTGGAAATTTTCTCTCCCAATTGGCGGACATAAATGAGGAATACTTGACTTGATAAAACAATGGCTTATGCTTAATGCTTCAAATTATGACTGCAATCTCTGATGTCTTCTTGATGATTAATATCTTGAGATAATCTCAGTCCTTAAAACCGCATTAGTTAGAATTTATAGCAAGCGCCCATACAATCTAATACATATAAAATACACATGTGCACATTTATTTTTCAACTATGAAGACATTACCTGGATCATTTTTGACTTTCTAATGTGAAAGTCCAGATTTATGTGACTCATTTTTACATATGTAGCTACATAGATCACGTGCACAGTGAGTGCAAACAATCTGCAGCTGTATTCATAACTTATTGTAAAAACAATTATAAATCAATTTGCTACCAACTTCCGTATCTGTATCGTTTGTTTGCCTTACTCTTTATTTTTCTATTCTCAGTTGCTTTTTTTTTTACCTTTTTACAAGTATTTTATTATTATTATTTGTGCCGATTTTGTTGTTCTTGTTGTTGTTGTTGTTGTGGCATCCCAAGAATGTCATAAATTCTTGGCAATGATTTCAATTATGCGATAAATATTTTTTATATGTATGTATGTGCTACGCTTTTTGCTTTTGCTACTGCTTTTCCTTGACAGAATAATATTTATTTATATCCTGAGCGAAACACATGTAGGAACAGTAAGGAAAAAACACTACGTGGAAAGGAGGATTGGGTGGAGGTCGTTGGTGGGTGGCAATTGGGCAATCGGTATATTGGTTGCAAGTCACATTCGCACTCATAACATAAATACTTTTATTATTTACTTTTCCAAATTGTTTTGCAGACAAATGCGAGAAGTAAATTGCCCTGTCCTTGGGGAATAAAACCTCCCACCCACAGTCCTTCCCTCAGAAAAAACACATACCCACATACACCTTTATGTTTAAAATTACCTTGACAACAATAAACAATGCTAGAAAATCATAAAAACGAATGAATTTTCTGCTTTCGTTTCCTTAGCACTTACCCAATAAGCTTGTCAATGCCAGCACCACCTGCACCACCCGCCCCACCGCCTCGCATTGTGCCACGCCTCATTGTTGAACGATTCGTTTTGCGCACAGTACGCAGATCCGTCTCCCAAAATCTATAAATACAAAAATAAAAGAGAAATAATAAATAAGAAATTTTTTAGATGTCATTATTAAGTTTTTGATAAGCAAATTTTTAATAAAATTTATTAGTTTTTAAAGAATATCACAACTAGCTAACTTATCGAACAATTTGCACTAAAGTAATGGACACGAATATTATCTTTTTTAACAGTTTCATATACATTTTTGTTCTGCTTTTAAATTTTTAATGCTTTCGATGTATTTCATTCTTTGATAACTTTTTGTTTATAGAAAATATATGTCTCTATACATACAAATGACCAGTGTGGACTGCTCCTTCTTTAAAAATTGGCAACGCCTTTAACGGCAACAGTTTTTCTATTTGCTTTTGTGGCCATTTTCTTTTAAGTTTATTCCCATTTTTTCTTGTTGCACAAAAATATCGCTGGCACAAAGACGCGATAAAAAAATAGTTTGAATGGATGAAATAGTGTCAGAGATGAAGCGAAAGAGAGAGAAAGATAGAGAGACAACAAGAGAAATGCAGAAACCATGAATAGTTGTTGCCAGAAAACGGAGCAAACAAAACCAATTCGCCCAAAAGCAAAGCAAACTTGTATAACAACAAATAAATATGAAATCATGTTGCACTTTATGCGTAATGCAACAGCCGAAATGGAAGAGAGATGGATAAGGGCGGGGTTGCCCCCCAAAGGGAGGGCTGGAAGGCTCGGCTTGCATAGCATATGCCATAAGAAGAGGCCAATGGCCCATATCGCATCTCTGTTGATGACATTTATGTATTTGCCCGTTGCAATAGTCCGGAGCGTCGCTTTCGTCTGCTCTACTAACATGGTCGTAGAGCAGGGATTTTTAAAGATTACTGCTTTGAGTACAGTACAGTAGTAAAAAGAAAACTTTTTAGTGAGTCGAGTTCGTCCAATGTTTGATTCGTCAACTATAATACGTAGAATTTGATTTTGAACCTTTTGATCAAGTCCTCAAATTGATTGTCCTGCGTAAATTTACCTTGAACGAAACTTTGGACTACGCCCATGTGTGTCGCTGTGTCACAGTGCAACGAAGTGCAAACAAAACTATTGCATAAACAATTGTTGCAAGTGCCGCAAACAAACCCATTGTAGAGACAAAGAGATGGGGCACCAAAGCCGGCAAACGGGGCCAGCATGGGCAGGCGTCGACTAGGCGGGGTCAGCAAGCGTGCGCGTGCTTAAATACGCAGAAATTGTCACACAAATGTACGTAATAAAATAAACGCCACAAAATTCGCACCCTCCTCGCCTTAAAAAAGGACCACAAAAAAAAAGACAACAAAAAAAAACCAAAAACGTTTAGCCCTCGCTTTAACTAATTTAATACGCCACTTTAGGAAATTAAAGCCGGCTCCCTGGTCCAAGCCAGACACAGATATAAATACATAAATATGTGTATATATATATTCTGGACGTATTCAAGTGGAGGCGTGGCCACAGTGCTCTCATCCTTGGCCTGGCACCATTTGTAATTCAAGCCATGGTAAGAGAAGGCAGCGTTTCCAGCAATAAAACACATTTATTTTCATTTAGGCCACTTGGCGTATGAGTGATTTCTTGTGAAAGGCCTGAAATAAGCCAGTTAATTACACGATTTGTCATTTTTTTTCTTTAGCCCAAAAGAAACAGTCTGGCCTATGCGTAAGAGACATTGTTGGGAGACAAAGTTTATTAAATTTCATACAAAAATATTTTTTATTTGACTTGGTCGACCCATTCATGATATAAGAGACTTTAGCATAACCATTTTTATGTGGAATCGGATCTTGCTAAATCATAATGAGAATAAGCATTTTCATCTCACTTTTCTTTGAATTATTTCTTAAATGTAAGAAATATAAAGATTATGAAATGGAATTGCTCATCAATAGACCTTATTTAATTGGTATAACATCTTCGAAATTTATCTTACATTTCAATAGAAACTTCTTCTGACTTACTTTTGGTAATAGTAGCTAACCACATTTACCATGGCAAAGATATTTTAATAAGAAATTTTGCCAACAAAAAAGGGCAAAAACGTAAAATTTAAAATAAATTCATTGAAAATATATGTATGGTGACATAATAAACGTCAAGTTGGCATCAAAAATGTTTTAGAATTGTCTTTTCATTGACTTTCTTTATAGCTTTAACTTTCTAATGCTCGGTTTTCCCCAGAAGGTAATAATGTTGAACAATTTCATTGATTAAATGCGACAAGTCATTCAAAGAATGTGACAATTTAAGTTAATTTCCCCAGCTAGTTTGCTGAAAACACGTGCCATGCGATGGCGGAAACGTCGGGAAGGGCGAGAGGAGGGACAAAGTATGTCTACCTTTAGTGTGATGGCAATCTGAGATACATATATACATAAGTATATACATAGATAGGCTTATCAGCTGAGACCTTAATTATGTCAAAGTCAATGCCATTGTTGAGAAAATTGTATTTTGTGAATGTCACGCCCACAAGGAGGCTGCAAACCACAACCGCAATGAATGTGTGTGTGTGTGTGCGTGTGTTGTGATGGTTGGCCTAAAAAAAAGGGAAACGGGCTAAAAGCTGATTAAAGGAAAAACTCAGCCATTGAGTTACATATTATTAATTACGAATACAAATGATCAGAGGACTGGCCAATGGTTCGCTGGCTCCAGGCATCGGCATAACGGAAATGATAAGCTGAAAACCACTTGTTCAGTTGCTCATTAATTACAGTCCAATGCATCTCGCTGGGTAGACACTTATGTGGTTTTTTTTTTGGTTATCTATCAACTTACCGCTTCAGATCCGGACTGGCCGTGTAGGGGGCGGAGACCTCTTTGATTTTCAGCACAATAATGGCCGTGATGAATATGCAAATGACATTCACAATGGTCAGGCAGGCGGATACAATGCCATTGACAAGAAATTCCGTTGGCAAATAGTTTGTATAGATGAAGGGATAAGCGCTGGTTGAGTTCATTGGCTCATTCTTCAAATGTGGAATACGCTTCTCCGGATAGATGAGCCAAATGCAGGCCAGTGACCAGAAAAGGCCCTACATGAAGACATGGAAAAGAATGGAAAAAGATGTCCGGTTAAGAGAAAGTGCAAAGAAAAAGGGAAAGAGAGGATGATGATGATGATGATGAGTGTGACTGGAAAGTTTTGTGCTGGGATTCTTGTTGACTTCCGTCCATGTTTGTGTGTGTCCACGGTCCGTGTCCGCGTGCGCGTCATGTGTGGCCGGAGTGGCGTCTGTTTTGTCGAGGTCAGAAGGTCGCCTCATGCGAGCCTCCACTGCTGGCAGCCAAATTGAAATTGAAACTGGCCTTGCCGTTGCCGTTGCCTTTGGCATACCAAGTAGCGTTTCCCCGGCCTTGAATTGTTATAAATTTCCTCATTCTCGCATCTCTTGGTTTTTCTTGGAAGTGTGTTTGTATGTGTGCGTGTGTGTGGGCGACATAGACGCAGATAAAACTTCATTGTCGCGTTGTCTGCTCGTTCTTCTATTCTCTCTCTCTCTCTACTCATTTTATTCCGTATTCTTTGCTTTACTATTATAAATTATAATGACTCAGCACATTGCCCTTAGGAAGCGGAAGTGCGTGCCTCTTGTGTTTGTTTTTCTATTTGTGCGAAAAGCTCATGACTTTGCTTCCTCCCAACCGCCTCTTCCTGAGATTCCATCTTCTTGCCCCCTAACAACTTCATATACTTGCTATTCGTTTTCTATTATACGAATTTACGAGCTCTTTTGGCTAAATTATTGCCTTCTTGGATTTTCCAAGTAAAGGCGACAAACCAAAAATGTCAAGGAGCAATTCGAAGTTCATTTTACTCCCGAAATAGTCAATTTAAAAGTTAATAAGCTGAGAATAAGAATGACATTTATTTTCATAATAAAATGGTTTCTGCTTTTACCATTTCAGAGTGCAATTGTAATTAAATTGCTTAAAGGATTTCAACATTTGCTTTTTTGGGATTAAATATAAAATTCTTTTTTATTTACAAGACTTGTAATTTATTTATACCATTAAATTTGGATCATCGTTCTTTGTTCAGTTGGCCCTATGCTCGATTTTGTTGCGGCTAGTTAATAAATTTAATATTTTGTTTCATTCTTCTGCCCGTGATTTGAAGAGCCATACAACTTGCTGGATCAAATTTCACCGCTTTCCAGGCATCTAAGTTTCCTTCTAATATTAAATAAATTCAGAAATGTATCAATTATGTCCCGATGGATAATAGCCGATCGATTTAAACTTGATTCTATTGATTGTTTTATTCGATCCACATCCGCCGTAAGCTGGTCAAAATTTTGCAATGGAAAACACTCCTTTGGAACCATTATATTCATTAAGTCAAGACCATAGTAATTTGAGAATGGAATTGACTGCAATTGCCAAAGACTTTTTTGAACTATTTGCTCGATGTCTGGATCTAATGGATCTATTAGTGAGTTTGACATTAATAACAATTAAATTTTGTTTCTGTGGTCAAAAAATATTTTTTTTTTTAATTTTGCAGTAAATTTAAATTCAAAATTGGACTAAAAACAGTTCAAAATATCATGGCGTACTTGAAAACGGAAATTGTTCATATGGATATAATTGACTGATCCCTTGAATAGAGACGTTTCACATATTTATCTTTGTTATACTCAAAGCGACTGCTTAATGCTCTTTATTTGCATTTTCTAAAATATTGGGAAATACTTAACCAAACGTATTAAAAGCATTTAAAAAGTGTTTGCGTTTTAGGCCAAGTTGAAAAACCGCAAAACGAGAAAATGAAAGTTGGTCCATTTAGTTTCATTTTTTTTTCTTCTTCTTGGATTTAGGGTTTTCAGTTTTGGCCCACCACAAGTGAACTTTTTCTTGACCCATAAATTAGGCCAAAATACAATTTGCTGATTAATCTGAAGTGCATTGCCCAAAAACTTTTGGCCATAAATCTGACTCATGGCAGAAGAGACTGGCAGAAAGTGAGCGACCGAGCGCGGAGGCCAGACGAGAAGGAGTGAGAGTGAGAGAGAGAGATCAGCCTCAGCTGTTTGCCTACCGCAACGAGTGCATAAATTTCGACCCAATTTTCAAGTGCAAATTGAGAAACCCAGAGCCCCATCCAAAAACTGCTAAAGCGGATGTTGCGTAAAATTATACAGTGGATGGGGAGCAGGAAGAGGAGAAGCTCGCTCCTCCCAAGCTAAAAAGGAAATGCAAGCAAAAACTTGCACAGAGGAAACGGAGGCCAGCAAAACAAACAAACTGACTCCTATACCCCCTCCCTCCCTCTCTCCTGACGACGCTGGCTGACATTTATCAATGCTGACAGAAAGACAAAGGCGGCTGGCCGCTGGGCTGAAACAGGCAGAGGGGGGCCAGAGAGTTTTGGCTTTCACAAGCCACCGCAAGCCTGACAAAATGATGCAAAAGCAAATTATGGACACTGAGGCTAAGGGCAAGCCAGCCGGCTAAAACAATGGCGCTGAAATCGCTTAATCATGCCGGCGACTGTGGTCGAGCATGTGTGTGCGACTGCTGCTGTGCTCCCTTAGCAGTTCTCCTCTCTCTCTTGCCACCCCTTCACCCCCTTTCATAAATCAAAGGCACGCACTGAGGCTGAAACGAAATCTGTTGCCGGGTTTCCTCTCTCTCTCTCTTTCTGTGACTCCTTTTGGCCATGTTTTTTTAAACTTAAAAAGCCGCTAACTGCAACGCCAAAAAGCGTGTCACAATTAATTGTCTCACTGCCGCTTGCTGCTTTCTAAAGCTAACATTGCGTATGAGTAATTTAATTTATTTGCCGCTATCCATATTATTCATACGCAGTGTATGCGCCTTGGGCGTGGGCGTGCTAAGTAAGAGCAATGACTCCATTATGACCGCCATAAGATTTATGGAATATTAAAGCCAAGTACAAGCTTATTATGTCTGCAAATGCATCATCATAATAAAGACAAAATCATATTTACTTTTATCATTGGAAGCGTTTAATACAGTTAGAAAAATATTAATTTAAAACTTCATTCTTTACTCAATGAAAGCGAATTTTTTTCTTACCTTAAATAAAGATGTTTTATTATGACTCAATTGATTTATTCCGCATACGCTACATATTCTATTAAAATTGCTAAAAACAAGTTCTTAAAAGTTTACACTGCGCAAATGCAAAGTCAACTATTAGCTATCGTTTCATAATCGATTTAAATATAATCAAATTCGTTACATACAATTTCAAGGTCAGCAGAAGCCATTTCAATTGGGAAAACCATACCAAAATATAAGAAAAAACGACGTGAAGAGCTATATACATGTAATGTATATAAATGTATGTCTTCAAGTATATATTAGATTACCAATTAATGAGAATGTCAAGATTTATACCCTATAGCCTATAGAATTAAGAAGTATTAGTTCTCTAGCATAATATCAGAAATCCTAAGTTACTTTTGGGTTAGAAAACTCGACCGTAATTGCCTTTACTCGTAAGCTTAAGCTTCGTTTACCTACAGGGTATCGGAATGTATTCACCATAATTTGTATAGTCCCTACGGCTTTTTGTATTTTACATACTTACACAATTGACAACTGGCGGCAGAAGGGAAGCGGATATGGCAACGCCAATCAATGGTCCTGCCGAGCCTTGAAGCAAGGCCACAGCCACGCCAGTGCCAGATGTTAACGCCCATAACACGCCCATCCAAAGGGATCGCACATTGCCTCTGTGATGAATGAATGGCAAAAAAAAACAGAAAAAAGACAAGAAATTTATTGAAAAATCAACTGTAAAAGAGACACAAAAATTAATTAAAAAACACAAATGTTGCCCCAACAACAAATTTCCCCCCCACCAACTGACCGCGACATCTGTTGGCCATTTTGGGTATAGGCCAACAACTGCAAATTAAGTCACATTAAGATGAATGTTTTCGAGTCGGTCCAAAACGGCAACGGTTGTCGTTGACGCTGCTTATCTACCGCTGTCAGTGTCACAGGAGGCACAAACTCCACTGGGCCACTGGCAGGTGCCTTGCGACTTCTTCCCGTTGTTTGTTTTTTCGTTTTCTTTCTTTCTTTTTTTCACCTTTTTTGGTATTCGCGCAACTTTGTCAAGTGTCAGCGGCTTTTGTTATCACTTCCGCCACCGCCAACCTTCAGTCCGGAGTCATGAGTCAGAGTCATTTAGTGGTGAAAAATGTTGGAAAACTTTTCATTGTGTCGAGCTTTAGGTAGGTTTTTCTGTTTTTTTTTTTTTTTTTTTTTTCATTTTTCTGTTACTTTTTTTCTTTGATTCATTCGCCTCATTTGGGCCTTTACTTTGCCTACATGGAAATTCGTTTCCACCTAAAGGTGAATTTTTTTCTTTTTTTTTTGATTAATGGCACTTTGAGTTTGGTTTTGGTGACTGTGATTTTGTAAAAGCGGGACTTATATATTGTCTATATGTATGTATATTCATATATATGGATGTCTGTATGTTGATATGTTTAACTTTTTAGGCATAAAACAACTTTATTATGCGTAACAATTTACGCTCAATTATTGCAACAACTTTGTTCTTGAAGTCATAAATTAGTCGCTGGAAGGTTTTTTTTTTGCTCATCTCATAAGAGTGATTTTTTTCTAACGAAACCGCTGGAAGCATATTGATATCAGAAAAACACATACTCGTATATTGGGAAAAATATGAAGACAATTTCGAGAAAAACCCCAAACGAAAGTAATTAAGTTTAGAGACAACAACAACAATAAGACCAATTGTTCAAATGTGAAATATATGAGTGGATTGGATGATTACGATCGGAACAGTTAAAAAACTCAACCTAAATAAGCTTGAATTTTCTTACAGTCAAAAATGGATCCCTAGAAATCTTTAGAAATTTGTTGACCTATTTATTTATGATCTTAAGAAGGGCTTTTCCTTTAGACTAGCTAAAATATGTACGTAATTAATTTAAAATTTTAGTTGATAAACTCTTGTGTCCCTTTTTGATTCAAATCTTGACCTTAAATTTTAGGCAAAGAGTTTAAAAATAAAAAATATTGTCTATTTTGGAAAAGCGTCTGTAAACACACCTTTGAGCATTTGGGTATAAAAAGATTTGTATCATTGTGAAAAAAATGAGGTTTGCTTTTGTGTTTCCAACTGTGTTTAATGTTTCCTTTTTGCCCCTCCTTCTAACTTGGTCAACGGCTATAAATAACAACACCAAACAAATTAAATTTATTCTATTTTACAGCGTGGGCGTCATTGTGTGCCACGCCCACGCCCACACACACACACACACACACAAGCACCCACAGCCACACAATAGTCACCGCCGGCAAATGTCACATGCAAATTAACAGAAATAATCAGTGCAAATGTTTGAAGAAGGAGGGGAATATGTGTTAAGGGGAAGGACAAATGGAATGGGCTTAGCGTTAGGAGGCAGAAGAGGAAGGTCTAGCCGAAGTATGGTTTTGTCATTTGCCAGGTTTCTATTCTCTGTCCACACCCACGCCATTTGCATTAGGATATTTTATGATTTTAGTTGTGATTGTTGGGACATGTAAATACTAGGTTTTAGTTTCTAACTAAAATGAATTTCACTTAATTAAATGTGCAAGTAAAATGTGGATGTTTAGGTACTTTATTTAGTATGTGTTTAATGTTTATCAATTACAAGCGATTAATGACTTAAATTTCCGTAGAATTATCATTAAAAAGACATTTAAAATTGGAAAAAAACCAATTAACTTAAATATGCGATTTTTAACGCTCTAAAAAAATTATAGAACAATCAAATAAAAAACCATTCTACTGACAAAACATTGAGCGCAAAACATTCCTAAATATTGATGATTCAATCTTTAAGCCTTAAACCCAAATACCTATGACTGTATGTACATGAATCGATGTACACCAATTTTTTGACCATGTGGCTTTCAGATCTAATTCCTAATGCTTTCCGTATATCATTTCCCCCATTCTGATGTGGGTATTCTTTTGATTGTGATTTGCCTGGTGTGTGGGCGGAAGCAAAATCAACCAACATCTCTAAACCAATGAACAGACAATGACAAGGCTAACATTTTCATGCGCCACGTGACACAATTATGCGCCACACAATGATGACCAACATCTGCGGTGGAGCAGCAATCTGAAGGCTGGCCGGTGGACTGACCATTAGAAACATACGCACAATTCTGAAATGATATACATGGAATCATGCGCTAACCAGAAATCCAGAGCATTGGGCTCTTGTAGAGGATTTCGCTGTATGATTATGATGTTGATGGTGATGATGATGAGATGATGATGATGATTTGCTCGTGGTCCTGGGACTGGGACAATGCATAAAGTACAAGCGTGGACAATAGACAAAGGGCACTTAATTATATCTATCTCTATAGTAAGCGTGTGTGTGTGTGTGTGTGTACATTTATTTAGATGTCATTCTCTTTGCCCCGTTTCGTCCCGTTTGTATCCTATTATTATTTTAACAATTTATTTTGTGCAATTAACACAATTGCCGACACACATTCGTTTCACGCAACTTCCGGCGAATTTCTGTGGTTGAGCTTAATTTATTGTTGTTGTTGTTGTTGCTGTTGCTGTTACTGTTTCTATTTCTGCACCCCCCACCACCCGCAATCCCCATCCGTCTATTCCAGTATATACCTAAGCCCATTTTCCTCTCAGTGGTAGGCAAAGATTTACGTAGACGGCGCGTGGCATCTTAAAGACTTGAGAGTAGGAAAAAACGATGCCATAATAAATGTGTGCCCATATATATAGAGTGAGAAAGACACCGAGAAGGAGAGACAGGGAGCGAAGGGGCAGAAAGGGAGAAAATACTGAGTTAGCGACTCAAGTGACTGGAGAAGAAGAAATGGCAGTTTTGGGACTCCTCTTCTAATGAGCGCACGCCTACTCGCATTACTCGACAGTCTCGGATTAGTTGAATTATTTGCAAGTAATTTGTTACATTTTCACTCATAGATTTTCCAACTGACTTAAAGTTTTCTATGCCAATGATGGAAAGGGAGAGCCAAGTGGATAATTAACATGCTTAATGGATTTTGATATTGTCAAAGTCTAAGCCGCTTCTAAACAGCCCCCCAAGTAAAGGGGAGTAGCTAGTCCTTGGAGATTGAGACTGTAAAAAGTTTGTCATCGAAAAAAAAAGACTTGAAATTTTCCTTATTCAAATGTGTTTTTTATTTAACTGGCTATGACCTGTCATCTTTTTTATGAATATCAACTGATCTAACGATAGTTTGAAATGTTTTTTTAATACTCGTTTGAAGCAGTCTCAAACATGTTGAAATATGTAAATTGTTTACTTTGATTCCTTGATTTTATTTATGACCCTTGCAATAACTTTGCCTCCAAATATTAATAACTTTGCTTTGTCTTATTTGAATCAATGGTGTGCTTTGTTTTAAGCCAGAAATTCTTGCCTAATTCAAAATAGACTGTCACAACTATAGATTTTAATTAAAATTTAGTTTAAGGATTCAGATTTAGGAAATGCTTTAGGGTTTACGGCAATTCAATTCTCGATTCGGAATGCTATTGTTAAATAATTTAATTAAATTCAATATGGTTATTTGTGAGTGATTTGAAGATGTCTTGAGCAATTTTTTTCAAAGGGAATTGAGGAATATGCCACATGCTAATTTATCCGGGCAAGCGTCACGTACAATTTTATGTCCTAATCTATGGCAATTGTTTGCATTGATTGACATTGATTTGGGTGGAGAGTCGATGGACTATCCATTAATGATGCTCACCTGCCGCGCATTTCCTCAGTTGGCCAATCAGAGTTCTGACCCCAAGGCATTTCGGTGGTGCCCAATATAAGACCAAAGATAAAGCCAAACAAAAGGGAGATAAACATGCCCAAAGCCAGGCACATGAAGCCAACGCGCTGTAAGTAAAAAGAGAGCTTAAGAAATCGAGGGAAAGGTTGTCTGTGTGTGTGTGTGTGTATCTGTGAGGGACAGGGAGAGCAAGACATGTTAAATGCCAACTGACGCCAGTCAGCAACACTTTAAGCGATAATGTTGCATACTTTGCAGCGCAGCGAGTAAAGCAAAAAGCAGCAACTGCAAGTGGATTCGTGACATGTTAACCCAAATTTGCAGCCACACAACTCAAACTGTTGTTGGCAGCTGCACACACAAAAGAAAAATGCTCTAATGTCAGCCACATGATGTCGTCTTAGCTCTACAAAGATCCCTCCCTACCTCTACCCCCCACCCCCCCGTCTGAGAGTTGTCAGTCAACCACAATTTGTCTGGTAAGAAGGGGAAAACTGCTCCTTAACAAGCTGACAAAACGTTTAAAACGTTCCAACTTACTCAAAAAGAAAACTTTTTCTCTACTTAATACTTTTTAAAGAGTTTGCTCTACAAAATTTACTCAAAAACAAGCAAGAGAAAAAGAATATTTTCACTAATTTCTTATTTCATATGCTTCTTGTTGTTATTGCAGGTTAGCACAAAATGAATAAGAAAAACAAACAATTTGCCAAATGGATTGATTCAATATAATATTTGTAATGACAATGCCATTTCAATTTTTACAATGTTTTTTATTTGGATTGTTATGGAAGCCAATTATTTTTAATATATTTTGTCAATTTTGTTGTTCAGGCTCAGATCTCCACCCAAGTCTTCTTTTACTTTCACCACCATTTCCTATTATTTCCTGTCATCGTTTATAATTGACATTCTTCTATCTCTCTCTCTGCATCTGTGTGTGTGTGTGTGAATGGGAAATTGTTTAAACACTTTTAATATGAATTTTTGGCCAAATACTCCTATATAATTTTCATTTAATATACAAAATGACTTTTCAAAATTGTTTTTCACATAAATTTCCCTTCTATGTGTTCGTAATTCGGATTTTGTTTTTTTATGTTGCCTTTTTTTCTCATGTTCTTTTTGTTGTTACTGTGTTGTTGTGTGTTTTTGTTTTGTGTGCAACATTTTGTGGCAACAGTCTGCAGAGTTTGGTATATGCAAATTTTCGTAATGAAATCAAAACAAGATAAATGTGTGGAGTTATTATCTCTCTATGGCGTTGCTAGGGGTGTTCGCTACGAACTAAAGAAAATAGACCCAAATACTATGTACATGGGCATGAGGTAAGATTGTTAACTGCTTCTTTACATTATCTCAAGTGATGAAGAAACCAAAAAATAAAAAAAAAATGGTATAAAACAAAGAATACTGAGATGAAATTCAGTTTTTTGTATCTTGGTAATGTAATAAATGTGTTCTTTTATTAAATTTAAATTTGTATTGGGACCTGTTTATGCCCTCTCGAATAAAATAATTATTAGTCTTAACCAATTTTCTTGTCAGATTGTGAATTTCTTATATAATTATCTTTTCACAAGTCGATTTTAATTAATATTGTACGATTTTAATTGATTGTGAGTTATGTTTTCCCTTTGGCATGTCAATCAAAAATGTGATTTTAACTGAAACTTCAGTTGGTTAATTAAAACTGGTTGAGTACTGACATAAACAATTTAAAATGAAACTATTCCAATTAAATAGAGTGACTACTACCTCTATATCCCTCTGGGAATGTTAAATGAAACATCAACTTGAAGAGACAAACGATAAATACGAGTCTATGATATTCTGTCTACAAAAAATGGCACACCCTACTATTTCTGTGGGCATAGATTATGACACAACTCGAGCTACTTCAATAAAAAGAAGGCGAGAAAACATATATATTCATTTCAATTAAAATTTAATTGAGGTACATGACGATGCAGATGTCATACAACTAGGCAAAGACACCTGTCTCAGTATGTGTGACATGTGCGTATATGTACCTGGTACAGGTATGTCTGTGTGTGTGTGTGTGAGAGAGAGTTGCGGTAAAATTGTGTCAGCAGACACCAAGTTCCCACCAGAGTTGGCCACAGACAGAGCCAGAGACCAACTCCCATCGTGGTTGTATCATGTTCATTAGGAAACCAAAATGTTTGCCTTATTTTTTTTTTGCACTTATTCCTCTTGTTTTATTTTCTTTTTATTTTTGGACGTTTCTATTTGTTTTCATTTGTGTGAATGCCTCTCTGTGTGTGTGTGTGTGTGTGTGTGTCTTAAAGCATACCTTCTTGCTTTTGATGTTTTGCAAAATACAAGAAACCTGAGAAAAACTTTACGATGTTCCGAGTTTGGATTCAACAAGAATTTTGTCTCATCCTAAGTTAAAGTCACTGAACTTAAGTAAAAATATGTTTTTATTCAAAGTAGCTGAACTAAATTAATAATGTTGAAGAATGTGTGGCGTAATTCAAATTCAGAAAGTACAACAATTTCGCTTATCTTTGATGCGCCGCTAAGTATGCTATATAAGTTGGTCCAACGTTTTGCTTGTTATATTCCGTCTTGGTGTTGACAATTATGGCACCTTCCGACAGCACAGGTTTTTATGTTTCTTCTGCCTCTGTGTCCCGCTTTCTGTCGCTTCTCTTGTCTATATGTTGCTATCTGAATGCCGACTATACAGAGTAGAAGTTGAGTTTTTATTTGCTTCGAGTTTTTGATAATGCCTTAAGTGCTGCCTTCTTTAATTTTAAGTAGCTTAGATGGGCGGCAATGCTTTTGAATTAACGCCAGGAAAGAAAATGACGAATAAGTGCCAAATTGTCTGCTCGGCATAAGCAAGATGAAGTTGAACGGAAAGATTTGGCAACCTTTTCAATTCAAAGTATTTCAAAAGACTTAAGCCCTTGAATTTATGCCTTGTTGTTGTGCTGTGTAGTGTTGTTTGGTCGAGATTATTATTTTTATCCAAAAAAAGCACGGTGAAATAAAACTTTTCAAAGTATTCGAAGAAAAAAAAGAAACAATGCTTAGAAGAAAGTTCACCATCCAAAGGACTTTGCTTTGGGTTTCTCTAGTGATAACTTGTAGCTAGATTAAGCAAACAAAGCGGAGAGAAATAAAAACCATGTGCCATTTTCAAGAATTTTCAATCTATTTACTTCTATTTTATATCGAGCATTAATTAAGTCGGAAATATATTACAATTAAAACAATTACATAGGTACTTGGACTTTACAAACATCTCAGCCATATTACTTAATAAGTTGTTGTTTCCTTGGAAATCAATAGAAAATATTCATTCTATAATATTACCGGAATTGGTATAGAACTGAATCATTTATGTGTACCGAAAACGTTTGTGTATTTGCATGTGCATCTTCATCTGTTATTTTGTATCCATCAATGGATTCAGCTCTATCATTTTAAATATTTCATTCAGATGGATAAGCCCTGACCCCCCCTTGAGGTGGGAGGGACCTCTGACATGCCCCTTGCCTCTCTCATTGTAGCGCTGTCAATAAACAATTCAACAGCATTGCCAGTTACCACAAAAGTGATGAAAATTTGCAAAACATCAAGCGCGAAAAACTGTCGCTATGCATTTGACTTTTCCACGCCCCCCTCATGCCCAAAAAACACACCCCTTTTGTGAATATATTTTCCAGCTGTATGAGAATTTTGACAGCTGGCAAAACGTTGAATAGAAATAGAATGTGTTTAGGTATGGGTCAGAGACAGAGACAGAGACGAGACGAACAGTCGAATCAATTTTCAATGCAATTTTTATTATTTTTCAAATGTCATTTGCTCATAAATCACTCAAAACTGCAGACATACACCAATACACACACAAAGACTGAAATGTGCCGAAAAAAAATGTTGACAATTTCATTTAACGCATTTTCCAATGGTTTTTCGGTGGAAAATACCCAACAATTTGCTTCAAATTTTCATATTTTTTTGTTTTGTCTGAACTCTGTTCATACATTTTTTAACAGGCTGTTATTTTTTTGGGTAGCACTAGTTTACCGACATTCTAAATGGAGCTTTTCACTGAGCTATAAAGTAGCAGTGGACTGAGGGAGGGGCAGAAATGAAGGGCTGTGAGGTTACACAAACAACTCTCAAAAGCGAATGGGCGAAACCGCATAGACATCAGCGGCTAGCACTTACCATTAGCTCTCTGTCCGAGATAATTGCACCGAATGTAATCGACATAACAGGACCCATAAGCGGCGAGACCAACATGGCCGCAACAATATTCGGTGCATTATTCTCAACCAGACCCAGGGCAGCCAGCGAGCTGAAAAGTGACCATACAATGTACATATAGTATAGAGTAGAGTTGGGAAAGGGAGGCAAGTGAGCATCGCTTTGGTTGGCCATTAGATATGTATACCTTTGTATACCCTTACAGCAGGTAGGATACTCAAGGATATTCCTATTTTAGACCATGTACTCTTCAAAAACTTTCTATTTCTATTTGTTTAAAATCAAACTTGGCAAATTGTCGAACATATTTATAGAATGCAAGGGCATATCAACTTCGGTTTCATACTCTAACCGACTCAGTGTCCTATTTGTGTCATGGTCTTTCTGTTGTACTCACTCGGCAGTAACAATTAGAAGCAAGTAGTCAAAGGACAAGGAGCCTCCGGCCCTAACACCATCTACCACTTGTTTCACGGTTAGTTTCGATTTAATTGATTCCACAAAATTGTTCCATTTCGAGGCATCCTCAGCTTCCTCACTAGAATGAAAAAGAAGAAAAATACCAACAAATTAAAATACCCTATCATAAAATTCAATGATGCTCATTTGGAAATGGCTTTTATTATTTTTTGTAATTGCCACAATTGAATGGCGTTGTTAATTGATTTAAATGTAGGTGATATTAGTTGTGTAGTGATTAGTTTAGAGGTTTTATAGTTGTTTTAAGACTATTTCTTTTTAAATACTGAATTTTTACAAAACTTAAAGCTGCTTTCTTGGAATTTCTTCCAATAAGGAATTTGAGTTAATCTTGTACTGAGGAAAGACTTTATTTCATATATACATTTTATTATGTTTGCCAATTACCAATTGTAACGTTTATGCTGGCAGAGTTCCCTTATTTGCCATTAGATGTGTACGACCTTCATATTATGTGGACCTAAGCCATATAACCTGGCCAATTAATAAAGTCGTAAAGCCAAGCATACAATTTTGGCCTACACCTCGAATGTCTGTAAACGTTTTATGCAGACCATAAATTAACCTCAACGAAACTACATTCTAACCGCAATTAGGAGCTTATCTCATATGCACATATATCCCAGGCTAGTGCCAATTACTGGGCAAAAAGAAAAAGGAAAGCGAGACAACAGTCGGTCTCCATGAGACAAAAACCATAAATTTTCGGGCCAAAGTCAAATGCATTTAACCCATGCACAGGGCAAGCTTTCAAATGTAAATTTTTTGACATTTTCACTTTTCGACAGCGAGAGGACGAACTCGCCAGAAGGAGATGGGATAACAAAGGCCAGGACAATACTCGTAGCTCGTAACTCTAGACCAGAGATGTAATAAACTTGGGTTCAGGCCAAGGCCGCGGGTGTGGTAATGGACCCGTTGTTGCTTTTTTCTCTTTTTTTGGCTAGACGCATGACGCAAAGAGGAGAGATTGTTGACAACCTGAAAAAGGCAAGTGTCACGTTGCCAACGGTTTAGACGGACAAACAATAGGGCTTTAAGCTTGAATGTGAGTGCGAGTGAAAGTTAATGAAATGGCTGACGCCTTTGACATGCGGGAGAACACCTGAAATTAGTTTTGAACAAAGCGACATCAGGGAAATACTCAACAAAAGCTACCTCGAGATATGCCAGTTAAGATGCATCTACTTACCATGTACAAATACAATGCAAGTCACTACAATAAGTACATGTATTTACTTGTACTCACACATATGTATGCAGATATTACCTGTAGTCATCGCGCATGTTGGCCGCATCTGTGATGGCATCATAACTAACGCTGCATGGCAGGACACTGTGAATGAGAAGGAGAAGAAGGACTTTGTTATCCGAGTGACGGGCAGACATGACAACTACATACATATGTATGTACATAGTTGGCATGTGAAATGACAATTAAATAGAACTGTTTCCCATTAAAGCTAATGTAAGCTCAAGGCGAATTCTATCAGGACATCATTTTTTTTAATAAAACAAGCCGTCGAGAATGTAAATTCCTCCGCAAAATACCTCACTGGGATTAAAGGCTCTGCTGCTTAATTTAAAAACTTCTTCGGGCTGTAACCACTTATGGACAAATGGTTTGATGTGTGATTTCATTTCAGTTGAATTTTCTTTAACCTTCGTAATGAAGAGAAATCTTTATTACACAGGGATACAGATCTGACCCAAAAAAAAAAAAAAGCACTCAAACTGCAATCAAGTGCAAACAGCTGGCCCCACCTTTGGCAATTGCCTAGACCCATCTTAAGTTACAGCCTCGTGCAACTGGCCACACCCTCTTGGCTGCATTTTAATCCGTGTTGCTTAATGCCATTAAATAATTATCACACCTACTTGTTTTCCTTCGTGTTGCCTTTTCTTTGGTGTTGCTGTTGTTGTTATTGCTGTTTTTGATCTTATTCCTGCTATCTCGCCTTGGCCTTTGCTCTGTTCATCTTTAATTTATTTTGTAGTCCTACTTAGCAGAGTTCATTGTTTCTTGTTTAATGCCAAGAAGATTTTCTTTAATTTACTTACTCCCAAAGAAGTTTTCCCTGGTAGATAAAGTGTCTCAAGTGCAAGCAATGGAGTTGATGAAGAGAATGAGAATGGTTTTAATTAGTTCATTTGCTTCAATGGACAAGAAAGTATATAACCTAAAGAAGTCTTTAAAGAGAAATTCATTTATTCCTGATTAGTCAAAACTTTAAGAGAAGTTTTGCATCTTAATAAATAGCATTTTAGTTTCACTGCGCCATTCGATGTTCTTTTGCCAATTGACTTCTCACTATAAATGCTAGAATCAAATATCAATCAATTTAAATTGAGTCTGTTGCACCAACCTCACTACTTAATGCAAAAGAGTTGAAGAAAAAAATGTAAATCCTCTCAGAAACCATTTGCCAATTCCGCCTCCAAACAAACATAATATGAGTTTCGCTTGGACACTTTCCTTGCCCTTAGGAACTGCTGCCTCAATTCTAACCTTCGACTACTTTGGACTTTGCGTGCTTTTCTTTCCTTTTTATTTAAACCGACTCCTTCACGTCTGGGGTTAGTTCGACCAGCTGTTGCTCGGCCATCTTCTTGGCTTGCCCGACACGTTCTCATGTTTCGTGTTGTAATCCCAGCGAACCCCCTTCCACCCTTCAGTGGACTCAACTTACCTGACACTGGAATTCAATTTAGTGCCGATACCCAGCTCGGTTAGACAATGGAGAGTCGTCTCGCAGGCATCGCCGGCTTGCAGCGGGAAAACGACGTGATGGAAATAGCCCTTCTTACTTGTTGTCCAGGTAACGTGCTCAATTTCCAACTTGACAAGTAACTCCTCAAGCACCTGTAAGCAATGGTAGCAAAAGTAACCGTCTTAGCGTTGCATTCACTTTGTTTCAAGCCACTTTATAAATTCCCAAACCATTGTTAAATTAAAGAACTTAACTTCAATTTAAATAAACTTGCCATCAGGCGAAACAGCAAGAGAAATGTAAAAAATATTTAAGACACTAACAACCGTTGTCTTCCAACGACATAATTTGAATACTGATTTGGTTTTTCGATTGCATAGCCAACAATCACAATTGGTACTTGTAAGTTTATGCGGTTTGAATCGCCCTCAGAATCGCCCTTAAAATTTTGGTACTAGATATGAAATGAATTCCGAAATGGTGGTCATAGGAATATGGAAGAGAAATATTTTCTCCGTTTTCATATCTATCTATCAAATAAGCTATTTTTGCCATCACATCTCACTTTATCGATGGTTTCCATTCTGCACTTTTTCTATTGCTTAATCTTCTATCTAGCCTTAGCCTGCCTACGGCCAAAAGGGTTCATTGCCTTCTTAAAATTAATTTTGCTTAGTCGATTTTGAACTGAAATACTTCTGTGAAAGCAAAAAAACTTTCTTTAAATTCACATGCAAAATTTGTAAAGCTTTAAAGTGGCCCTCAAGGGTTATGTAAAGCTATTTTAGGATTTGTATCTGAAGGTCAAGAGTTTATATAAAATTTATATGAAAAATGGGTGACCTTTTAAGTTCCAAGATTTGGAATAAACAACATTATTGTATTGTTGTTGTATATATGTATTTGACCCAATTCTCTCTCCCCTTGACAGTGACATTCATCAATCTTTTCATGGCATTTGGGTTCATTTTCATTTTCACGCTGATTATAAAATGCTCTGATCCTATGCCGCCCTCAACATCATTCATCCTTATCATTTTGACCAAAAGCCAAGACAATTTGGTTGGCCATTTTACATGGTTAACTTGGCCATGTCCCCCTGCCCTTCCCGTTGACCACACAAAAGTCTTAAAAGTATGCAGGGCTCTTCAGTCACGTTCTGGGCGGTTAAGTGCATCCCGCAGAGCAACAATCGTCGTGGCATTTGCCAGAATCAGAGACATTCGTAGACACGGGATTCAACAGACCCTTGTCGCAACAATACACGCACACACACACGCACACACATGTGAAAATCAACTTTAAGTGCTTTGGGGAGAGAGAGTTAAGCTTCAACTCACTTGACCAAGCCACATAAGGTGGCAAATGGGTAGAAATGTGGACAGCTCACCTTTTCAAGCGGCACCACTAAATTACGATTGTCCGTTGCCAGTTTTGCTCCTGTCCCAGCTTCAGGTCCAGCTCCAGCTTCTCCAGCACGCTTGACCGCTGCTGCTGTACCTGCCACGCCACCACCACGAGCACCGCCGCCGCCGCCTCGTGGCACTCCAGCACCACGAGCACCGCCCACACCGCGTCGATACTTGGGCACATTCTTGTCACGTAATTCAACTTCGAGTCGTAGTATTGCGTTGTTATTTTCCGGAAGATTGATGTTCAGATTATTATGGCCACCTCCACTTGAGGCCAGCATGGTAGGATGTCCATGACCACCCGTTGGCATGGACTCGGCCAAAACATTATTGGAAGACCCTGCAAATGGGTAAATGAAAAGGTGATACACATTAACCAACCAGCTACATAAGTTGAGACTAAAAATAGATTCCTGTCAAGTATGAATATAAGCGATTCGTGCATTAGTAAATAATTTTAATTCCATTGTGTAGACATTTTCCGGTTAATTGGGGCTAATTTAATATAATAAAATATTATTTGCTTAATTAGGGATGCAAACGACACTATTTAATTTAGTAATTAGCTGTTGCTCATTTTTTAAATCATTCCCCATGAATCCCTTGACTAAAAGTTCAGTTGAGCATTGAATAAATATTAGTTTTGTGCCTAAAAGCATGCAATATTTTTAAGTGCATTACCACATAACCACAATGCTTCATTTTTGCAGCAGCAAATTACTCTAATTAAATGGCACGGGGCAAAACATTAGGTAAACAAATTGCCATTGTTAATTAGATAATTTATGCAAGAGCTGCCTTCTGCCAACAAATTAAAGTATTCCAGCAATAAAAATTATGCCACGTGAACCATAAGCTCCACTTGTGCTAAAATAAATAGAACGAGTCGTGAGGAAACGAAAAAAAAGAAAACATTGCAAGCGAAAAAATCAAATCAAAGTCTAAATAAAAACCACACAAAGGATCACAATTTATTAGGACAACGAAGAACGAAATGAGCAGTAAAGGGGGGAAAAGGGGAAGAGCCAATGTCAGGGGTAGACAGACATCGAAATGTAATATAAATCCCCGCACATTGACAAATGCCAAAATAAAGCTTAAATGTGCTTAGGCTAGGACCCAGGAAAAGCCCCTAGCAAATGTTGCCTTACACACACACACACTCACGCACATACATAAGTGTTTGTGTGTGTGTGTGTGTGTGCGCTTTTGCCTCTGTTTTATATAGTTTCTGTTTCTAGACTCCCATGACCTGCCTCCCCAAAAGCAAACGAAACCAAACCTAACCAGACGAATCTTGGCTCTTTACTTATACTTAACTTTGTCTGGGCCCTCGGCGCTTAAAGCCTGACAAAGTTTTTGGCCAACTTGTATTACCATGGCATTGAGACGCACACGGAGAGAAACAGAGAAAGAAAGAGAGTGAGAGAAAATAACTCTTGTGATTTATGCTCGACACCTCAGCTTCTTCAGCTCTACAATGACTCAACACAAGTGCATGTCAATTTTATGTTTCTTTTTTCCCATTCTCTTTTTTTTTTAGTTCGCCTTTTGTTTTTGTCTTTTCTCAAGCATTTTTCGACACATTTTCAGAGAGCTGTTGCCAAGGCCAACAGCAACAACGCATGTTTATTGCTTATTTTTGCATCTCTCAAGAAGTGATTTATTTTACTTGAACTTTATTCACGCCCTCAATAGCCTCAGTTTCATGGTCCCAGGTCCCCCCTCACCCCCATAACCTTTGCCATTTTGTGTTCCTTCTGCTGCTGGTCCTTCACTTCACTCATCGGCTCAGACTCCACTCATTGTCATTAGCAGGCTCGATGCTTCTGATGCTGCTGCCATGGTGACAAACAAAATTAATGATGATTCCCTTTGATGGCTTTTCCCATCTTGTTGTTTTGTATTTAAATAAATATTTGATTAATACTTTATGTGCCAAATCTTGCTACCAGAAACATGTTCTCCTTTTATTCGATAAGTTGGCCTACATTTCTTTCAGCCATGTTTCTGGTTTGCTTCGTTTTTTTTTTTTTGTCTTCTACTTATTTTATGCCATTTTATGGGTTTTTATTGTAGGCATTTTTATCGTCTTTGATTATGATGAATTAAACGCAAACAGTTTTTGCTTAATGACTCTGTGGAAAAGATATTTTTTTTGTTTTTTGTCGTTTTTGACAACAAATTAATCTAAAGAATCAAGTTTAAGACTTATGATTTGGACTGGCTTCAGTTCCGGCCAAGTTTTCCCAAACGTATTTTCTAAATTTTATTGATATATTGATTACTTTATAAAGGTCGTATCTTACCTTGTTAAACTCTTCTGCCCGACTTTGTTAACCAACCTTTTAACTTGTTCTACTTCACGAATATGTAACATCCCATTCAATTAGTTGGTTACCCGTATTTTTCGGGGAGGGAAGTATTTGTGAGTCTATTCGAAACCCTTTTACCAGTAGCACTCACAGTTTGAACTTTGGCTCTTCCGCCCAACACTTAACCACAGCCATCTTCTGGCAACTAATTAAAATTTAATATTCAATTTTTAGACAGCAAAATGTTTTTCGTTCTGCCAGTGTTGGCTCTTTTTTTTAACCGTGTGTGTGTGTGTGTGTCTACACTCATGAAAGCCTTTTAAAGCATCCGGCCAAAAAGAACCGCAAAATAAGTTTAACACACGCCCAAAAAAAAAAGAAAAAAAAACAAACAGGAGAAAACGAAAAACAAACTGGAAAACGAACATGAAGCTCATGCTAGTAGGGGGTGGCTCATGCAACATTCATGGACTGCTTTTAGGCGCAGAAGCAACACTTTTACGATGTCATAAAATAATTAATAACGCCACTAAACAACGTAATTACGCGCCTAAGCACACCGCGAGCAACTGTAGATATATGAGGATGAGCCATGTGGGATGCGGGATGCGGGATGAGGATGCGGATGCGGATCAGTTGCCAGGTCATGTGGCTACCTACCAAAAACCGCCGCCTAGATGTATGCACGAGTTTTGTGTATAAACAAATTTGCAGCACTTTGTATTTAATTAGCCCCAAGTGCTTATTCAATTTTTCTCATCTCATCGCCACTTACCGTAAATCAACTCGCGTTCAAAATTTGCTGTCGGCACAACGATTAGAAAGACAACGCCCGGCATCCTGGTAGACAGAAGTTTTCGTCTGTCAGTGGGAGGAGGACGGGACCTGCAAATGAAAGTAGCACAAAAACACCAAAAATAAGTAGGCAAAGAAGTGGCCATTTCAGTTTACACAGAACGCTCACAGAGTCACGGATGTTGCACAGACAAATGCTAAACAGCCAAACCAGACATTTTCCAGTCTCCAAAAATCCAGAGACTCGAATCGCTGGATGTACATTAATTTTAATGGCTTTGGCTTGGTAAATGCAATACAAAAACTTGGCAACTCTTTGCCACTAGCACTAGATGCTGGTCAAAAAGTTGTCAAGTCCCTTTAAATGTATGCTCTTTGCATTCTGCTGTCAGAGTTAAATGCGGCAAAAGAAAATGACACCATATTTTGCATCCAAGGGTAGATTAAAGAGTATTTCTCTGTGAGTTCCATTTCATTAAAATGAAACAAATTGGACAACTGACTCTAAATAGTCGTTTATTCCAGAAGTTACTTTTTCTCTCAAAAATCAGATGATAAACTATTTATAAATATAATATATTTGTATCTATCGAGTTGCGTAAAATCTATAATGAAATTCAAGATATAGATTTAATAAATTTACTATAACGATAAGCAATATAAAAGGAAACTTTTCGAACTAACCTCTGTCTCTCGCTCTCTTGTTTTCTTGTCATCTTTATCTAGTTTCGTATTATTTTCAACTAAACTGTTAACTTTTTGCAGTTAGACCTCATTAGGTGGCAAGGTAGCTGTGAATGGCCAACAACAAATGTCTGTTTTGGTCAAAAGCGAAAAGAAAAAGGAGCAAAGTAGAAACTTGGCAACTGTTTGCTTGCATTTTCTTAGCCTTCTGTTTCTTAGACTCTTTCTCTGGCCTCTCTCCATCTCCCTCTCTCTCTTTCTTTCACACTCTCTTGCAGTTCAAGTTGCACATAACTGGCTGCCAAAATAGTTGGAAAAGTTGAATACTTCTTCGTCTGGAGTCTGGATTGGAAAGTTCTTAATTAAAATAGCCACCGTCAAACAAAAATATACATAATCAATTTCATCTCTCCATTCCATTCTTCACTCTTGACGTAATTATTTAGCTTGGCATATTTTCATTGGCAATTTTCACAACTGCCTTGTGAAAATATCCCGAGGCATGGCAGTCTTTACTTGTAATACAAACCGATTTCCAGCCAATTTTTTAAGAATATGTGTTTTTTTTTTTGTTTTTTGGTTTACGTGTGTTTTCTTCTTGGCTGCTTGAAATTAAAATGCCATTAGCACCAAGTTGAGATAAAAAAGATACGCATATGGAATAAAGGCACAGAGAGCAGGAAGCAGGAACAGGCCCTCCTCTCCCACATCCCAGACACTGAGACTGGTTCATTGCAGGATCATTTCAAGAGCTGTGGTGTGTGGTTAAAGGTGTATGTTGGCACGGGCATGGCCAGGATGCATACACAAGTTACGTATGTATATGTATGAGTATGTGATGGAAAATGAGTGACGCAGATTTAATCGAGCTGAGATTTTTCCTCTTAAATGATACCACGATATGAGCAGCGTTGGCAAGCGTTGCAATTTACGTAGTGAATAATGTAATTATACATGGAGAATGCAATGTTTATTCAATACGAAAATCGGCATAATGAAAGTGCAGTGCAAACTTGTTCACTTTGCTGATTCCTATATAAGTATGCATCATATGAAATCGTTTATGTATCAATTTAACTTCAGAAATACTAATATTTTGATTCGATTTTGATGTAAATATTTACTCACGTTACTCGGGCCCAAAACAGCCTTAAAGTACATAAATTTGGTATCAAACGAAAGAGAAAAATTCCACGAGCACGACTTCAGATGCGCTTTGGCGATTTATTATGTAGTTTTTGTGCAATTAACAAAAGAAAAATCATGTTTTTAGCGGGATTATAGCTAAAAGTAGCTGTTTCCGCCTAAAAGAAGCTGTCAAATTTTGAGATAGCGTTGCCAGATGCCAAATGTCGGATACTCGAATACGCGCGCTTTTTGTATTTTTTGTTCGCACTATTCTCAACAATCGAAAATTTTGTTGAGTTTACATTATTACAAATAACTAAATTTATACAATATAATACTATACAAACTATACAAATACAATATTCGTCTGCCAGAGCAGCGGAATATTCCTGAATTTTTTTAGGTGCCAGGGCGGTCAAACAACGCGCCAAATAAAAAATAGCATTTGCCAACACTAAAATCTAGCTTTAGCCGATTTCTTCACTTTTCAACACTGAAATCTCGAGTAGCTTAAGTAAATATTTACCAAAAAAACTAATATCAGCCGACCAATTTAGTTGGTTTACCCCAAATTCGTGACTTCTAGTGTTGGGTAATGCACTCTAAGGCATTTTAGTGTCAACAATGTTAGTTCATTTAAATAATTTACTAAAGTGCCATTATTGCACTTGCTAGTAAAGTAACTAACCAGTTGGAAATGAATGGCTACTATTAGTTTTGTGTAATGGGCATTTATCTTCTTTAAGGGACTCCATGTTAGCCAGGCATATTTGTTGTCTATTCCTCCTAGTTGCATTATCCTTTATGCCGCAGACTTTAAGCTGATAATTTTAATTTATGCCATTCTCAACTTTACTGTAAACAAACTGGTTACACTTTTACCCAACAGTCTCAAAGCCTACAGTTGCCAGCTCCAGGGTCCCCGCCTCCATTGGTTTCCTCTCTACTCCTGGCCTTGGAGGCTCTCCACAAGCCTCTTAGGAACTTTCAAGCCAAACAACCGAAGCCACTTTGCAGCACGTTGACTGTTGCAGTTTCTGTTTGTTCCTTTATTTTCTTCTTTTTTTTTCTCACCACTTGCCAGTTTTCATTTTGCGGTATATATTTATTAAACAAGGGACTGAGACGAGAGGCGAGAAGAGGAAGTAGGAGCAAAAATAACCAAGTGCGAGTGATGGCAACGAGAAATTCTTTTATATTAACCGAAAATATTTATTTTCTTACTTGCCTGCCGCTAGCCTTGCTTTATTTTTTGTGTGCGCACTTTTTTCTGATTAATTCCGTAACTATATATTTACACAAGTTGGTTGAAGTTTTCCGTAGTTTATTTTTTTTTTTATTTTTCACTTTTATGCGTTGACGTTGAAGCGGGCCACTTGTGAAGCTTGTGGGTGGTTAGTGAGTTTTTGGAGGGGGCATAAGAAAGAAAAGCCAAGCACGTCCCAGCTTTACTTTACACTTCTGTGTGGGAACATTTCTTTTTCCTTTTTTTTTTCTTGGCATGTTGCATTGTTGATGTTTGTGAAGTTCTTTTAACAATGATGGGAGCCCAACGCTCTAATTTGTACGAGTGGCCTATGAAGGTTTCTCATTTGGCCCAGTCACTAATTGGGGCAAAAAGAATCGCATTTGGTAATTTCCACTTATGTCAAATATACTTAGGAACAAACTGTGGCCCAAAGTAACTAGATTTTTGCACTAAAGTACACGAAAGGCCAATTGAAGGCCTTCAAGGTTGCCCCCGCCTCAAATGTAATAACTACCAATAAGCCTTTGATTGCTGGCCCAAAGTTTTTAGCTGACTTTTGTTGTCAGCTCTGCCTGCCTGCTACTTTTGCAACATTTTGCAGTCGCCTTTTGGCCAAAACCTTAATGTTGTGCTAATTAAAAGCGCTAATTGGTAATGACCATGGAAGTGTAAACTGGTTTCTTTTTAGTTGAAACTTTTACTTGGGACCAAAAGTATTTGGCTTCGGCTTTTTCAAGAAGTTTAATACTATATTTTTGAGAAATATAGAGACACAGAAGTTTATTTATTACGAATGCCATCAAAACCAATAAGTCTGGGTCATTATCTAATTCAATTTGATAGAAGATTGAATAATTTTCATCTTCTTAGTCAAGTCGCTTAAAAAGGTGAATTCTTTTTTCGAACAAGTAAAAATTTAGCATGCTTTTTAAAGAGTCTAATTAATACTTCTAAAGGTTGAGTTTTTCAAATATATTGAAACACAAATATGTTAAACTATATTTATTACGTATACAATTATTATTGTTCTTATTCAAGTGACAAACTGTGGACAATTTGGATAGAATAGACAGAATAAATATACACTAGTTAGATCGCCCAGGTATCTTCCAAATAGTCCCATAGATCTGGATGGCACCGATATTCCCCGGGAGAAAAAAGTGCGCTACCTGGGAGTCATTTTAGACTCTAAAATAAACTTTAAGGACCATGCAGGGTATACTATAGACAGAATCAATTTCCTTACCAGAATTCTATATCCCTTTATTAATAGGAACTCCCGTTTATCTATTGAGAACAAGTTATACCTGTTCAGGTCAATATTCCAGGCAGTTATGTTTACGGAGCCCCAGTGTGGTCGAATGTTGCCAAGTGCCATTATTAAAAGGCTGCAAACAGCCCAAAACAAACTATTAAAAATGATATTCAAACTCCCTTGGCACCATCCCACCTCAGACATTCATAACAAAGCTAAAGTCGAAATGATATCAGACAGATTATACAGATTGAATGCCAACTTCAATGATAAATGCAGATACTCAACCTATAATCACATAAACGAAATAATTATGTAAATATAGATGTAAGTAGTATTAAGTTTTATCTTAAGTAGGATGGGCGTTTTCTTACAAAGTTTTCCCCTAATTTGTTATGATAACAATCAAATCGTAAAATATTAATATCCCCACATATAACATAGCTGAAAAGGTCCATAGACCTGAACTCTAATGAAATTGTATATTAGAAGCATACTCCTAATTTTATAACAAACATATGCAATAAATGAATGAATAATGAATATACAGTAGTTATATATACTAAAGCAAGTTGTTCTCCGCTGTAACGAAAGTTTGTCAAAATTCTTTGCTGTCACAGGACAATGAGTCTCACAATCATAATAACCATGTGAGCCACTTTCTTACTGACCCCCCTCCTTGGTATCTGTACCAGACGGGCAACAAGTTTTATCCCTCTTAATATATATGTATGTTTTTTAAAGAATTTCACAAAAATTTTGTGGACATTTTTTCTCAACATTTTTCTTTGGTATTTAACATGCGGCAATGCAGGCAGCAAGGCAGGCGCTTGAAATTGCATTTTTGTTGGCTCAGCCATTCCACCTGGACTATCGATTTTCCTTACACACACACACACATACGTAAACACATACTCTCCAAGTCTAAACTTGTAGAGTGACAGGAACATGGCAAACTGTCTTGAAAGCCTATGAAGCTATACAAATATTTACCAGAAATATTTGGGACATATTTTTCGTTGTTTGTTTTTGTGTCCAGCCAGTCATTGACTTGAAAAAGCTTGTGTGATGCCCGCATAAAAGAAGAAATAGCTCAATAATATTAATATTTTAGTGAGCAATAACAAAAATGCGCAGAAAAAAAGTTGGCTAGCAATTTTTAAGCCAGTGGCAGGAAAGAGCAACCGACTTAAACATAATGCATAATCATTTGAGTAAGGATAAGCCCCAGCCAGAAAAACAGAAAACGGCCAGGGGAAGGACAGACACTGGTGCAACCAAGCTCAAAAAGTTTGAGGCAAAAACAAAATTGCATTTCATAGCCAATTTGAACGAGGAAAACTTTAACTCTTAACTTTAAGTTAGCCAGATAAAGGCGAACCAAAGGAAACGAGTTCAAAAGGAAACAAAAAAAACGTCCGCCTAAGCACTCTCCGGAGTAAGGAGCCGTGCCACCCTTTGTTGCCTACTGTACCCAGTCACCGCATAGAAAGTTACGTGGCTCCTATTCTTTTCATTTTTGTCTTACCTTCCCTACGAATACTGCGACGATGTATTTTTTATGCGTGCCTAATGCTCAATGGTGCTATTTGCTTGAATATATTATCATTAATTTGAAATGATGAAAAAGTTCAAAACGATACAGTTAAGGGTTTCAGGCGAAAACGACAAAAACGTGGAAACAGGTAAAAGGATAATAAAAACCAATATTAAAGGGCGGAATTGGACTGGCATACATAGACCGAAGAGCTCACATTAAACACTGTCAATTTGTCCAAGTTGAATATTTTTGTTGGACATCTATCAGAAACTATCTTAATCAGAAAATCTTTATTCTTCGTTACAGCTTGGCCGTGTCTTGCGCAACTTTAATATCACCAAAATCAGCGATCTAGAACTGATATCGAATACCACTGATCGTCTGGATATAACATTTCATTTCTTTGGCATCAAGGGCGACTCACAGCGGATTCGTGAGGCCATCACTCGAATGGTGGAAAGAGGACGAATTGGCAACTTTACATTGGTTTCAAATTTTCATCACTTTGATGAGAATCCTCCACTAAATATGTTGGTGAGTTATGATTTACTTTAAACTCTATACTTAAGAGGGACAGACTCGCATTAGTGCATTCGCCAAGGTACCTACACACTGAGTCGAAACTGTTTTTTGATGACGATAAATATAAAAAGTGAAAAAAAGAAATGACCGAATTTACGGTACTGGTGAAATCTGTCGTCATAAACTTTAAGGTTTATTTATGCATTCTAATAAAAATTTAAGTATTTGCAGGCTATATCAGAGTTATATAAACTAAAGCTGAAGCTAAAAATGTTAAATGGAGGAAATCTTTAATAGGTATTGACTAGAAAACACACACAAAACCATTTTTGGTTTGAATAGAATAGAAATTTTATTAAACAACAAGCCCTGAAAGTATCTATGGCAGAAAACTTAACTGACAGGCTAATTGAATAGTAAACAGAAAGCAAAAATAAACAAGAATAAACAGACATTAGCTCGATATATCGTTTCTGTGTTGGCTTTATGCTCCTTGTTTAAATCAATTTTTCCTTAAATTGTTAAAAGAAAAACACAGGATGGTCCAAAGGATCCCTACTGTTTGGACCTACCTAACAAAAACTCTTACTCGAATAATGCTTGCTTTTTAAGTTTTTTTGAAAACAAACTCTTTCTATCATTTCCATTAGTTAGTGAATATATAGTATTATTCTGTTTATTATTTAGTTTTTTACACTCGTCTGTAAACTCTACTGGAAAGGTATTCAATACAGATATCATTCATCAGATTTATCATTTTAAAAAAATGCCAGAAATATGCAAACACTTTTGAGTTTGCACAACAATTTAACACTTTCGAAATACACAATACAAAAAAAAAATAGGGCTAATAGTTTGATCAATGTAAAGGCAATCAATCAAGTGGAAGCAACTTCATCTCATTGATTTTTGCCGAATGGCATTTTTTCATATTAAATTCATGTGCAACAACAATACATATGTACATATATCCGAATCGAATCGAATTGAAACGATTCATACATATACATTACATGCAGGCCACTTTTTCATTTCCGTTACATATTAAACAATAATTTATTAACTATTATTGCCAAACAGGCAAAGCTGGATAAGAGGGAGGGAGAGAGCACTATTGTAGAGGGCAGCAAAGTGCCATGTTAATAAATTTGCACATAAATATGTCAACAGTTTGGCACTTGACGACGACCAGCGGGAAAATAATTATTTATTAATTGTGGCAAACCTACAACAGATGAACAATTGGCCTCATCAGAATGCAGGCTGCCTGCTGACCAGACTGCAATTAAGTTACATTAACATGACCAGCAACAGCGACGAACGGCAAACCTCAAATTTGGCGTCCTCAGGGAATGGGAACGGAAGCCACTGGGCCCCAACTGACCAATCTCTAATTAGTGAACCATTGTCTCACAGCCTTTACTTTCTGTCTCCGCTTTCATTACAGGAGCTGAGTGTCAATCAACCGCAGGCAGCCGTGCGTGAGGACAGTGAGTTTATCATATCCTGCACAGCCCAGGGCTCATCACGCATGCAATTTCAGTGGTTCAAAGATGGAGCCAGCGTCAATGCCACCAAGGCAACGAGGTAAGTCAAAGCTTCTCTTTAGAAATCCAGCACTATTCAGCTGTGTGTGTGAGTGTGAGTGTGTACATACTGGACCAACCGACTTCAAACGTTGTCCTCCTCTTTGGTTGACACAAAATTTTATTAAAACGAAATAAAAACCCAGAGGGAGTAGCAGGAAGGGTAAGGAAGGGCAAAGAGATAGAAAATCTTCTGCGGTAACCGTAGACCGGAGCGGAATGGGGGGAGTCGCTGGAATGCTTTCCGGCACAAGTGTTCAATTTGACTTTATGACTTTTACACATCAATAAACATGACATAAAAATGGCTGGCAAAATAAAAATGAAACGACGAAAAAGGATAAATAAGTCAAGCCACCCTCCCTCCCTACACTCCCAAAAAGTAAAAAAGGAAGAGGAAAGAGATAAAGATTTGTCAGATACACACACACACACGGTCATACACGCACCGTCAGTCAGTCAGTGAGTCGATGTAACCGCAGCGAGCCTAGCCAAATGATTGATCATAAACTTAAGGGCAGGACACATGTGATACTGAAACTTCTCCACTTTAAGCTTGGAGCTTTTGGAGCCTTTTTTGAGATATTTCGCGTATTACATAAAAACCATATGGCCGTAACTAACGAGAGGTTGTTACTTGGGCAACTGCAATGCCGTTAGGGGTGGCAACTTATTTCAACTAAGGGTCGGTCGGAATAGGAGACCCGATCCCCAGCCCTTTCTATCCGACTAACGGACCATGTTGCCTTGACAATTTGCCCCCACCCCAAACCAAAGAGAACGGCAGCAGAAAGTTTAAATGTGTTGCATGAATGGCAAAAGTAAAATACCATCATAGAGTCATTCAATGCCTGAGGTTGCATAAACAACATATTTTCCTCAATTCCTGCTCTTTAATAAACTCCTATATACGACTGGGTTCAATTGTGGCCCACTTCTTGAATCTAGGTTAAAGGTGAGCTAGGTCAATTGATATCCAAATTTTATGCATTCTTTATCGCAAAAACAGAGTTGAATTGGTTAAATTGTATTGTCTGTCTTCACCGTTGAAAATTTCTTGCATGAATAAAAATGATTCGGAGAGTGCAAGAGTTAAGTTTCTATTTTGAGTTTAACAAAGTCAAGTCATAACATAACTAACCAAAAATAAACACTCCTCGTAAATGGGAAAAGACTTCCTGAATATGTGCTTTAACCTGCAGTTATAATATTGAATGTTTTGATTGGCCAGATTCTACCCTCAGTCAATTTAGAAATAAACCCTTTTTAGAAAAACAATTCACATAACTAGTTTGAGGAACCCTTTTACATGGGGTTTGAATTCTTCAAACGAACTTCTGATTACTTTAACTATGCATATGCACAGAGGTCTTCTACACGTGCCACAGCCGCCAATGTCTGCTGCATCCACATCAACATCCTCAACATCCACAGCCATATCCATATCCACATTCGTATGCTAAAGGGCATGGACATGGTTCTCGGTCCCTTGCCTGGGCCACTTGTACGCATTGATGTGTAAAAAATTGCTGGCTGTACAAAAAGCCACAAACACATGTTCCCATCGTGTACCCATTTTTAGGGATGGAATGGGCGAGGGGATCTCACAATATGAGTAAATATTTTAACTAAAGTGAAGTGAAGTCATTCATTTGGACATTTACTAACTTCGCATTACACAAACGACTAAACATTAGGTCCATCCGTCCATTCATCCCATCGTCTGATGGTCGGTCCATCCAATCGTACATCTACTTCTCCCATCTTCTAGTTAGTTTTTGGTTGACTTTACTTTTGCGTACTAAAATAACCGGAAGTAAGTAAATTTTTAATGCTTGATTTCACTGCCAACGGGTGCAGAGGAGGAGAAGGAGGAGCAGAGGAGCACAGGCAGCACTAGGAGAAATGTAATTTATCATCGAGAAACATGTGTGCCAGCAAGGTCGAAACTGTCGTCATTGAGTTCTTCTAGGTAAATACGCATATCCACCTAATTGAAATCAGCGGAAGTGATTTTCCCTACACGAAATGTTCGATTCAGATCCATCGAGTTGAGATTCCCCTGATGATGATGAAGATGACTCTGATGTGGCTGAGTGCAACCAAGGTCAAATTAATCAATGGAATTACTTTTCAATCACCTTAATACCCTAGATATGGCTACGCATCCTTGACTAACTGGGCCAAGGCACTCAAGCACTCCGTGAAAATGAATATATGTTAAGTAATCCCAATCCTAATGTATGTCTAATTGAGTTTTCTTTGCTGAAGGCCACAGGGAAGGAAAGTGCTAACTCAAACTTCTTCGACTGACGATTAAGTGTTGAAACAAGGCGTTAATAACATTATTTATTTTAAACTTTGCCCAAGGCGTTTTTTGAGTAAATATTTGTTTTGTTTTTAGTTTGTTTGTTGGACTTCTATCTCCACACTCCTTGCTCTAGACTTACTTTTCTGCGAATATCCTGAATTGACTAGACACACGGGATGTAAACGGCTATAGACACAATTCCGAACTAAAAGGCAATTAGCTCTCACAGCAAGTTATAAAAGGTTTTCCCAATTTTTGATTTTACATAGCAAACTCTTGTTAATTTCTTAAACACGTGAATGGAGAGTGGAAGTGGAATTGGCGTCATTTGCAATCATGTGTAAAAAATAAGTAAGAAACCGGTTGGCTTTAGTTTTCAATTTCAGTTTCATCTCGTTGAGACTCTCTGTAAACACAAAAGTCAAAGATGAGACATCTTTTTCTTTCTTGTCCTAGATAAGCACGCACATTTGACGCTTTAACTTCAATGCAATTTTATCCTTTGCAAACCCATTGGACACACATCCCTCCTCCACTGTGTTGTCACATAGAAGTCACTTTTGGCTAGCTAGCACAAAAAAATTTGTCAAACTTGTTTAAAAGCCAAAGCAAAAATTCAATTTCAGCAGCCAAATTGCAGGAAGAAACCCCACCCCCCACCACCACCAGCACCAGCACCCTGTCTGAGACATAAGTAAAATATATTTCGTATATTTTACAAATTGGCTCAACTCGGGGCCAACAGCAATTGCAACTACAACTACAAAGAGCCAAACTGTCTTGACAACGCAACATTGGCGTTGTCTAGGATAAATGTGGACTTTGCTTAAGGATAATACAGGGGGTTTTGATATGAAAACAAAATTAATTCTTTACGATTTAGCAAACCATTTCATTTTAAAATCTAAAAGAAAAGAAAGCAAATTCTGCTTTAAATTATTAATTAATCAATTAATCGATCATATTTACTGTTAAACTCTTTACGTTGCACCCTGTATACGGCTGTGTATGGGATACATTGACTACGTGCCGAATGGGGGTCACGATTTTCATTAGTTTCATTTGCCATGTTTGTCTCTCAAGTTTTCTTTTTGGCGCTTTGTGTCTTGTGTGAGTTTGCTAAACTCGCCAAAGGAGTGAGGCGACAATGCCACAATTAGTTGCATAAACTTGATGGTAGCGTCTGTGGTTAGTCGTGGGCCCCCTCTCCAGTACGTCCTCCATCATCTTCTTTATAATTTGGCTTTATTGCAATAATAGTTTGCAACTCGTTTCCGATTCCATTGGCGCCATTTGTGCAACAAAAATAGCTTGAAACGAATTGAATTTGATTCTGTTGTGGGATTAGTCTAGGAGTGGGGACTAAAGTTCTGCTGCACGGATATGGATATATTGATCAAACAAAGCTGCGCTCTAGTTCCTGACTGACTGACTGACTGACTGGCTGGCAATTTATGCGTACTTGTGGCACGCGAGAAGAGGGAGGCTCAGACTGTGAAATTTATGCGCGGCATTGCAAGGATTTCATAGCAAAGCCCAGTGACAGTTGCTACCTGGTTCTGGGTAGGACTAGTAGTAGGTACAGTTGTGTTACCAGCGGATTGTTGAGTTGTTCGCTTTCAGTTATTGAGTTGGAGTGGAGTAGAGCAGAGCAGAGGACAACGGTTTTTTTGGTGACTTAGGCCAAAAATCAACGCGTTTGTTCCGTGTGCAACGAACACAACGAACGAAACCGCAACCGAAACCATGCCCATTCACTGGGACTGGGATTGGGAGCACGAGCACGAGCATGGCGGAGCTCACTATCACTGGCCGCCGCGGCGTCACTGGTCCACTGGTGAGCCCAAGTGCCGCCAGCGTAGATACTATCTCTCCCACGAGCTGGACGTGTGTGCCAGGGACTTCCATTTGCGTATGGACGACACAGCCTGGTGCCACGGCTCGTGTCTGGTTGGCCGTGTGGTCATCGAAACGGGCACTGAGCCGGATTCCCTCGGTCGTGGCACATTCAAGGTGGTCCTGGATGTCCATCATTTTCAGCTCAACGAGCTGATGGTGAAGGCCAAGAACAGTGACACCATCTGTGTGGAGGGCAAGCAGTCCGATGATCGCGCCGAAAAGGGACAACTGTGCATAACCCGAGAATTTTCACGGGCCTACAAGCTGCCGCGGCACTACGACGCCACCCAGGCAAGGGCCACGTTCTCTGCCGATGGCATACTCATGGTCACGGTGCCAGCACCACCGAAACTGGACGATGTGGAGCGTGTGGTGGACATTGAGCCCACTGGCAATTACTTTGGCAGCATTGCGGATCCCAGTGCGGCCAAGGCTATTGAGCAGGCAGAAGCAGAAGCAGCTGCTGCGGCAGCTGCTAATGATGATGGTGGCGAGGCGAATCCTGCTGGCACAGCGACGGACAAATGAAGCTGGCGACGTCTGGCGGTTGCGCGTGGCAATCTCCGCAAATGGAAACAATTCTTTGGACTTTCGGCTTTTCGTGGCAAGCCGCGTAAACGCGTTTAGGCCGTCAGAGGCAGTTGGTTGGCTGGAATGAGGCAACAACATAGAGTATGAGGAAAAGCATTGAGGGGCATCCCAAGACAAAACGAAATCACACCACAGCCGCACTCGCACCACAATGGAGTACTCCTTCGAAATTTTAGATCAACAATCTAGTAAAATGATTCAATAACTAGTTCAATTGTTCGTTACGTTCTTGTTAACACTTAGTGCAATTGTTTTTTAAACGTTATCAAATATGGCTACCATCTAATAACTATCTATAACTACAACTTTAACTCTAAGGACTTGCTGTATGTGTTTGTGATTTTGCTTAATGCCAATAAAGGACTTTATCATGAGAGCACCACCAAAATCACTCTAAAGGATACTGTCTTCATGGTTATCGGTTTATACTCTTTATTCGCTATCCCAATTTTAGAAGTTTTTGAATCAAAAACTAGATAAATCATTGCTGGTATGGGACAAGTTTATAATAAATCGAATGATTTAGTCATTTATTCCAGGCAGCACAAAACAAGGATAGACCTTAGTTTCAAAAATTTTAAAAAACTCTATTCATCAATGGGAAAACTTAATGAAATTAATTTGATTTCGGACCAACTTAAAAACATGAAATTGAAAAGGAATAAAGGGAAACTTTCTTCATATCTTAATGCCCATTATAAATTTATTGATTTTTTTTTAAATCGATTTGCACTTATGTAAATTTGGTTTGAGATAGAAAATGGATATTATTGGACCAAAAGTATGCTATGATTTGTGTAAAGAGAGAAAATCTATTCAAAGTTCTTGTCATAAACAAATCCAATTTGTCTCCGTCCCACATCCCAAGTGAATTGGTGTAGATGTTAAGATCTTTTCTTGGTTCCTTTTTGTCATGCCTCTCACGCAGCATTTGATTAGCGGCAAATTTGAATAAAATTCACTAACACCTTGACGCCCTTTTTTTTACACACACACACACACACATACACTGATACGCACGCAATTTCTGGTCCTTCCCCCAAACACATAACCTATAAAAAAACAGACCAGAAAAAAAGGCGGCTTGTCAGCAGAAAATAAGGCAAGAAATGTATGTATCCTATAATACACAGTTGCAATTTTGACCTAAACACAAAAAAAAACAAGTAACAGCATAGAAAAAACAGGACTAAAATGAAATGCCAGCAAGATAACAACAACAAAAACAACAAAATGGTGGGACAGCACAATATGCCAAGGGCCAAATAATATGGAGACACATTTTGTGAGGGACGGGGGTGGGGTAGCTGCTGGGGTAAAGGCCAAACTATCTGGGAGGATTTTGCTAACATAGTTTATTGGTCTTAGGCGCACAAAATATGAAAATGATTCAACATTGCCGCAAAAAAAAGGCGAAAAAACTAAAAATGGCTTTAAGAGAAAAATTACTTAATCGCTGCGCGTAGTAGAGGGAGAGACAGAGAGAGAGAGATAGAGCGAGAGAGATTGGGTAGGAAAAATGTTAAAAGAAAAGGAAAACCAATCAAGCCTTTGCTGCGCTATTTTTTCTTCTTCGCATGATTTCTCTCTTTTTGCCTTTTGGTTTATCCAATTTAGTTGTTGAGACACGTTTTCTTGTTACGATTGTAATGAAATTTGCTACAACTTCAACTGAATTGTTTGTTGTTGTTGTCCCGGCCAGTTGTGTGTCCTTTCATTGCAGGCGGCTAAAACACAAACAAAAAATTGCCAACATGGGGCCAAAAGACATCGTGGAGAAAATGTCGCGTACTTTGTCATCGTTTCATTTTTATGCGTAGTTGCGTTTAATAAAGTTTTTATATATATTCCAATGTAGGGCAATGAATCTGGAATTCTGTATGGGCTCTCTGCTTGGTTTCCTTTGGGGTGGAGGTCCTGTCTAATCAAGTTATGGCTGGGCGTGCAAATTTAATGCATTTCCTTCGACTTTGCTGTGGCGTAACGTATTCATATTTATGGACAAGTCGTAAAACACTCAGCAGAAAAGTAACTTGACAATTTCAATTTGTCGAGAACCAACCAAAAACCAAGTCAAGACGAAGCCAAAAAATAATACAACGAAACCAAAAAGAACAGCAACAATAAACACCTACATAGATGGCCATTTTATGAACTCATAAAAGCATTGTCGATGGATTTCTATGTATACATTTCCGTAAAACTTTGCTTCGGGGGGCTTTTGCGGTTGTATCTCACATTGGCCGTATAAAAATCAAATACCCATACGCACCTCTGTCTTTTCCGGTTCCCCTACTCGTCATATTTGTCTAGAAAAAACATCAAAACATTGCTTTGAGTCATTTTCATGGTTATTGTTGGCTTTTATGTGTCGCCTGCCACAACATACATTCATATGATGATATGCATATTTATGTGGCCTCACAACTAATTTTTCATCACTCGCCGCAGAGTCTATATATGTATGGATGTTTTTTTTTTTGTTTTTTGTATTGATAGTGACTTTGTGTTTATATTTATGGTTCACTGTTTTTCAATCACAGTTGAGATTTATGTGTGGAGGATTTCCAGCAAAATAAAATCTATCACAGACAAATCTCCAGATTCCAACTTACAACTAAGAGATGAATTTATTATCCACTGAAATATATAAATATTTCTCGCAAGGAAATACAACTTTATTTTATTTTGATTTATAAGTACACCACAAATGTTTTTTTCCCTTTTTTCCTATTAGTAAATAGAAGTTTCTAAATTTCGTCTAAGATTACTTATCTTATCTTACTTAGCATAACTATAATGATCCATACTAACTAAAGATTGATACAAAGCGTTAAATTAGAAGATTGCCTGTTTCTTTCACAATAGACTCCTTTGAATTGAAATACAATCCATTTCTTTGGTCAAAAATCAATGCAAGAGTTCTTCTTTGAAATAATCCTGGCCAAAAAGGAAGCTGTAACTACATTTTACTCCCACACACATACAAACAGACACACATACACAGCGTGTCCTGCACAAAATGCTCTTTGCTGCCCTCCCCCTTTTTGCCTTTCCGCATGGGTGTTGGAAAGTTGGAAATGCGTTTTGTTGACCGCAGCTAAGCAACAACTCCAAAAAGAAAAACACTGGAGTTCACATCATGTGAACGAGAGAGTATTACGGACATTCACAATCAAAGAGTTTGCTGGTCGTTTACTCCCTGCTCCATCGCACGGACAAGGACCATTCGGAGGGACCGCATTTCTAGCCGTTTAATTGTTGTAATTGTATTAGGCAAGCAGTTTCCTGTGCCTCATTGTGATTGTGGACGATGTTGTTCGATTCTCATTCTGGCCCTGATCCTGCGTGCTGCAGATGGGCACAACTTTGCTTTTGCTGTGTTTTTGTGGTTGGCTGATGTTGCGTTGCCTGCCATTACGCACTTCCTGCATGGAATGTTATTACTTCCGTTGGCATTTAATTGATTTTGAAGGTGCACAGCGGATGGTCAGTGCCAGTGCCAAAGTGTCCATTGGTAGTATGTGTGTGTGTGTGTGTGTATGTACCATCACCAGGTAGATTCGTGTGCCATGGACCATTAGTAAAATTGTAGGTTAAGTGCTTTGTATGAACAGGAAAAATATACATAGCAACCATGTGGGGTCCCTTCAAGTAACCCCCCATTCCTGACTTATTTTCCTTGTTGGCCATTTGAAACGCATTTTTAACTATTACACCCGTAAATAGCTTGAGGCCAGAGCTTTTTGGAGTGGTGAAGGCTCCAGATTCAAGTGGTTTACAATGCCCTCTCCCTCCAACCCGCAGCCCATAGCTTTTACTGCACTTTCGCTTTATGCGGCTTTTCGGGCACTTGTGACGTCAGCGCTATCCATGCGTAAAAGTTATTAGTGAAATGCACTCATCGAGCGGTAAGGAGGATTGGGCGAGATGGGTGTAAGCTCTGTGCCTGTTGCTGTGCCTGTTTGTTCGCCACGAAAACCTCAAACAGCACTTAAGTTGTTGCCAGTTGGAAGGAATTTGGTTTTTTTGGTTTGCGGTCCTTTTCCTTTCACTTAGCTGCTTCTGCTTTCGGCTCTCTCATGATTAAGGTGTGTCCTCCAGAGGACTCGAAATGCAAAGCAGAAAGCTTAATAGGCTTAGCACATTTTCAGATACATAGTTTGCCAAAAAGTTTTGTGCAAAGTTGACGAGTTGAATTTATATTCGTAATTATCCAAAAGAGAAAAAGAGTTAGCAGATTAAATATGTTATCACATATGAGTCGATTATGAATTTAGATTAAATAAAGAAACTAGACTTTTAATCTATGTAGATAAACTCATTCGGTACCTATGCTAAGCGCTATTTATTTTGGAAGTGATCATTAAAATGTTCCTTGCCACTAAATCCATGAGAATGACTTAATTTAGGGTAGAGTCCTTGACCGTGCGTCTCGCTCTGTTTCTGTTCCCTGAGCACTTTCGTAAATCAAATATTGATAAGCCACATAAATTAGACACATAGTTCTCTGTCTGTGGGAATCTGTTCCAGCTATTCAGTGAACCATCCACGACCCATTTATTCGCGAAACCAAAAACTATTAACAGTTTTTGCTCTCTCGATGTGGCTCTGGCTGTGTTTCTGCTTCTGGCTGACTAAACTAGACATCGATATTATTTCGAGGTACATTTGAAAATGAAGCATGCTCCCCACTAATTGACTTCGAACCGCAACATCCGCGATTGTTTTCACATTAGCAATGATTTCTCTTCATATGAACATACGGACGTGCAGATAAACAGTGAGCAGATAGATTGCGCGGGGGGTTCTAGGGTCTGTGGGACGCATTAGACGTGGGATGATAAGTGGCCTGCCATTAGTATGCCAATTAACGGGCACGGGGCGTAAGTGGGCGGGGCAAAAGCAGTCGCGACCTGCATGCGATCTAGTTTGTTTGGTTCTTCAGCATTTGGCTGCGCGTATTGGGTGTGAAAATTAATGCATGACTGACATTATGGGAATTCGGTTGAAGTGCAATTCGAGAATGACATGCAAAAAGCGAGAGTGGTTGCTAATTAGCACACATAAAGTCGAGTTTTTAATCATACGGCACATATTTTTAATATGCATTTCTTTTTTGTCAATTTTTTTTTCAGAGAAATTTGGACAACTGTATTGCCCCCAGAAACAAAAGATGTCTACACGGCTATTCTTGGTGTGACCAAAGCAAGTCGGATTGATGATGGAGTCTACAGTTGTAAGGTGAGTAAGACAAACTATCAGTATTTGGAAGTATTGTTAAATCAAGGGATACTAACACAGGCCGACATTTTCGACCGACATAGGTCTTTTATAGTAATTTGGGGGTGCTGATCACGGCCCTGTACTTAGTTCTTGCCCATCACGTCAGGATTTCGAAAAAAAATGCGTTGGAATTATACAAAATGGCCTAATTTTCAATATTTTCTAGTATAATATAAACAAGTTATTATACTCAAAACGTTATTATTTTAACCTATTAATATATTAGGTATGATTTAAACGCAATTTACACAAAATCAAAGAGGCGTTTCTTTGTTATCATGCATATTATCATACACTTTGGATATGGTTCCAAAATGAGTAAAATTCGAACCAAAAAGTATGCTATAGGGACTCAAAGGATTTGCAAGTTGTTAATTTTAAAAAATTATTGTAATTTTATGCATCTAACAAATTGTTTATAAGTAATGTTGGCAAACAACAGCTATTTTTCTTAAACAAGAAATTCTACAATTCGTTAAAAATGTAGAAAAACAATTTTTAACTTTATGTAGTATACTTTTGGGTGCCTATATTCCAACCCTAGATCCCCTAATTTCACAAAATCTGAACGTGATGAACAAAAACTGAGTATGCAGTCAGAATCAGCGTATCCGAATTAGTTAAAAACACCTCTCAGGTTAAAGTCACCAAAAATCATGTCGGCCTGTGTTATTCACAACTACCAAGAGGATGTACTTTGTTTCTAACTTTTATATCTAAAAGGAAGATTTATTGCCATTAATTCTATGAATTTCAATAATCTTTATATAATTTGGCTTGGACCGAAAATGTAGCCTCCTTTGGTATCTATAACATTTTTTTACACCTTTAGACTAGTAAAAGACAGAAGAATAGGTAGGTAGCTAATCAAATCAGTTTAATTGCCATGTTATATGACCTACAAAGAAGTTTCATGTCCATCCTTTCATCCATCTGCTTGTGTACTTGTCCGTCTATTTGCGGTCCAAGTTCCGGCAGACTAAAAGTTGAAGGAAAAGTGCAAAAAATCCTTCATGAAAGTGCCTTATAATTACATTTAACTTTGTTCTGCTCTGCGCGAAGTATTTAGTTCTCGGCTATGCCCTTCATTTGTGATATAATGTGGCTTTTAATTAGACTAATTAAAATATGGGAGTGTGAGAAAGAAAATGAATAAAAAACGAGAAGAACAAGGACTGGCAGAGTAATAGGGAAATACTAACTTTAAAGTGGGTTATGCTGATTTGTGCGTGCCACAGTGTGAATGCCCCGATCCAGGAATTTTTGTGTGGTGGCCAATTAAATTTTAATCCATGCTATTTAAACATTTTCCGACTGTTAAGTCTCTAAAAAGAAGAAGATTTGAGCCTAATTCTGCTAAAAGTACTTTTCCGTTTCCTATTTGGCTAAGGGGTTAGTCGGGGGTTCCTTTCAGACCATTAAACCGAAAATGTCGCCTTCTCGTCCATTTCTCGTTCTGCCTGGCAACCCGCTCCTATTTTTCTTTTTGGTTTATGGCTGAGGTTATAACAAATTACGTAAATGGTTTGTGAAAAAAAGAAAGAGATGTAATAATATTGACATGTTATGTCTTTGCCCTGGCAACGACATCAAACGATGGAAAAGTGAAAACTTTTCACAAGGAAAATACGAAACTTTTCCCCTTTTATTACATGGATAATGTGTGTTGCCTTCGTAAAGGAAGTGAGTTACAAATCGGAGACATATTCTGTTATAGCTAATTAAGAGAGGTCATGTGACTTTTTCATATATACAAATTGTAAATACGTGTGACTTTAATTTATGACGGTGTGAACTTTAACTTTATAAGAATTTTTTAAACGTTGCACAATTATTCCAAGAAATTTGATTTTGCTCGCCTTGCAGATAAATTAGAAAATAATTCTTGGAATTTGTATTTTTTTTTTCTCTAATTCTGTTGTTTTATATTAAATTTCATTTCATTTCTTTTCTTTTTTGGGTTTTTCTTTGGCTGCCATGTGCCTAGGATGACTTACAAAATCTTTCCCCATTTAGGGTTGCGTTTGGAATTTTTTATTCCTTACAATAAGTTTCAACACTTTAAGACCGCAAAAAGCAAACTCTGGTTATTGCTCAGTCCTGTCTGTAGCACCCGCTGCATCTGGGGAGGGCAGCAGCTGTTGCTTGTTGGCATTTTCTTGGCCCAAGTCAGCTAGCTGGCAGCTAGCCGGCCAGCCAAATGGAGGCCATTGTATTCAGTGCCTTGTCCGAGGCACTTCAAGGGGATTTCGTTAAGTTTTTTATACGGTGGTTCCCCCAACAATTCTGTTTGTTTTTTTTTTATTCACTCTCCTTTTTGCCATTGCCAGTGCTGGAGCTGGTGCTGGTGCGAGTGCTTTGTGCCTTTGGCACACTCTGTGCCGCTCATTCATTATTATTTTTGCTCCTCCGGTCCTCATAATGACGCAAACAGATCAAAGGCACTTGCAGGAAGAAGCAAGGGGAAAGGGGGCAGCAGGTACCGTAAAGGCTTTCTTGTCGAAACGCTTAGCAGCTGCAACAACTGAACGTTAATCAGAGGGAGGTTGCCCAAAGCTGAAGTCCTTGCCAGTTCCCAACGGACCCGTTTAAGTCACAGTCCCCGAAGGTCGTTTGTTCGCCCCTTCGTTTGCCCGTTTCGTCGTTGGTTTGTTCCTCTTGCAGCTGTTTACTATGAAAACAGCAAACAGTAAGAAAAAATCCTTTTCAATAACTTTGCCTCAAGGCTCGGAGCCCGTGCGGATGTTCGCACGTCAATAAAGAGCCTGTCCCATTATGCACTTGGGACTGCATGTTCATGTCCATCTCAATCTCAATCGCCTTGTCCACCATGTCCGTAACTTAACACACACATAATCGGTAAGACAGCGACGAAGACGGACAGAAGAGTGGGTTGGAGTGTTAGGAAGTTATGCCCCTGGTGCATTTATTTATTATTTATTTATTGATATTAAGTATACGCCTTGTTGCAATTAGTTCATTAGCCTTAGGGAGCAATGACGTCGTCTGGGAGTCCTTTGCAAATCCCCGTACAACTAAATTGGCTTTAAATTGTTCTCATGTATTCCTCATAATCCATGTAGCACGTTTCTTGTCTGTGGGCTTTAAAATTAAATTTGAAATGAAATAAAAGCGACAGAAGGGTAAGGAATTGAAATAATAATAAAGATTTACTTCACAGTATTAATTTAGACATGAATTTTTAAATCGTCGGAGAAAGTCAACAAACAAAACGTTGCAAACAGGAAAATGTGTTGGAAGTTTTACTTTATATTCTGAAAGTTCCAATTCGTGAATGAAAGGTAAAATAGTTTCGTTTTAATTTGACAGATATTTCATTTAGTTTGTTTTAAAGTCTAGATTTAGTATAGGTTTTAGCATTTCATATAAAAATATTGCTACGATTTAATTTAATTAAATAATTACTCCTGAAAGTCGATTACTTTTGTGACTTTGTTTTCTAATTTCATCCATCGAAAGAGTCCATTAACATGGTGTCGAATTTGCAGAGCAAGAACAATTTTTATAGACTATTAATTCTTTTTGAGAGGCAGCGAGTGAGGAGAATGGAAATGGCAGATTCGACAATGGTGAACTGTCATCACCTCGAAGATATACTGAAGAAGCAAATGGCATTAGCTTTACTTCTAGTATTCTGTCATGCTGTACAATGTGTTCTTTAACGACTTCGACTGTTAATGAGACGCGACTTGTCTCCTGGCTCTAGTTGGCAAAACCAGATTCAAAGCAATAAAATGGCATTTGGCCATAAAAATTCCTGTGGTTGTTTTGTAGTCTGGCAACGTTGCATCTAAATGAGTTAATTGCCATTTGGATTTTGTGGCTGGCAAAGATTTGTTGACGATGCAGAGTCGTAAAGAGGCATTGCCTACTTTCAGGCATGGCGGAAAAAATAAAATGATTGGCGTAGAAACGAGCTTTAAACGTGCTTTAAGAGCAAAACTTACTGCATGTCTACATTATATATTTCCGGCTCGGTTGCAATTGAGCCAAAGCGCCGAAGGAACTAGACTCAGACACCAGTGCCACGCCCTTACAATTGGCAGCAATGACAGCGACCCCAAGGTGTGATCCTCTTGACGCCCCTAGCTCGTTAGTTTGTCTCTTCTTCATTTACTTTTCTTCTATTCTCATATATATTTTTTTTTCAAATTTGAAACGGAAATTCGTCGAGCATCCATCCCGATGCCGATGCAAAGCAACAGAAGGAGTGCCGTCATTGTCAACATCATCATCGCCATCATCATGATAGCGAGCATCCGTGTCGTTGTTGCCAGGACTGTGCCATCTTCTCCTGCCATACCTGCACCTGCACATCATTGCTATGTTTACCCGCAGGAACTACTACTACGTGGCAACAGCAACAAAAGTTTACAATTCGTTTGCTCACAGACCGCGCGGAAATAAATGCAAAAGGTTTGGCTCGAATGGCTCAAAAGCCCACATGGCACTAAAGCTTTAAGTAGCCATCTACTTGATGCATTCGGGTATTTGTGAATGAGTTTAAGAGCCCTTCGATGGCCAGCAAAGTGTTCTTCATGGTCAAGTTTCTTTGGCCTGAATAGAATTTCCACTAAGAAGACCTATTCCTTTTGAAATTTTACGAATAGTATTATAGAGTTATTTATTGTACTTGTGGTTCCTAATGAAATTGTAAGTTTAATTTACTTTTGCCCAATTGGCCAACTTTTACATCTTCACCATTTAAACAAATTGTATTCGATAGTCTGGCCAAAACCATAAACTAAGTTTAACATATCACAAAAGGTATTTATTGAAATTGAATGAGACACTTTAATTCAATTGGTAGGCAAACGCCTGAACAATCAGAGAAAGTCGTATCCAATCAGCTCAGAATGAACTCCGGTTGACTTCGAGTATGTAACAAACAAGTCCATTAAATATGCATTTAGATATCTACCTACGACATATGTGACGAGCAGAGCAGAGCAGAGAAAGGCAAAGGGCGAACAAACCTCATCTAACAACTGGCAACAGTTGTGTTGGCATAGCATAAAAGGGATGCATAGAGAGAAGGATATCAAATGAGTCGTGTCCACTGCCTGTTGGAATGAGTGTGTGGGTGTGGGTGTGTGTGTGTCAAAGAGAGAAGATGATTGTTGATATTGTGTTTGGGTCTAAGGGCTATCAATGCACGTCCAGTCTGGTAGTTGTTAGTTGTTTGCAGTTGTTGATATGAGTAATGGAAGCCCATGACATTATGCCGCTCTGCTGACAAGTGTTGTCACACACAAACTTTGTCAAATGAAGCCATCAACGAAAGCTTAATGTATCATCTCTTTTTCTCTTACAGGTCACCGACTGGGGTGTGGAGCAATGTCGATCTCTGCACATTCATATCAAATCACCGCCCCGGCTACGAGTCGATCCAGCCAGTGTGACCCTTCAACGTGGTGACTCATTACGTGTGCGCTGCCTCTCTCCGGGTAATGATGATATCAAACGATACGCCCAATTGGGCTACAGTTGGACACGGAATGGTATACTTTTCCAATCGGATCCCGCCACTGCCATGTGGGAAGATCTCTATCCCGATGGCAGCATTCTGAAGATCAACAATATCCAGAAATCGGCTGAATATGCCTGCCTAGTATCGAACAGTGTGCGTCCTGTCTCGAGAAGCGTCTACATTAATGTCATTGAACGGAATGCGGCTCATGTCTGCCTGGCCGAGTCTAGCTATGGTGTCCACTGGCCCACCAGCGCCCCAGGAGCTCCAGTCATAACGGACTGTCCGCGCGGTTTCGAAGGACATTCTCGTCGCATTTGCGAACAACGTGATGCAGGCAATTCGAGTTGGTTGCTTCCCGACTTTTCGGGCTGTGTGCGGGATGAATTGCTTTTAATCTACAATCGTTTTCGCGCCCTTAGTGCTGGCTTTCAACAAACGAACTCTTCAAACATATTGAAATCGTGTTTTGAATACACCCTTCAGAGGCGGCAAAGCTTTCTACCAGGCGAAGCCAGTTTTCTAATTGATATGCTGCATGAGGTAAGTGATGAAACGAAACTACTTTTCTCTCAAGTACTACTACTTTTCTCTCAGACCACAGTAAATTAAATAAATGCTAACTTCGAGTCACTGTCATTTAATAGGGACAAAGTGTATAAATTTTTATTCCCGAATTCAATTTGAGATCTTACCGCCTGTTCAGCTAAACCACAAATCAGTCGAGACACAAAAATTTCTCAAAGCCTTACAAACTACCTGGTACCACTTGAGAAACCCACAAGAATAAAGAACAAGTATTTTTTCTGGAAAGTCTGGGCCAACTATTTTTACACGCAAATGAATGCAAAAACTCATGGCAAAGCTGAACCGAGCGGCTTGCTATTTTTCACACAATTTTCCAGGCAAATAAAAAAAAAATTGTACATATGTGTGGGTAAAAGAACGCAAGAACAGTCAAAGAAAAGTTTTACTTCTTCTATTTTGGCATCTTTTGATTTTTTTTTGTTATTTTTTTTCTCCTGTTTGGCCCGCAAAGCAACAATTTTTCATTTTAATGCGCACACAAATTTCACCGCCTAACGAATGGGCTCTAAAGGAGCTCGTTTTGGGTTTTTCCTTTTCACATTTTTTTCCCCCATTTTTGGTGGGATTTTTGGCAGTTTTTTGTGACTCTTGTCTGAACGTTGTTTCCTTGCCTATTTCACAGCTCGACACCTATTTGCAATTGAAGGGGACCCAACTGGAGCGTGAGATGGCCGCGGAGATTATATTGCGCATTCTGGATAAAGTCATGCAGAATGCCCAATCCTTGAACAGTCAACAGGTAAGCGGTAGTAGCAATACTAGAGACACTTTGGCTGCACTTGCGCATAAATTATGCATGTAACCAGGGATACAGAAGGGGAGAGAGAGGCGCAGTCACCCAAGCGTTTGGGTGCCATAATTTACAACCTGCAGCCATATTCAATATTTGCCAGCTTGGTTACCGTTCTGTTCTGTTCTATTCTATCCTCCTGTTCCAACGCCAAGATTTATTACTCAGAGACACACTGAAGTGGAGGAGCCTGGATGCATCCCATTTCTCTCATCCTCTCTCTCTCTCTCTTTTATTTGGCTTGTAGTTGGCCTGTCACTGGGCGGCAATTTACATTTGTCTCCCATGAACCGTGTGGGGATTTCTAAAAACAGCCAGAGAATTGATGTTCTTGTTGGCTGGTAATGAATACCTTCAATATGTATGCGGTTAAGGATTTCCGTTTCCCCATTCGATGTTTTTTTTCCTCCTTTAGATTTTCTGGTTTGCTGATTGTGGTTAGTGGTAATGTTGGCCATATGGCCAAGTGCTGAATGAATGGATTGTGTTTTTGGGCCCAAAATGAAATGATGTCTGAGAGAGAGAGTGAAAAAGTCTTACCCACAGAGATAATCCGTTGACAGACATTCACAATTTGAAGCACTTTAAAAAATTGAGATCTTTTGAGTGGGAAATGAACCTTTAGATTTCTTACAAGAATTGACAATTTATTTTCACAAACATAAAAAAACTTTGATTAAGAATTATAGAGTATTACCTTGTTTAACTTTTTTGTTTCAATTTTGAGTTTCACTTATACTTCCATTATTTTTCGCCTAGAACTAGACTTGGCTTTTATTTAAAGCTTGGCTTTTATTTTACCTGCTTCACTAATATCTTATTATATTTCCCTTTCTCTTTTATGTTTCCATTAACCTTTTCTACCTTTGTCTTACGTAAGGCTTCCTTTTGTTTTTCATTTCATTCATTTATATCCCTGTCAAGCATGAAGCTTTTAAGTTTTTTTAACCAAGAATTCATTTTAGTATCGTCCTATGTTAATTTGGTCCGAACTTGTAGGATTTCGGTATCGTAATTGGACTTGTGGAAAGTGTTGTCAAGTTTTGAACCTGAAGACAATTCCTTAAGACACATCCAAAAGCTATTGATTTAACACTGCTGTCAGTAGTTTTTTCTTCTTAGTCGTCTGGTTTTTTTGAATTCAACGTATAAATGCGTTTTGTCTGGCACAACATATTGTATACACAACATATTTATATTTTATAGCTCCAGATCCAGGCAGACGGAGAGAGATGATTATTATGAGAATTAAAAAAAATTGTCTTGAGCCATCACAATAAACGAAAATTTATTATTAAGGGGGTTTTCTACCTTGTGTTATAAAAAATTTTGAATTTTTTTATTGCCTTTTTGGATAGGTAAATGTTTCAAGAATACTGTGTAAAAATTTCAAGTTGAAATCTGTAAAATTACGAAAGTTGTCTGCCGTTAAGTTGAGTGGTGTCAAGCGCTCTGTAACGGAGCGCAAATTTTCAAACGTATTTTTCTCAAAACTACATTTTTGGATCTCATGGAAGTCCTACAGGGCACAAAAATTAACCAATCGATATGAGATTTTTTACACATGTTCTTTAAAATATTGTTCAGCGCTGGTAGTAGAATTGGCCAAAAATATTGGAAATTGTTAAATTAAAAAATTAATTAGTAACGAAAAATAGGCAAAAAAAAATTGTTTTTCTAAAAAAGCTCATAACTTTTTCATTTTTGATCCTTTTTTCCCAATTCTACTACCAGCGCTGCGGAAAAATGTCTAGATTAAGAAAAAATGTTTATTTTCGGGTTCAGACTTCATTTGCGAACGGTAGGACTTCCATAAGGACGAAATGGGGATGCCTTTGGAAAATTCCCCCCACCTCCCCCTTTTCACGGATCGCCGAAAAAAAAATTAATACATAGAATAAAGTTTTCTCAACAACTGAGAAAAATTTCATTCCTTGATCTACTATACTTATCTCAAAAAAAAATTTTTACTTAAAAGCGCCTTTTCGGCCCAACAAGGTAGAAACCCCCCTTAAAGAGAATATACTTTGTTATTGTCTGTTGAATCCAAAATAACTATGGTTCTAATTTCAAAATCCCCGATGAATATTTATTCATTTTCATTTGCCACTTCCTCATATTGGTCACACAACTGAACTCCAAAGACTCAGCTAATGAGAGTCAATCAAAGAATTTACTCATGACCCCATAAGGAATTGGATAAAAAGTCACCTACTACACCTGGAAAGCAGAACAATAAAGCAATAACCACTTCCTCAACACCTCAAATATCGTTGCGTTTTATTTTTGTATTTTTTTTTTTGTAAAACACCCTGAAAAGTGTCAGAAGCCTGGCACTTCCTCTTCCGGTGGCTAAGGAAGGGGAAAGATGCCCTTTTGACTCACACTACGGGTAAGTTTTTAAGTGCGAGATGTTGGTTTTGGTGTTGATGCCGGGTGACTGACTCATGTTTTATTCCTTGGGTAGATTTTGTATTCGCGAAATGCGGCATAAAAGTAACAACACGAACTTGCCGAGCCAGGATATTGCTGAAATATTTTGTTATGCAAATTTATGTGAGTGTTGATTGCAACTGTTTGAATATGGCCCAGCTTTACAACTCAGAACTGAGAGCAACTGAGCATAATTGGAATGCTGTCGTCTCAATGCCAAGGACCTGCTTTGGCCTGACCCCATCACCCATCCAGCCAAACCAACTTAGCCAACCACCCACCCGCCCACATAGCACATAGCATAATCTATTAGCTGCTGTCTGCTCTTAAGCTTGCCTCTCCACTCCACAGTTTTAATATTCATCTTTTACGATCTCAACGCGTGCGGAAATTAAACAAGTTTGCCTTTTTCTTTTTTGCCACTTCCACTTTCATTTAAGTGACTATGTCTGCTTAGCACATAGTTGTTGACTGACTGAGAGGACGAGCCGCGAAACTTTTTAATACGTATAAATTAATTTAGTTTTGCTCTTTCAGTTTGACTTGAGTTATGGCATTCCAATATCAAGTATGCGCCATGTGAGTCGGAGACTCAAAGCTGTCGAAAAAAATGAAAAATTTATGTTAAATTATTATTAGCTCGCCTGAGCTGAAAGTGCAGTTTGGGAAAAAACTTGGCTATATAATTGGGTCGATTAAAAAGCATTGGTATTCGCAGAAAAAAAAACTTTTCTGAAGTTGCCCAAAATAGTTCAACAATCTTTTTTTATTGACTAAAGGCAAAGTTTAATGGAGTAGGTGGCTGCTGGGTTCGAAAGGCGAATGAATAGAGGAAATGGGGGCGTTGCCTACTCGTGAAATTTTTCGTCTGCAATTCCGTTTAATTAGTCAATAGAGAAAAGTCAAAATCGAAAAAAAAACAATTTTCTTTCAAGAATTACTTAGAAATGAAAAGAAGAAAGAAACGAAAGAGAATATTTGTAAAATGTAATAGTTTAGTTACTTTTTTTCTACTTTAAATTTGTCTCTATTTTCCTCTTTATATAAAACTAAAGTCTAATATTAAAGAAATTAAATTTTGCATTTAATAAACTTGCATTTTCAGTGAAAATGTGGCGAAATCGTATGAATTTAGTTGGCATTGAATAATGAATCTGAATTCAAATCGATTTACACAGTTGAATCTAATCAAAATGTCAATGAATAATTATCGTAAATGTGCCAAACGCCAAAAATATGCATTATATTGATTGCAATTGCATGGCATTTGCCTAGAGCTCGTTTTTCTTAATGGAAATGCATTTGCTGTCATTTTGTGGCTTTTGTGGAAATTGCAATTGAACAAAAGTTTTACACAAAAAAAAAAGTTGATTAAAATGTATGCAGAAGAATGAGTTTTCTGGATTTGCATAAGTTTCGTATTGATTCGAATGGCAAATAAAATTAACTGACCTACTTTAAATTACTATGTTACTTGAACAAGGCACAGAAAAAAAACCAAAGTCAAATATAAAACTTTTCTCAAAAGTAAATGAAACAAATGTATGTACATGCATATATAGGTAGAAAAATCTACCCAGTCAAAAATCAAATTTCCACAGTTCACGACAAATCACTTAACAAAAAAGTCAAGAACGCAAAACTCCAGATAAAAAACGTGACCCTAAGTCATAGACAAACTTTGAAATCGGCAAAAAAAAAAAAGTTCCACACACTCACTCAGTAACTCACTCTGTCACACACACTCACACACACATACACACATGTGTAGATGTAGGGCATCTCTTAATGCCACGCCCATTTAGATAGAAGCGCCCAAGCGATTTGCCGGTAAACTGCTAAACGTGGCCAGTTCAAAAGTCAAGTGAAATTTGCACATGTAAAAGTTTTGTTCAGTTTGCTGAGATTTTTTTGAATACCTTTTCCAGTAGAGGGTATATTCAATTTCAGCCAAGTTTGAAGTTAAATTCGGTTGTTCTGGGTTACCATGGACAAAGCGATTTGAAATTAAACAAATATATTTCTATGCCTTTGAGGTGCTAGTTAAATTCAATTAAAATTTTGATTTTTCAAGTTAGTTTAGTGAAATTAATAATTATTTTTAATATATCTCTTAACCGATACAATATATTTTGTATTTCTAAGAATTGTCACCTAAAGAAGGGAATTGCCAGGCTTTGGAAATTTTTCTCCTGTCTCATTCATTTCACATTCAAAATGATTTTAAAAGAATTCGGGGCGTGGCATTTACGTTTTCGTATTCCTTAAAAATGTCCGGCTGTTGATGATGCGAATGAATTTTTATTCTTTTTCTTTTATTTTATTTTTGTTTGGTTGTTTCGACAAAGTTTACTGCACGGAAAACTTTTCCAATTCAAAATTGTTTTCGTTTTCGATTAGTTGGCCTCATACATTTATGTATATATGAAAATGTGTTTGCCTCGCTGCGTCGTGGTCCAATGTAATTTTTGATTTGCACAGGAAATTCTGCCATGACAGCAGAAAGTGCTTCCCCCCACCCCCCTTCGGATAAGGAGGATGAGCTGCGAGTAGAGCATCTCGCTGCCAATGCTTTGGAGACTCCACAGTAATGGGCTCCACATTACAAATTGTGAAAAAATCGAACTTTGAAATGGTTCGATGGTCGTTGTTGTTGTAGTTGTTGGACCGTGTGGGGCCTGCTTATTGGCTTCGGTTTATGGCTCGACAACTGCACTCCAACTGAAGAATGCAACAATTTATGATTTTTATGTGGGTTCATTGACTGCATTTTATGTTGTTTGATATTGTGTTGCTGTTTCTGTTCTTCTTGCTTCTCAATTTCTTATTGGCAACATGAAAATAAACCAGAGCCAGATAGACTTTTGGTCAACTCGTTTTCCCATATTGTTTTGTGTTTTCTATTTTTCTTGTATTTGGCAATGTGCTCATAGAGAATATACAATCACTTGGCTAATTCTGCCAATAAAATTGTGTGTCATCCATAGAAGGACTTTGCTCCATAACAAGAGACTTTTAAATAAAATGCTCTTTAAATAAGACAGAATTTGCATTCATAAAACTAGTTTAATTTTAGGAACTTTCATGATAGTGTGCTTTAAAAACTGTGCCCTTAGCCACATTCAAGCCAATTAAATTAGAGAATTACTTCTCAATCTTCATTTGATTTTTTTCCCACATTTAAGTAATATAAGACTTAGTCCTACAATAAAGATATGGCTCGGAGGTACAAATTTCTTAACAACTAAAAATAGTTAAGGATTCGTTTCCAAAAAAAAAATATCAAAGAAGCTAACATCGGCTATGCCGAAGTTTATATACCCTTGCAGTCCTTGGTAATAATAATTTTACATGTTCAAAATTTGTTTTCTGCAACTCAATTCATCAATATACAAACAAAACAATTTTACTCTCTATTTTACAATTTGTTCTTGTTCTTCCCTCATTCACAAAGCAAAGCAACGCATACACATACAGTTTATGTAGCGTTGCGTCTGTGTGTGTATGCATGTCCTCTGTTGATGACGAAAGACGTAGTAGACAGCAAGCAGCGCTGCCGGCAGAGCTGGGAGCAGAGCCGATTATTATATTGACTGTAACTTGTGTTATATTTAACCGATCACATTCAAATTTTGGGATCCGGGGTTTTATATCGAATATTATCACATATGTAAATTTCATAGCATACTCCAATTTTTATGAAAATGTTTCTTCTAGATCTTCTAGAGCTCTATGATATAGTGGTCCGATCCTGATGGTTTTCAAACTTTATTTTTCCCGGGTAATAAAAAACTCCGAAAAAAAACTACACACAGACGGACAGACGGACATGGCTATATCAACTCAGCTTCTCATGCTGATCAAGAATATATATACTTTATGGGGTCGGATCAGTCTCCTTCTGTGCGTTACAAACTTCTGACCAATTTTATAATACCCTCTGCAAGGGTATAAAAAGGGAAAAAATCGAAAATTTTAAGCAGTTCAAGCGATGGGTGTCAAAACGTCCATAATTTAAAAACAAGAATGTTAGAATTTGTAGAATACGACTTTTATTTCCGTTATATCAATTCCCTATGGAATGGTCAATAATAAGAAGAGTTAGGCAATAATACTGAAGAAAACATAAATCCTTTTTATTGAATAATTTCAAAGAAATAGTTTGTATTAGTTCTGTAAAATAAGTTTCCGGAAAAACTGAACTCTTTTTATTTAAAAATATAAACAAGTTTATTTAGTCTTAAAATTTAGCTCTTTTGGTGGGCGGAGCCCCATCATCGTTGTCTTCTTGATCTGCCCCAGCTTCAAGCAATGAGACTTCTAGATCTAGGCTGCCCTGCTGATCTTCATGGCCCTGTTGGTCTTCTTCAGCTTCTGTCGGATCTTGCTTGTCCTGTTGATCTTCCTCGGACTCTGAGAAAATTGCTGTCTGCAGCGACAAATCTAGGCTAGATCTCCGTTGTAGTAAGTTCATTCTAGACGGAAGCGATGTTACTGGATAAACCTTTTTATATACCTCTTCAATGTAGGCCATCTGAGGAGGGCCAACTAGGCCAACTAATGCTATAGGGCGCGGTTTATCGACGGCTTTTATATACACTTCTTGGCTGCACAGTTGCCTCGTAAAGTCGGTTCGTATTATACACAACTTGATGGTCGCACCCGAATTGATATCACTCACAATGCCAGCGGCTACGGCATCACAGACCAAATCACGGGCAAAGAACTCTCCCATTGCTGGCTCCCAGCGGGACTCAATTATAGAGATGGCAGGCATAGTGCCAGAGCCCAACACCGTGTAGGGCACTGTTTCGGAGGATCCATCGCTGTGAGTGCAAAATAAATGCGCACCAGAAACGTCAACGCCGGCAATGATGAAATGGGCATTTATCATAGTGCGAAAACGGTACAAATATTGTTTCATTAGCCTATTTGCACCACAAACCCGTGGACGGTGGCGATTGTTGTTCATGGTAAGCAAATCCAATTGTGATGATGCTACATTGGCCATTTGCTGTAAATCTTGGGCAACACCTGAACCACCAGCACTAAGAGAGAGAGAGAGAGAGAGAGAGAGAAAGAGAGACACCAGGTTTAGAGTAATACAAAGTGACATTTAACTTACTAGATAAAATCATGCAAACGAAAAATTTTGTTCGTTCTCTCAAATCCCACAACATGTCCTTTAGTGGTTCGTGTGTCAGTGCCAAGGATGACGCCACCTTTATACAAAAGTCCCACCACACTCGTGCCATTTGAATATGCTTGCGGTGGCTTGAAGCCATCTTGCAGCAATGCTCGGTTCCTAGAGAGTAAAACTTGCCACAAAAGTCCAAAAGACCTTGTATATCCATCTGCACTTACCGCAGGCAGTTACCAAAATTAAATCCACTATCATTGCATTGAGTGCGCGACCTTTCCTGAGTGATCATTAAAGTCGGTAACTTATTGAACATTTTTTTGTTTTTTCCTAGTATATGACATATTTAACTAGGCAATCTGCTCTCAACCCAGCAGGCCAGCAGAGTCTTGTGGAGTTGGTTGTCGTCTTAGCCATATCAAAAAGTATTTCCCTTTGCGATTCCCCTCCAAAGAGGGTTGGTTTAACTTATTAAAGTAAGAGAATGTTTTACTTATTTCAAGGTTCAGCCATAACAGTGACCTAGATTCAATTGTAAAATTAACTTTTTATTTATGTTGCATTCGCTTGAATTGTTGTTTTTCACCTTTTTCTTTGCTTCCTTTCAGCAAATTAAAAAGTTGCAACTTTTAACGCAATCAGCGGCATTGAATCGCGAGACAATTGCGGCCTCACAATTGGCCACATCGACGGGCGGTAACAGTCAGGCAACATCCTCGGCAGCGGCATCGTCCGCTGACAGTTCGACAACTTTGACCGCCCAGGGCGGTGGCAGCAGCAGCAGCAGCACAGGACCTGCAGGTGACATGGTCAGTGGCTCAGGGATGACAGGAGGAGGCAGTAATAGCCTTGCTGGCAGTGCAGCAGGTAAATTGCAGTCTGCTGCCAGTGGATCCGCAAGTATTTTAACTGTGGACGAGGACACTTTATCGCTGGATCGACTCAACTCGCTTCGCATCTATATGACATCGGTGAAAACTTTACCATTCAATTTACGCATTTACGGGTGAGTTGAGCATTTTATTTTTATCTTTATGTCACTTAAAAGAGCTCACGATGAAAGCAAACCGCAGAGTTCTGAAGAAAAATCTCCGTCCATGCTGACTCTGATGACTGCCAAAAGATAATCGTAATTTCTAATTACCAGCGTCAAGGGCAAATGCTAATTTTTTTATTCCTCCTTACCGCGAGTCAACAGTAAACTTGATTTAACGATACCCTTTAACCTAACCCAGATGTGTAAGGAAGTAAATTGAGATATAGATTTAGTTTTATTTACAAAAATTTAACGAAATGTTATACAAAGAATGTTGGTTCAGCTTAGTAATGGCATACTTTTCAAAAATATCTAAAAACTTTTCTCATATATATGTGAGACTTTTTGCACTTTGGTTTGTTTTCCACGACAAGGTATCTAAAAGTCGGCGCCCTGAACCAAACATTTTCACAGGAGAAAGGATTCTTTCCAGCTCTTCTTAGCATTTTTAATGGAAAATTTATTTTATGTGGAAGCATAAATAAAGAAAATAATATAAATAATGCATAAAAGAAAGAATGGCTCGTAAAATATAACTTGGAGAAACTTTTTTTTTTGCGGTTTGCCTACCTCAGGGAGAGAAAAGCATACAAGAAACTGTTTCGCCTGTGGCTAATTAAGTGACATCAGTCGACTTCTCGTGCAGTTGGTTTAAAGCAATTTTTTCCACTTTTCATTCTGTATTACTTTTCTTTGCAGCGAGGATTTGTTTTCGGATCAGTTATACATGGAAATTGGACTATCCTCGCGACTTTTGCACATCATGGCCAACTCAACGATATTTGCTTCTGTGATCTCTTACAAGAATCTGAAGAGTTTTCTACCAAAGACCTATTACACTCGTGGCAGGTAAGATATAATGCTGAAATTTTGATTTTAGTCAAAAATCTATTTTTACATTTTTGATGCCAATCTTTAAGCTTTTTTATAACTTGCTTGTAAACTGAATTTGTTGTGCCAACTGGTGTGTTTCTGTCAACTGACAAACAACATGCAATTCTGTGGCTTAAGGATATTAGACAACGAAAAAAAAATTGGGAAGGGGACAAAAGAACACTAACACATCCAACAGCAACACAGATAATTCTCCAACTGTAAACAAAATGCAAATGTGTGAACATCATGCCAAGAGATTGAGAGCAGAGTGGGGCAACAACTAGAGAGAAATTGTAGCAGAATATCCTGTCAATATTCCAACAAATGTTGATTTAATTATAATATTGCTCGTATTCCATACCCACACACACAAGGACATGTGTATCTGTGTGAGTTAATGCATATGCAGAGCATGGAATGCATTTCAATATGTCCTCCATAAATATGTATGAGTTGATGCGATTAGTGCGGATGCAATTGCTACTAAGTATACTTCTATATACACATACACAGTTACTTATTCAAATAAACCCCATACTTAAGTTTAAAATGGATTCTAAAAATTATAGAATTTGCAACTACGTTGGAAAGTTAAACGAAAATTATGTGTTAAAACTTATATACGACTTTTCTGCACACCTAATGCCTCCAAATTTAATGGGCTAAAACTAGTGGAAACATTCTACATTTTGGATTTTGGACTTTCATTTGATTTTAATTCTGCTAATTTAAAAGATTTTTAAAAAAACTCAAAAAATCAAATAGAAACTTATCTAAGATAATAGACAGAACAAATTGCTCCACTTTTTCTATTTTATTCCCCCCAACAAAAGCTAAGAGATTCATAGTTTCCTTGGCATTCGTCCAATTAAAACTAATCATTTAGAAATAATTTTAAAAAAATAAACTACTATTGTGCTGCTTTTAGAGGCGCCAAAATAAAACTTTTTCCATTGCTGCCACCATAAAAATTTGTCATTCAACTAATGACCACAATCTAAAAACATTTTCAAATAATTAAAAGTATAATGGAAATAAATAATGAGTGTTTATAAAATTTACTACAATAAGTTTTGTCTGACATAGCTGACGAGACGTTCTCTGGATTCTATTAGAAAAATAATCTATCTATAGGACCATTTTGGCTTTGAAATTGGGCTCTTTTTACCACTTGCGCCAAATGTTTTAAAATTTGGGGATATTTATTACATTTTTTCAATGCCAGACATTTCTAAAAGCCCTTGAAAAACCAAGGACAATGGGTTGTTATAATTCAAAAGTGCTTACACGTCTGAGATTTGACTACTTTTTAAAGTTCCGCAATATCTCAGATATAGCCAAAAGGATTTCTTCTCTTTGATTTATCCTTAGTTCTTTAGCAATTTCAATGTTGCCTTTTCTCCTTCCAGTTCCAGGAACTCAACAAACTGAGCTTAATGAGTGGGTAGAGCCATTTAATTTTCCATTTGCCCAGTAAAGTGCGGAGTATTCTTCATTCAATGAAAAGCCGCTCATTTCAGATCTATAGATCTCTATTTTTTAATAAAATAAGGACTATGTCACTTGTCCGGGCTTTATGTTTGTGTCATTTTTGTATTGTACATACATTATGCCCAGTATGAATAGACAAATGTAGTCGACAAAAAGCAGCAGTCCGGACAATATGTAATCCTCCTGAAAAAGACTAGCTTCACTGCTATGTAAGATCGCCGAATGATAGATGATAACAGCCACAATTGAATAGCAAACAAGGATGCGACACAAATGTAATACGGTTTGGGTATCCAATACAAGTTGCATATAGATTAACATTACAGTAGCCATAAAGCTTAGAAAGATGATGGTTAGAAAGCACAAGGGATTCAACTGTACATATTGATGGACGACAGCGCCAAAGGCCACCAGGCATATCCAGATAAAGAAAATAATGGCTATCACAGCAACCATTAGCTCTAAGGACTGAATACTGCACATGGCTCCGGTGCCCAAAATCATAAGCTCAGTTATAATCAGCATTAGAATGTAATTATATGGATAGACATAGCGAAGGGGCGAAAGTGAATGGAATACGGTTACCAGAAGGAAGGCACTCATTATCAGGACAGTGCTCCAACGTGACATATCGGATTGAACGAATGCCAATATAAAGAACCATTGAAAAGCCGCCAATAGAAAGAAAATGCCCGTCAGCAAATAAGTTTTCTTCGTTGATCTGTTTTGAGTCGTCCCCTCAAATGGCACATCAATGTCACGTATGCGTAACATTTCTCACTAGGATTTTGCAAACGATACATTTTTAAACACATATTTTCGGCTCCGATAAAAGTTAAGAAACATTTGTAAAAAAAAATAAATATATGTATAACAAAATCTGAGCCGAAATCCCTGACAAGTAATGCTTTGTTCAATAGTTGGCTAAGACTCTTTTTGTTCCTCTTCTTTGCAGTGATCCCAAAGATGCGGATTATGTTCTCACCTCGCGTATTATTCAGACTTGGCTATTTCAGTCAAATCGTTCAAATGACAATTTTCGAGAACCCCTCGATTTGCCCTTCGAGGCTGGCCATGTGGAGATCATATTCCAGCATGAGAGTGTGCCAAAAACAGGAGATTGGGTGGCTGTATGTGGGTAAGTACCACAATTCTATTCAATATCTCAAGGAGATATTTTAAAAGTTTTCATTTTTATTATAGACATGATTACAAAGCGTCTTTCGACTCAACCTGGCGATCGGATTTGTGCATCACCAAGCATCTAATGGAGAATATAACGCGATGCATTTGCCCTCTGTCTGGAACCTATGTGGTCATGTTGACCAAGCGCCAGCAAAATGTAAGAGTTTGCCAAGGTCAACGTCAAAGCCAATATCAAAAGCCATTTTCATTTTCACTTTCATCCATTTTGCTGGCATTCCCAACTGGGGCCAAATTATGCAATTCACGTGTAGTAAAGTGGAAACGCTTTATGATTTACAGCACAATATTTTGCTGGCCTTGTTGGTCACCTGCAAGCCAAATATATATAATATATATATATATTTTATATTTTGCCCTCATTTCCGCTTCCTTTGCTGGCAATCAACAACTTGAATTTGGCCACCATGAACTTGCAGTAAACGAATGCACTTGGTTTTTGCCTTGGCTTTTGTTTTCATGACGACGACGACGACGACCCACCTAACTAAACCATTGGCTATATATTTATTTCCTTCCATTATTCAAGCTTATTTTGAATTGCTATTTATGCTTTTTTTTCCAGTCCACCCAGCCAAATGCCCCCCAGCGTCCTATTTTCGTGATTGTCAGCTGTGCCTGTTGCCTTCTCCAATGCTGTTCGGCATTCCTCATCCTGCTGCCCATTTGGTGTAATCGCAAGTGCGCCGTGACCTTCCTCAAGATGCAGTTCTGCATCTCAACGTCGAGTGTGATGTTAATTTATTTACTGGGATTTATGAAAATGCTTCCAGTGGTGAGTAATTGCATCATTTTAATGTATTGAAATGCAATAAGAACAAGTTGATTACTCTATTTTATTATTAAACAAGCTCCGTTTTGCTATTAGCCCTTTCAAAATTTATCAACTGCCAAAATTGGGAGCGTGAGAACAATTGAAACAGAGAGACGCACCGACTTTTGTATTGACTTTTCTATTTATGATGCTTTGCAAACAATTGTATTATTAAGTCCCCTGTGGCTCTTTAGAATCTTAGTCTCAGTGACTGTTTAACGTTAATCAATCTAAGATACAAGTCCTTTTCTAGATCTCTTGTTTTACTTTTTTTTAAGAACAATATTCCGGGTTTTGCTTGAGTAAAAGTAAATGTTATGTATTTACTTTATAGTAAAAGAAAAACTTTCATGTTGATGGTTTTTAAAAACTTCCATGAATTCTTTAGTACTTTGGCTCTTTAAAACAATTCGAGGCATTTCGTTTTATGTGTAATTCTGTGTCTCTGTGCTTGTGTGTGTGTCAGTGCGAATGTTTATATGGATGGGTGTGTGTGTGTGTGTGTATATGTGTGATTGTGCTTGCAATGGGCAAGGCAACCAAAGCGTAAAATTTAATTACAGTAAAATAAATAAACAAATAAAATGGAGGAAAAGCCAAACCAAAAACAAAGCAACCCGAAAACCAAAACCAAATATAAAAGGAGCAACAGCAACAACAGAGAAGAAAAAAAAGAGAATAACAAAAAGTGTTGCATATAAAAAGGCGTTGCGTGTGCCAGAGACGTGGGCTAAGATACAAAGAGAACCACAGTGGAAAAGAGAGAGACTAAAAAAGGCCGAGAAACGGGAGTAAGAACGAGAGAGTCAAAGAAGTGTCCCAAGATTTGTATACAATGATATTCCACTGAACCAATTCTGAATTCAAATGAGCTCAAAACACAACAAAAAAAAATAAATAAATAAAAATAAAGCAAAAGAAAACCCCATTTAAATGGCCTCCGAAACTGAAAATTATTTGTTGTTTTGAGTCTGGATGGTAATTACCAATTTCCTGGCATGGCACTCAGGCATGAATATTACCCCAAACTTTTCGAATAATAATCATGAAATGGAATGAAACCGACCACGCCCTGCAATCATCATCAAGACAAATTAACCTGTCCGCCTTGTAAAACCATTTTCTGGACTCGCAAAATATTTTCATTTACATACATTTAGTTTTGTGGCAAGCAAATACGCAAAATTCATGTAATACAATTCCCCGAACCAAAGTCGTTTTACCTGTTGCCCACCTTGGAGCCGAATGAAAGGAAATTAAAAGTCAACAATGCACAGCAGAGCAAAATCCCTTGGAGACTAGTGGGCGAGTGAGTGAGTGAGAGAAAGGGAGTGGGGGAAAGCTCAAATTAATATTAATAAACAACAAAACATTTGAATTTTCTGCAATATTCAGATTTCGTTCGTTTTCTGCTTCTTTTTTCGAAAGGGATATCTACAATCGGTTTTAACCTTGCCATTCCCCAAAGTATTCGCAAATCCTTTAAATTATACATGTTCAAAAAAAAAAGTATTCTAATGCAAACGAAATAAGTTTGCTCCAACTCCCTTAAAATCCCTTGAGGTCGCTGTAAAAAAAAAACCAACAACAACAACACAAACAAAAACAAGTATATAGAGTGTACATAACTGTAAACCTCTAACAAGAAATAACATTTTTGAATTAGTAATAAACTGGGCCGCAATGAAAACAACGGCGCAATAAATGAATGAAAAACAAATAAAACATGATGTACGACAAACGGGAGAGCAACAAAGCCAAACAGAAAAATGGTTGAGGTTGAAGGTTGAGAGATCTGCGATGGAGCATGGCAGAAGCGAAGAAAGGAGAAATGCAAAAAAGGTTTAAGCAATTGAAAACGTAAAAAATTCTATAATGTGACCATTAAAAAAGTCGACTTCAAGATACCCTAAGCTGAATGAGAAAAATTCTCTTGGCCACATTATACTTCCTTTTAGATAAACCTAACTAGATAAGAACAGGATCAGGAGTTTCATCATATGATTATTTGCCCTTTCTAATGACTAATGCCCAGACCTAACACAGATTACACAAACTATAAAATAACATAAAACATTGGCTAAATTTTTTGTGGATCTGAATAATTTTCTCAAGTTGATGTCTTCTATATAGTTTTAGTCATTTCATATGGCATACCTTTTCACCCAAAATCATGCAGGGAATGAAAAGCGATGCGACAATTGTAAAGCAAGACAATTGGTAAATCACAAAGGACAAAGGAATCTGCAAAAAGATTCCTAAGTATAAAAAAGGCAAAAACAAATTGTGTAGTCTATCAGCAAATTAACCTCGAACGTAGCAATCAAAGCGTTCAATATAAAAGAAAACTTCAGTTATGTACCAAGTATTTAGTTTCAAGTGACTGTAAAAAGCAATCTACTAGGCACGATTATTTCAATAGTCTTAAATTAATATTTGCCTAATGACTGAATATCGTCGGTAGTTTGGTTAAATGGACTAATAACTCGAGAAATGAGAATTTGGTATTTAGTTTACTGGCTTGATTTAATAATATGAATTAAATAATACATTGTTCTAAATAACATTATTCAAAAAGTAAGCAGGTAATTTTTTTAGTGTAATTATGCTGTAATTTTCCAAGATAAGTATGAATTAAAAAGTAGATCAATATAAAAATCCGTTTAAACAAATAATATAATAGATAGATAATATTATAATACTAAACTGCTAGCTTTTCGGCTTTATATAGAAATATCAGGGAGAATAAAATGAAACCCCATCTTTAATAAGTTAATTTAAAATGTGAAATTATCTCAAAAAAGTATTGAGTTTATACTGAAAATCCTATGCTCTAGGGTGTGCAATTGTTATTAGAGAATCCTATCCTTATTTCAAGGTTTGAATACTATTTGCATTGACCACCTGATATTCTATCGTTGTTTTATTCTAGGCCAGTTTAAAATTACAAGTGTTTCTTTTGAGAATACACAAAGAATTGAGGAAAAGACCTTAAACTTGACCTAAAGTTGACTTCACTATATTTTCATTTAGAGATTAGTAGGAAGTAGTAGAGTATTATTGTTAATTCCTTTTAACTTTTATGTAAATAGTTGGAAACATTAAATAACATATCTTTTTAGACTTGAAACCGTTAGATAACGTGGCTCAGTTGTATAAGCCGCTTTTCCGCAGACGTTAAAAAGGCAGAGGGAATATGCTTAGTGAAAGTCATAAGCTTGAGTTAAGAGGAATTCAAAGTGAATGCAAGTGATTCGTTTGCGTCACATAAACGAAATGCTTATTTTCGTTTTATAAACGCTTGAGCCAGCGATATAATGACGGAATTACGACACACACACACCCACACCCACACACACACACACAGAAAGATGAGAGCCAGAAGGCACAATGCGCTTAAATTTCGAAACTGAGAAAAGAGCCAAAGGGAAAAACTATGACTTAATAACGCAATATGCACGCACTTGTTATGATGTATTATGTATTATTATTGCACATTAATTGCACGCGTATGCGAGCTTGGCATTATTATTAAAAAGGACAATACATGCACACACACACACATTCTCACGCATACATATTAACACATGTAGATATGCGTGAATACATGCAAATTTAATGGTTTGGAACACGTGTCAGATGCCAGCAAAAGGAAGTCTGCCCACGGCGGTGGCCACAAACGCGCAGGAACCAGAGCCAGAACCACTACCAGGAGCAAGGCAGGTCCTGGCCTGGCCTGGCTTGCTTCTTTTCCACCATCATACACAATGCCACAATAAATACAATTAAAATATTCATTTTACTTATTGTATATTTGTGTGCATAAATAAAATACAATTTCAGAGCAACAAAAAAAAAAATACAGACGCACACACACCCGCGCATAATAAATAAATAAGAAAACATAAATTACGTATACGCCACGTCAACCCCTGACCCCTGCCGCTGCCTTATACGCAAATGTCCCTTAAGGCACGGGGCGTGGGCGCATTGCAGCTGAGCTGAGGATATGAAAGGCAAAAGCTTTTAAGCGCGCACTTAACTCATAATTTTCTGCGGCAAAGCGACATTGCGAAAATATTCGCATTGTGAATTGAAAATTAAAACTTTGCAAATTCGTTTTAACATTTCGCCTCGAGGCCAAAGAAAATTGTTCACGGCAACGGCAATGCAATAGCCCCAACCTGACCCAGACTCTGTTAAATTGAAAATAAACCAAGGAAAACCCCCCCTAAAAATAAACGAGATAACAACTATTTAGATGAAGCTGATGATGCCTTGCCAAGAGCAAAAACTATAACTTCGAAAAACTTTAAAATGTCATTGATTGGGAAAGGTATTTCTATTTATCATATGTGAATCGAATTACTTTACTTTTGTTTCTCATATGCACGGAGGACGATGAGACAACTATGACTTATCTTCTTCTACTACTTGAGTAACAAGCTTACTAAATTATTGATTTAGATTCTTTCCTTAAGCTTTCCATTGACAAAAAACGAATTCAATTGATTTAATTTATCATTTGCTGTTATTGTATATATTTTGTTTTTGAGTAATACATTTGTTAAGTGTTAATATATAGTATGTGTTATGAGCTCAGCTTAGACTAAGAAATTGATACAAGCTATTATTTTTAACGTCTACCATTTCCGCCCTGACTGCAGCTGCAATGCAAGTTCAAGATCAGTCCCAGTTCCAGTAATTGCCGCATTTTAAGGGCGTGTTCCTATTTGCTGTCGTTTTGTGGGAACCACGATTGACATGCCTCCATGGCCACCTCGCAGACGGCGCTCATCGATTTGGCATTGTCATAGTCTGCTATATTTTTCGAGTAATCAGTTCAGAATGAAATCCTAACGAAGGGAACCATGTGAACTTACCCAGAGCATTTCGTTTGCCAAAAATGCTGCCATTAAAGGGTGGCTGTGGCTTCCTATAGGCAGCCTCGCTGGAGTGCAGCAAAAGGAACGTCATCAGCAGAATGGTCATCAGAATTGCGGCCAGAGTGCATCGTAGAGCCATTTTGCTGCAGTCTTGCGTCTTCTACTTGCTTCTTAATGTGTCCTAGGCAGTGATTATACAGCTGGTTCTGTCCTTTTTGGCTGCTTCAAGTGAACTGTGACTGAGGACAATGGCTAAGCTGGCTTTTATACGCAAAAAAGTATATGCTTCCAGACGAGAAAGAGTTATAATTGAGTTAGCCATGTCATAATTGGAAAGAAGATTGCTCAGGGAGTTGTTTCTCATCTGTCAACAGCTGAAACTATATTTAATTTAATTCCAATGGAATGTTTCTTGCCAGACTGACATCTGCCTGACAAGAGAATTTAATCTTTTCTATCAGAATACCTCGCTTAATTGGGTATCTAAAAGGATTTCCCCATATGGACAACAAAAATGTATTTATTTATCCCTAATTTATTTTGGGTTTCCTTCTAAGACAGTCTAAACTTGTTTGTTTTTTAAGATATTAAGTCCAAAAATTGTCAAAACTACACATTCGTAAAGTGAAGGGGAAAAGATTTTTGCAAAATAAATTTTTTTTTAGACTGTTCTTAAAAGTTTTACCTCATATTGATCCCATTTTATTTTATTTTTCAAATGGAAATTCAAAACAATTAATTTTGAACCGATTTTTGAATAAACTAATTTAAAAAAAATCAGCCAAAGGGTCTTCTTAGGAGTTAAGATACAAAATTGTTAGAAAAGAAACAGTAATTTTACTTCTCAAACGGGTTTTTCAGGCCCAATTGATATAAGAACTTTCGTTATGAAATTAACAGGATATAAATAAATATGTGTTTTTGGACTTGTGGCCAAAAAGAAATAATGTGGAAAATCACAAAACCTCAAAAATCTTACGTTAATGTTGATACATTAATGTTGATACATTAACGTAAGATTTTTGAGGTTTTGTGATTTTCCACATTATTTCTTTTTGGCCACAAGTCCAAAAACACATATTTATTTATATCCTGTTAATTTCATAACGAAAGTTCTTATATCAATTGGGCCTGAAAATAAACCAAGGAGTGTTAAGTGTTAATATATAGTATGTGTTATGAGCTCAGCTTAGACTAAGAAATTGATACAAGCTATTATTTTTAACGTCTACCATTTCCGCCCTGACTGCAGCTGCAATGCAAGTTCAAGATCAGTCCCAGTTCCAGTAATTGCCGCATTTTAAGGGCGTGTTCCTATTTGCTGTCGTTTTGTGGGAACCACGATTGACATGCCTCCATGGCCACCTCGCAGACGGCGCTCATCGATTTGGCATTGTCATAGTCTGCTATATTTTTAAGGTAGATCAATTTTTTCTTTTGTTTATCAGAGTCTATTCAAATGCAATATTCCAAGTGTATAAAAACGCCATAAAGAAAAAAGGTGTACCAGTTTTTGTCCTGTTATTACCTGAAGATATACATCTTTTAAATACATTTTGAAGTAGTTGTAATGACATATCCTATTCTATAAGAAGAGTCTTAAAAGTTAATAAATTTGCAAATATGCCTACATAATTTGTGTTTAGTCATTTAAATACTGTGTGAATGTAAATCCAAATGTCAGCGCTATTAAATTATTACGCCCTTATTACGATTACGAGGACAACTCTCATAAAAAAATAACATGACAAAAGCAGAGATAGAATAAGACAAATTATAGCCTGGCAAACCTAACCGAAAGAGAAACAGAAAAAAATGAAATTGTTTTACAACATTTTAATAACTAATGTAACGCATTTTGGGTAGAATTCGAGGGACTTTTGCCAGGGAAATGCAATAAACTGATTTATGCCGAAAATTGCTCCATGAGCATCTCATCATTTAGAGGGACCAACTTGGCGGACATAAATATTCTCGGTGACAACTTTTTATATTTAATTAAAAGTAATGATGTTGCAACTCTCTGGCTTTTGTAGCGGATCCTTATTAATGGCACTCTCTCTTCTTCTTTGCAGAATTGGCATGCTATTATAAGCAGCTCGTTGGCATCGCTGCTGCTGCTGGGCATCTCGACTCTGATTGCCATTGCTTTGGTCATACACACGGAGTTGATGCCGAAGAAGTATCTGCAAATTGGCACCAACAAAGCAACAGCTACTTCATCCTCATCGTCGGCATCGTCGCCAGGCAGCAAGCATCACCAGCAGCAGCAGCAGGATAAACGCCGCCGGGAACATGAGAGTTTGAGTTTGAGCAACATAACCCAAATCAGCGCCCAGTCGTCAGGGAGTGGCCAAAATACAAATAGCAGTTGCCGCCGTCGTCCAGCTGCTTTGTCAAGTGGAGCATCATCCTCCTCCGCTTCCGCCGCCGCATCTGCCGCATCGCTTCAGGGCAGCAAAGCTGGCATACGTGGCGCCATTGGCATCAGTTGGCTTCTGCCGCTACTCTTTGCCATTGCCGCCCCACTAATCTGCAGCATCATTGGCAAGTGGCCTCGCCATTGGTGGCTAGAGATTGTGTGGCACAAACAATCAGATGAGACCGGCGGGGGGGACGGGAATGCCGCGGAATTTGATGGCGTTTATTATTCGACGCATTCGCTACTCAACGGTGATAATTTACTGCTCGAGTCGGAGGCGTTTCTGGGCAATGCATCGAATGGCAAACGCAGCGGCGACGACCACACCGCCTTCACGGAAATATCATCAATGGGCGATGATGTGGCCACGTCAACGTCATCAATCACAGCCAGCAGCGGCGGCAGTTACATGGATGTGGCCGCAGTGACAGCTGCGGCTTTGACTTGGCCACAACACGAGCAGCAGCAGCAGCAGCAGCATCACCACCAACAGATGCCTGTCTCTTGGAATCGGTTTGGCTCCTTGTCCGCTTTGGACGCCCATGGACATCCATCGACCGCGGCTTTCACTTCCGGCTTGAGTGGCTCGCCTTCGCTTAGTTTCCTTCTCTTCGTTTGCATCGATTTGCTTTTCATTTTCCTCTTCTGTGCTCTGTTTGCCATTTTAATGAAGAAACTTTTGTGGCTGTGGCACAAGAATCGCAATGTGCACACGCATCCGTTGGATAAATTCAATATGGCATTACATAGACGGTAAGTCCAAGGAACAGACCCACAAAAAATATAAACGCAGATGGAGAAAAGCATTTCCATTGTCACCCAGCCAAAGGGAAGTACATTATCTAAATGAGAACATTAAAATATCAAGAATTTCAAAAGTTAGAGCTAGAAAGAAGTCATTTTAAATAGCAGATAAAAATTTCATTTTGTTTGAAAATGCCAAAATATCTAGAATCCAGATTCTAAAAGCTTATTACATATTTTTAGTTTAATATTAAAATTAGTTTTCGATGGCAACGAAATGTGACTAAATGGAAATTTCTTAAGTATTAAGTTTAGGAGAATATTTTTCAAGAATTTGGCAAATTTATCTCTTTTTCAATATGTGAGTTGTTTGTCCGATTCCTTATGCTTGTTTACCCATTGGGGTTTATTGGCCAATTGTCCAAGATGTCCAAAAGCTAAACGCCGAAATCTAATTTCCATTTTGCTGTATAAGCCAAATGCAGAAAGACGTACAGATAGACAGAGACAGAGATAGAGAGAAAGAGAGAAGAGAGATATGCATATAACATCAACAAGCAGTTGTTCCACTTAATCATAATACATAAAATCTGCTATCCTGCATCAACAACCAACAATTTCTCCTCCTCTTACTGATATGCCCTACTCTCGTTTCTCCTTTTAGACTTGGCCTCCTTTATCGGGCTGGAGGATTACTGGTCGTAAAACTCTGCACCGATGGATTCTTCATCGTTTATGTTAATTCATCGCCGGATACTTTATGGGCATATCCGTTTGGCATATCGTGCATAATATTGGTAAGTTTACCCTGGCCATAATGGCAATTGATATTTAATTAAGCCTTCGAATGAGTTTTCCCCTCACAAATAGTATTTATTGCTTAAGCAAAAATTTCACTCGAAACAGTTTTCTTTATGACCAAGAAGAAGTTTTTCCTTTTGTTTGGATTTTTTGACTTGTCAGTTTTATTGAAGTTTCCTCGTCAACAAAACTATTTGGAGTCCTGATTACGATGTTTGTGTGCGAAGGGGATTTACAATTGGTTGGATGCTTGGAAGCGGGGGGGAGTACAGATTGAGGTTTATGTTTGACTCGGCTTATGCAAATATCTTTTTCTTTCTTCACATTTTTTTATTCATTTGTTTTGCCTCATTTTTTGCTTGCATATTTCATCAAAGTCTCTGGAAGTCTTTCTGCATATTTTTACACCTGATGTTAGTGTATTATTATATATGCGAAATCAACTGTGAATCCGAGAAAAGCCACGCCCCCGTCCACCGCCTGAACCACTTTTTGTCGGGTGCATTAACTTTCCATCTCTTGTGTATGATCAAAGAGGTGGCAAAAGCCTTTTTCTGTTTTCACCTTTTCACTTGACTTTGACTTTGACACTTGACTTTGGTTTTTGCTTCACTTTTTTTTCAACTTATTGTGTGTTTGTGTGTGTGTGTGTGTGAGTGTGTATTTTTCTTTTTTCCTTTCTTTCTGATTTGCTGTGCAAATTAAATCAGAACCCTGCCATTATACATATATACCTCTGCATTTTCTGCAGAATTTCCTTCGTTTCATCTTGGGCAAATGACACAGCTAATGGCAGGCAATGTGTTTTCCAAATGCAAATATATTTCTTCATTTTCACTTTTCTCATGGGAAAATATGCAACAGGTTAAAAGTAAATAATATGCGTAACTTTTACCTCTTGGTGAATCGAAAAGTCAATCGTTACGTATTACTATGTTAGCCCCCGACTATGTACCTAAATCAAGTAGATTATTTAAGTTAACACCAATATTTTAAATATGTATTGTCAAGCAATTTTTGATCACACGTTAGAACAAAGATAAAATGGGATAATACATATAGATTACAATATCTGTATGTAATGTAACCTTGGATCAAATGATTTGAAGAAGTGTTTTTTAAACGCAGCTAAACTACCAAAAAGACATAACTTTCTGTTCAAGTTAAAGGCTGATAATTCTATTAAGGAAATAACTTGTTGAAGAAAGTTCTGAATATTTACATAACTGATTGGAGATGACTTTATTATATAAATTTCTGATCCTATTGGCGTAAAGGTTTTCAATTTATTAGAGAGAAATGAGACTCTCATGTATTGTCCATTGTTTGTCTTGGACATTGAAGACATTTTGTCTGCCACAAAATGAAGTCATTTAAGGTTATACTCACGCCTGACTATGCCATCTTAAATAAACAATTATCTACACAAGCACAAGCACACACACACACACACACACACAGGATCTAGGGATAGATAGAAACGTTTGTATATGCAGATGCTTTTCTTTCTTTGGAAAAACTAATCACATAATTACACGCACACACTTGGTTTGGGGGTTGGCTTCACATGCCGGCACATTCAAATACAAACAAATTAGGACAAGGCTGAATTCCGATCCATAGACTCCCACCCACTCACCTCCCCAAAGCCCCATAACACCCTCTCACTCTCCCTCTCTCTCTCTCACTAATTTACACTCGCTTTCCTTTGGTGTTTCCTCAATTGAAACCACAAGCAACCCATCCACTCATATGTACATATGATGTTGGTTAAGTTCGAGGCACTATTAATGTGCACCCAAAATCACTTTGATTGTGGGCGTGGTCATGTGTGTGTGGGTGGGTGTGTGTGTGTGAGGGTGCGGGTGGCTGCCTCCTTAATTATTTAAACACAAACACACACGAGCGCACACGTAGATAAAGAGATAGATGCAGAAGGAGAGAGATATAGAGTCGCATACTCTTAGGTAGTTAAGGAAAAGTCCTTGTGGAACATGCAAAGGTAATCAATACAATTAGAACTATTGACAAAGACAACCAGCAAAGGCAAAGAGAGAAAACCCAGATAGCTAGAATTTTGATCATTAATTTGCAACGAAAATCGCAGTCAGATATTTAATCGTTATAAAAGGAAACGGTGGAGCCTCCCACTCGGAACGCTTGGACCATTTCTCTGGCCTCCATGTTTTAGCCTCGATTTATGGGCCACCTTTAAGTTGGGCAATAAATTTCACAATCGATTGCTTCGGCTGCAATGACAAGCCGTGAGAATCATGTTAAGGCCGTTCTTTTTGCAACTTATTTAAGCGGCTTTCATATGGTCAGTTATCTTTAATAATCCTATCCTTTTTTAATTTTTACCAGGGCTTTGTGATACTCTTTTGTTTCGTCATCAAAGCTGAGAGTCAACTGCGTGGTCCACCGTTTCTCAGCAGCAATGGAAGCAGTCAGAATAGTTCCCTCAAGCAGACCAAATTCAATACGAGCAAGACGAGTCTGGATGACAACTATTGCACCACGACAACGGCCAGCATCAACAGTCCATTGACCTGTAGGTAGACCGCGGCATGGGCAATGCAAATGACCCAATAATCCCCCCTGACTCTTTCTCCTCCTTCGCTTTTCCCTCTTGCAGTCTACACCAATCATGACAAGGAAAAGGAGAGCGAGTGTGCCGCAGTATCCTTATCAATGCCATCGGCAGGGGCCACATCAGCATCTCCGCTGCAGTCTAAAGTAGGGTTAGAGCTGGAATTGACAGCTGCAAATGCAACTGGGCCAGTCGGCATGGCAGGGGGAGCTGGAGCCGTCGTTGGTGGTGTACAACTGCCGTTGACAATCATCTCGACGGCCCCACCCAGAGCGGCTGTTGCTAGCAAGGCGGAGACATTCCTTAGTGGCCATCAAACAGCTTTGCCGCTGACTGTTGCTGCCTCGCCGGCCACACGATGTTGCGCCCTACTCAGTGGCGGAGCAGGAGGCAGTGGCGGGAGCGGAGGCAACACAGGACTTCCAGAAATGGCCAATGCTCTGGGCTATGCTTATGATACCTACACCATGGGCGGGCTAACGGGTAGTCTGGGTAGACGAGCACTGCATCATCAGCCAACCCATTATCAGGGCGAATTCGTGGGTCTCGAAACGCTGGATATACTCCAAGGTGTCCAAGCAGGTGAGTTCACCAGATACTCTTAAGGTTCTGATGCCTTAATAATGACTTTTACTTTCCACCTAACGACCCCTTTGCAGACAGCATAATTGGCATTCACACTAGTGCTATGCTGCCCACGGTTACACCTGCTGCCACCCACTTTGTGCCCTTGCAGCATAATCCATATGTGGACTTTGTGCCCACCTCCCTGATGTTGACCATGCCAGCAACAGCAGCAGCAGGAAGTGCTGCTCCACTGCCTCCTCCACCCACCATAAGCGGCAATCTGAGCGCCACTTTGCCCACGCCAAAGACACAAAAGCGAGTGACCATCTTGGAGCCGACATCACGCACCACTTTCGATCCCCTGCTGCCCACCATGGTGGCAGCCGTTGTCTCAACATCCACATCCGTTACAAGCTGTGCAGCAACAACTACAGCAGCCACGCCCACCACCAATACACAGAGTGCCATGGGAGGAGGATGTGTTACCCGGAACGATGCCACATTGGATCGCATAACACTTGATCTTGATTACTTGCTTAATCGTGGCGAAGGAGCAGGAGGAGATCAGACGCCACCCCTTCCACCACCACCGCCCTCTGTGGTGACCAGAACTTCCGATGATCCGCCACAGCAGACACAATAAGCGGGACATGAATGTAAATATATGTAAATTCAATTTAAGGCTGTAAATAACAATATTTATATAGATATACATATACATACAAATATGCTATATAGATGTATCTGGACAAATTGGGTCATTCGATTTTAGGGAAAAACCTTGTAACAAATAGTTATAAACTCTGTTTTGAATATTTATTTCAAATTTGATGAATTTGTTTGAATTTGAATGATATTAACTAACAAACTATCAAAACTAGATTAATAATTTTAATTTAAATTCAATCTGTGTATATATCTGTAAATAATTAGAACCCATTGAATCATAAAATGAAAATTCAACTCTTTATAATGTGTGTTCCATCATCAGATCGTACACAAGAAAAAACTAGTCCATTACAAACATTTCAAAATTTAAATTTGTAAACCAAAATGAAAGAATTTACACTAAAAACGATTTTTTAGCTAGACTTACAAATAAAATGAAATAAAACTTAAAACAAATAAAAACTAATTGAAAGTATAATGACAAAAAAAACAAAAAAACAAAAAATTCTAGGCTAATAAAAACAAATAGAGCGAGAAACACTTATGAGTGTGTTAATGTTTTTGATTCAATTTAACAACTTTTCCTAGTCTAACACATACACTTACATGAAAACCGAATTAAACTTACAATTAGATTAAAACAAAAAAGAAAAAAAAAACATTAAAACTACAAAATACAATAATTGTAAAACTACAAAAATAAAACCAAAATGCATTACAGAACTATTTCTGGAGCCAAACAAATTATATATACATATATATATCTTTGAATAAACTCGAAACTCTTGTTAAAAAAAACTCAACCGTCTATTAAAATTATAAAATTAAAAAAAGGAGATCTCTTGGGCTCTGGTAAGTACCAAAATAATTTAAGAATTCCTTCTATCAGGTAGGTCCTTCTGATTTTTGTTTTTGCCTTAAAATCTATGGTGCTAAGGACAAAAGCCACCAACAAATCTCTCATATCTTTCTTTGCAATACAATTCCAGGTAGCCAAAAATTTGCCAATATACCAAAGGAATATCTAAAATAAAATGAAGCACTTAATATTATAAATAACTGACTAAAATAGAAACGAAAAGGTATAATTTATTGTAGTGGAACCCATTTCATTGACCACTGAGGCAAATTAGATGACCGTTTATGCAACCAAATATAATATTTCTAGTTCAATGAGTCCATAAGATTTATGTATATAATTAGAATGAAGACAAATACACATTGAATAGGCAGACACATTAATAACTATTTATGCATATCTATTATTTATGACCACAATTTCAGTTTTGTAATCAAAATATGAATTTCTCCTTCAGCTCATTTTGTGGTTAATGGTAAGTATATTTATAAACTCGCATAGTTTTCTGCAATCAGTATGATTGACTGATTGAATTGATATATGTACATATGTATATATTCTTGATCAGCAGCACGAGACGAGTTAAAATAGCCATGTCCATTCGTCCGTCTCTCCGAACTCCTCCTAGACCAAGACCAAGACCACGACAGAGCTCTATATGCATGAGCTGTATATCTCGGATTCAGCCGAATCGGACCACTATTCGCAATTTATCAATAATTTGTCCTAAAATATTCAATTGTTCAGTTTAATGAAGCTGTTAATTATAGTGCAAAATTTGATCAAATCGGATGATCAATAAACCATATAAACTTATGAAATGTTGTTATTATCATGTAAGTTTTGTACAATATTACACAAGTTAACGGCGTTTGCTCAGAAAAAAATTTAAAGCAAACTGAAATTATTATATTTTAAAATAAAGGTTTTACATTTTCAGTTAAAACCGCTATTTTTCGATCGCAAAGAAAAATAAGTGTGGTAAAGCTTAAGTGTTGCGAAACGTGAAACAATTGCATTACCCCACACTTTTTGCTGCTTTTCAAAATCAACGGTAAAATTTTTAAGGCGAAATCTAAATTTTTTAAGGCGAAGTGATTAATTTTTTAAGGCGAAGCGATCTTTTTTTTAAGGCGAATTTTCAATTTTATAAGGCGAAGTTTCAATTTTTTAAGGCGATTTGAAGGCTTGCGGCGAATTGTGCAACATATGTTTTTCAAACTCAACGGTTAAAATCACAGAAAAAAAGTGTCAATTTTTTTGCGCATTTTCATTTCGTTTTTTACTAGAGACAACACGCGTTTTGAAATTGTGACACGTGTCCTTTACCATTGAATAAAGGTGAAACGAAGTTTAAGTGAAGCTAAAAGTATTTGCCAAAACGTGCACACACAAACAGAGGAGGCAGCATTTCATACGAAATTTTTCATTTTTGCGGTAAGTTGCACTTATTTTCGATTTCCATGGATCCTCTGCATGGGACAACAAATTCTAGAACAAGAAAGGGACAGCGAATGGCAAACATGCAGCTGTTAATCTGGGGTTATGGTTTTGTTGTTGTTGCTTGGCCTTGTAAAGAGCCGGTCTTTGTCTCTGCCCCTGTCTCTGCTTTCGAGGGCAGCGGCAGAGCATAGTGCGCGCTCAAATTAAAAAAAAAGCGAACAAAAGGAAAAAGGAAATGTAAAGTAAAAGGAGAAGAAACGAAGCAGCCCTTGACATTTAAATTCACCTTTGCCAACATCTACATCTTTTCTCTCCCTCTCTCACAGTTCATTTTCTCACTTGTCGTTCGACTGTCTAAACGTCTTGATCCTGGTTAAACTATTTTCTGTTAAAAAAAAAAAAAATAAATATAAGTAAAAGTATCAAAATGAACAGACCAGAGGCAAATTCACGTCTGAGTTCCTACAAGTCGAACTCAATCAACACGCAGGTAAGCGGAGCCTCGCAGGAGGATGGGGTTCGGACTTAACCTCACAAATTTTTTTTCGGTAGGACTCGCGTGTGCGTCGTCATGAGGTGACCATAGAGCTTCGCAAGTCCAAAAAGGAGGACCAGATGTTCAAGCGCCGCAACATCAACGATGAAGATCTGACCTCGCCGCTCAAGGAGCCAAATGGACAATCTCCAGTCCAGTTGTCGGTGGACGAAATTGTGGCTGCCATGAACAGCGAGGATTCGGAGCGTCAGTTTGTGGGAATGCAATCGGCTCGCAAGATGTTGAGTCGGGAGCGTAACCCACCTATTGATTTGATGATTGGTCATGGCATTGTACCGATTTGTATCAGATTCCTGCAAAATGTCGCCAAGTAAGTAGTCCCAGTCCGTTGTCCACCTTGGGGAGGAACACAGTGTTTTTGAAACCGCTCTCAACAATCCATCTCTGCAGTCCAATGCTCCAGTTCGAAGCTGCTTGGGCTCTGACCAATATTGCATCGGGCACTTCCGATCAGACCCGCTGCGTCATTGAGCAGGATGCCGTGCCGCATTTCATTTCCTTGCTGACATCGAAGTCCATTCAACTTGCCGAACAGGCTGTCTGGGCTTTGGGTAATATTGCCGGCGATGGACCAATTGCACGTGATATTGTTATAAATCATGGTGTCATCGATGGGATTCTGCGTTTGATCAACGATGAGACTCCACTTTCGTTCCTCCGCAACATTGTTTGGCTTATGTCGAATTTGTGCCGCAATAAGAACCCGTCGCCACCTTTTGAGCAAGTGAAACGTTTGCTGCCCATTCTATCGCATCTTTTGTTGAGTACGGATATTCAAGTTTTGGCCGATGCCTGTTGGGCCCTGTCCTATGTGACAGATGATGATAACAACAAGATTCAGGCTGTCGTGGATACGGATGCGGTACCCAGGTTGGTTAACTTGTTGCAAATGGATGAGCCAAGTATTATAGTGCCGGCCCTGCGCAGTGTGGGTAATATAGTGACGGGCACAGATCAACAGGTGGGCTAAACTGATCAGATCAGAATTGCATTTTTGTATTCATTTCAATTTATTTTACCTTATGTAGACTGACGTGGTCATTGCTAGCGGTGGCCTACCTAGATTGGGCCTGTTGCTGCAGCACTCGAAAAGCAACATTGTTAAAGAGGCCGCCTGGACAGTAAGCAATATTACTGCTGGTAACCAGAAGCAGATTCAGGCCGTCATTGAAGCCGGAATTTTCAATTATATTAAGCAAGTCCTGGAAAATGGTGATTTTAAGGCTCAGAAGGAAGCTGCCTGGGCTGTTACCAATACCACAACTTCGGGAACTCCTGAGCAGATCGTAGATCTCATTGAGAAGTACAAGATCTTGAAACCCTTTATCGATCTTTTGGACGCTAAGGATCCACGTACCATTAAGGTGGTCCAGACTGGACTTTTGAATCTGTTCAATCTCGCTGAGAAACTGGGTGGCACCGAAAATCTTTGCCTGATGGTCGAAGAAATGGGTGGATTGGATAAATTGGAAGCCCTCCAGCAGCATGAAAACGAGGAAGTCTATAAGAAAGCCTATGCCATTATTGATACCTACTTCAATACTGGCGATGAAGGTGCTGAACAGGAGTTGGCTCCACAGGAAGTAAATGGAGCTTTAGAATTTAATGCTACTCAACCCAAGGCTCCCGAAGGGGGCTACACCTTTTAAACTAGACAAATCCACAATTGCACATTTTCGCTCCGCATGCACACACACATACACAATATTTATTCAGTTCTTTTTTGGAGTTCAAATTTTACTCAAATCACCACCATTTTCCACTTTTCCATTGGAATTGTGCTAGGCGTCAGACTTCCTTTTTATTCCCACCGATACACATTGTTCGGATTCTTTTAGTGTGGTGATGAGTTAGTTAATTCTGTGGCGCATTTTTTCAACTTATACATTTCCAACCTATTTCTTGACCAGCTGAGCTGGTTCGTCATCATCGAATCCAGCATTGTGTCTGGCGCTTTTACAGTTTCTTTTATTCAATTTCAAAATTTTTTTCTTTTAGTTTTTGTTCCATGTTAACATAATAAACAAGTTGATCCGAGATCTTTTGTACTCTTTCTACAACGCCATCAAGTACTATAAGTATACATATATATACAAAATTGTAATGTATTTAAGTTTGAGAAAAAATAAATTGTTTTAACATATAATACAACAACTTTAGTGGGAATTTTCCCCATAGCTGTATTTGATAGAATAGCCCTGTTTATCTTTTGAATTTTATTTATTTGGTATTTTGTGAAGTTTATCGGAAAAGTGCATTAAACAATTTGTTTTATTACATAAAACATAAATTGCTTGCTGCAATAAGTTTTCGTTAAACTTTGACTAATGAGCAATCACAATATCATAAATTCTTTTTAAAGAATAAATAAAACCACTAAATTATTTTAATAGGATGTATATAATTATTTCGCAAAGAAGCAGATTCTCAGATAATTTCGTTTAAAATATAAATGAATTTGTCTTAATAAACTTTAAATGTTGCAAAAATATTGATTTGGGCCTACATCGAATTTCTTGCCCTAATTTTTATATTTACTATTTTTCAAATGTGTAAAATAAACAAATGCCTAAATTTTTAGGTTAACATGTCTCTGTTAATCAAACTCAAATGTGAGAAACTAGTTGCATACTTTTGGGCATAAGATATTAAATTTATCTACATTTAATTCAACCGGTCTGGTAGTTAATCAATTCGAAAGTGATATTGCCAATAAATAAATATTCAATTTAACTTACGTTATGAACATAAAATACAATAAACTAATGAGTTGTGAATGAATGAATGCGGGTATTTGGCAATGCAGAAGATTCACATGGTAAATGTAGACCAAGCGACCCCAATACGCCAGATTAGATAAAATGATTAAACAATCCAACTATGAAAACACAAGCAGCAAAACGAAACTCAATTCAATCAAGCGACGCAATGAGCGCTGAGGATCACTTGGTGGCACATGCCGGCGGTCGGTGGTGTACAGCATCCGTTAGCATTGATGGGATGGCTGCCCATTCCCCTAGATCCTACCCAGTTCCAGTTCCAATTCTAGTGCAGTTCGGTTCATGTGAATGAAAATTTTGGTGTTTTGATAAAAATAGATTTCAAAAATTTTGGCATCGAACAAAAAAATTGAAAATAACAACAACAAGAAGAAAACACACATTGTAGTTGCGGAAAATTCAAACAGACTTGAGAAGCTTTTTGTTTTTGTCGTCATCAATGAGTCGGGGTCGTGGTCGTGGTCGCGGGGGCGAGACATGCGAGGCGCAAAAATTTAATTAGTTTCATTTTCTTCTATTTTTTTTTCGGCTATTTCCGAGCATGAGAGCATTTAGTTGTATTCCGTTCGAAGCTGCGTGCGGGCGTGTATCTAAGTGTCTATCTTTCTCTACGTTCACCTACGTTCTCTATACGTTTTCCTATCACAGATACTCAGTGGAACTTTGTTAAAGGTATATACTAACGCAGTGTGTGTTTGACATATCCTATTAGTGGAAAGAGCATGAAGAGCGAAATTAATGCAAAATGTGAACATTTAAATTGTTAACCAGTAAATGAAAAGTGAGAGAAAATAGTTGAAATTGAGTTGTCACTTGGAAAATCGACTCTATGACCTCATATTTTGGCCATGGTACCATCTTAAGCAACCATCTGCCCATCTTGCCATTGTGTCGGATGTCTAGAAGATCCATTCTTGACATGAGTGAGCTATAAAACTATTAAAAAGAAAACAAAAAAAAAAATAATGATCTTTGGAAAACATTTCTGTTGTTGTTGTTTTTGGTTTTGTTTTGACAAATTCATGATGTAATTAATTTCCTTAAAAGAACAACAAAACGAGAAGAAAATGAAAAAATTGGCACACCAAAAATAAACAACGAAACATCGAGTGTTCGAGGAGAGCTACTTATAAAGTGTAGGCGGGAGATGACGGGAGTGCGTCTTTCTAATACCCCATAATCTCAGAATTGAAGGGGTATATAGACACGATCGACGTAGATTTAGATATATGCATTTATTTGGCCCATTTATTGTTAACATTTAAGAGGAAAAGCACAAAGAGGTGTCAAATAAAAGTAGTTTTTTCTTAAGAACTTCTATTTGATATAGGGTAAACCTAAATTCGTTGCCTCAATGAAATTTAAATGGTTATTTTTCATTAAAAAATATTTGTTTTTCTTTTATTTTTTGGTTTAGTTGGGTGTGTTTTGAATGTTTGGATTTTGTTGATGAGGCAATTAAGTGAGTTTGCTGCAATATCGTGCAATATCGAGATGTTTGCCTTTAGAAAGAAACTGTTGAATATTCGCATAAAACGAAAAGTTGCCACACAAATAAAATAAGTGAGCCAAAAAGTTTTGCTTATTTAAATAAAATTGTTTTATTTTTTGCTTGTCCCATTGTATTGCGTTTTTATTTTCGTGTTTGTTGCCCTTGTCTAATGAAAGAGAAGAAATTAAATTTAAATTTTTTATTACAGTCTTCACTTTGGTGGGCCATTGCCAATGTTTTCCTCTTTTTGCCTGTTTCTGTTTGAAGGTTAAGTGCAGTGAATGAAATTTTGTCGCAACAAATATGAGAGGGATAAATGATCAGACATCCGTTCTACTGTATTATTCAGTCTTAACTTGATCATCCAATTTCAACTCATTGAATTTTTGGCCAGGGATCCATGTGTTTTGCATTATGTTGAAGGGCATGTTCGGTTCGATAGAGAATATTTGTATTGATGCTGTAATCAGGCTATATATAATTTTTCATAATAACTTTTAAAGTACACAATAGCATAATAAATTGCAAACATATGGCAAATATAAATTGCATATAAACAACTACATATACATATATAAATACTATATTTACGATATGTATAATACATATAGTCAGAGATAAAAGTATAAATAATTGGAGCGAATTGTGGCTATAAAGTATAAAAGATTATTTCACATTGTTTAATAAGCTATAATATACGAGGTCTAATGGAAAAGTATTGATCGATCGATCGGAATATGTATATATATTTGTGCCTAGAATATCATTAATCCAAACAAAAGAAGCATTTGTGTATAGTTATATCTGTTTGCGCATATTATGGATAAAAACGAACGTAAAATTATTTTCTTTATTAAAATCACATAAATAAATTTAAAATTTATTTCTATCCCCGAAATATTGTATGAACTAACTTGCCATCTATTTCCGATTTTCTATGGGTACATGGCCAAGTTAGTTTTTGCTTCCTTTCGAAGCTAGAGAATTTGGAATCAGTAATAAGTATATTCTTGAAATTTTGCAGTTCCAGCATTTCCACGACTAGCAAAGATGAGTGCAGAGACACCCAATCCACCTGGTCCAGTTGAACCCATCGAAATCAATTTGGGCTCAGAGATTTATCACAGTATTGCCTCGACGGCTATAGATGAGAATGTCATTGTGTCGCCCTTGTTGCTGGAGGCGACTTTGGCATTACTTTACTTAGGCTCCGATGGAGCAACAGCCGAGGAACTGCAACAGAAATTGCAGCTAAAGAAACGTTTTCCCAGCAATGCAAAAATGGCCAATTTCTATGCATCAGAATTGGCCAATATCACAGGAGATCCAGATACACGGATTCAGCTTCAGAATCGAGTGTTGCTTCAAACTCCACCTACCAATTCGAGTATCGGAATTGCAGAGGATTTTCAAAAGATTGCCCAAACGTATTTTCATGTGACTGCCGAATCATTGGACTTGCAGCAAACGGAGAAGCTGCGTCGTCATATAAGCGAACAGATTTTGGCCAGCCTTGGTGGTGGCAATTGGCAGCAGCTTCAGGTCGATAGTGGCCAGGCGGCGCAGATCTTGCTCTTGCTAGCAGCAAGATTGCAAAGCAAGTGGTTCCTTCCGTTCAGTGCCTATCGAACGGGTCTCTACGACTTCCACGGAGGATCAACCAAATCTGTGCCCATGCTCTTTGACGATGATATGTTCGTGAAATATGCAGAGCTAAGGGATCTGAATGCGCGAGCCATTGAGTTACCCTACGAACACAGCGATGAATTGGCCATGCTTTTGATCCTGCCCAATCAGCGGGACGGTCTGGCGGAGCTGGAACGACAATTGCGGAGCCAAGATCTGGGTGCACTGCAGCAACGTATGCAAATGGAGGGCGTGCAAGTGCTACTACCCAAATTCAGCATCGATTTTGAATGCAGCCTGCGGCAACCTCTAAAACAGGTGAGCAGCGAACTTCTCCTAATATTCTAAAGCACCCAACATTATTTGCATTCTTTTCAGCTGGAATTCTCTGATATTTTTGCCCCTACAGCCAATTTTAAGCATCTTCATTCATCCGCCAATCTGCCCATTGTTGATGTACTCCAAAAATTACGCCTCGATATGAACGAATCGGGTTCTGGTTCAGAGTCACCCCAACCTGCGGCAGGTAAACCTATTCGAAATAAGAACAAAACGACTTATTTATGGATTTTGTTTTCATTTTCCAGCATATAAGCCAATTGTGATTAGCAATTCCTCACGTCAGAAATTCTTCCGGGCCGATCATCCGTTCTTCTTTGCCATACGAGGTGAAAACGTAACCTACCTAATAGGGCATGTGGTTAACTTTTAGCTGAATCATTTAACATTCATCAAACAGTGTATCAAAGTGTATAATAATAAATGAAAACTAATTTTTCACATCTTTAAGACAGAGACAATATGCAACAAAAATCCCTAGATCTACAAAAAATACGGAAAAATTGCTTCCTATTTTTGTACAAAAGAAGTTCGATAATAGCTGAGCTCAACTCAAATTGCTTAAACTATTTTAAGGTTTCAAGCTGTTTGGAAATTTGTACATATTCCTGATTCCTAGTTAAATCAGCGACAATAATTTCTATAACCGTATTTAACTGGAAAAAAATACAAGTCCAAATAACAGAAAGAGTGCTCATAACTATGTCATTTTAAGGACAATTGGGATATCCTTTGGTCAGCTTAAAGTCTTTATCCATGCCTATCGATTGACATCATCAGGTCCTGGAATGTCCTTTGAGTAGCTGAGAACGTTTTTGGAATATTGCATGTCCTGCACCCTTAGATGACTCTACATTTTTTTGATGCCAATCTGTAGAGATCGTCAAGGACATCTTAAGAAACCGTGTCTTTTTGTCGGGATTTGTGGACACTAGAGCTAAAAAACGAAAAAGAATAATTTTCTCGATACTGGTTTAAAATTTATTATTTTTAATTTGTAACGGAAATTAGAGATTTGAATTTTTGAATTTAGCGGGCAACGATATTTGAAGTTTAAATGACGAAATTCGTACCGGAGACAATATGAAATACCAGGCCAACAGAATTACTTAGTAGGTGGCTGGTTTAAAATTATTTTTAAATGCGTAACGGACTTTTGGGAATTTGAATTTTTGAATTCAACTGCCAGTTGGATTATTTGAATTTAGCGGGCAACGATATTTGAAGTTTAAACGACGAAATTCGTACTGGAGAAAATATGAAATACCAGGCCAACAGAATTACTTAGTAGGTGGCTGGTTTAAAATTATTTCTAAATGAGTAACGGACTTTTGGGAATTTGAATTTTTGAATTCAACTGCCAGTTGGATTATTTGAATTTAGCGGGCAACGATATTCGTTTTAACGACGAAATTCGTACTGGAGAAAATGTGAAGTACCAGGCCAACAGAATTACTTAGTAGGGGGCTGGTTTAAAATTATTTCTAAATGCGTAACGGACTTTTGGGAATTTGAATTTTTGAATTCAACTGCCAGTTGGATTATTTGAATTTAGCGGGCAACGATATTTGAAGTTTAAACGACGAAATTCGTACTGGAGAAAATATGAAATACCAGGCCAACAGAATTACTTAGTAGGTGGCTGGTTTAAAATTATTTTTAAATGCGTAACGGACTTTTGGGAATTTGAATTTTTGAATTCAACTGCCAGTTGGATTATTTGAATTTAGCGGGCAACGATTTGAGTTTTAACGACGAAATTCGTACTGGAGAAAATATGAAATACCAGGCCAACAGAATTACTTAGTAGGTGGCTGGTTTAAAATTATTTTTAAATGCGTATCGGACTTTTGGGAATTTGAATTTTTGAATTCAACTGCCAGTTGGATTATTTGAATTTAGCGGGCAACGATTTGAAGTTTTAACGACAAAATTCTTACTAGAGAAAATATGAAATACCAGGCCAACAGAATTACTTAGTAGGTGGCTGGTTTAAAATTATTTTTAAATGCGTAACGGACTTTTGGGAATTTGAATTTTTGAATTCAACTGCCAGTTGGATTATTTGAATTTAGCGGGCAACGATTTGAAGTTTTAACGACGAAATTCGTACTAGAGAAAATATGAAATACCAGGCCAACAGAATTACTTAGTAGGTGGCTGGTTTAAAATTATTTTTAAGTGCGTAACGGACTTTTGGGAATTTGAATTTTTGAATTGAACTGCCAGTTGGATTATTTGAATTTAGCGGGCAACGAAAATAGAATTAATAACGACGAAATTCGTACTGGAGAAAATATGAAATACCAGGCCAACAGAATTACTTAGTAGGTGGCTGGTTTAAAATTATTTTTAAATGCGTAACGGACTTTTGGGAATTTGAATTTTTGAATTCAACTGCCAGTTGGATTATTTGAATTTAGCGGGCAACGATTTGAAGTTTTAACGACGAAATTCGTACTAGAGAAAATATGAAATACCAGGCCAACAGAATTACTTAGTAGGTGGCTGGTTTAAAATTATTTTTAAATGCGTAACGGACTTTTGGGAATTTGAATTTTTGAATTGAACTGCCAGTTGGATTATTTGAATTTAGCGGGCAACGAAAATAGAATTAATAACGACGAAATTCGTACTGGAGAAAATATGAAATACCAGGCCAACAGAATTACTTAGTAGGTGGCTGGTTTAAAATTATTTTTAAATGCGTAACGGACTTTTGGGAATTTGAATTTTTGAATTCAACTGCCAGTTGGATTATTTGAATTTAGCGGGCAACGAAAATAGAATTAATAACGACGAAATTCGTACTGGAGAAAATATGAAATACCAGGCCAACAGAATTACTTAGTAGGTGGCTGGTTTAAAATTATTTTTAAATGCGTAACGGACTTTCGGGAATTTGAACTTTTGAATTCAACTGCCAGTTGGATTATTTGAATTTAGCGGGCAACGATTTGAAGTTTTAACGACGAAATTCGTACTAGAGAAAATATGAAATACCAGGCCAACAGAATTACTTAGTAGGTGGCTGGTTTAAAAGTATTTTTAAGTGCGTAACGGACTTTTGGGAATTTGAATTTTTGAATTCAACTGCCAGTTGGATTATTTGAATTTAGCGGGCAACGATTTGAAGTTTTAACGACGAAATTCGTACTAGAGAAAATATGAAATACCAGGCCAACAGAATTACTTAGTAGGTGGCTGGTTTAAAATTATTTTTAAATGCGTAACGGACTTTTGGGAATTTGAATTTTTGAATTCAACTGCCAGTTGGATTATTTGAATTTAGCGGGCAACGATTTGAAGTTTTAACGACGAAATTCGTACTGGAGAAAATATGAAATACCAGGCCAACAGAATTACTTAGTAGGTGGCTGGTTTAAAATTATTTTTAAATGCGTATCGGACTTTTGGGAATTTGAATTTTTGAATTCAACTGCCAGTTGGATTATTTGAATTTAGCGGGCAACGATTTGAAGTTTTAACGACAAAATTCTTACTAGAGAAAATATGAAATACCAGGCCAACAGAATTACTTAGTAGGTGGCTGGTTTAAAATTATTTTTAAATGCGTAACGGACTTTTGGGAATTTGAATTTTTGAATTCAACTGCCAGTTGGATTATTTGAATTTAGCGGGCAACGATTTGAAGTTTTAACGACGAAATTCGTACTAGAGAAAATATGAAATACCAGGCCAACAGAATTACTTAGTAGGTGGCTGGTTTAAAATTATTTTTAAATGCGTAACGGACTTTTGGAAATTTGAATTTTTGAATTCAACTGCCAGTTGGATTATTTGAATTTAGCGGGCAACGATTTGAAGTTTTAACGACGAAATTCGTACTAGAGAAAATATGAAATACCAGGCCAACAGAATTACTTAGTAGGTGGCTGGTTTAAAATTATTTTTAAATGCGTAACGGACTTTTGGGAATTTGAATTTTTGAATTGAACTGCCAGTTGGATTATTTGAATTTAGCGGGCAACGAAAATAGAATTAATAACGACGAAATTCGTACTGGAGAAAATATGAAATACCAGGCCAACAGAATTACTTAGTAGGTGGCTGGTTTAAAATTATTTTTAAATGCGTATCGGACTTTTGGGAATTTGAATTTTTGAATTCAACTGCCAGTTGGATTATTTGAATTTAGCGGGCAACGATTTGAAGTTTTAACGACAAAATTCTTACTAGAGAAAACATGAAATACCAGGCCAACAGAATTACTTAGTAGGTGGCTGGTTTAAAATTATATTTAAATGCGTAACGGACTTTTGGGAATTTGAATTTTTGAATTCAACTGCCAGTTGGATTATTTGAATTTAGCGGGCAACGATTTGAAGTTTTAACGACGAAATTCGTACTAGAGAAAATATGAAATACCAGGCCAACAGAATTACTTAGTAGGTGGCTGGTTTAAAATTATTTTTAAATGCGTAACGGACTTTTGGAAATTTGAATTTTTGAATTCAACTGCCAGTTGGATTATTTGAATTTAGCGGGCAACGATTTGAAGTTTTAACGACGAAATTCGTACTAGAGAAAATATGAAATACCAGGCCAACAGAATTACTTAGTAGGTGGCTGGTTTAAAATTATTTTTAAATGCGTAACGGACTTTTGGAAATTTGAATTTTTGAATTCAACTGCCAGTTGGATTATTTGAATTTAGCGGGCAACGATTTGAAGTTTTAACGACGAAATTCGTACTGTTGTTGTTGTTGTTGTTGTTGTTGTTGTTGTTGTTGTTGTTGTTGTTGTTGTTGTTGTTGTATATGTTGTTTTTGTTGTTGTTAAGCTGGCTAAAGGATATCCCAATCGTCCTTAAAATGACAGAGCTATGAGTTTTTTTCTGTTTTTAGGACTTGTAATTATTTCCAAGTCCCAAATTGAACCAAGCAACCGAAAAACTGGACCACAACCATAAAATCCTTAATACACAGTTCTCCACAGTACTACTGAGATGTCCTTTGCACCGGAGATAGAGCTTGATGGTTGAAATTTTATGACACCACTTTTGTCCTGATCCTTCACAGGACTCGCGAGATATTTGCCATTTTTCGTCAAACAGAAAAGTCCTTTTATCTCAGTTTCCTGAAGGACTTTCCAGGATCTGTTAGTGTCACTCAAAGGGGATCCTTAAGTCCTACAATCTGACAAAAGGGAGTCCTGTTTGTCCTTCAAATGACTGAGTTATAAGGACATTTATGTGATTTTTGCGATTTTTGGCCATTTGTCTAAGCAACCCCCACACGAAAATTTGAGCTATATTTATTAAAGGATATTCCGAATCCTTGAACGCAGAATGGATCTGTCCGGTCCGGCTCCTGGAAAATCTAAAGCGACTATAAGAGATAGAGCCACCAAATTTGGTATGTAGTATGTAAAGTGATCAAGTTCATTTCAAATTTTCGCCACGGCCCTTCCCGCCCCCGCAATTTAAAAAATCTCGATTATCTCCCGTAATTTTCTAGCTTGTGCAATCACACTTAAATGTGATAATAATATCCACCAAAATACCATATTTGATCAAAATCGCACCATAAATAGCCAAGTTATGTATATTAACGTTTTTCAATATGGCCGGAGTTGGCCGTTGGCTGGTGGTTGCGCTAGGGTGCCCGTACTTATGCTTGAGTGAGCGAAATACTAAGATATGCTTGTAAAAAGCATGTGAAAATGCATTTGTTTAATAAATTTGAAATATTTGTTTTACTAATGTTACCATACATAAGTCGGCGAGACGATTTTACTTACTTCTTTTTTCATTTAAACACAATCCACACACGTTCAGCAAAGACACCAACCATTTGGCTGAATCTGCAAATCAGTTTTGAAATCTCTTGTGCTTTAAATTTCTTTCAACTCAATAAAAACGCAAAATAAATTTTTGAAAATTACTAAGCCAATCTAATAGAAACTCTAAAAATATTTAACAAAGTTATCATCATCATCACTTGTCATTAACGTGGTCTGAGGTTCATGTCTTAGCTAAGCTGTTTTACTTTCTTATGAAACATGTTGGCATAATTGAATAAATGAATAGAAATAATAAATAAATAAGAATACTATCGTAAGTGAATAATATATATGGATTTTAGGATGGATGCATCTTGTGTCCAAATCTCGCCGAATTAACAAAGTACTTCGAATTTAAATTTGTATTACGTATTTTTAATGCTTTTGCAAAACATTCATGTAACTTTTATGAATATAAAAAATGTTTTGCTTGGCGATCATAAAGAAGCTTTCTGATTCATATTAACTTCTTAAATAAAAAAAAGTTATATGGAAATATACAGACGGACCCTGACCAATTTCATTATACCATCTATAGGAGTTTTTAAATGTCGTTTTCTTAATTGTAAGAAAAATAAAAACCAAAGCAAATTTTTCAATTTGTATAACTTTTATTTGATTTTAATATTTTATCCTGGTATATAGTCAAAAAAGTTCAATCACAATTCTAGGCCGACTTCTTGTCATTGTCTTCGTCTTTGTTCTCCTCGTTGACTGGCGCCGGAGCAGCAGTGGTCGATGTGCTCGACTCCAGAGCAGATCGTGCCTCAACAACATCCGAGTCGTCGCTGTCAGCTGAAGGAGCCGGGGTGGCAGACGGGTAAGGGGGGAATTGCTGATCCTGTGGATACTCTTGGTGTTGCTGCTGTTGATCTTGACCCTCTGTGTAGTCAATGGGAGTCGGCTCAGGAGCCTCAACAACTTCACTTTGCTGCTCAACATTGATTTGTTGCTGTTGGGGTTGGAAAAACTGTTGTTGTTGTTGTTGCGGGTAGTAGATGGGAGCAGGGAGAGCAGCTGGTAAACTGGTAACTGGGGCGGCCACGGGAACAGATACAGGTACGGCAGAAGCCACAGGAGCAACAACGGCAGCACGGACCACGGGTTCACGTTGAACGACAGCATTGAAACCATTGATATCGTCTGCTGTATATGTCACAGTGCGCTTGAAACCATCGGCATCCAGGACGCTGTATGATCCAACAACATTGCCACCATTGCGACTCTCCACCTGACTCTTAATGTCACCAGTTAGGGAGTCATGCACACCATATGAGAAGTCATAACGAGGTGCCGATTCCAATTCGATTTGCTTGACAATGGGAGCAGCAACGGTTTTCACCACAGCAGGCAGAGGAGCTGCAGCCACAACTGGAGCCGGAATGGCAGCGGCATAGGTCTTCACCAATGGAGCAACTGGAGCAGGAACGGCTGCGGCATAGGTCTTCACGAACGGAGCCACTGGAGCGGCATAGGTCTTATACACAGGAGCCACTGGAGCAACAGCCTTCACAAATGGCGAAGGCAGGGCATAGGACTTGGTGTAAATGGGAGCAGCTGCCTGTTGGTACACAGCCGGAGCAGCAATTGCTGGTGCCGCATGATACACTGCAGGAGCCACTTGATAAGTCGTCGGATGGTAACCTGCATAGGTGGCCGCAAAGCCAGCCATTGAACCACCAATCAACGCCATCAGCGTTACAACAGAAACAAACTGTAAAAAATAATAATAAAAAAGGTAATTTAAAATCACAAAATTCTGATAAAATGGTAAACTAGTTGAGAAAGTAATTAGAAATGAATTAGCAGCTGGTGAGAGGCGGGCGGGGGGAGTAGGTACCTAATTTTTGTCATCAAAGCAAGTCAAACGCCTAAATGGAATTTCTAATTACAAGTCACGAAAAAACTGAAAAAGGGGCTAAGGAGGCCATCCAAAATTTAATAGCTGAAATTCGACAATTCAAAATAATAAAGTTTAACACTGAAGTAGAAAATATGTAGCTAAACAAATTTTATAACAACTTTTGTTGTATGTATTGTGTTTTAATTTAATTAATGATTAGTTAAGACTTTTTTATCAATTGGAATTACTCGCGGAATTTAAAATTACTGCTGCATACCATAGGACGTTTATTGTGTTTTCGAACAGGTTTTGTAAACTTAAGGACCTAATTTTTTTAATTATTTCAATCAAAGAGAAAAAGTTGAACGTCAAGCTTAGATGTGTAAACATCTACAAACACTTTGCGGTTTTGAATAGTTATTCGAAAGTGGATTTTCGAATGCTATCCTGAAATATTTAATTTAAGTTTAGACTTTGTCTCATACATATATCACATAAATGTGGCAACAACTGGACACAATGTAACTTTAAGTTTCATGCATTTTGAGTCACTTTAACACTTAACAATTTATAGCTTGATCCTTGCTATTCCAATATTACAATTGTTGTTGTAAATATTTGGTTCATTCGTTATCATGTCCTTTGTTCTTTCTTTTTGCACCAATCCACATAATTTTTTCTGTCATCACTTACTTTGATTGCCATATTTTTGTTTTTTTTTTTATTAAATTTTCGAACTTAGCACGACGCGTTTATTAAGCCGCTAACGGTAATTCAACTGCGGATTTTGTAGTCCTCGGCACTTGGCCCAATGAGCAACTTTGAGTTAATGATACGGTCCAAGCCAATAGCATGTCATTTTATATATGGAGCGGGCGTGTGCCCAGAATTAGCCCAAAAGAAAAAAATCAGACAACAAAAAAGAAGTTTTCGCCCACACCATCAAGAGCGGCCAATGGATGGGGCTATGGCAAACCGGTAATAAGTACAAAAAAAAAATGTATCTCTTAGATGCCAGTTGACAATTTGACAATTGTCAACGTAAAGTGACAAACTGGTTTTGTTTTGAATTTTCAGTGCTTTGGTTTCGCTGTGAATTGGTTTCGATTTCAATTTTCAAGTTCAGCATTGTCTTGTCGCGTTTGGCGCTTCCTTGTAGGCCTATTCGATAATAGCATAATTAATTGCCTTTTGGGTATTATTTAATTAACTTGACAATTGTCAAATCAGCAAACTCCACACCCAAAATGGAGCCGAGTGGCGACTTGGCTCAACTCTCAGCTTCATTACAACCCATTTTTCAGTTTTGCACTTGAAAATAACCCAAAAAATTTCATTTTCAAATGGGGCGCAAAATTGTCAAAGTTTTTACACAACTCATTGCAGACTTGGCCAGTGCCTCCAGTTCCAGTTCCACTCCTACTCCCGCTTCTCCTCCATTGCTCTCTTGATGATGGGCATTTAGGTAGGTGACTTGTCGGTCTTGTTGTCAACACCTTTTGGCTTCATTTTGACTGTCGTTTGTATGTCAGCGGCGTTTGCTTCATTTACTGCATGATTTTTCAGTTTTTTTTTTGGTTTTTTTTTCTTTTCCTTTTGTAGTTTCGGTTTTGTTTTTTGGTGCTTTTTAGAAAATTTATTAGTGCTCGCCGTTTTGAATGGCTTGAATGCAGGGCAAAGGGACTGCTTGTCCATGTCCCACATGCATACTTGCTGAGTTTACTCATTTCTATTGAAAATTTCGAAATAATTTTTTGCAAACATCGTGGGATGCTAATATTGGGTTCACCCAAAATATGGGGAATAAAATGAAATTCCACGTTTTCGTAAGTATTTTATATGGACCACAGATCCTTGCACTGATATATTAATAGATGTCATTAATAAATAAACGACCTTCGGATGAGATTTGTAAGATCAGTCAAGCCTTTGTTTTTAGAAATATGGGAGTCAAGGCTTAACGTTAAAGAAAATATCTTTGATTCTTACATGTATAACTAATGATAAAATACGTGTAGTAAAACTATTCATATAGAACTATGTACGTTTATACATAATTTTAAAGCTAAAGATCGTTAAAGCTTGGGTTGAGAGATGATCGTAGGATCATATACCTTACTCATATACCTTACTCTATGTAATGCAGCGTAAGACCATTAGGAAGATAAAAATAAGTGAATTACTGCCTTAAGACATTTATATTACATTGAAATCGTTTGCAATACTTATAAATATAACAATAATCTTAGGCTCAAACTACAAGTCATTTTCACAAATATTTTGCCGCTGGGTAAATTTTAAACTCTTAACACAATTTCAAAAAGCCAATCAATGTATGATAATAATGTGACAATTTGCTTCAAATTAATTCACACAATTTACATAATATGATTTGGTGGGCTAAAAGGATTGATTGAATAACGCCAACATTGAGAACTTGTTTTAACTCAGCCATGGGATGCAGGCCTTCGAGAAGGCTTAAACCTTAGGCATACCAAAACAAAATTCCAACCCTAATTGGAAATATATAGACTTCAATTGCCATAGAAAGAACCGAAGGTTGAGGCCCAAACACACACTTTTTTCTAATACTTCCAATACCCATTGGGGTAGGGCAAACCGAAAATATTGTCAACTCATTCGAGTGTCTAAAATCAATGTAGTATAGTATAATTAAATGACTTTATAATGTCTCAAGGAATTCTTCATTGTCCGCTACATACAGAGCGGCAATTGTCTGGGGCAGAGACGATCGTCTCGTTCAATGACTTCTCAAAAAAGAGAAACAAATAATTGAAAGTGCGTAAAGTGTTTATAGGCATTGTGTCCACTCAGAAATGGAGGTTGTTGATGCCCAACCGTAAATGGCCAATTATGCCTGCAAGACACGTACCTTCAGACCCATCAAGATGCGTAGGCAGACAAAAACAAAAGTGATAGGAATTCGCAAAGATATGTCTGCATAATCATCAAGTGTGCGCTAGGCTATAATACAGTCAAAAACAGGACCGGAATATATGTATATACATAGGTGAGCTCATAAGGCGTTGAAAAACAACGAGGACAAATCATTTCAATTACATGATGAACATTTCATACAAAAAGGATCGATATTATTATTTATTATGCTTCATTTATTCCAATAATATAAAACATTCGTTCATACAGTTCAACAAATTCATTTAAGAAGTATTCAGATAATTCTGATCACTTACTAATTAGTACTGAAAGGTTCAAAGTACAAAGGTTCAAATGTTTTCCCTTCACATTTTTGAATCCGCCCCTAATCGGCCCAAAGGAAGCCAAGCCATTTCAGTCACATGCTTGAACTTGAAAATTTGGTTAAACAGTGAAGGGCACAAACAGACTTGTGCCAAGCCAATGAATCCCTAGAAAGGTAAAACAACGTTTTTATTTTTAACACTAAGCATTTTTGTCTATAAAATTAAATTATATTGAGTTACTTGTTTATAAGTATATCCAAATAAGATTTTATGAACTGGTTTAAATCACTCCTTGATTAATGGAATGGATTGACTTAGAAATTGCACTACTTTGGTTTGCTGTATCTACAGATGAAAGCGCATTCAATACATTTAAAGATGTTATTATGCACAAGTTGATCTTAATTCTCTTAAGTTTCATGTCTCTTGTGATCGCCCTTAATAAATTTTCATATGAAACATGCTCAAAAATACAATGCACCATTCAACAAACTGTTCAAATCATTTTTACATTAATCTCTAAGCGTATTTGAACTCCAGGAAGACCGCCAAAGACGGAAATTGCACATCAAACCCATGCATACAGAAGAAACGCATCCAACGGAAATTTACATTGCCGGCAAAGTAATCGAAATTAAATGTAGCGCATTGAGCACGCATACATACAAACGCATACTCATACCTATAGGTATAGAAAAACCCGCCGACCCGCAAAACGAACCTATGGAACTTTGTCATTTGACAAATACTTAACACTATTTGCCCGGCTTAATAAACTCGTTTTCGTTGACTTTTGCCACCGCAAAAGGCTGTGGAAAAAAAGACCAACTCACACAAGTGAAACACAGGGGGAGAGGAAGGATTGTTGGGAAGGGGGTGGATTAGGTGAACATGAGGTGAGGGTCGTGTGGCCCTGGCTCCTAGGAGAGATACGGCAATGATTGATTGCACGTTAAAGCTCGAGAGCATCACATCATTTCCTTTTTACACTTGACAGGAAATGCATTTTTAGCTAGTAAAATGAGCAACGTGTGTATGTGTGTGTGTGTGTGAGACAGGAAGAGGGAATGAGAAGATGGTGATGGGTGGCAGGTGCAAAGGGGCGGCACATGATAGTGGGTGGTTCGTATACTAAGCAATATGAAATCACAGAAAGTGGCGTGAAAAAGTGAAAAGTGTCGGGGAGGTGAGGCGATTGGGGGATTGGGTATGGCAATGGATTGGTTGGCTGAGTTTTTTTTGGGGCCAGGGTCCTTTCTGCGAAACGAGAAGGATGCAAATGCATTTGGTTCCTACTTCCACAGACAATTTACACAAAAATCACACAAATACCTTAACATTTTGGTGGCGTGTCTCTCTCTCTCTTTGTGTGTGTGTGTGTGTGTGTGTGGGTATGGTCATTGAGCAACCCATTGAAATGGAAATACAGTCAAGGTTTCCAAAGTAAAATGTTTTCTATGACTTCGACTTTAAGTTGAAAACTTCAATGGCAAAACTTTCCATGGCATCTCGAACAGGAACTAATTCTATGAATTTCTTGTTTGTTGTTTTTTCCTTCTTTCGGCCAACTTGTTTAAGCCAATTAAGCGTTAATATTTCCAGAATTTATTGTATCGATCAAAATAAACCAATTCAATATCAAAGCGTATAATCACCTTTCCGCATTCTACAAATTTGAGCGGACAAATAACGTGTAGCAAATTGACATGGTACAAAAATATCATATCCATAATCCATTACGTTGCCTTTTGTCTGGCATCAATTGTGACAATGACAAACAACAAAATCACGATAATCTATCAAAATTTGCATTTGAAATTCAAAGTGAATGAAGAGCAGAAAAAACAATGACTTTAAATTGAAGATATCAGTAAGAGCAACGTTCTGTCTTAGTAGGGAAAATATATGTGTTAGTTTTTACTAGTACTCTTACTCATTATTTTGAAAGCATATTTAATTATTATATATCCATAGCTACATAGATATAAACATTATTGAAATACGTTTGCTGCGTGTAACTTCTTAGCATGCTATTTAATATAAAAAACTTATGGTATTGTGGATTCCTATTATTTCAAATGTTGATACGATATATTAAACACTTTACTTTACTACTACTAATAACTATGATGTGTTCTGAGGTTTTGGTAGATTTCATGATTTCGATGTGCATACATAAAAGGTATACATATATGTATGTAGATGTATGTATTTGTTAGTAGTTGCTGGTAGTTCATTTATTCTAGATAATTAGATTTTGCAGTGATCCACCTACAAAACCATCGAGAGCCAGAGACTCAATCGTCGCCTAGTCCACAAACAAAGAAATTAATCAATTTAACGATGCGATTAGGATCGAATGGCGTCAATGGACAAACGACTCTGACCGGATTTGTTGTCGACATTGGACAACGAGAGTCTGGCACATGAATTTTTGGGTGATTTATTTTCATTGATTTTTTTTTGTTTCTCTTGTTGTTGTTGTTGTTGGCTTTTCGTTTCGTTTGTTCTTTGCCTGCTGTCGCTTTGGGTAAGCTTTAAAGATTATGCAATCAATAAGTCCTAGAGAGAGACCAGAGCTCTGGTTTTTCTAGACGAGCGTGAGTGTAGAATATGACACCTACAATCTTGTCGACGACAACAACAACACGAATAGCTAATTATAAGATTGCTAAGCGGATTTTACTTTACTTTTTTGCCTCACTCCCGTGCTCTTTATCTTTTGTAGTTATTTCTAAATGGCAAGGGAATGAATTGGAGTTGAAATTGATAGAGATGGTTGCTTTTCCACTAAGAATTCCACTCCCACTCCGACTAACTCTCTAGCACAATTAATTCATTAAGCTGAAGTTAATTTCCAGACACAGATGCAAACTAATTTGCATAAATTGCATGGGGATGAAAGCCCAGCCAAATGGAGACGAAAAAAAAATGCAAAAATGCAAGTCGAAAAACTAAACTAACTTAAAGGGAGAAGGAAAAAGAAAAACGCACAGTAAGTTAAGTCAAGTTGCCGACTTTGATATATTCTTTAACATTCTGAAGTGTAAACCTTATTTCTAATTAAATTCTCTACAAATGCAGGAGAAAACAATTTGTTTTGTTTGTCATTGTCACATCCAAGCTGCTGGTATTGAGCAAATGGATACAAGAAATTTCCAGGACATCTCCAAAAAACTACCTTTATGGGAGATTTATGTGTATCCTTAATCATAATTTGAAAACCTTTTACTTTATCGTGTATTTTGGAACGCCCTGGAAGAGGAAACATAATCTGACTGTATTATTATATCAAACTTTATAAACACTAATGACATGTTAATAAGTTCATTTGTTAAGGTAACTTTATTTTAACAAATTGAAATTTTATTAAGACAATTTAAAACATCATCACAAGTCATAAATTTTGTTTATTCAATAAAACTACAATTAAAAATTCTCTCAGTTGCATTGCAGAGTCCACTCAATTACAGATCCCCTCACATACGTTGGTAGTTAAGAATGGAATAGCAAAGAATTATTCATTCGTCTCTAAAAATGAATAAATAAAAATAAATATGAAAAAACCATGAGAATTTAATAAATGTCATGTGTCTGTGGCAAACTTCTTATACTACTTTAGATCTATATTTTTGTACAAATATTCTGTGGCTTTTATTAAACTTTTTACCTTGTAGACACATGGTATAAATAGTTTCGAGTCTTTGAATCTCACATCAACGTTTTTCCGACTTTTCGTCAACTGTGCCATAGGTTATAGTAAATTACATATACGTAGGCACTTTATGTTATGTACGAAAGGAAAAAAACGTGGCACCCTAGAGGCCATCACATTGTTTGTCTCCTATATAGATGCTGGATCCTGTTTTTGCGCTCAGAGCATTTTAATTAAAAGCAATTTCTACAATGTCAAACGACGTCGACGCACAACGCAGAGCATGAAATATTTTACATAGCTTTATACACATACATATGTATATATGGACATATATATATATGAAAATGTTGTACTTATATGAGACGAAGAATTTAAAGAAACAAAAGTGATTGCCAGTGATGTGACGCTCCAGCTAAAGTTGATGTTAAAGTGTCAACAAGTTGATGAGGTGTCGAGGAGCAGACAGAGTCGCTCGGCTGGATGGAAACAAAGTCTAGTGAAACCTAAAAGGCCAATCAATATGCAAAATAGTCAATATTTGTAGTCTCAAAGTGGTGCAGTGATTATCACTCACACACTTGGCAAATCGTTGAAGGACGTCCTCAGTACTAAACTGTCATTGTTTGACTATTTGCCGGATGCTGCCGGATGGGAGTCTCCAGGTGAAATTGCAACACAATGCCAAAAACTGAATGCCTGACTCGCTCAGGAGTGGCAACCAAGTCCAAGGGCTCTACAGATTTTTAGGCATTAGCAGAGGGCCACCTCGTGGGTGGATGTCTGCCCACTTGTCATGTCAACGACATTGTTTGAATTGGGCGTGGTTGCTAACACCAGACGCAAATGCAATCAATTGTTACCGAGTTGTTGTAGGTGCTGTGTTGCTGTCTGACACTTGAAACAATCAGACTCTCCTCAAAAACGGCATGCATGATGTGTGACAGACATTGCACTTTTTGCCAGCACGTAAGCGCCCTCAAATATGCAACACATCCTCTTGCTTCACACGCGCCATCATTGTCGAGAAATTGCAAGGCAAATAAATAGAAATGTAAATGGCATATGATTAACTAAAATATGCAAAGTAAAGTCTATAATGATTATGATAGTTTTTTAGACTAACATTTTGAGTCAACCGTTTCAACACTTGGCCATTCGAGACGATTTAATGCCCACTTTAATGTTAAAACGAACAAATTTGAAAGTTGAAAAGTCGGCAGCAGAAAAACACAGCAAAAAAAAAAAGAAACCTAAAGAGCATAAATGGATACTACAAACGACACGCGCCAGTCACTGACCGCATAAATTTTTGAAATGCTCCCAAAAGTATGCTATGGAAATTACATACATATATTTTTGTTTGCTAAAATTGTTTCTCAGTTTTGCGTTTGGTTTGTTTCCCCGCCAAGTGAACAACAACAACAACAACGACATACGAAAACTTTTTGGCTCAGGAGCAAAGTTTTGATGTTAGGCAGAATGAAAATTTATATGCATAATTTGCTTCTGCATCCAAACGAAAATCACAAAAACAACTTTTCAATTAAATAAAAATTCAATTAAAGCAAATCAAATTTAAGCCCAAAAAAAATAATATAAATCAATGTTCTTCTAAAAAATTTAAGTCTTTTAATTCTAATGAAGAGAAAAATATGTACTTCAATTTTCGATTTTATGCTGCACTTTCTTTTACATTTTTATATTCTTTAAAACAAAGTCTAATCATTAAAAAAGAATTATAAGGATACATTTCTAACAAAAAAGTGTTTTTTTTTCAATCTTGATCTTGTATATTTATATTCATATATTTAAAAACAATAATTTTGTGAGATTTTGTTAGAAATCGGCCTAGATGAATATCCTTCCAAAGGGCTGTCGAAAAACTAAGAAGACCACCTCGAACTTATAACTTTATAAAGCTTACAATTTGCCTTTAACACACATCTGAATTGTATGTGAATTTTTCTTTTTTTAAAACAAATTCAAAGTTGAAATTAAAATTCCATTGCTTTTCAAAAAAATATGGCTGCCAATCATTCATGATTTGGCAATGCACAATTTAGAGATATTTACATATAATTAAGCCCTGATCATTGAGAATAAACAAGTCCCTAAACAAAACTACATCATGAAATTCATAATTCATTACATTACAATCCTGGCAACACCCGCAATTCCCATAATGGATGCACATACAACCACACACACACACACACACACACACACACACACACACACACACACACTCATATGAAAAATGGTCCTATGATGAATGCAAAGGGCAAAAAAAAAATCACAGGGTGGAGCTGCGTTTTGGGTGGGTTAATTTCATTGCTGAATTTGTGACTCAAGGGCAATATTAACATGCATATTTATATAGCTCGTGAGAGCGTTGTTTTTGGGCGGCAATGAAATGTCACAGCCGCCAAATAAAAACACCAACAACAACAACAACAACAAAAATGTAAACAGGATAGTAAAAACAAATTGCAAAAACCGCCCAGAGACCAGCTGACCCAGGCGAAAGCATAAAAACAAGAAAATAATGAAAATGTTTAGTGATTTTTGAGCAGTGACTGCCCACAGAAGAGAGATGAATGAAAGGATGGAAGGGAGAATGGGTAAGGGATTCGGTTTGTTCGTTTTGTGCACGGAGAACGTTTTGAAAATTATGCCGCAGCGGTGCATTTTGTAAACTGGCCAAATGTTGACAGGATTTTTGGTTCAGAGTTGTCAACTGGTGCGCTTGCATTGCATATTTTGCGGCGTTTAGACAACGAAAACAATGCCAATCCCTCCCAGAGCTAACATAACCAAACACCAGAAGGAAGGATCGAAATTTTGCCAATGATGAAGTTTGCATACTCTTCATAGGGAAATCAGATTTAGATGAATGAAAAAGGTTGGTAATCTAATAGAAGCACAAACCGATATAAAGCTCTTCGACTTGGAATATTTCTAAAATCCATTCAGAGACGAACACGTCACTTTTAGAAAGATATACCTTTATCTTGTTATTATGTTATCAAAGCTGCAGACAACTTTTCAATTTTGAATCGTCCCATTGTAAGCAATTCCACTTAAATCTTTTCAACAAAGTTAATGCACTCTTCCTGCAAGGGTATAATGACCGCGACAAGGATAGACAGAGTCTGAGATTTAGAGCGAAAGACCGAGATAGGCAGGAGAGAAGGAGAAGAAAAAATAGTGAATACGACATGGTGCAAATTTTATATATGGCCCTGTGATTTATGCCATCATCATAATAAATTCATATGATTTATCTGCGATGCCTAAGGCATAGCTCCAGGCTACATTTTATAGCAGCAACTGTACCTACCTACCCATTTACCAACTTTATTTTAATTGCAAGCCAGTTGGTTGCCCTTTTTTTGTGCATTTGTGTGTGTGTCAGGCAAATTCATAACTTTTGACAGTTTTGGGTTGCTCAATTTCAAAGTTTTAAAGTTAAAGAATATTATTATGAAATTGCTGGGTGGACATGGATACCATACACATGGAACTGCAGACCCTAATTGAAGTCGATTTGGGGACAACTTTTAAAGCAAATTGTAAGGTTGCCAAAATTCATTTTTGGTGAAAAGAAAATTTTAGAAAATTGGGTACCATATTTCTTTAATTTTATCAAAGCCTTGCAGCCATTCTCTTGACTAGATGGTTATGAAGAAGTAGGTATATCCTATGTTAAATGATTAGGACATTCTGTAAGTCTTGGATGGCTTTTAATATATTAAAAAAGTCATATCTTCATCATAAAATATCTTGGGATCGTAAACAAACATTTTGCTTACATTTTAATAAAGTTTTTTACTCTACTGCAATTTCAATAAGCTAAATTCTTTTGCAGCTGACAAATTTTCTTTTAACTTTCGACTTGCATTTAAATTAGAATAGTGACCGCAATAAGCCAAAACTTTTGCCAAGGCAAATTGCCTGTCAAAGTGGCTCTCATCTCTGTCCATTCTTATGAATATGCAAATTTTGTTGGCACTGATGCGTTGGCAGAGATGTGGCGTCACCAGGCCCCCAGTTCGGCATGACCACTCATTCACTCATTTAACTTGTGTGGAAGTTCAAAAAGTGTGCAACAGCCAACACTTAATTAGCAAACCAAATGCGCAGTCCGAGCACAAAGTTTAATGAACTTCTTCTTCGTTTTCCACCAAAGGATGTTGGAATGCTGAAAGAGAAGAAAATGTGGGCTCAACATGCGTACAATAACTAAAATCAAGAGAAGCCTCCATTCTGTTTGGCCCCCAGAAGGCAATGTCTGCGCAAATTAGCTACAAAAGGCGCAAGGACAAGGCTTACACACACACACACACACACCCACCAAAAGGGATATGCGGAAGTGGTCAACAATTATGCCGGGCCAGACTCCATTCCATTTTCTATCTCACTCTCTCTTCGTTCTCGCCATCTCTGTTAGGTAGAAACAGCGAGCGACCCAAATGAATGACATTTAATTATTTCATCAAGAAAGCAAATAGCCCAAGGAGCAAACAATCAACGGCTCTTGGCCAGCATAAGACACAAAACACAAAGAATATTCCCATTTAATCCTCTTCTTTGTTTCATACTCCCTTCTCCCATTCGTAGTCCATTTTAGGTTAGACTGCAGGCCAAAAGGCACAAATAGGCATAACTGGGCAAAAATCTTCAAAGTAAAAAATCAACTGTCCACATGCTGGTTACTTCACACGGTTGACTCGTCCTAAATATACGCGAATTAATGGAATGAGAGCTTTAAAGTTTGTATAGTTAAAGTTTCCATCACAATATTTATCGGAATTAAGTTAAATTTCCCGGAGAATACCTATTTGGTGGGCAGCATGATCCTTTGTTGACTTCGTTGAAAGCTTCTTAAATGTCTTTAAATTTTATAAATCTTCAAAAGTTGAAAGATCATGAACATATGAAATAATGTAGAATAAGTGACTCAATTTCTCTTCCATTTTCACCAGTCAGGAAGTCACAAGGAGTCTTTGTGTGACCCTCTTGACGACGTGTCTTTGTGTCAATTGCTTAACTGCTATGACAGCAATCAACTAATTATGCTATATAAAAATGAAATTAATGATAAGAAAAGAAAAGAACTTAAATACTGAAAAGATTGCATTTCCTGCAAATAAATTGGGGGAACTTCTTCTTCAATGCTATAAGGGTCCAACCCGATGGCCTGGAGGGTTCTTGTTGTCTCTGACAATTACGCAAATTGTTGTTGTCATTATGTAAACACTTGTTTGTGTCAAATTTGACATTTGATAGGAACGACGAGCGCATGTTGTACGACAGGGACAAAGAACAAGGTCCACTACCCAGGCTGCTTGTCAAAGATATACAAGAGCAGGAGGAGAAGGAGGAGGAGGCGGATTGGGGGGGCAGGTATAGAGATGTAGTGGCCATCCAACATGTCAAATGGCAGCTGGGTGTACGCTTGGACATGTTACACTTGATTAAGTAGGCGCTGAAGTCGACGAAATGCTGTTCGGAGGGTCCAGCCAGGTGACTGAATAGGTCAGGCCAGTCACATGAGAGGTGGATGAGGTGTTGGAGCTCATTTGGCTGACGTTGCTTCCACCTGGACGTGGCAAATTATTGACAACATGACGCGCTCTCTGAACTCTCACAGCTCGCTCGTATTCTTGGGTTCGTTCGTTGATTAATTAGACCCAGTTGCTTGGACCACTTGGACACGATGTGTGCGTGGGCCAGAGATGGCCAGTGACCGCGGCATAAGTCCACATAGGATGGATGCCCGAAATTGCTCATTAACACCAAAACAACGAGACATCGAGATAGGGAGACAACGAGCAGGCAGATGGCAATCAACTTACAAAATGATGCAAAACATTTGTAGAACCTATGACTAAGCCTGAAAGGGAAGGTCTATGAAAAATTGTTCCAACAAAATCTATTTTCAATTCGAATAGGTGAATATTTTGAGTCTCAGCTTTTCCATGTCATGTTGTTTTCCACTTATTTCATTTATATAAACCATTTAAGATTACGTTATATTCATTTCTGCATCGCATCAAAAGCAAACGCAAGTCTTCGACCCAATCGTACAGATAAACAAATGCTCAAGTAAAATGTCTTATCGCTTTCACTGATTTCATTTTCGTCCCTTAGACAATGCCACTGCCTTGGCCTGTCCCTCGTTCCCTCTTTTTCTTCTTGTTTCTCTCTCAATGGCCAATGTAAATCTCGCCTTTCAATTGCTTACAATTTTCACAATGCAATTTCCAATGCGTTTTATCGAATGCTTCTTCTTGTCTACCAAACGTCATACACATGTCCAATCCTCGTCCTTGTCCTTCGTCGCCCCTTTACACAATCTCAGTAAGTGAGTATTTGTGTGTGAGTTGCCATTTTGTTGCATACTTTTGTGCATGCTCAACGGTAAATTGAATTTATGCGCTGCAGGCAATGGCAGAAAAGCTCGAATGGAGAGTGAGAGAAAGACTGACAGTGACAGTAGAGAGAGAGAGAGAGAGAGACAAGGTTCGGTTTGATTTGAAGTGGGTCTCCCTGTATGCGCATAAAAATCTTGTCATTTTGGCAGCGCATCAAATTTGTTTCATATTGTATATGTTGGCTCTGCTATCAAAAGTACAACACATTGAGATCGTTTAGAACTTTATTTACATGCTTAAATGTATGCTATACAATGTATGCGTGGACACTAAACATTGGTTTATCCCTTCCTTAGAGAGGAAAACAAAAAGAAAAAGTTAAAGACTTATTCTGAAGAAGGCAACTAGGAGCTTTGAAAGACTTTTTCTAGACTATATTTTAGGGATTGAAGGCAACATTTTAGATTAGAAATTAAAATGGTAGATACAAGTTAATAATTGCGGAGCTAAGACAGTAAAATTGTACTTAGTCCAAGAATATTTATTGGGATGAATTTGTAATTAAAGGCAATTTTTTGTGTTCTATTTCTGATACGGCTTAATAGAAATATTTATTATGTTTTTTTGTTCTTTTCATGCTCATTCAGTGTATTACTTAAGGCTAAACAGTCGACGCTTATTCTTCTGTATCCTCTACTTCCTCCACTACTTTTGGCTTAGGCTTACGCCTAGAGGGTCCTCGTACACGAGGTGGCTTCTTGGTGGTGGTCGTCTTTGGCTTGGGATTTTCCAATTCATCCAACTCGGCATCAGTCAAACGATCTTTGTACCAGTCAGCACTACCAATAGACAAGAATGTAAAAATCAGTAACAAATAAAACAAACTTTTAGCTAGATTAGCTTACCAATCTGGTACTTTACGTGCCCAGTCGCAAAGCTTCTTCTCTTCATCAAACACTTGACCCAATTTGCAGCCATTACGACGAGGCAAGTCCCCATTGACGCACACATAGAAGAACTGACAATCATCGGGATCGGCATACCGGGGATGGGTTACAGCAATACTCTCATTCACCTTAGGGCACTCAAACTCAAATATATCCTCCGATTTGCAGCCAGTGACACCCACTTCATCGGGCCATGTGCAGATGCCAGTCTTGGGATTGAACACCAAGCCAGCGGGACAGGTTATCATATTGAACTTACCATCGACGCAGAAATAAAACTTATCGCAAATGCCAGGCTTCTCGTGGCCAAAGTAACCATTCTTGCGTGGGCAATGGAGAGAAGACTGTGGTGTCTCTGTATAAAGAAAAGCAGATGCAAATTAAATTAAAACCATTTAATCAAAGCAACTTCAGTAACTTTTAAAAACCTGATTAATACATAATATAATGATTCGTCATTTGGTCATTTCGCATCATCTAAATGAGTCGAAAGGATGTTTGCTTTCTTAATTTTCTAACCAGCATTTTGTTTCCTTGAACCGTTAACTTTGTGCAAATTAAACCAACAGATGAATCTTATTTTGCATCTTTTAAATTTTTAATTAAAAAAGACTATTCTTACTTAAAAGCATATTTTTCACATTTCCTAGAATAGTTTATGCCATTTGTGTTTGCTGCCTTTTCTCCATATTCTTTACCAATGTGTCCTTGCTACACTCTTTGGCCTCGGCTTGTTTATGGTCTTCAGACTGTAAGTTTATGGCCCAGCAATGCCAGCATACAAATGTATATATTCAAACAGTTAGATAGTCCTTTCTAGTCAACCATCTGTGTTTTTTGTTCCTCTTTTGCATGTGCATAGACATAAGTGCATTATACTTATATAAAAGTGTATACCATTCTATTAAGTCAACGGTAATTGGAATTTCTAATGCCTTTTAATGGATGACAAATAAGTTATTAAGAATTTCAAAGAAAGAATAAAGTTTCTTAGATTAAAATATAAGAACGAAGACACTTGTTTTCAAAAGATTTAAAGCCAAATTAAATAATAAAATCAGGCAATAAAAGAAGTCTACCGTGAAGTAGATGGAACAGAAATAAAAACAAAGCACCCAAGCCCAAACCGTAACCCCAAGATTCAAGACCAAAGACCTATTGACGACAACAATTTAGGTTAACCGCCTCGCATGCCGTTTGCATAATAAATAAGTTTAAACCAACAAGAAACAAAAGAAAAAGAGGCGAAAAAAAAACAGCAAACCAAAAGAAGGCGTTGGATGAAGTAACGAGCAAATAAGTGCGAGCACGATGCGCGTTTATGAGTTGATTTTGTTCAGGTTTAGCTATATATAAGTTACATATACACAGCACTCAGAGAGTATGAGTATGAGCTTTACCCCTCGGTAATTCTACATGCTTTGCATACAAAACAGAAACAGGAATTCAACAAATTAAGTAAAAATAAACAAAACCTCGAAAAAAAAGGACAAAATATACTTAGAATAAGTTAATTAAATTTAGCTCGACTTCCCAGATACTTACGTAATTTCGATCTCTTGGTGCAGTCTATATTGTATGGCAAATCACATTTCTCCTCGATGGGTGTGTAATCATTGAAGACCATGCCATCGGCACAAAGGCGCTCAGTGTGAACACCATCTCTGAAAATCAAACGAAATATGAAAAACTACATTAAGGAGAGAGATCAAAACTTATATAGTTTTCTATATTCTTAAACTGCCAAACAAGTCTACAAACCAAATTTATAATCAGTCATAAAATAGATTTTAAATTTTGCAACTTTCCATTTAGATAGATATCTCATTCTAGCTTTAGTTTTACATAAAAATTGAAATTCCTTTCCTATAAATTATGGTAATATCTTTTCTTATCGACTCTTGGACATAAATTGCATTTGCATTGCGATTTCATTCAGTTTCTTAGCAACTTACAGGCACGCATAATATTTATCACATTGCTCACTATCCGGATAGAACCCGTTCGCCTCTGGACACTGCTTGGTGGGCTCATATTCCTGTGACTGTTTGCGTTTGGGTATGACAGCTGCCTCTCCCACAGGATCACGCGTGCGTGGGGGCAAATGGCGTTGGGAAGACGGATGACCGGCTCCAACTCGAAATGCGTGCTGGGCTAATGTGGTTCCTATAAGTTAAAGATGTAAGGAAAATTTGAATATAAATATTGATGTCAGATATGACGATGTTAAAATAATAATGTCTCTTGAAACGCTTCATTTTGAGTCACTTAAAGTAAAGTTTTTTCTAATGAATTGGTTTCTAACCAATTGGTTTATGATCGAAATTTCAAAGTTCTACAGAAAATGAATATTATTTAGCAAATTATTTTCAGTAATTGTTTCATTTCATTAATTTCATTCATTTGTGTCTTCAATTGATAAAATTTGACTTAATTCAATGTTTTTGATTCGAAAGATTCAGATTCATTATGATTATATATTGGTATGTATTTCTGGATAATCTTTTCTTTTATTTCCAAAAGGAGCAACTAACATTTTGTCATCCGATTATTGACTCGAAATGCTATATACGTACGTACTTGTTAAAGCTTATGCTAAATGTACAGGATATATAAAATATTTTACTAAACAAAGGAAGAAAAGCTATTTACACTATGCATAAATAAAGACAATTATGTTCAAGTTGATAATAACACAGATTAGAAAATGAAAACGATTCTCTTTTTGTTGTTTTGTGTTTTGTTTTTAGTTGTTAGCTACAGGTTTTTCATTTATGTTTGTTTGGCAAGACATAAACTGGTTTCGCTGAACTTAATAAATAAAATATCAGCTCGAATGCCGGCATTTACATACATATATACGGGGAGTTAGCTCTTTGGTTTTTTGTTTTTATGAGGCCATACATTATTATCATAGTTGCGACATCTTTGGCGAACGACCTTAAAAGTGAAAGTGCTAATAAACAGCTGTTTTTAATCACATCAGCTGTTTTGCCAGCTTATTGACTTTAAGTAAAAGCCAAGTTTAAAACAAAATGTATGGCATTCAATCTTAATCAACGAAAAAAGCCAAGTCATAACCATGCACTTCCGACAAGTTGCACATTGACTACACTCACACACACACACACACACACACACACACACGCATACACACACACATTTCCAAGGTAAACCACTTCATTCAGGCATTGCAAATGGTATAACAGAAAGCGACAGACAGACTAAAAACCAGTGAAAGAGAAGTGCGGGAAACGAAGGAGGGAATCGAGAAAAAGAAAAAGACAATTTCAATTTTTTTTTTTTTTTTGCTTTTTGCTGCAACAATGCCACCAAGTTGCTGACTGGCTGACATTCGATTAAACGTTAATAAAGAAACAATTCCACAGAGCAATTAGTGCGTAAAGTGTCAGGCAACATTTAAGCCGCCAGCAACACAAGTAACAGCAACAACAACAACAACCAGCAAGTTGTTGACTGTTGTTGCTCTTGCAGCTGCCGCTTGTCATTGAAACACGTCTCATACACGGGCTCTGGACCAGGCCAAAAATAACAACATGAACAAGTGGGGAGAAAACTCAACAACCTTTTTTATGCGTTTCGTTAGCTTTTGTAATACTCTATTAAAAAAAAAAATTAACAAAAATCGATCAAAAATCTATCAAAAATGGTTGTGGAATAGTATAATTCTAGGTGATAATCAGATTTTTCATGACTTTTTTTGAACCAATTTAAAGTTTGTCCTATATTAAGGTGTTTTTAAGCTGTTTCAGTTTTATGTGTATTAAAAAATAGCGAATCCTTAAAATGTAACAAAGAAGTAAACTCAAAGAGTTCCCCATTCGATTATTTTAATTCCTTTTTAATATTGTGGGAATAATTTAAAACGCTAAATATCTATTTCAATTATTTTTATTTAAATATATTTGAGGTTTGCGACTGACTTGACTTAATGAGAATTTGAATGGGCTTAGGTCATTTCTCTTTCTTGATATTTAAATTGTTCTTAGAAAAAGTTGGTTAAACAGCAAGTACGTGGCATATATTAGAAAATTCACAACAGATTACATTCATAGAGCATTTGAATATTCTGTATGCCCTGAGAACTTGCTTACATATGTACATATGTACCTACATGTTTTGTCAGTTCTAACTTTTCCTTGGCTATAAATGTTAGACTTTCATCTTTTTTTTTCTAATTTTTTCACTCCATTTCTTTTCAGGGAGCTTTTTTTTTTTTGTTTTTTGTTCCCGTTAGTATGTCAAGCCCAACATGCGGTTTGAGTTTTGTGACTTATTGTTGCTGGACCCGCAGCCGGAACGCCGCTCTCTGACAACAGTTTGTCAACAAGTTTGCCATAGACTCTGACGACAGGCATTGGTCCCGGTTTGACTTGATTTTCAGTCCGGTTAAACTAGATTAATTGAGTGCCTCGAATGTGCTGAGAAGCGTTAATACATTTTTCCTCTTTCATTTCATTTTTTTTCCATTTGGGTTAAAATTGAATTCAAGTCACATACACGCAGACACCAATTGGTGGGGGTGTTGGGGGGGCAACAGAAAAAAATAAGAACGACTAACGAAATGAGTAGGTGAGACATGCGTGTTAAGTTCATTGAACATCAAATGAGATTAAACACTTTTTTTCATCTTATTCATTGAGCTGGCAAACAGATTTAAAATAGATTAAATTTAATAACAAAGTCTACAAAAATTATAAAAACCGAAAATTGCAATGCATTTTTCAATTGTTTCTGACTAAATACCCTATTGCATGGAAAATGTAAATTTTGTTTTTTCTATTTTTTTGCTTGAGTGGCTTCTAATTAGCTGAAAATTCAATTCAATTTGAGCCCCCCCTTTCTCTTTACACATTTCACCAACGTATGGCAAAATCGTATATAGATATATGTATTTCATGGTCACTTTACTATAATTACAAACTTTTGTTTACACCCACATGCCCCATCATCAGATGAAGTTATCCTTTCATTCAATATACATATACATTCCAGTTTATGCATTTGATTCCAGCAAATTAACAATATACAATTTAAATGAGCTTGCATGGAAACACACAAATTTTGTACAAATTTGCCACAAAAATTAAATTTCCCCGACCGACGAAAAATTTGCCACCGAATATTTTCTATTCAAAATTCCAAAACACAATAACCAACACCAACAAGTGTGACAATATTCAAATGTCTCTCATGGATAGCATTTACCTTTTGATTTACATGTGTAGTTACCCATTCACTCGAATAAATACATGGAAATATATGTAACATACACATATATACACACTCGTATTTTGTTTACACCGAAATGCAAGTACTCTTGAATTAAATTCACATTTCTTTAAATGAAAAAAATCAGTTCTGTTAGATTAGAAAAAATTCTGCAGAAGCATTTTTTTCCATTAAATTACTTACTATTACTTGAACTCGAGGAAATCGGGAATACTGGGGACCGAATAACGGGAAACTTTATTGTATATACGATTTGGAATATTTTCCAAGGTTCGTAGGAAGCAATTGTTAAAATAGTTCTTCAGATTTAGAAAGATTTCAGACTAATAATAAGCTTTTAGTATTAATCTATTAATCATTTAATTTCAAAGGGCAATCTCACAATATCTAAATATTTATTTTTAACTATGAAATCAGATAACAGCAAAGCCAAAAATTGACTTTAAAGGAATTTTTTTTAATAAATAATAATTTTAATATTAAAATTCACCCAAATACATCTTGTTTTTTCCAAGACTCTAAACAAAAATGAGAGAAGATATTAGAAAAGGTATGCAAAATACCAAATTCCAATACGTATTAAAAATTCTCAATACCCTTTGTGAGAGCATAACAATATGATAATCGAGAGTTCCAAACTAATGTTGTTAATATTATGCGAAAATAATAATATTTTCGTTATTTAATTGTGGCCTGAGAAGTTTTGCATACATTTTGTTTAACTTTTGTTTCCTGTTGTTTTGATGATGCTGATTGCTTGTATTGTAAAAGAGCATTACCACTGGCATAAATTATTTAAATAAAACTGTTAAACACATGACATGCGTTTTATCTAATTGACATTTGCAATTAAAAATGGTGGGTTATGAAGAGTTTATATGTCTACTTACCCACTGCTAAGGCAAATATGCAAATTTTAAAAAGCGCCATTGTATTTGTAGTCATAGAAAACCTATACAGAAACGGATAAATGAATATAAATATACAATTTTTAAGGTTTTTCTTTGTATGTATATTTGTTTGAATCACACATTCACTTTTGCTCATTAATTGAATTGCATTGGATCGACCAAATGCGTTATTTACCGTCGGTTCGTTGTGCGCACGCGTCGCCGTCTTCGAGCCAACTGAGTAAAATGGCATTGAGCATAAGACTTTAAAGTGCGATGAGTGAAGTTTACCAGTTTCTCTGGTTAAAGGTTTCTACAAAAAAGCGATTTTAGCACATGTACATATGTGTGTGTGTGTGTGGGCCTGATTGAAAGGTTATGCAAAATGCAAGAGTCGGTGGCGCATGCGCAATATATCAACAGTATAAAAAACCGGCTTTAACTGAACGCTTACTGGCTGAAAAGCTCTGAAAGAGCTTTTAGATCAACAATTTTAGATCCACAAGTTTCCATTGCAAATCTATGTAATGGGAGTACAGAAAAATGGGCCTTAACGGATGTTTAGAGATAAATTATCATTCCGCAGGATCGATGACAGACTTAGATTTGAGAAATTAACTTAAGTTAGGCAGGTTGAAGCACTTGAGCAACTACTCCCACATATGTATTTGATTGGATAATATATATGTGGGATTGGTGCCCACAAGAATTAGAATAGTTGTTATATTAAGTAGATTATTTATTAAATTAGGTAATTAATAACGGAACAATAGGTTTTGACAAAATTATGTATTGCTTCATTTACACACACGTTGTTCGTCGTTCTCTCTCGACTCCTCGTTTTCAACTCTGCCTTGCCACCTCGTCTTCTCTATCATTGCCACCTCGTTGATCAGCTGCTTCGGGAGTAGGTCTGGCCTTACAGCGCTACCATACCATCCCCACATATATTTTAATGTGGTCAAAGTACCAATAGAGTTTCCCAAATAAGTTTGTATTGTTAGAAACCGTCCGTTAACACAGGAGTAAAAGCATTCGAATATTGGAAAAAACTTTGAATAAATTACAACATAAATGTATTGCGCCTCTAGAAAAGTGAAATTCCCCCATCAGGCTAATTGCAGTGGAAGCGGAATAGAAGCTATGATAAATGACAAGAGTGGAGTACCTTTTTATTACCTATTTACTAGTTGTTATTGCTAGCAAGTGACAACAGTTTATTCACTTAGTTGGTTCCAAGTAATAGATCAGAAAACTTCGGCTTTGTATAACAATGTGGCGCTACCTTCAATTGTTGACTAAAATTCCTGCACTCAATGTTTTTGAATATCGATCCCAAGAACAATTGTTTGGCGTATCCAAATTTTGGATAACGGTCAATAAGCGTTTTTTTTACTTTTTGGTCGGCTTGTATATTGTTATATATGCTTTCGTCGAATTCGTGTTGTTTTTGCCGGGACAAGAATTTAATGATGCCGTTATAATTGGATGCATGGTGCTTTTTCTAGCCTTTTTTCGGGATGTTTCTGTGCTCCATGTTACTTGGTGTTTGGCTTTCAGATCCAAAGAAATTTGCGATCTAATAAATAGAATTGTTGAACTGAAAAGAAGCCACTTTAAACTTGTTGGCAAAGAAGTGCGTATAAATCAAATTCGTCTAGTGTGCCACTTTCTACGCGAATTTCTCGTTTATATTTATTTTCTTCCTATGGTCTCTGAAACATTTTTGTTTCTTCCCGCAACTCTGTCTTATGGCCGTTTAATGATTGCCCTGTATCTTTGTGATGTGGCCATTATATGGCATTACCAATTAATCGAAGGTCTGGACAAATATCTCGAAAGTGAATCAGTACTAAAGGAACTGAATTGGTCTCTTTGTTTAGAATATTTGAAAAAGTTAGTAGAAATACGTAGCAATATAGATCAACTTTGTTGGCTAATTCACACCGCCAGGTTAATCGGTGAACTTATTGCGGTAACTTTCGCATGCGGGTTCTTTATTGAGAATTGTAGGGATTCCACTTGTGTGCATAACTTAGTTGAAGTAATTGTGGTTTTTTGGTTCAGTTCAAATATGCTTCGAATTATCTTAATGACACGAGATATTTTTAAAATGGAATGCAGAATAGTTGATCGTCTTTATATCCTTGAATTACGTCGATTGTCGAAACGTTCATTTTGTGAAAGAGAAATATTGGTGAGTTCTTTCGACAGACTTTAATAAAAATTTAATGAAATACTTTTCTTTTTTTTGTAGTTGGATCCAATGATATTCAATCGTTGCACAATGAAAACAAGTTCAGTGTCATTATTTAACTACATCTATATGGACCGATATCTGTTGATCAAAAGTTTTAATTTCATTGCTGTCAATGGCTTGTTTCTGGATACTTTAATAAGAACTAATGTAAAGGCTATCCTACACAAAAACGGAAGCCTATAAGATCTAACTTTATTTGTAATTTTCAAAAAAATCTAATAAATATAAAAGGTCCAAATTTATTTTTTTAAGCTTAATCAACCGCATTTTAAACACATAGCCATGGCAATACGTCCAGATGTCTGTCGACTTGCCCCGAAGAATGGAGTGTACTCCTTTAAATTTTACTGTTTATAAAAGTATCCTTAGCAATGAACCACTTAAATCACTTTTGCTGTTTCATATTGGATAAATAGAATCATCAACATAAAAGTATAAAGTACGTATATAAAAGTATAAATTATAAATTTAGCTCTTTGATATTTACTCTGTTGCATGGAGATGGCATTTTTTTTATGATGATCAATATTAGATACTTATTTTTATTATTTTTTACTCAAAAATATGGAGTATTTCTATATAGTTGTAAAATATCAACCTAACTTCTTTTTAAAACCACTAGCAACTCTTGCCATCGGTTTAGACGATAACTATGTTCATACAATAGCCTTTATGACTGGGCCATTTAGACAAGTCAACTACTAAGGACTGCATTTTGGGTATTACTTCTGGTCGCTTTTCGTAATTTATGTGTTAGGCTAATTAGTTTCGTAGAGGAAGTGAATTGGGTATATGTATGTGCTATGATAAATGACCTAAGTGGAGTACCTTTTGTTAACTATTTATAAGGTATTATTACTAGCAACTGAAAAAACTTTATTCATTTAGTTGGTTCCAAATTATAAAGGGTGTTTTCTTTAGAGGTATAGACCTTTCGAAATTATGGTCTCGCTTCCTTCAATTTCTTATCAAATAGCAGTTAGTTTGCCTTAATAAGTTGTTTATGTTTTCTGGAATAGAAGTCGACACTGGGATTTTATTTTAAACTCCTTGGACTTTAATTTTAAATCCGAGCACATCTCTTATGCATTTCCCATTTTCACAATTTTTATTTTGTAGCAAATTGTGATTGAAAATTGTTGAAATATTGCATGAATGTTTGCTAGGGACTCAAAAAAAAAAACTAACTGTTAGGCAATAGGCAACTAACAAAATGCTTGGACTAGTACCAGGAATTGAGCCCACTGTAAACATATCAAAGGGTAATGGCAAAAGGAAAATGGTCCATGGAGAAGTAAAAAGAAAAACCAAAAACAAAATACCAAAATATCAAAACAAACAACGGAAATATCTGTGAAATATTACATAGCTCTAACGAGGCAAAGCCTCTCATGAGCTATGATGGTAAAATTTGTCATAAAAGCCAAAAGGACAAAGCCCAACCACACACACACACACACACACACTTACAGCGGGAGGATGGTGAGTTCGATGATTTGCATTTTTGAAATTAACCAAAAAATATGACAAAATGTCGTAAACAAAATGTTGCAGGTGTGTCCTGTTTGCTGCTGCATCATTGTCCTTTAACACAGAATGTCATCGTTAACTTGGCAAAAACCAAAAAAAAAAGAAGAAAATAAATAGTGCCCAAGACCCACAATGGCTTATATTTTCCTTGCCATGGGCTTGGAATTATTTTCCAGCTCTTTGGTTTTCATTTGCCTGTCATTTTGAGGGCAATAATTGTGACAAATTGTTTGCTTTTGCTAAATTTGCCTGCTTTTAACCTTCGGTTGTATTTAAAGCTTACCAAAATGTATGCAAATGGTAAAAGTATAGAGAATACCCATACATTTTGGGGTTTAAATTGTTATATTACCTTGATATATTTCGATGATATATTCTAATGTTAAATATTTAGCAATGAACGTTCTTATACAAATGTCTCAATCTGAGTCACATTGGATCACGTTGCAAAAAGTTACTTTCAAATCATTTTTAACTGCTTATGGCATACTTTAGGGGGAACACTTGTGCTTTTTTATATTCATTAATTCGCCCAGAAATGCGAGTGCAGATTCTTCTAGGAGAAGAGTTTCAATGGCTTGACTTTGCTGATTTTATATTTATTTAGTTACTAAACAATTTCTGGAAGCGGTAAGCCATTTAGTTTCTCTAATGCACCAAAGAAAATAATAGAACAAAGTAAAATAACAAGATTAAAATCGCTTAGCATAATTTTGGGGGCATTATTAAGCGATTACACAAAGCGTACAAAATGGAGCACACAGTCGAACCGACACAATGGCATCAGCACAATCAGAAGTGAAATTAAAAACCTTGCGTTGGCGAAAATTGTTGTTTTTGGTTCACAAATGGCTGCCAGTTTTCCAGAGTTGCCATTTAACCAGAGTTGCCTTCACGCTTCAATGGGGCCGGTAGCGGTAGCGGAAGAAGCGGCAGCTTATGCAGTTTTCAAGTGGCTGTTGCTGACTGCGTTCAAAAAACTTTAGCAAAAGCTAATCATAATTTCTTGCTGATAGTTGCCAGCGCCCTTGGGCACGTTTGCTTCATCTGCTGCTTCTTCTTTTTCGCCTTTGCTTTGTTCCATTCTTATGGTTTGTTTGGCCCAGAGCCGCAACGCAATGGGGCAGACCAAGTCGACAGTTGCCCCCATCTAGAAATGAAATGGATCCAAAGGGTATAATTTTAGCTATCTCGCAAAGTGAACAACTTTGATTTTAAAAAAATCTTGACTCACTTTCTTATATGCACTTTGCAAGTGCTTCAAAAATCAGATCAAAATTATATGTGTCTAATAATTTTATATATGCTTTTTAATATATTTATTATATGTACTTGAAAATAAAGTTTAAGGTCTATAAAAAGAATAGGTGATTAAAACTTAATTCTTAATTCTTTTTGAAAAGGAAAGAACAATTGAAATACCGTCTACGCCCATGTTTGGATGGTTTGAGTTTTAGTTAAGTTTTCACTTTTTATCTATTCGACGCTTTATTTTTATTTTCAATTTTTAGTGGACCGCAGATCGCCGTAAGCGCCACGTTATTGTCATGTAATTGAATTTAATGGCAATATGGGGGCGATTATAGAGGGATTTCTTATACATTTGCCATTGAGGCTGCAGCTGAGTGTCTGCAGCAGAGGGGAGAAGGGAATCAGTTGTGGTCATATTCATTGTATTAGTTGGCGATTATCTGACACTTTTTTGCTGCGCTTGCAACAATGTCCTGCCCATGAAACGACAATACCAACCATGCTATATACTGCATATATATGTGTATACATAATGTCTATGGAGATTGTGTAATCTCTTATCCATTCTGTCCTCTTCTGTCTCTCTTCTCTGCATTTCAATTTTAAAGCAGGAAATATTTTGCTCTTTTAAATTGATTGCCATAAAGTATGCAATGATTTATATCATAATCCTGTCACATGCTTTACTGATTTAATACATAAACTCCATCACACGCATCATCTCTCATGCCACAGCTCTGGCCCTGCCTGGCAGCCCTTCAGCCCCGCCAGCCGCTGTCATCAAGTCGATTTCGACGTGTCAGTGGCATTCCACACGTGTCACGTGCCTCATGGATTCGCCATTACACGGCATCAGCTTGCCGGCTGTAGTTGTTGTTGTTGTTGCTGGTTTTCATCATCTCGTTCCTGTCAGACCAGTTGTAATATTCAACTCGTTTTTTCAAATTAATGAGCAACGGCAGTGCGTGGCCCACATTGTCGCATGTCATCGATGGTGTTACCTCCCCCTGACCTGCCTTAGGCCCCAATTCAACCAACTGGCAAACTAAACTCTAAAGCGTTTCGTCCTCTGCCCGCTACTCACTCTGTCGTTGTGCCTTTTTGTGGTTATATCTGGTATTCATGTTCTGCCTACTGTACTTTAGCCTGTTTAGTTGGGCATCAGCATTTTTAATTGGGTTTCGTATGCTTGCAGCTTGATTTACATAAGTAGGCACACACAGCCAATTCAAAAATATAATGAAAATGATCGATCATTCTAAATGAAAGTACATTTATGATAATAATGGATATACTATATGTACATTTATTAGAGAGCTGCATGAATGAGAGAAAAGTCAAAGTCAAATGAATCCATTCGAATTGAATTCAAATGAATCAGTGGCAACTACACAATGAAATAAATGAGTGTGGGTTAGTACTTGTAAAATCGCTAAAAATACCTAACTCTGTTTAATGAAAGGCAATGAATTGAGTGTCAAAGCATCGAATTGTACTAAGGCACTCGAATCATTAGAATTATTCGAATTGACTCATTTTTATTGGGATGTTTAAAAGCAACAAAAACTAATTATTTTATCAAAAATGTAGGGGAAATAATGGCGAAATGGGAGCTATTAAAATTAAAATAAGCTTTACACCATAAACTTTAGTACGCAGTTTTGGATTTGACAATTTGGGAGAAATCTTGTAAAATCTAATTTTTCTAAATTAGATTCCTAGTTGCCACGAACAGTGAAAACGTAAATAAGGCTATCTATTATATTATAAAACATAATATTCTCTAATCCATCATATACACGATGGATCTATCTTTTAATATTACTTCACTAGTTGGAAAAAAAATGCATTACTATCTCTGTAAAGGGTTTGAACCCGAAAACAACAGTATTGTAGTCTGAGTTGATCCCCACTGAGCCACTGACCACACTAGTTTTGTCGTATAGTAATCACATATAGTTCAAAAATATACAATACAAATAAATGCTAAATACTAAAATCAGAATTGGAATTCGAATGCATTCGAATTATAGCAATTCATTGACTCACTTTCTAACGCATTCAATTCGTTTTGTTTCGTTTGAATGTTGTGCGACTGATTTTTACGTCGCACACTTATTTACTTGAAGTCGATTTTCAAAGTCATTCAATTCATTCATTTGGTTTTGAATGTTGTTAACTCGAATTGATTTTTCTATCATTCATGCAGCTCTCTAACATTTATATGCATGTTGGTAGTATATAGTTAAACGAATCTAAAAACACTCAAAAAATAGCTTTGAATTCTGTTTCTTGGATGTAATATATTAAAATATCATCTCTTAAGTATGCAATAGGCGACCAACGAAATATTTATTTTTAGAAAAATTACTATATAATATGTTTTCACTAAGAAGCATTTATCATTTTACAAATTCTACATTCTTTGACTGCCTATTGCATATTTCAATTTCACCTCTCCAAATGACTCTAACTCAGGATATTTTCTTTGTGGATTCCATTGACAGACGTCCTTTTCGACTTATTTTTTCTGGGTCGTTACGAGTGTTATTCTTGACCAAAATATTGCAATTTCGAAAGCCAGAAAGCCAAATTGGGAAATTTCATTCAACTTTAACCAACTTTGATAGTAGTTTGAACGCCACTGCCAATTTGACATTTCTTTTACTTTGAATATGGCACGTTCACAATCCCATTGCAGGACCAAAGAACTCTCATTGGCACTGGCATTAAGATCAGACCACTTGAATCGTTAACTAATTGTCTGCGACTGCAGTGTCCAGTATCTATTTTAAGAAATAGATACTCGACACTGCAATGGCAGACAACTGCTGACTTACTTCTGGTGTCGTAATCTTACTCGAGTTTCAACCATGTCACGGTAATCCGAACTCTTCCAAACATTGTGACGCCTCAGGTCCATGTCACGAGATGGCATATAGGCAAAGAAAGTGTCCCCGATGTAGCCAGATAAATGCGAATACCCATGGAGAGCCAACCAAATGAGACGTGAGTGCTCTAGCTCGTTGTCATTGAGTTGTCGATTATAATTCATTTTCATGCAGTGGGCCTTGTGCATAATTCGTGCGTGGCCGTCATAGCTGACCACTCCACGGATATCGGTGCGTATTAGTTTTCCCAATGGATTACGTCTCATCCGATCGAGTTGTTCACAGACAGAGAACGACGAGTTGACTATTTGCTCCATTTCCCGGCGATTGTAAGTCTTGCCATAACGATTGGCTACCCAATCAACCAGTATTGGCAATTTGTGGGCATTCGAAAACGTGGCCAAAACATATCGAGGATCACGCTGTAGGATCTTTAGGGCTGACTTGAGTAGTTCAACCATTTCATTTCTATTATCAGGATCGATATTTGTAATGTGCAGCAAATTCTCAGAGTTGACTTCCGTCACTTTCACTTCGGTTTCTTGCATCCTATCCCTGATTGCCTTCTCCTGTTTAAACATATTAATTGCACACCTATCAATGGCATTAAGTACGGATAGAGGATACTTAGGATTCTCCGAAGACTGTGTACTCTCCCATTTCTGATGCTCGTCGTCCTCATCGTTCAATGTCTTATTGAGGGCATCCACACAATATCTTTCGATTAAGGGCTGTTTATCCTCAATATCTATGCGGAACTCACCCAGATCGCAGTCCATTTCCTGAGGTGACAATGGTGGCAACTCTGGTGGATCGAAGATTTTGAAATAATCCAATTGTATACCGCTTTTGCAGTTGGTAGTATAACTCTCTTGCGGATGATCATTGTGACAATTTTGATAGGTACATTTCTTCCAAAGACCGCAAGCTGGTATTAGATCTTGTAGATTCTTAAAATTAGTTGTTGGTTTTTTGGTAGCTAACGAAGCCTTTTTAATAGTCTTTCGCTTCTTTCGATGATCAGCTTTTGTTGCCTTACCACCGCCAGCAAGACTTCTGTTAATTAAGCTAGTTTGACTGCTCTTCCCTGGATTCCTCCCCAAAGTCTCTGTCTCGACCATTGTACAATCTGTTTTGTCACAGCAACTGCGAGATTTTCGTTCACCACGTAGCTCAAGAACTTTCACATAAGGTGTGTCCTCTTCTTTTGACGGCAGGAGGTGGTCAATCTGGTCAATGTATCCGTGCATTAGAACAGACAGATCTGCCTTGCGTCCTCTTTTGGGCGGGGGTGACGATACCAAATATTGACAGAGTCGGCAATCTGAATTTATTCCATCACTGCGAAGCATTGTCAATTGTGTAAACTGGCGACGTGAGAATTGATGCATTTTGTCTGCTGCACATTGGATCTCCTTTTCCAAGGACTCGATGATACGTTTTCGTCTCGCTTGCTTCTCAGATCCAACCACATCCAATTGAGCCAGACACTTGTGCAATGCTTCGTCGGTTAACTCCTTTTTCTTTAGAGCCATTTCCCCTTCCATTGATCTATGTGTATTACAAAGGGCATTGTCTGGCTCCGAGGAGACGGAATCGCCATCGAAAAACAGACGATCCAGTTCTTGGGTGAGTAATTTTTTGATTATTCGCTTGCCCGGCGACAGTTCGTATTGTGAGAACCATCGTGACTTTTCGTTGGGTATCTCATACATGGGATCCTTATAATGGCTATATTCGGGAAATTCAAGTTTTTCAAATTCTGGCACCAACTTCCTCATGGGCACAAATTGTTTTGGTCGCACAAGTGGAGCAAAGTAAGGCGATAGGTACGGCTGGGATTTCCCATAAGTCTGATTGCGAAATTCCTTCTCTCCAAGATACACATGATTGTTTTGCTCATGGTTGAATTTCTTCTTCGAGTGTGCAGGCGGCGGCAATATACGATCCAATGCCCTTAACGTGGCCGCCATATCCAGATGGGCCATTGCCGAGAACAACAGCTGCTCATTGACTGTGAAGAACTCATTGTCGACATCCATAGAGTTCATCGAGCTGCCCTTGTTCCGCGGCTGCTTGTACTCCGCCTCCCAGATGAACCACAAGAAGGCCAGGTCATTGCAATGGCTTATTTTCATAATTGCCTCTAGCCGCTTTGATGGCACCGGTGGATGGAGACCAAGCTGACTGAAACAGAAACGCACCCGATATGTCGTTCCCTGTTCCGTGTCATCTCTTAGGGCATTAAGTAATCTATCACAGGCTCTAATCTGCTCTACGGACAAGCCGCGAAACCAACGAACACACTCAATTTCTCTAAAATCAGCTAAAGCAGTTGTCGCCATTCTCTAATGTTTTTTCAGACTAAATTTTATGTTTTTTTTTGTGTAAATACTTTTTCTTTTTTGTTATTTTTTTTTTTTTAATTTGGCTTACTTAAAATTTTGATTTTGTGCCTTTTTAACAAAATTAATAAATAAGAGTAATAAATCGATAACAAACCGAACCACCAAAAAGTGCAAAAGTGAAAACTTTATTTCTTTTGGTTGTGCAAAAATCGAAAAATATCTGCTTAAGAAAGTTCTCCAAATAATCCATAATTCAAATAGTCCCAATTAATTCTAGACCACTGATATCTACATCTGTACTGCACTTTTATAATTCATTTGAACACTTTAAAACCACACAAAGAGCACTTTATAATTGTTTAAAAGATTTCTCTTTAAAATTGGTTATTTGCAAAGAATAATAGAGATAAAAGCCAGAGAGTCCATTGAAAACATATCTCGAGATACGCTTGGGTACACCCTGTATACATTTTTTATATGGTAATTAGCCAACAGATTCTATCTCGGATTTCATTACAGGCCTCCCTTACGCACACTAGCGCTCGTAGTGGCTAAAATGTTTTGTGTATATCTCGGCTATTTTTACTCTGATTTTTCATGATGTTTTATCTTTAGCGTTTTTTTGAACTCAAATATACCCGTTTACTTTATGATTACAAAGTATAAGCAAGTGGCTACCATTACGGAAACATTCGCGAGTCAGTTCTCAACGGACACTCGGGCGCAACGGTACGGTGCTACGGAGCTGATAACGATCTATGTTTGTACATATGTATACTGTTTAGATTAGAATTGCTATATGTGAAAAGATTGATGACGCATCGTTGCCTAAGTGATTTAACAAATAATAATATTCTACAAATAAAATCGCAAAACAAACATGCAAAATGAGTGAACCGACAGTCGAGATTCTTAATTCTGACTGCTTCTATGGAATATTCAAGGCCTTAAGAACCAAATGTGAGACTGAAAACAGGCCCAACGAAGAATTAATGCAATATGCCGATCTCATTAACTTTGCGGCATCATCCTCTTGGACTCGTGAGCAGTTTTATCATTGGGATAGCGCATTATACGATAAGCTAGATATCCGGCTATTTGAAAACAATTCCGAAAGGATTATTGACTTAGATCAGACTTACATTTATTTGAAAGGTACTACAAAACACAATATATATTCATATTTTAAATCATTGCTTAATGGCATCAAGGAAAATGAAAAGTTGTCAAGAGTTACTTTAAAATGCACATATGAAGAGAATTTAATAGAGAATTACGCAAGGTTTAAGTCCATTATAAGTCTACTTCAAAAGGAACGACAAATAATATATCTAAATATTGAATTGACAGAAGGTAAGGCCAGTGTTTTAAATCTCATAACTAATCTAATCTAATCAAAGTTACTCCTTTTACACAGTATACATTTTAAGCGATTTGAAAGGCTTTCGTAATCTTGAGGAACTGCATTTAACTGCAAATATAACTGCTGAAGAATTAAGCGATTGCTGTGAATGCAATCCAAACTTGCGTATCCTTTCCATAATGGGTAACATCATGAATGGCAATTGGAAATACATTACATTTGGTGGTAATAAATTGCAAAAATTGGAACAATTAGATTTGCTAATGCATGAAGATATTGATCCCAAAGATTATAGAGACATTGGCAATTTACCACAACTCAATCACCTAAGACTTCGAGGCCAGTATGATGTCGGTTCTTTGGGCGATCTTTTTGATAGCTTGGGCAAAACGAATTCGCTAGATACCCTAATCATCGACGGGGCCAAAATGAATGCTGAAGAGACACTGGCCATATCTCAAATTAAATCATTACGCCAATTGAAGTGCGGCTTTCTTGAAACTTGCAATATTGGACATTTGACACAACTTGATAAACTTGAAATAAATACAAAACATAAAAGTCAAGATCTATTGCTGGAAATAATGAAAATTCTAACGCAAATGGAGCATTGCTTTATTTCAATCACATTTAGAGAGGGTAGAATTGATTTTGAGAAAATGCCTAAAAGGCTACGATTATCGTTCAATCCACGTGACATTGATCTATCAGAATATAATGATTTTGTTGAAGGACTGGATTTGTTCTTACTTCATATTATTGCACTTTCTCACAAAAGAGACTCTCTGTCGGAATTGTTCACAAGATTTGGCAGCAGAATGCCACAAACCCTTCAACATTTGCGTTTGACGGGTAAAAGTTTGGATGATATACACCCCAATGTGATGCCGATACCGGAACAGCTGGTAGAAGACACATATTTCCGAATAGATCGCCAAGAGATTTTACAGATTTCAACAATTAAATCTCTTCGAAGCTTGAGCTGTGTTTTTGACAATCTGTATAACATATTTGTTCTGGATCAATTGCCCCATTTGGAAATTTTGACCATAAAAGTGTCAACCTTTTTGGAAAAAGCTGAGATAGAGGCATTGAAAATGCTATTCATCGGCCTAGCCACAAAACCCGAGCAAACACTTAAACGTTTGGATATTTCGGGATTAACTATTGACTTGCCTCTATCAAATGAAATGGCAAAAATTCAATCATTGCAAAAACTAGGCTGCAAGTTCTTGAACCCCGAAAGCATTGAACCTCTCTCCAAACTTTATCAACTTCATACTCTGGAAATTAAATCCACACATGACTTTAACAGTTTTTCTCAAGCAATTCTACAAATTTTAACATTAACCAATTCTGGTTCGTTTAAAATAGAATTTGAGTTACTATACAGCTCCATATTTTACCGGAATGACTTGAAAAAAATTGAACTACAACTGGATCCAGAAACGGATGCAACGACGTTCGCTGCTTTGGGAGATTGGGAAATCTACTTGAAACTTAACATAGTAAAAGAGTGCAAAGCAGGTTCCTTGCTATCATTATTTGAAACACTTTCCAAAAGAAAAAACCACAAGCTCACGCACTTATATATTAAGGATATGCCAATCAACTATAAAGAGACTCTTTTAATTAGCGAGATAAAAAGCCTCCAGGAAATTGGCTGTTCATTCTCAGATCCCAGAAGTATTAAACTCTTGCATCGCCTCACCGCTTTAGAATTAATTATCTTAAAAGATAGAATATTAGCCATCGATATAGTGAGTTTTTTAAACAGTTTTCAACAGCAAGAGATAATGATTGAACACGGAAATCGAAAAATAATCTATAACAAATCTCGAGGATCGCTAAATCTAAAAAACAACTCCCTCGATGGTAAAGTTCATGATTATAGCGATTATGCCTGCCTTGGAAAGTTGGATCATTTGAAGACTCTTCGTATAGCTGGCAAAAATAATAGTTTTTCTTTGCAGAAATTACTCAAAAATATAGCTTTACGTGCCAATCTCTCTGAATTGATAATAGAAAAAGAAGACTTCAATGAATTTACAACAGGTAAATCAAACGTTGTAGAAAATATTCAAGTTGCAACTCCTGCAATAACTCCAGATGAGGTGATGGAGATCGTCAAAATAAGGCCACTAAAAACATTAAAATGTGGCTTTTCCAAAAGCCAAAATATTGAGTTGTTAGCGGAACTAAAAGAACTTAAAAATCTCACTATAACAAGACATCAGGCAGGATCCTTACAAAGTCTTTTTGAAAAAATTGCAATGCAAACTTCAACAGCTCTTGAATTTCTAAGCATAGAAGAAAATGCTCTTACCCTAAATGAGTTGCGACCACTTGCGGGTATAAAAACATTAAAACGATTAGAAGTTAATTCAATTAGTACTGAAAACCAGGACGGGCTACCAACGTTCGTTCATCTGAAGGAACTCATCATAAGATCCCATCATGGTGAAACACTTTTTATCGAACCTGAACCTAGTTTCGATTCAGTTTTAGAGAGCATCATCATTATGGGAGACCCTTTGGGGGTTCAAGATGTTATTGCACTAGCACAGTATAAATCATTAAGAAAACTGCAAGTCAATCTCCAACAATTTATGAGAATCGATCTCTTGTCTTCCCTGTGCAAGCTGGAAGTTCTTAACATTCAGCTATTAGGAAGTGAGACGCATTCCAGTGGCTCAATGATACCAAAATATCCGTCAAACCTTCGAAAATTGAATCTTCAATCTGTTGATTGTATCGTCGACGAAGCAGCAATTGAACCTTTGGCACTACTTGAACAACTTGAGACATTGAGTATAACACTCCCGAAAAACACATCTTTAGTGGCACTGCTACAGGCCCTAGCACAGAAATCAATACTTAAACATCTGATTATAAATAGAAAATTATTAGATTCAGACGAAGAGTTAAACCTAAAAGAAATCACATCATTGAACTCAGTTCAGTGTGGATTTTTAAACGATGCTTTTTTTTATGATCTACAAAATCTTATAAATCTTAAAAGTGTAACGGTAACTTCACACCATGATTTTATTAATATTTCGGAACCACTATTGAACTTCTTAAAATATTGCACAAGATTCGATTCCATCGACCTACCCAATTGCAATGGAGAATTTGACGAAAATTTCTTAATGAAGGCGAAATCAATACTCGAAAAAATCAGATGTCCGATCACACAAAAGCCCTTAGAACTTAGAATGGGTTCTCCTACGAATTTTGACCAGTAATATGTGAGTTAACCAGAAAATATTTTATTGAACTTATATAAAATTAAACATATTATTACAATTAGTATGATCTAAAATAGTAATTTAAAATTCCAAATAAAAGTTACGTCTTAGTTTGTTATTATAATAAACGTTTCTTAACGTTTAATTTGTGCTTGCAGATGGACTTGTGACCAATGATGATCCCTTTGGCCTTCATGAAATGTTGATAAGCAAAGCTAAAACTTAGTCGGAGCTAATAAGCTAAGTAAGAATAATGGCAGCTTTATATCTAATATCCCGATATGAACACCCACAGGACATGGACTCTATATAATAAATGACCAAAAGATTCAATAAATTTTTGGCTTTTTTTTTAAGCTTATGAAAAACTCTCAACTCTTTGACAAAGCAACTGTTGACAAACCAAATGTTAATTATAACTGCAAAAAGAGAGAAAATAAAAGAAAGATGGCACTGGCAAGGACCGCAAAAACCAAATGAAAAGCATTTTACATTTTAAAATGAAATTTAATTCAATTACGCAACTAAACTGCCCAACAGAATGTGATAACCGCAACCAGAAAGACCAAAAGGCATGAGCAGGGGAGAAGAAGAGAGAGACTTGACTGGGTATCCTTGCATGTCTTGGCTTTGCCTAAGCAACCAAGTCGACTGTTGGACTGCAACTCCATGATTGCATTTGTTGTTGCCATTTTGTAATTGTTTGTACTTAAAAACTCATCAGACAAACGACAATGCGGCAATGGAACGCAAAGCCCAGACCCTTAATTGGGAGACTGTTTTATCAACTGCAGGACAAATATTGTTGCATACCCCCAGGCGCAATGGAGCGCAACTCGTTCAAGTTGTGGAATTGCGTGGTTGTTGCTGCTTGTGTAGTTGTTTTGGTTTTTTCTATTTTTGTCAGCACTTTACACAAAATGTTTGTCCTGGTCTCATGTTTGTTTCATAGCACGACCATCCAACTCGCCTCGACCACTCATCAAAAGCCACTTGAAAGTTTGCATACAACAAAATATGTATTTAATCAACACTTTGATGCATTTGTTTCAAGTTCCCAAAAGAAATGCATAAGAATATGAATAATATATTTCACTCCATAAAAATTAGTCCCATTTGTGTTGTGCAAATTAATGTTACACGAGAAAATGAATTTTGCATTTTTAACTACTATTCTTAACTCTGGTTTCCAAAGTGAATTTCTGTAAATGTGCGAGTTACATACAATTGACAGTGTGTTTGCTGAAGTATTATTCAAGCTGAATATACATATTTTAATATGCATATAAAATGTCTTTGAAATTGACGTACACCTAGATCTAGCTTTGCGTTGGGGATACGTTCCAAAAAAATACAACGCAAATCGAAACAACGCAAAGTGAATTAAGATTTTCTATAGCAAACCATATAAAGATCGAAGATATGTTCCAGGCCTTACATTTTTAATTTAACAAAGCAATCATTATATCATTTTATTTCATGTTATAGATATATAAAAGAAAATAATAAATTCAACTAATCAATAATGACAAAAAAAATTAGAATTAATCACTATCGGATGAGGCTTGAGTGTCTGTTGGCGTACGTCGCCTTTCCTTCAAAAAAAAATTGGTCCAGTGTTGTCTGACCAGCTTTTTTTTTTTAGCGTAAAATACAATTCCTTGTAGCAATTCATATTCACAGCTACCGCCTGGGACACTTTAGTTCCTTTCGCTGTCAGGATCGTTTTTTAATAAAATCTGCATATCTTCGTCAATCGAAAACATTGCTTCGGAAATTTGTTTGGAGGTTAAGTTTTGCTTCTTGGAGTTTTCAGTCTCCTCCATACCTTGAAAACTAGCCTTTCGAGGCAAATTGGAAAACTCAAAACAACGCAACAACGAAATCTAACGACGCATAATGAAAATTAGTGATAATCGACCTAGACTACATTCAAAAGGCATAATCTGGAAAAAAGTATTTGACAAATTAAGCGAGTTAAATGCAATAACAAATATTTAATGCTTATTTGACCTAGATTCTACATAGATATAGATTGCTCTCTCTAAGTTTAAGCTCAATCTATTGATAATCATCGATCTACCTAGATTTAATGTTACTGAATGAAATAAACTGATATTAAGAACAAAAATATCAAAGAAGCTAACTTCGGCTATGCCGAAGTTTATATACCCTTGCAGTATACTTGGCAATAATATTTTTCCTTTTTGAAATTTCTTTCCCTGCAACTCAATTCATCAATACACAAACAAAATATTATTTCTCTTTTTACCACAAGTTTTTCTTCTTCCATCATTTTCTAAGCAAAGCACGGCACGCATACACATACAGTTCATGTAGCGTTGCGTCTGTGTGTGTATGCGTGTGCTCTGTTGATTTGATGATGGCAGTAGTAGGCAGCAAGCAGCGCTGCCGGCAGCGTTTGAACCGATTTATATTGACTGTAACTTGTGTTCTATTTATCGGATCAGATTCAAATTTTGGGATCTGAGATTTTATATCTATTACTATCATATTGGTAAATTTCATGGGGATACTCCAATTTTTGCAAAAATGTTTCTTCTAGAGCTATATGATATAGTGGTCCGATCCCAAAGATTTTCATACTTTATCTCACCCGGGTAAAAAAAAGCTCCCAAAAAAAATTTCATCCCGATAGCTCTTAAGATGGCTGAGTAAAACGCGTACGCACCGACGGACAGACGGTCAGACGGACAGACGGACAGACGGACATGGCTATATCGACTTAGCTTCTCATGCTGATCAAGAATATATATACTTTATGGGGTCGGAAACGTCTCCTTCTGTGCGTTACAAACATCTGACCAATTTTATAATACCCTCTGCAAGGGTATAATGACAACATTCCGTTGTATTCATTTTGCAAATGTTTATCTTTTAAACAATAACAGTGCATAAAATTATGAGTTGAAAATACATCAGAGCAAATCAGGTGCCCAGAAGTTACCAAAGCCCAAAAATTAAAACATTTCAAACTTTGTATAATAAACGATTTGAGGTAAATCTTAAAGGCAATATCTGGCTTTAATATATTCAATGGGTAACAGTTTTTTTTAGATAAGGCTATAACTTCGTCTCTTAAATTACAAAAATAATACTGTCATTTGTAGTGGCATGAAATTACCGACTTGGGTGGCGTTGGGAACCCAGAGAAATCTCTTTAACAAATGAAACCACTGTTAGGTAGACGTGCTCAAGCGCCTGTAACTATGCTTTGAACTTAATTAGCTGCACATTAACGAATTTTTACTGCATGTGGCAAAAAAGAAATAAAATGAAAAAACGCAAACAAAATGGACGAGCTGAGCTGGTAGTGGTGGGGAATAAGCGGAGGTAACTGCCGGTTACTGCAACAAGACCGGTAAGGTACGAGTACTTACCACTTCCTTTGGCCATTTTACTGCACGGCTAATTTTTGTTTTCGACAACGACTATAGCAAAGGGTTGTCCCTTCATTGCAAAGAGGGTGGAGTCGGGTGCCACCAGCCGGAGCAGGTGCAAGCGAGGGTAGGAAATGTCATACCGCAGGCATAGTCAGGCTGCGTTCTCTCTCGACTGGAGGAAAGGAAATGTTGCTGAGATTAAATGCGCACCCAGAGGAGCTTTGGAGAAGAAGATGAAACTGAGGGTCGTTGCAGACGAGTGTCCACGTTGAGGACAGGTGCCTACTGAGGCTGAATTGGTCGAGGTGTGAGATTATTATGCCATGATGCAATCCACTCCTTCAGCCCTCTAGCTCATTCATGGCTTTGTCTCTCGTGTTGGTCGTAATAAGCGAACTAAATTTATGCTACGTAAAAATTTTCTTTTTTATTTATTTAACTAAACATTTTCATTGTCCTTAGTTGTTCGTTCTCTCGTCTGGGGTTTCCTTTAATTATGTATTCATAATGAAGGAACTGAATGCCCCCAACTAAGTTCCACCTAACTCGCCATCGATAAGTAGAGACTATGTTCTAGTATAGTATATAATAAACTCTTAAATGCAAGTACATTTTTCTAGGAAAGCCACAACAAGGTGCAACAGAAAGCGATAAGTGTTTTTGGCATTTGGTAGAGTGGAAACGGCAAGAATGCAAGTGAAAATATGTTTGATAGAGATGAACTTCAAGTGGCTGTTAGTAAATATAAAATACCATGGGAACTTAGGTAACTCTGTGTATATATGAACTTGTATTGCAAACTGTGTATGCTCCATAAAAACATGGGCGTAGTGCGTAGTTAAAAAATATAATATTTCCTCAAAAGATCGAAGGAAATAAAAATACCCCATGAATGAAAATTTTTCCTACTGTCATGTCTATTCATATAGAAGTTGTTGAGGGTAAAAACTAGATCAGGGCCTAGTGGCAAGCATGGATATAGAAACTGGTCAGTCATTTGGATAAAATTATCTTACATCACACTACTCATTTCATCCCACAAGGCGTATACGCAATTTTGTTTAGACAATGTAAATTAATCCAACTATATTTTGGTTATACAAGGGTTTAGGTCCTTATAACTCAATTTTTACTTCTAATACTAATATATAATTGAATTTCCAATGAAAAGAACTTATTATTTCAAAGCAAATATCTCTTTCATAAGTGTTAAATCTGATTGTGTATGCCTTTTGTTGTGTATGATTAAAAATATGATTCAAAAAAGAAGTCCAAACTAATTATGAAAAGGGGCCATCACCTGAAATTAAAAATTTTTGCAAATAAATACAAACATTTCTATAGAGTTTTCGCACCACAGTGCACACCTATGGCACGTGCTGGAGCCACATCCTTGTTTCTGGTTGAGATGCCGCCCGCAATATAAAAGGCAAACTTGGCCACCAAGAAAGAGATCCTCTGCCTGTAACAACAACAAAACCTACAACACCAACAACAAAAGCAGCAACTCGAGAAAAATGTGGCACAAAACAAAAAAAAAAAGTAGCATAAAAGAACGAAGCTTACAGAAGAAAAAACTATTTGAAGTCCGTATATCCGTTTAGGAAGCCAACAACTTCCCGTTACATAAGTAGTGGTAAACACATAGACAAACACTCACATGCATACACAGACACACACACACACACACACACACTCTCACACGCACAGGAAATAAACTACCGCCTTTCAAGGAACTAAAAACTGAAAACCAAGGAACAAGGAACAAGGAAACTGGCTGACGGGGAACAGGGAATCGAGGACATCCACACTGAACGCCTTTTCGTCTTGCCCACTTTTAGTCAAAGGGCTGCTCTTGAGCAGCTTTTCATAGATGTTAAGTCACTACCGCTGTTTCCTCGTCATCTGACTCCGAAAGGGCGAAACCCAGTCCAGTCCTTGCCAGTCCTTGTGCGTTCTCTCCTTGAAGTTTTCATAACAAATAAGCGTATCGCTCGATACTTTGACTAGTCCAAAAGTTAAGCCCGCTCAAAGGCAAAGAAACTAGTCAGATAAAATGCAAAGCTCTTCAGCGTTTATAACCTTGCAAAAAGTAGCACAAAAACAAAATTTATATTAAACGATGTCAGTTAAGGATTCGATTTAAAACTACCCTTTAACAAGTGAAGAAAGCAGCGGTCCTTTGATTAAATTCTATTGTCAAAACAGCCATAGACAGTGGAATGTTCGACTCATGATTCTTGTGTCAGCAGTTAAAACATTTTTAAATTATTGTAAACTAAAATGGGAATAAGCTTTGATATTTATCTTTAACCTAAGTTCATTTTAGGATAACAAACGATTTAGTAAAAAATTCATATTCAGTAGATGTTGATGAAACCTGTTAATCGATTCGAAGAAACTGGGAAAATGAAGTGGATGAAATTTCCCCGAATAAGTAGTCTAGAAATGGAATTTTTAGAGGCAAAAAGTAAATTTGGAAAATACAGATTGTCTAAAATGAAAACCATATTTTGTATTGCAAAAGTTTTAAGTACTGAGTTTTGAGTCCATTTCCATAAATATCGCCAATTGATTCATTAGAAATATCAGCACTTAACTAAGATAATCAAAGATGGACGTTGCATTAACTTATCGATAAAATATAGTTTTCAGTGAGCTACAAATATTGCCTCTCGATAGAGTACAGGGTATAAAAGCATGAAATGCCCTGCAAGTTATGCCGCATAGTTCAATGTCAGACTGCCATAAAATGAGCTGCATAATTGCCTAACACATAAGACTGGAGAATGGGTTATGCATATAATTAAAAACAAAAAAAGTATTCTTAAATGTAGTTGATATACCCTTTCTTGACTATTAAGATAGACAAAAATAATCACTTTTATTTTTGTCTCGTTTCTATTTCTTACCTTTTCAGCTTGAATGAAAATTTGTATATCGTAGATTATTTTAAACTTTCTCTTATAAGATCTCATCATCTTCTTTTGTATTATAATACCAAATAAATTGACAGTCAAACTAAACTCTTATTGTCCTTTCCTTTTCACTGGACTTCTAAAAATCAAAACAAACATTTCATTAATTTTATTATACCCTCTGCAAAGGGTAACAACTAAGAAGTAAAAAAAATATTATGAAAAAATATGAAGCTTTTTAATTTCTTTTTTTTTATGCAAGAAAGTTTTACTGTATGAAAATAAATTCTTTACTCTTGAAAAGAGCTAACAGAATTAAAAAAAAAAGCGTCTTTTATCTCTTCATTTTTTCATTGCTAAGATTTTTGATTAAAATATTTTTTTTATAGTTAGCGCTTAAGAATATATAAACATTCAAGGTGCACGACAAAGTTTTTTCCTATAAATATTTTAATTATTTCTTACGTCGAAAAGGAACATTCTGTTGGCCTTGCAAAAGTTTTTTTTTTTTAACGAATTAATAAGCTCATAATTATGGATATAAAAGACCCAAAAAAGGAGATTTTCTTGTAGAGAAAATGAATAGAGAATACTAAAACTTGAGAAATGAAAGAAAAACTAGCATTACACTGCAATTTTACGTGGTTTTCTTTTGAAATAAAAAGGAAATTTTCTTGGAGGCAAAGCAAGCTTTGAAATATCGACTGATTTCAAGATAAGTTCAATTTCGGATAATAAAATTACATATTTACCACTATAATTTTCTTTAATAGCCGAATATGTGTTAAACAGTTTCAAAATTTACAATATTTGGCAAGGAAAACGAGAAGGGAAATTGAGAGTAAATCAAAATAGAATGTGAGAGAATTTTACCACCATTTTATCCTTAAATGCGATCCGGAATGCGACTAGTATTTGGTCCAGTTAAGTCTTAGGCGGAATTTGTGTTACGCCATAATCCAGTAAGCTAAAGCTAAGTGCCAAGTATTTCGCACCACATATTCCTTTTGACACCCGCCCCAAAATATTTATAGCCTAATGGCAAATGGCAACTGGTCATGGACGTGGTTCATCCCTTTTGTTTTTATACATTTGCAGTAGTTATTAGTAGATGAATGGCATATCATGGAATGGCATGACTACGCCATATTTGCTCTATGCAGTTCTGTTTTGTTTCAAGCAATTTAACAGCTTTTGGCTAAAATAACAAGAACCAGACTAACAAACACACACACACACACACACAGCATTCTGACAACCAAAAAGTCAAGCCAAACAATGCGCCAATGAACTCAACTTGCTTCACCCCGCTACCTCTTCTTCTGGCTGTATATGGAGATGGAGATTGTGGAGATGCATAGGAATAGAAAGACAACAGGAGGAGCAGGAGGAGTTTTCTGCATATTTCTGCAACACAAAATAAACCGCAACAGCAGCAATTTGCGTTGGTTAGTTTGGAGAGTTGCTTATTTTTACATGGACCCATGGACTCACACACATGACCAGAAATGCGATCTATGGGCTCCATTCACATACACATACATACGCACATATACTCTACAGATGAGTGTGTTTGTCTTTCAGTGTGTGGTGCTGCTCCCCATAATAAAATAAAATATATTTTTTAACAATTACCTTTGAAAGAGCTTTTATGGTTGTGAAAGTTGTCGTCCAACTAACGTAAACAAAGAGGCCCATCTACCCACAACCAGGAATTTCTTTTTAAAAAGTCTAAAAAAACCAACATTCGAGAAGAGTTTGAAAATAATGTAAGCACATTAAACATGTAAATTTTCCTCCATTAACCCACCCAACAATTATGGCTTATTATATGCAGGCGATGACCACAAAGTTTGGTAATAATCGCAAGAGAAGTCTAAGATTTTATCAGAGAGTGTTAAAGAAATTAAATTTTATATACATGATATAACATAAAAGAAATGACTGTGGGTATAAAAATTATATACACTATATACTGAAAAAAATTTGCCCTCCTTATAAAAATTAAAAGAAATTATTAACATCTTCAAAAAGATTTATATTGTTACAGATTTATCGTGTTATTAGTTAACAGACTTATCGTGTTTGTAGTTAACAGAGATTTATCGTGTTTGTGAACAAATTTGTTGAAAGAGTGAAAATCATGAATATATATATGAAAATATTGACAAGACAATTAAGAATATGTATGAATAGGCTATTGGCCATATGATAAGCAAACTTGTAAATTTGAATGCATGTTAAATTTTGATGTAAAAATCAATGGGTGTTACTTTAAGTTAAATGTCGACATCAGACTTTTTAGTCATCGATTCGATGCTGCTTCCTATGGAGATGATGGACATATTGGATTCGTTATCTTTTGTCTTCTCCAATATTTCATAAACATCCAAGATGTGTGTAGCCGGAATGAAGTGGTCCTCAATTGTCTGGACGAAGCCTAGATTGACGGCATCTTTTAGCACTTTATCGATTTCATTTTCCGCTTGAGCTTGCTCGGCCATATCCATGTGCTCCACACCCATCATGTTCAAGAGATCAGACTTCTTCAGCGGCATGTTAACAGATTTCATATAATGAATCAATTTCGTGCCCATCTCCATATTAGGTTCGACGGAATCCGAGTAAGTGCTTACAGTGTCAACTGTTGGGCTCAAGCTTATGTCACTCTGCGATGTTTCGTTGAATCCCAGTAATTCAACCATGTCTGTGGGATGAGTAGCTGGCACAAAGTAATCTTCGAACTTTGTGATGAAACCCAACTTGACGGCTGCATCCAATACCATATTTAGTTCAAGTTTCAAACTATTTTGTTTAGTTTTATCCATCTTGTCTACACCCAATTTGTTGAGCAAGTCGGTCTTGTTCAACGGCTCATTTGCAGCCTTAAGGAGCAGCATCACCTTCGTACCCACAGGAGAATTAGCAGATTGTTGCGACATGCTTGAATAGGGAATATTGAAAACGGTTTTAATTTCAAAAATCCTTGCAGTTGGAATCAATTTGTTTAAAACTGTGGTGTCACCGCCCCGGTCACTACCCCCCAACCTCAAATCAAAAATAATTTTGTCAGCAGCTAACTCCTTGAGAGGACTTCTTTAAATGGTCCTGAGTTGCTTTCAAAAGGATTTCAGATTCAACAAGCTATACGTTACCTTTGAAACAAACCTTAAATACTGCTAAATATCTTCTACAATATAAACCGCAGGATGTCTTCCTTTTTTTTCTTATTTCTAGCACACACGATTTTTTAAGACTTTTTGTTTTTGATTTGCCTTTTTCGAACTTTTAATTTTTTCAGACTTGAATTTTATTTTCGTGTTGTTTACTTGTGGAAAGCGTAGTGAGATATGATTTTAGACTGGGGGAACACATCGGTATATCAACTTTTCTGACTACCGACAAATTGGCATTGCCTACTTGATTCAAGTAAAAAATAAATCGTACTAGTATAAATGGCTACTATGTCACCTATGGCATAAGCAAAGTTTAGCTAAGTGGATATGAGTCGAATGTGGCTCAATTGAAGTCTTAGAGAAAACTTTATTTAGACCTGGTGTAAAATTTGGACTGAGTCGCATATAAGCTGAGTTTGTAAAATATTCCAAGACCTTTGTTTATAAACTAATGTAAAATGGTCTCACTACTAATTGATTTCACATCGATCTCTCGTACAGCTCTTACATTTTTTTTCTTCCATTTGCTTTTGTTGTTAGGATAAGCTCCGAAAATTGCATATTAAGTTTTCACATAGTTTTCCAACCACAATAGGGCTCGCAAACAATAAATCATATAGTTGAAAACTGTCAAGTAGAAGAAAAACAAAAAATGCGTCTTCAAGTGCAAAATTGTCTCTAGTCAGAACTCATATAACAGCAGACTGAACTACGACATCTTTGACTACGTGAGCTGCCTGAACAATGGGGACGAATTGTGGCAAACAAAGTTCATAATTGTGCCTGAAGGACACACACACACACACACACACACACATGTTAATGTCGAAATGGATGAAAATGGCATGTGGATAGTGGGTGAATGTGTGTGTGTTATTTGTTGAGTGCCTTTCAAGGTTGTCGCAACGTTTAGAGATTTGGTCGAGCTAATCTGACAACACTTTCCACTTTCAAAGCACAAAAAAAAGCACCAACTGCATCTGCCAGAGATGCTAGCATATAAAATTCCATTAAAAGCCATTGCCATGAGAATTTTCAGGTATGGTTACGCATGCGTAACCCATTCACATTCCCAGCCCCATCTTCATCCCCATCCTTCTGGCACAGTGAAATGTACAAATTGTGTTAAATAAATAAACAGTTCGGTGCGTTGTTGCCTCTGTTGCATTCCATATGCAACATACATGGACCTCGAGTTGGGGCTGATGCTTCAGCTGGAGCATGATTTCCCAGACACAGACACGCACAAGTCACGTAGTCATGGTGGTAGCTAACTTTCATATTTCATGCTCTCCGCTCAGAGTAGGGTAAAAAGGAAAAAAAAACACACAAAATCCTTTAGTTGCAGACATGCAGCGTTGGTTACAATATTTGAAATCTTTAATATGTATACCCAGGCGGAAATTGTTTTTGTCTTAAATGAACGGAAGTGGCGGAATTGTAATTAAAATTTAGTTTAAGACCTAATTGAAAACGTTTGGTTAATGCACAATTTCAAATTGTCTCGCCGTGATATAGTCGAGAACATGGTGCAAGTAAACGGAGTCAATTAAAGTTAATAAAATGTTTAATTAATTTGCTTAAATGTTGAACAGTCACAACGATTTGAAATCAGGACTCGGGATGAATTCAATAAAATATTCATCTTTATAAGTTTGACCAAGGTCGGCAGCCGACTAATAAGCAATGTTACTCTTTTAAAAAGATTCCCAGAAAAGAACATTCATTGTGTAGATGATTGAACTTCAGTTAAAAAACTAAAAAACTAAAAGCCTTGAACGAAACATGTATATTAATATAAATAAAGCACACATTAAATAGAAATTAAAATTAAAGCGAAAATAAATGCCAGTCTTTTAGTTAGCAGAATACATTTAAAAAGTTACCTGCAATTAGGAAAGTTGTACCTAATTGTAAGAGCTAATACAATTTTTCACTGATGTATTATGGAAAAATCAAATACTACGACAAATTCTATTGCGAGGCGCCTTAAAGGACTCGATGCGCTTTATACAAAGTTCCCTAATATTAAATATGCTAGAACTGGCTCTTGCTTTAAAATTTAAAGCTTAACCAAAACAATGTAGCAGGAAAAAATAAAAAAAAAAGTGGAAAAAAATAAAGTGAATGCACAGAAATAGCCGAGACAAAGGAAAATGCCCAAAATGAAATGACGCTAAAAGTATTGCAATAAAAATGCATTAAAATGCCTGCAACCAGAAAAAAATGGCGAATCATTTTAACAATCGACAATGCCCAGTGGCAGTTGCAGATATCATATAAATTTAATACACATATACACAAAGCTATATCTATGTATATATGAATTGAACAATTAGGCGCCAATGTGAGCTTCTGAACTCAAGTCTGATTCTTATTCTGTATAGAATATTTTTATGGCCAATAGATCGCATAAATATTACCGGCCAACTGACTTGTAATTCAAAATGACCACCAATAGCGCCTTACACCAGACTTCATAATTTATTGTTTCATTGATTTGAGTAACTACTGTATATATGAAATTTCTGCCAATGCCCAATGATTCGGAAATGCATAATATATATTGGATGGCACAATGGTCACAAAATCCAATGTCAATGTGCTTTTAATGCGTTCATTGACTTTACTTTCGTTTAAGAGTTTCTCTAAGTAATTTTTTAACAGGATCTGCAGCATTTTTCTTGAACTCATATACATCAGAATGTATGTATGTATGGATGTTTGTATGTTTTTGCTTTGCGTTTGTGAATTTAAAATAATTTAAATGTATGGATGCCTTTTTAATGGCTCATGGAACATGCAATTTTACTTAGTTTTTAATTTGGCATTGTCATGCAAGTTGAAACTTTCGGACAGAAAGGAAAATTCTAGCCGTTAGTCTAACTGTATCTCTTATCTGCGAAAGTTATTTAAAGTTAATTGGATCAAACTTCCAAAGTGAATTCTATGTCTATGTCGAATTCTGGTGGATCGAAATACATCATAGTTTTTTAAAGGAACAATCGGTGGCAAACAGAATTTTTAAGGTATCAATTATGACTTAATTGTTTAATTATTTATTTTATAGCAATACAATTGAAATTAGAATGTTATTATTTAATTGTTTTTCAATTTAATGATGAAATAGCATTATATGTTGGCCGTTTACTCCGGATTAGGCTTGTTCTTCTTTGGCCGAAATTCAAATATTTCTAGATATAATTTCAGCATGTTCAAAAATTCTGGACTTAAATTTGGAATTCTGCAGATTTTTTGTAAGCAACTCTAATGAATTGACCCACTGTGCACAGTTGTCAAAGAAATAAATCTATTGATCGATTTCCAGAATGTGAAATAAAATAATCGAAACTTAGTTGGCTTAAACATTAAACCTTATCTAGGCAAGCTTTGACTTTTTTTTTGAGGTTTCTTTATAGAATTTTGCAAATCAAACTTTAGTTGCCTTTAGACAGTGTAGGAATTTCTGGCATAACAGTCATTTAAAGTTGATGTTTCGATTCTATAAATTGTATTCACTATATTTGAGTAAAATGGCTAAAATAATGGAAGGAGGAGAAGAAAACCCAGCCATGGAATGGTGTCTGTGCGAGAAGCTGCCCCGGGCCTTGCTGCATATACCACTGACCAAGGATATGCGCTGTGAGGTATGTGGTCTAGTGCGAAGAGCCCGTCGTATATTCAGTTCGTCCAGTTCGAGCGATGAGGAGGCATTCGAGCAGCGTCAGAAGATGCTTTTGGAGCGTCGAAGGGCTGAGGAGGCGTGCAGTGGTCAGACACGAGTCAAGGTGGCCATGAAGGCCAAAAAGCCGCCGTCGCATGCTAAAGCAGACTGCAATAAATGCGGAGGCCTACAAAAGTCGCATGGTAAGGTCTATGCTGGACGCTTTGGTCACTATCCGAGACCCAAGCGTTTGGTAAAGCGTGACGAGAAAACTGTTCATTCCAAATTGAACACTGCGCCGCCACCATCTACGCCAACCTCGTCGCCACCATTGCAGACGTTGCCGGAGACGATATCGGAGTCCCCCAAAGACGAGGATATGCCCAATCTAGTTGCTTTGGCCCATGAAGTGTTCAAGCGGCCAGCTCATCAACGCAGTCACTGGCCCAGCTATTATGGTAATTTGTTTGTCAGCGATTTTATACCCCTGGACAGTCCCATAACAGATCCTTCGGGGGGTGCCATCTCAAAGCGACCAGCTGTAGCTGGCCAACCTTTGCGTACACATCGCAGTCGACCGTTACCGCCCTTGGCCAAGGTGTTATCCGATATTGCCACGCAGCAGAAGAAGCCTAGGCAACGGGCCAAGGGTGGTGGACTGGAGCCAGAAAAAGATCGGAATTCAAGTCATGCCAGTCAGTTTACCCCCTACGATGTTTATGAAGGCCCCTCCGAGGATTCCTTGATTGTGAATAGTGCCAGTTATCTGATGCATCAGCGGGAGCTAAGTAACAGGTCTCTTTTAAGTCTACCCTCCGCTCTTCCACTGTCCACATTGGCCGATGCGCAACATTCCGGTGCCGCCTTATTCCCACCTTCGGCCCCATCTTTGGTTGAGCAAATTGTCCAATCCACTCAAAATTCTCATTATTTAAGTAGCAGACAAATCTGCATCCAACTGGATACAGAAGTCCGTAAGGCGGCCTCTGAGACTGCCCTCTTGGATAACAGCAGCTCCAGTAGTTCCAGTAGCAGTGAGAGTTCAGTTCATTTGGCTCCTCAGCTAACAACATTTGCTTCCTACCATAAAAAACAAAATGATCTGGCAATGAAACGAAAACATTTTCTAGCCGAGGAGCAATCCCACGAAGAAGCGGAAACAACGCCACCAGCCGTTGTCTCCATAATGGATGAGATTTTCTGGACACCCATTGAGAAGAGCATATTGACCGAACATGATGAGATAACTGCGAATAGCCCAAATAATGAAGCTGAAAGTAAGTTAGACACACAAAATAATATTTTAAATGATCAATCCAATTTATTCGAAGATAGCGCAAGAGGACAAAATTGCAAACTGAATGACTACGGACTGGGGGAGTCCAGAGTGGCAGGTAGCCATTCCACCACGTATTTTACAGCAAAAGAGTGCAATAAAATCGAAAAATGTCAGAAATGTGGGCGACCATCTAAAGATAAATCAACTGGGGATCAAATTGGGAAACAAGAAAAATCTGCTATCAACTTGGAGGAAACCAATCAAATTTCTCAAATTAAGCAAAGTAAAATTCCACAATTTCAAAATATTTGTGGAAAATGTCACAGACCAAATAGTCAAAGAAGAAATCAATCGGTTATAACAATACACAGAACTGGATGCAAGTTTGATTCGTCTTCGAGTTCGGATATTAGTAATTTAAACAAAAAATCATTAATACCAATCATATCAAAAGTTAACACATTTAAGAACAACAAGACAATGATACCAAAGCTCACACACTCTAAAATCCGCTTGAATGATCCCAAAAGCAAATTGTTGAAACCTACAAACCAAACGCCTGTTAACCCTAGCTTACATCTAATCCACGAAACATCGAGGCATTATCTTATAAATTCCTTTCATATCGTCCAACATTGTTGTACAGAGAAGATTTTACCCAAAATGTTGGCCTGTTTCAGAGATATTATAGATACAGCGTGTCTAGTTTCGTACAAACTAGTCGAAATTGAAGAACCTCAAATACCATTGCTGGGCATATATGAATTTCGTACTCCCGACACTGATTCAAATTCGTCTTCGATATGTCTAACACCTATATCCCATTTGCCAACACCAAAGGAGAACCAAGTAGGCGAAGGCAAAAAATTACTACCCGTTTGGCCAGCTCATCCCTTCAAGTACAGAAAACGTAAAATTAAGTATCGTGAAATGGAATCAATAAATCAAAAGAACAATCAAAATGAAATCATTGAACAAAACCATAATTCGAGTGAATGCAAAACCCAACACAAAGAGAAGCCTAAACAAGATAACCAAAACGATGAAGACATCCTAATCGACCAAAAACTAAAAGAAATGATGACAAAACCCTTAAAATTAATAATATCATCTGATGACAGCATAGCGAAACCTTGCACAGACGCGTTAGATCAACCCAATGCGAGTGAGGAAAGTGGCAAAGAGCAAAAAACTTCATCAGGAAAACCATTACAACTTCTAACCCAATTAGATGCAGTTCACGAATCAGATATGGAATATTTTACCAGACATTAAACAATACATTGAATACAATATCTACATAAAAAGAAGCCTTATTGGACCTAATACACAACACCACACTAAAGCACTTCAAAGGGACCCAACTTAACGAGACAATCCTTAGGGGCAAAATATTCTTAACAATCATTAGCAAAACCTTTTCAAGATCTTCGTAAATCACAAAAAAAATATACCTTTGGACAACAAGTGGATATTACTTCGAGGTATGAGAACAGCCACCAAGGGCTGTAAAAAAAACATGTAGTCCTTAGTTTATCTAAATTTAATTTAAACTACTTAAGCGTCGTTTTCTACTCTTCTTAATATCTTTCTTTTATATGCTGACCACTGAAAGAGACATAAGATATATTTTCAACAAGCATTTACTTGTTTTAACTAAGTATACATATTAATTAGAGTATTTTCTTTCTTATTTTACAGTTTCAAATGATGTGCCTGCCAGCTAAACCATCGCCCTTACGTATACGTTATCGCAAACCCCCCCCCGCAGCTTTTCTCTCAAGTATTGCAAGCATAACGTATTGGTTTCTATATATTACCGCATATATCATCATTTATGTGAGTATAAAACTTAAGACACAAATAAATTTAGTATTAAGTATTTTTATAAAATTCTTATTTTTGTATTTCAGTTGGCTGGATTGATCATTATAGCGGGTCTAATCTGTCCACGATATGCATGGCAAGTGCTCAATCATATGCTCGATCAATATCACATTGAGAAACAATTCAAAGACGAATTATGAGTTGTATATTTTTTAATAAAAAATGTTTGCTCTTTTTTTGATTAAGAACTACAATCTTTTTATGATGCATCAAATTTTGTTTCTGTCACATCGTAATTGCCTAGCATTAATTTATTTTATGTAATAGTTAATTATGTGTTTACACTACTAATTTCATTTATGTTTTTGTTTCGTATTACATTTAAAGTAAATACATATATAAATCTTTATTATTATCAATTGCAATCGTTGCCTTCCACTCAATTTCCAATAAAATAAAATATAAAAAAATTTAAAACAATGAAAATTGCACAATTTTGTCTTCTTTTTGAATACATTTAAAAAAAAAAATTCGTACAAATTTATTAAAGCAAACTGTGAGAACTCAATTAAAAATTGCACATGAAAATCATGTGGAGATAAAGAAATGCTTTTCGCCATACAAAAAAATATGCAAAATTTGCATACTGCACTATGTATAGGAAATCTTGTGTCATAAGTCATGGATTTAGGCACAATATCAAACAGAATGATCGGTCGTGTGTGTGTGTGGAAAAGCCAGACACAAATATATAAAAATGTATACATCATAATATATATATATATATGTATATGTAGAATATAAAGATCTAATTTGCTTGGAATTAATATTTCTTGCTGTGGTTGTGGTGGCTCTTTTTGTTGTTGTTTCCTATTTGGGTTTGGTGTGACATTATGAATTAGCTACAAGTGGATGTGGTCTATAAATCTATATATATAGACATTAATCAAGCAATGCAACCGCTACGCATAATTTAAAAAAGCCAGCTAAGTGCCAGCTTAATTAAAACTATTAATATGTCAACTCCTTTTTGTTATGGTTTGATTTTTATGCAAATAGATGTTGGCAAATATATTTTAAAGAAATCCTGCATAGAACTTGGGAAAGTTCTTCAAAGATGTCAAAACCCTAATGGTTACATAAATATACGCTTCGGTTGCATTTCCTAATATATATCTATGTATACATATATGTAAGTTTATATATATATATAATAATTGATTTTTCCTTTAGTTGCCCGCAACATTTTGCACTTCACTTGAACTAATAATTTCGTAATCTTTACTAGAGCTCTCTGAATCCGATTCCGAGTTCCGTGGTGTGCTGTAAGGAAAATATATAGAGAAAAATATTGATTAATTTTTTGTAAATATTTGTCATTCTTGAAAAGCATATAAAAAGCCAAATATGATGCATTATTTATCATCATTTTAAAAACAAAAAGAAGACAGTTATTTGATTAAATGATAATGTAAAAAATGTAACGAACAGAAAAAATAATAAAAGAAAACGATAACTTACTCAGTTTATTAGTACTTTTATGTATATAAGATTAATCGTGAATGTCCACACCTTACCTAGGAATGTTGATACCTTGAAGTTAATAGATCTTAAGGGATCAGCATAGAAATGAGTGACAGTTTCAACAGTACAGCACAAATGGAATATGAGTTTTTTTATGAAATATCACCTAAACTAGAACAATTCACAATAGAAAAGCGTAAATGAAAAGTATATTCATAGGATTACCGACTGTACAGTGGAATATGAAAATCTATCTTTCTCCTAAATAGGTTTTTAATTATAGAAAATCGTTTAAGATAACAACCAATTGAATTCAATCTCCAATTATTCTTCACTAATGTTACCCATCAATTTAGTTTCTTATTGCTAATGTGATTTCCAATAAAATGATATTTCACAATAAGTATATATACAAGCACAAAACATTCTTTAATTATGTTATAGAAAATGATTAAATGCAGTTACCGTTGCATATGGAAACATTATATAAACATTTATGCAATTCGATCAATCGATATAATATTATTTATTAAGGAACATAATTTTATACAATTATATACTAAAGTTAATTTATCTTGCACTTTTCTTCTTCTCTTTTTTTGCTGTTTAATTTTATGAGAGGCAAACGCAAAAAAAAACCAAAATGTGAGAAAACAAAAAAAAAGGAAATAAAAATCAAAAGTGATAAAAAATAAAACAAAATTCGAGCAATCGAGATTCGTTCGTCAATAGAAAGCGACGGCCAGCTTACCCAGCTTTAGAGTCCTTGGAATTCGTCTGCTGTTCACTCTGCTCCTGCTCTGGTTCCTGATCTTGCTCGGACACATCTACATCCTCATCCTCGTATTCATCGGCACCGACTTTACGGCGCTTTCGAACTTCCAAATCGGCATCATGCTCTTTGATTTGCTCAATTTTCTCCGGCTCCAATGTGGAAACCTCACCGTCGTTATCTAAATCTCCATCGGGATCGGCATCCACAGCTGTATCCTCTTCGGCATCGCTATCTTTATCCTTTTTCCTTGACTTTGATTTCGATTTCTTTTCAGATTTAGATGTCGATGATGAGGACGTACTTGAATCACTGCCATAGTTGCTCTAAAATTTAGACAAATTTTTAATTTAAGTGAGTAAAATATGTGTAATATATGTTTCAATGTTGGCCTACCTCATATAGCGGCCAGAAGGATGCGAAAAATCCCACATCTTCAGTCAGATTGGGGAAGATCCAGAAATGCAATTTGCCGCGAGTCAGTGCCCAAACAATTGTGAAGACAATCAAACGCACTACAGTTAAAGCCAATATAAAGACAAGGAAGCCAGCTGCAGCAATGGAAAGATAATACACGCCTTTGCGCAATAGTGGAGGCCAAAGCGGGAAGAGACAAATACCAACTGCACCCAAAAGCAGTATAAACCCAAATATCCAATAATGCAAGGGTATGGGATCATAGATCCAAACATATGCCTCTGAGCCATCAACAAAGATCTGTTCTGGATGCATATCTAAACGAATTTTACGTTTCTTTTTTTCAGTTTTCTTCTCCTTTTCGCTGGTCGCTCCTGCCGATGCATTGCCATCACCCTTAGGACTGTCTCCCTCGGGTTCTGCATCTTTTTTTTCATCCTTTGGTTTATCCTTCTCTTTCTCCTTCTCCTGCTGAGCTTTAGTGCTCTCACTCTTTTTATCAGCTCCTGCTGCCGCAGCCTTGCCACGTATCTCTTCTAGGGTCACTGGAACCTTTTTGGCCCGATGGAAAAACTTATGCTCCAACATTATATCCAAAAATTCGACAGCCTGCTCTCGGCTGGTAAACAATGGATTATTGCCTTCGGCAAATTTCGATTTCATCAGAGCATCGATTGCCTTACTCGAGGTGAAGTATTCAACAACATGACTTAAAAATTTCGTCTTTTTTGTTTTTACATTCTTTTTCAGCCATTTGGCTACATTTTTCTCATCCTTTGATGGTTTCTCAACCTTCTGCTGTCCAGGTTCGGCGTATTCCTACAACGAAAACCATTCATAAATATCAATAAATATTTAAAACAAGAAAACTCATAATCATATTGATTGTAATCAGACAGCAGACAAGGTCTATATAACACAAAACATTAAATGGGCCACGACATCAATTTCGTATTTCGTTACACTTCACACATTGTACACTAGATATTTCTCTCCTCATCTTCATTTAAGCCGTACCGTTCCATCGTCATAGATCTCTTGCTCCTCCTCATATTCAAGCCGATCTTCATTATCACTCATTTTATTTTGATGTATTTATAAATTTAGTAATTTTGAAGCGTAATTAAAACTTGTTTTTAAACTATTCTAATGGCTTTTTCTTTTAACAGTGACGTGTTGCAATCGCTCCGAGAGTCGAGAAAGTATTGAATCTTAACAATTTTGGTCAAGCTAGTGGCGATCCCTCACTCGCTCACCGAGAGTCTCAGTCTCAGTCACAGTCTCAGAAACTTTCCCCAACAATAGCAACAACAGAAACAAGAACAGCAGCTGATAAGTGGGTGCACCTGACAAGTGCGAGTGAACAGAGAGAGAGGCCTTTGCTGAGCGAGAAGGCTAAAATAAGTCGCGGGAAAGAGAGATCTTGGGAGAATCAAAAGAGGGAAAGAGGGAGAACGATCTGTTTACAAAGCGAACTTACAAATGTATGTCAGTTAGCTTGGTACCCAAGCAGCGTTGCCAGATTGGCTGCAACTTTACAAGCTTAAAGATGGCTTTTCCATTATTCATACACTTCACAACAAAATTTTTGTAAAATACTATTATAGCTCAATTAATTCGAAACTTGTTATTCACAACTAATGCGCAATAAATTTAAAACGTTTTTCTAATTTAAATACTAAAATTAATATGCATGGAATTCCTCGAAAATTCCGTTTCGGTTTTGAACATATCTTAAACCGGCTAAACAAAAATCGTTTCTAAACGACTATGTAAAACAATAATTCTTATTGCTATTTGCCATTCCTTAATATTTTTAATTCTTAATTTATTTCCAAACATTTTACTCGAGATAAAATTTCGAGGTTTTTAAAGTTTTAAATTGCGAAAAGAGAACTCAGAGCAACCTTAAAATTTCCTCACTCATATAATTTGATTTGGTGCGTTTCCAAAGACAATGCAACGTTCTCAGCTAAATGAGTTAATTATAGCCGGCCTGCAGGAGGCAGAGAAAGCAACACGCGCCCACGCATAAACACATGTACATTCATACCTAAACGCACACATAGACATTGGACAGCTGTGACAACATTGAACTTGCCCCCCAGCCTGATAAACTGATACCATGACCATCGGAGACTTGGCATATGATCCCCACGTATCAGCATAATTGCAGATTCACTAAGCGAACAATTGATGCGCTGGAATCTGCGCAATATCAAAACAAAACCAATCAGAATCAACCTGGGCAGCAATTGGACTATGACAAACGGAAACGCGTACCCACATCAGCAGAAATTAAAACGATATGATTATATTTCTAACACACTTACATCCTTGCGACGACGTGCTCTCTTCTTTTCCGACATTTTAACTTATACAGTATAAAGTTTACTTCTATTTATTAAAAAAAAAAAACACTTTAAAATAGAATTGTTTTTTTGTGGAAATTTTACGGGGGAGTAAAATAGAGTGGCCAGGTGGCGAAAATATTTCATTTATCGATGCAACTTGGGCGGTCACACTAAATTCGTATTCGATATCAAACTAGCCGATAACAAAACGTGTTTAGCAACACTCAACATTATAAATTGTGTTTTTTATTGCACAACACTGATTTAACAGTCTTGGCGGTTTTTTGATATCAAGCATATTGTAATAATATCCATTCGTAAAACATTTGCACAAGTATGCCTGCCATATAGCAGAACACACTATAAAACAACCATTCGCTAAAAGGCACAAAAACCGAACGATCCTTCTGCAAACTTTCCACAGTGGTACGTCCATGACCACAAGCTATAATGCTATATATAATGACCATTTTTGAAACAAAGACACAGACGCGTTTAAACCGTGACATGCTTGGATATTGATTAGTCTCTCGCCAAGTGCCCCATACAGGTTGAAATAGAGCCCAGTTGGTCCATACAGTTTCGTATTGGACACGAAATCGCCGAAACCAGCTGCCAACGAACTGGACATCACCACGCTTAAAGATCAACGATGATGTCAAAACTAAAATCTTCGTTTTCACCCAACGACGGACCACAAACACCTGAGTCTCTTGCGTCTGGACATCACAGACTTCGATGCGGTGTAGGTACCAACTGGGAAATCGTCCATTATTATTATGAGAGACTGCAATTTTAGTCGGTATCCGTATATCCCGAGTTCGAAGCCATAAAATGTATGTAGTATTGCGTAGCAGATCCGGATGCTCTGGATCTTGCATCAGAGTGAACTGCAACTCCTGACGCTGTGTACTGAAAAAGGAGAGTCGCACCGAGGCCGTTGTGTTGGCATTATCACGCCCTCCGGTCTTTACTTGAATCAAAAGGTCATGAACATCTCTCGTTGATGTCTCCTCCATATCGACCATCTCACAGACAACCGTTTTGCTGGGTGGTATACTATTATACATATAGAGCCAAAGTAGCCACAACACAAGGGCAGCTAAGATAAACGCATAGATAATTATAATTGCAGGATTGCTCTCCACATGGGCGTACGGATCGACAATAACAACAATGGCGGGCACAGTATAAACATAGCTCGTATATGTACCCAAAACACTGCAAGTACATCGCATACCCTTACTCACATTCACAATCATGGAGGGGGTACAGCTATCATGACCCCAATACCGTTCATCCAATGGCTTGGAGTACACCCAGTAATCACAGCTTCGCATTTGAAAGATAAAAGAAAATTCTGCTGGACCATTTGGCACTAGGGTCTTTGTTTTCGGATTCGGCGGATTCTTTCCCCATACCCTGACGGCCATATATACCCGTTTATCCTCATAGCAATTGTTGCGAAACAAAAGGGTTTTACTTGTTAAATTTTCCGGTACAAAACAATCGGAGGCCGAGACTTCGGAGAACAATGGAGGTTCATTTATTGTCATGGCAACATGAAGTTTATGGGTACTTTTTGTGAAACGTACAGCGAGCAGTGTTAACTGCTCCAATACGATGCGATACATAAGGACATCTTGCATATACGTTAGAGTGCCTTCCTCAAGCGCATTTGTATACTTTCCCACATCCGAGACCCGCTCCTCAGGATCAATATTTTCCAAATCTTCATACTCTTCATGATTGTTATCTTTAGATTTGAAAGTTGGCAGTTGCTTCCTGTCATAATTGATGCTCGCCCTACCGTCTATGTAACTTTTATCTTCAAGTAAGTCTTTGCTTCGAGTTGTTTGATGTTCGCTGATATCCTCCGGATTATCCTGGGCCGGCTTGTACTTGCCAATGATTGTGGTAAACCGGATGTGACTTTTCCTTAAGGGCACTTCCACTCTGAAGTTGTCATCGGTGTGAAATATGCGAACCGATAGCAAAACGGAACTTGGCTGCTTCTCCTCTGGATACCACCAGTTAAGCTCTCTTATTGTAGAAATTACCTTAAGGCAAATCCAATTGTCGCTGCCCTCCTTGAGCTCCTGCAGCAATGCTGGTTCAAATTCCACTTTATGCATACTATCACTTGTCTCTATGTAATATGTCCGATCCGTTTCAATGTAAAAGCATTGCAATTCCAGAGCCACGCCCTCGGAGAGAATATCACCATTTTCATCTGGCTGAAGTCCCTGAGCACGGGCGATACCCAGAAAACGATACAAACGCTCAGTTTGCCATTTGGAATTCAACCAAACCAAAGAGCGAAATTTAGCATCCTCATCATTAAAATTATTGATCTCTTCTTTCAATTTGTCAACTATACGTTGATTAAGAGTTCCGTTCTTAAATGCTGCCACAAACTGACTGTATATGGATTTCGGTGGGCGTGGCGCCTGCTTGGAAAGCCGATTCATTATGTCGTAGACCGTGACACAACCTTGGGTGACATTAATGAATGGCTGCTCCACCAGCAAATACTCCATATTATATTTATATACACAGGCAAAATTGTCATTCAAGGACTCCACCAACGAGGTGAGCATACGATGCTCGAGTGGATCGATTGGCTTCAATTGACGGGCCAATGTTAGCGTCAAATTGGCCAACTTTCCCAAAGACGAACGTGTACAGGTATCTGAGACACTTAGGGCTCGTAATAACTCATTCGCCGTGTCGACATGGTGAATGTGTGCGGCGACCGATTGAAGGGTTTGCAAATAGCGTACATAGTAACCTTCTTCCACTAGATTCAATACATGATGAGGTTCGCTGACAAGATAATTCCACACATCTTCGGGAGTGTCTGCGGTCACATTCTGCAAGGCCGCAATCTGGACTTTTACTGTGGAAGTGCAGCAGGCCAGAAAGCTATCACACGCAAGAATCTTTATCTCGCTGACCACTGGCAAATGCACCTCGCAGGAGCAATCGTAGCAACTATTAAGGAGGACACGTCCAGCATAATACCAATATTCCACAGGCAAATGATTCGTATGGAAATTTTTGCAGCACGGATAAAATGCAGTTATAGCTTCGGTCCCAGTGGTTGGACTCACTGAACAGTGCCCCAGTATGGGACCCAGATTCTTTTTGAAATGCTTAACCTGTTGACCCATACGCCCGTCCTCAGTCTGAATGATCAATCGAACTACAGCCGTCGTGGCGACAATACGTATAAACATGGTCAAATCCTCGGTGGTTAGAGTAAGCTGTCCACTTACATACCACTGGTAGGAGAGCGTTTGCCCACCACAGTCCAAACATTTGGCCTTTAGACGCACCTTCGATTGCGGACTGTACATATCCAAAGCACAATTGAACACACAATATATCATCACTTGGATTAAAGGCTCTTCCACCATTTGTACGGTCTGAATCATGCGAGATTTTCGGGTCGGATTATCATCAGCTTCTACCAATAGACGAATAACGTATTGATAATTTGGCCGAAACGAATATGCAGGAATTATAAATCGTGGCACTATTGGAAATTTTTTGAAAATCGTTTCAATACATAAGAGTACAAGAGATCGACTTACACGTTGATATATTACGTATGCAAGCAGGATTTCTATAGTCTTCAAAAGACTCACAATTCCAATAATATTTTGCAAACTGTCTATCCGTTTCCCGTTTGGAGTAATCTCGACTCTAAAATTGCGATGCAAAACTGTTCTCACTCACAATCAATATTCAATATAAGAACAAAACTACCGTAGAGCCATCCATGATGAGTCCTGTGGAATACTGAGCAGTTCGTTCAGCGCCACCACCAATGACAGCTTCAACTTGACCCATTGCAACATTTAGATAGCAACGTGCAGCAAATTTCTGACCCTCGAATTTTCCATCGACATAGAGCATTAAATGATTTCGCCATAGCTCATATTTGGTATAGAAACGCAATGAATAACGCGTCAAAAAAATCACATTATAGTCGGTGTGGAATGTAGCATAGCGGGCTGTGTATAAAAGAAAATACTTATAATGATTCCATTCAATATTAATAGATATATATGTAGTTCTCCCAAAACTTACTCTTGCCCGTCAAGTCCATTAGTTGCCAACGATATTTCGTTTTGATTCTCTTCTTGCTCGATTTTATCACAACTGTTTGCACTAGAAGACTTCGGGTAACTGTCACAAAACGTGGTAAGTCAGGATTTGGACACTTGAGCATTTTCAAACGTGGATCCGCATTGGTATTCTCTATTTGAATTGGTATAACTCTCGTTCTTTCCGTAAGCCAACTTTTAGAGGGCACACTTAAAAGTAGATTCATAGAGGTATCTTCTATATTCCAGAATGTTGCATTTACTCGAGCAAAGAAACCTCCTTCATAAGTCACTTGCTCATCGGCTATTACATTGAGATTTGACAACTCCCGACTGATTGAATGTGTCCTCTCAAATTTTGGTGGCATTTCCTGGTGCACTTTGCCTATACTACAGTAAACTAGGAGATAACTCTCTGTGTTAAGACGTATCACAATCTCCGTCTCCTCGGGTATCACATGGGCGGTAAGAACAATATTCGTTGCTTTACCATATGGTAGAGTTCGATTGAAAAATACTTTAAGATTCACATGGGTCAGCACATTGTGATCGCCCTTTATACACGGGAATGTGTAAGAGAGCACCAATATAATTATTCCTAAAGGCTGCCACATGAATAAACTAATGGCAGGGTTTTTTTTTGTCTGAATTAGAATGTTAAGTCGAAGCCACAATAATATATTTTCAAGCAGCTTATTTAAATATTAAACTTGAAAGGCAATGATTGTGGCCTGTCCCATCAAAATTGAAGGGCCTGCGGAAAAGAGGAAACACAATTTATTTTTGAAACATTATATGGGTATGTTCTTAATATTTACCAAGCTTAGCCGTTTTAGAACAAATTTTCACATTCGTCCTCACAAAATTTTATCCATTTACATTTTGAAAGGCTTGGTTGGCTGAACAAGACAAATGTTGAGCGTTAGACGTTCTTAGAATCCAAAATATACATGCAAAACCTATTGTAAGTATTTTTTTTCACTTTTCTTGATAGTGATATCACTGAAAGGTTTATAAGCTTTGCCATTCCAACAAACTAACCCAACTTCAATTATAATGATAATCGTCATTTAAAAAGTTTCCAATTTCTATAGGTATTAACTATATTATTACTTGGTCTATGGTCCGTTCTTTATAAAAAGCAATTAGTGTCATCCTTTAGTCGTTTCTTAATGCCAATCTTCAATAGTCTAACAGATTATGTGCACACAGTACTTAATTACTAATAAGTAATTAAAGTGAGTTCTTAAATCACATATGTTTCAATTACAATTAAAAATGTTGTGTTTTCTTTTATTATTCTTTGTTTTACAACAAAATACAGACTAAATAATAAGTAAAATATATTTATTTATTTATGTATATATATATTATTCTTATTATTATTAATTAAAGACCCTCGCCAGTGTTGGCGCTAAAAGTTTTATGCTATTTTGTTTGTTTGTTGTTGTTTTCTTCGATTTCCTGTGAACTGTCTTGTGTCTAAATTTTTATTTTTTGTTTGTTTCAAACTAAACAATTCCAGTGGAAAGATGTAACAAAATGTTAATAATTTATGTGCATGTAAATCCAATTTAATTAAAATGTTTTTTTTTTTTTTTGTTTGTGTGTTTAAACAAATGTAATTGATAAATTTCCTCAATGTGTTGCTAGTGCGCCTACCGCATAATTTTTAAAAACTTTTCTCCCTAAATTTAGTCGAAAATGCCGACTAACGGCTTAGGTACCCTGTACCAAGTAGCGTTGATATATATTTTATTTTTTGGTAATTATTATCAAATGAAACTTTAATCTTGAATCGACGATACCAAAATAATTTCCTCAGACTACATTCAATGGAATAATGTTTATGACAAATAAGAACTTACAAAGCCAGTGAATAAAATACTAAAGAAACTTGTTGAATTGCATACAAAATTTGTTGCTTCTGCTTTACCTTAAGACAAAACATGACTAGATCGAGATTGTCTGTACAGGCAGATGGTGAAAATATATAAAGACTATATACATTTTAAAAAACTTGATATTAAATGGAGCATTTCAGTCTAGTATTCATTTTGAAAGCAGACGACTACATAATAAAAACAAATTAAATATATATTTCCAGCAGACACTAGCAAAAGTTTGTTAAAATCGGCATTAGATATATATCTTTTACATGCTTTATTAGTGTGACAATTGTCAGTTTCAAACTGATCTAATACAATGGAAATCGGTTGACTGACTGACTACTATATAATATAGCTACCATAGGAGAAAAAGGCTACAAGGTGAATTCACAAGAATTTAGTTCAGTTTAGATTCATCAGCCCACGGCCCACTGGTTATGTTTGTCTGCTTTGTACAAAATTTTATTTTCATGATTTTTTTGTTTCTCTTCTTTACATTTGCAAATATGATAATTTAATTTTTGTTTTTTTGTTTTCTTTTCTTTTCTACATACAATACATAATAACATTTCCTGAAAAATATAAAACTATGCTATATATTTTTACGTTTTTTTTTTCTTGTTGTGTGGCTTGATTTCTTATACTCATTGTCTCCGGGAACGGGGGCCTAGCAAACACACGGTCCAAATAAAAAAGTCAAAAACAATTACAAGATAAATGTAATAAACACTAAAAAATTGATATAATGCACAAATAATGTAAATAAAAGCGATCCGCAGCATTTGCTTGCATGCTTTATATATATATATATGTATATATGTAAATGAAAACTGTTGCTTTTTTCTTGATTTGGATCTCTTTCTCTCAACTGAATGATTGCGATCGCACGTCATCTCAATGTCATCGTCGTCTTGGTCTTTGTTTCGGTCTCCCACATCTTTCTCAATGCCCACATAGCGCGTTATCGTCGACTTGGCGACTTTTACGTTGTCGGTGGCATATTTTCGGTCGATCGAGAACATGTACTGGTCACAATATGTACCGGCGGATTGCCATCATGCTTTAGACTTTCACCTGCATAGCAGTAACTCTAATTTGTCGAATTAATGGTGCGGGGTGTGTGTGTGTGTGTGAGTGTGTGTGTTGGGAAGGAAAAGGTTTTGTTAGGTGAGAAAAATGAATGATTAGAAATGATAAAAGGATGAGGAAGAGGATTAAAAACAAGAGTTGTGACGATGCCAAAACACAAGAGCATAGAAATTATATCAAATAATGATTTTATCACAACAACTGCTGGATCGAAATTAATAAAATCATATGTTCTAAACAAATTTATATGCGTTTGTGTCCACCGTCTTTGTCAGTGCTGTGTGTGTGTGTATTTATGTGGGTGTGTTTGTGTGTGTATCTGTATCTGTTGTGTGAGCGTACGTTTTTAAACTAAATGATAAAAGTATAGTTTAAATAGTAGTCGTGTTAACTAAATGTTAAAACCTGGATCTTACGAATACAGCACTGGAATCGTGCTCACTATAACCCAAACGTTTTGTATGCTTGAACACCTCATTGGTAATGCTTGTCACAGGCATCGATTGATCCAAATTCTCAGCCATATTTAGCACAAGACGCAAATCTCTTTGCATGTGACTTAAAGGTTGTTGTGGATTAAAGTCGCCCTTGGCCATTTCTATAAACAAATTGAGAAAACAAAAATTTGATAAATTGTAGTGTTTTGAAAATAACCAAGAAGGCAAGATATATATCAGAAACATATATAATTTTAGTTGTAGCAATCAATTCAAATATGTACACATACCCTTCCCCTTGGCCAGCAGCAGCGGTGATTTCATAGATGTTAAATCGAATATATCTATGATATCGTTGAGAGAAATGGAAAAGCGATCAGCTGTAATTAAAAATAATAACCATTATTAGATAAGGTTTCTTCATTTGATCAAGTTAATTCGTACCCAGGGCTAACGCTTCAGCCAAACCAACCAAACTGACACCCAGAATGGTCTGCAATATGAGGTTCACTTTACAGGCATTTCCAATATCTGCTAGAAAAAAACAAAAGAGATTACATTTAATAAATTTCATCAAGGGTCCACTCCAAGTATGCGGTGAAATTCACTCTATACTTACTCCCCAAAAAGAAAGTATTCTTGGCAATGGTCTTGAAGCAGGAATGGCACTCTTCAAATACCGAACGATCACCGCCGGCCAATATGATGAGCATGCCATCGGCGGCTTCTTGACGTGATCCATGAATTTGTGCTTCCAAATAACGTCCATTGCATTGCTTAATACCCTCTCCAATATCCAATGAGGTTTCTGGATCTATGGTGGACATTTCCACATACGCCTTATTGCGTAAATCCTTTAATTGCAGAACTCCACAATTGCCAAAAACGAGCTGGATGAAAATAGTAAAAGTTTCATTTATGTGAGTTTAATTTATGCAATCTTCAATCTTAGACTTACATCCTTGGCACCCTTGGGATCTGATACACAACAAAAGATAACGTCAGCTGCTTCTACCACATCCATAGGTGTGTCCTTTACATCAGCGCCTGCCTCAACAAAAGGCTGACACTGCAAAGAATTAATGAAAACGATTAACACTTAATTAAACTTTGATTGGTTTTTAATCTCACCTTATCAATGGTGCGGTTCCAGACCACAACCTTGTGTCCCGTATATATCAAGTCTTTAACTATGGTGGATCCCATCATGCCCAGTCCAAGGAATCCAAAGGTTTGATCAGACGGCACAATCTCTCGATCGGCCAGTGTATTAGATCTTGAATTCATGTCAATAGCTTGCGTTTCTGGCCTCGTCACAACTGGACGATCAAGCAATGCAATAGCATTGGGCGCTCGTTTCGAGAGTGAAGCCAGCAGATCTGTCTCTATCCGACGTTTGCCTGTGGGCGAAGATGAGCTGGCGCCATCCAGGTGCAGACCTGGAGCAGCCGCGTCACCAGATGCAGCTCGTTTACCACGCTTGGCACTTGATCCGGCACTACCACTAACCGCCTGATGCGATGATATGCGTCGCTTCTGTGCTGATTTTGTGCCAGCCGCCTTGCCGGAAGACTTTGTCACACTGACAGCAGCACTGGACTTGGCTTTGGGTGTCCTTTTCACCTGGGGCTTCGCTGAAGCTGGCGTCGTTGTACTGCTGGCAGCACCAGCATTCGGTGACACCGACGAATCCGCATTATTCGCATCCAAGGCATCTGATTCATGGGGACTGCCAACAACATGAGGGACTACACCATTATTGCCATCACCCGCACTGGTATCCAGCAATTCGGTGGCATTCTCATCGCTGTCCAGGCCATCGCGTATTTTATCAAAATCTGCCTCAGTGGCATGATTCGCACCGCCGCAACTTTCATTAATCTGCTCATCCACTTCAGTGGGATCTTCGAAATATTTATCAATGTCATTCATGGCGTGCCTAAAAGCAGCCGGTTTGCTTACTTTAGCCAATTCCTCTTTCCAAGGACCCTCAAAAGGTTTAATATTATTCTCCTCAATCCAGGCACTGAAAATTAACAAAAAAATAAAAAGAAAGAAAAAATTAACCAGGAACTAGTATTGAAAACTTTTTTCAGTCTTTACTCACAAGTTACGCGAACCAAAGAAGAAAACGCATTTAGTATTAGCTCTTCGCTGTTGGGTAAGCAAATCCAATGGCGGTTCCACAATCTGCAATTGCAAATACAATTTATTATACATTTTAGTCCCTCAGTAAGCTATAAATAATACAACAAATAAAAACTTTTCTGTACAACAAATTATTTATCTGATATTGTAGTTTTAATTAAAGTTGTCTAGGTTTATGGGTTTTATCATGATTATGCTTTGTCTTGTTTATATCAAATTATAAACTAGGAGGCATTTGCACTGGACAGCAGAGTTATTTCGATGGCACTCCGGTAATCCCGGTTAATCCATTTCTGGGCTTAATTTATGTAAACATTTACAGAGATAAAAAAAAAAACATAATGGCTATTAGAGTCCACCTTTTCAGATCTACAAAGAAAATTCGACATACATATGTATATCTAACCAGAAATACAGTCTAACCCTTTGTGAGATAATCAATCGTTAAGAAAATTTCAGCAATAATCTCGAATGGCGAATAAGATTCCCATCTTCTCTATAAGATAAACTTGTATTCTTTATGGACTATTGCTTAATTGAATATTTGTTGAACACATCACATTTTGAGGTCGTCTGCACGATTCCACGCTTACTGACTGTTGTGCCTGGCTGTACATACATACATGCATCATATCAGTTAGACCAAATAATCATGATAGCAACCCGAAAAAATACAGAAAACAAAAATATCTAAAGCAAAAACCTCTTCATAACCAGCAATGTGTCTGCTATGCAGCAAGTGCGTTGTGACGTCGATAGTGACAAACAACAACAAAGCAAAGCGCCTGCATAAAAAAAAAAATAACAAAAAAAAAAAAGAAAAAAAAGTACAGTCAAAAACAAACACAGCAGCGGCAGCGACTGAGCAGCAGCGACGCCGCAGCATAGACGTATGTGTGTACATATTTCCCGCTCTTACCATGCCCGGCCACGGTGTGAAGCCCTTCATTTTGGCCCTGTAAATAAGAAGAGAATACAATAATGTTTTAAATGTTTTTCAATCAACAATTACACACAAATTAGCATATTAGCCCAATACAAATGCTCTTTGGTTGGAACGAAAACCACACAAAAAAGAGCGCGCGCGCGAAAAAAAAAAAAAGAAAACGCCAACGCAACGACGTCAACGTCGACGTCTCTGCTAGTTGTCAAATGTAAATTGTTGGTTAAAGGCGAGGGAAAATTGAGAAATTTCAGGCTCACAGACAAGTTGACGATAATTATTTTTTAACGCTCACATCAAATTTCTTTTTTCGTTGGTTTTTCATTTCGGATCGTTTTTTCTGTAGCGGCAATTGAGGTTATGTTGGGGCATTTACACTAGTTTTCTCCAAGCAAAATGCATTTGTTCATAACTGGGCTATTTGTTTTTTAATCACTCTGTACACTAAACACTCGGCATTTTTAGATCCTTGCTTACCATATCAAGTCCTTGGGCTTATAGATAAATTTCTCTGTGGTGTCGCCGCCCGATAGCGACAATTTTTTATTCTTCGACATTATGTTGTCTAGGCGTATGTTAAACTTGGTTATTTTGCAGCAGGTATTGCAGACAGGGCACAAATGAATTCAATTTAATGGTCTTATTTCCACACTTGTAATAGTCGACCAGCGTTAATTATTTAAATTGCTAATATTTATTCTATTTTCCCCGTTCGACCGCAGTTGCTTTGACTATAAAATATTTTTCTCTTTTTGTATGTGTGATGCCATAGTGCTGGAAAACGATAGTCGGGCGCCATTTTGCTGAAACCAACCAGGGTTGTAATTTGTCTGCGTTTCGTTGTGAATGGCACTGGTTCACAGCACTAATTCGCATTATTTAAAAAAGGGGCCCTTAGCACTTTCGACTAAGGCTTTAGCACTGGTAGGGTATTATGGGGTGTGTTGACTTTAGCTCTTTGGCCCTAATGATTAATATTATTATTTTTATTAATTATTACACTGTGATAGTCGAAAAAAAAGACATGGCAAAATTCGATGATTTCACCCTATTTCGGGTCTTGCGAATCGGGTTCTTACAATGTACTTTTGTATTTTGTTAGTACATGTAGTTAGTTAATTATTAGTTAAGTTAGTATCTATATTTTTAACCAAATATTCGAAATCTAAAAATCCAACTACCCAATAAAAATAAGAAAGAAATTATGAACCATATGCGCAAAGTGCGTACAATGATGTTCCTGCCGCGCCAAGTGTAGTTCGACCCGCCAGGACGATGGCTTTGGATCTGGCAAATATGCCGGATCGAACCATCTACGATTCTGCGGCGCACACCCAGGTTTGTATGAAATATATTTTCAATTGCATATCAAATTAACATTTCTTTTCCAATTGCAGGATGAAGATTCCAACAGGCAGCAGCCAGAGGTCTAAAATTTAAGTTTCATATTTAAGGACAATGTTAGCTTTAAGTTTTAACTATAAGTATTCAGTATGAAAAGGGCTGTTTTTTTTATTTTTTATACACTATTAAGGTTTAGTGTATATATTTAAGGTTTAGACTTAACCCTCTAACGCTCAAAAGTGTTAAGTTATTAGTTATTTAATTTAGAAAAAAGCTTGGAGCTCTTTAACCATTCAATTATTTTTTGATCGTTAATAAATAACACCACAATATTTAGAAAAAATCTTTAAAAGCTCTCCAAAGCTTTTAACGGTACTTTTTTTTCTTAATAAACACACAGCATGTGTTTTTCGCGCGTGTAATTTGATCTGTTGCATGTAGTGTTTTGCAGAAATGTAAATAAAAAATCTAATTTTGCTGAACTTCAACAGAAAATCGTTTCAAAATATCCTATACGAATAAATAAATTTAAAATTTCTATTCAATATTTTTTTTTACGCTCAGATGCCCAAGAGTGCCTTGGGACACTTATTACCTTTTTTGCACCTGGCAGTTTTCGTTTGAAAACTTCTAGATTTTTTCTGATTTCATTTTTGAGTTTAGAAGCCTTTCTTTACTTTAAAAAAAAATTGTTCTTCTTATTTTCCTCCAATAGTTTAGAAAACAGCGTTAGAGGGTTAAGTAGACTTAATATAAAGTGGTGCTAACTAAAGTGATGCTATTCAACACATGATCCGCATAGCGATTGCAATTCTCGGGATCAGCAAAGAATCCTTCAGCAGTGCAATTGTATTTTGTTCCAGAATTTGGTGTCTGATTCTTGCTAAAAGCATCTGGGGCTCTTGCATAATCCACTTGGCCCAAGTCAGCGGGGCAGATGGGATTGATTTTTTCAGGATTACCGCCCAAATCAAGGACAGCATTTGCTTTTTTTTCTTTCTCCGAACAAACTCAAATTCGAAATTGAAACAAAAGGGAATGGGAAATCATCCCAATTAAGATGGAATTGAAACTTCCAATTGAGATGGGAGTAAAATCGAAATTTAAATAAAAGGGAGATAAAAGTCGGGTTTTTTGACATTGATAAAAATGTCAAAAAGCAAAAGAAAACTTAAATAACAACCACAACAAAACAACCAGCAACCACAACAAAATGGCAAGTTTAAAATTTAACGTTTCTGCAAAGGAAATCGAAGTTCTCGAATGGATTCCGGAGGAGAAAATTGTCGAGGGAATTGCAGAATTGGGGGAATATTGCCGCAAATTCCCCAATAATGCCAAGCAAAGGATCATAGAAAATTTTAATTCGCTGGAGATTTTCCTAAGGGAGCCTTTTTTCATCAGCATCGACGAGCTATTTTTGCCGCCCGTGGTAAGTTGGAGAGACTTCGGAAAGTGTCTAAACATTAAATTAATATTTTTTAAATATTACAGGTACGAATTAATCCCGGAAAGGGTATCGAGGAAGCCGGAACCTCGTCAAAAAAAGCCAGGAGCGGTGAGATAGTCAAAATGTTGACTATGATGGCCGTGTCCCTCGATGGTTCGAAGAGGACCATCATCTACATGAACCTAATGATGACGAAGTATAAATTTATGGCGGCAGAAACCATAATATAAATTATTAAAGAAATATTTAGTTTTATAAAAAAAGCACGCATATCAACTAATTTGGTTTGCTTTGTTACTGATGGCAATCAAATTAATGTTTCAGTGCGAAATTATTTCGAAACTAATAATGGAACAGTCCCATTTGTTTGGGATTACATTCATTTTCAGAATGTAATGCTCAATCATAAAGGGCACATTGATAACACATTGTGTCAAGTGTACTCAAGGCCGCTGGACATCGAAGACCTTACAATAATAGAAGTTTGCGAGGTCGGTGTTCCAGCGGAATTGAGGCACTATTATACAAAGGAGAAAAAGTCCCTCACACAACCCTGCAGTACGCGTCTGCGGAGACTCTCCGTCGAGTTTGCGGGGACATGTCCGCTGTCTTGGGGGACATAGCGGCGACACGCTCATTTGAGTTGCGGCGACATTTAACATTAGATGGCCTAGCAATAAGGACAATCGGGACAACTGAGCGACAAAGTCGACGGTATGTCCGCGGATGGTTTAATTCTGCCGACGTCGGTATAGTCGACGATGCGGCGACATTGTCGACCGGGGACATTTGGTACTGGAGGGAAGTTACACAAAAAATACATACTATGCATAGAAAGTTAGGAAAATTAGATAATAGTAGGTGTATGTGTTTAGGGAATATTTCTAATAATAAGTTAGAGGCTTTTGGAAAATTAGTTTTAAGTGCCACTAGGGAATATTATAATTTAAGTAAAATAATTAATATTAGTGATGAAAATTTCTTATTAGATGGTATATTAGAGTTAGTTTTCATATTAGCTTTTAAGAGTCCTTGGTCAGTTGGTAAAAAATAAATTTAATGAATTGGATAACGAATGGGCCGAAAAAGGAAATGAAACTTGCGGCGTACACTTGACCCAGCCACATTTAACAAATGGTCAAAAAATAAAAAGGTATGTAAATGTAAATTTATATATTTCAAATATATTAATAATTGTTTAATTTTACCAGAAAAACCCAAAATGACGGATAAATACGAAAAGGCTCTTGTTTTGATTGATAGAGCTAGGATTTTTGTAAGTAAATTGTTTCTTCTTTTACTGCAAATTTTTTTTTTCTTCTTCGAGCATTCCTTGAGCAATCCAGCACTGGCTGCGGCTCAACCAAAACCACTGGTTGTGGATGATCCGACACTGCCTGCTCAGCAACAAGTAGTGATGGTGTTGCCACCTGAGCCAGAACCGGCGCGAGTATGGTTTCTCCACGGTAAAATGCGCGTGTGTGCGCTGTGTGCCAATAGATTTCAAACCGTTGCCAGAATCATGGCACACCGCACAGACTGCTCTGAACGGAACAGAATAAATTGCACAAAATGCAATTTGTTTCGTTGTTCCAATTACCGTGGCTTGTCGAACCACAACCGAAGTTGTGGGGTTTACAAGAACCTGGAATCGCGTATACGGCAGAAGCGGGTGGAGTTGGTAGGGTCTCAAGAGGTGGCCAATACAATGGATTGGCCAGCGTATGCCAGAAGGTGTTACGCAACTTATAAGATCACGCCAAATCCACCTGTGAGGCAGCGGGCTGCACCTGTTCCGGATACGCCGGAGGCCCTCTTTGAGGACATGCTAATGTATACGGAGGTGAGTATGAAGGAAAGTGAATTTTTTTATTTTATTATTTAAAGTTTCTAATTAAATATTTTTTCTCCTCCATTACAATTGCAGGAAGAAGTCCTGCATGCATTGCCAAGGCAATCCGTGATAAATTTCAAGTTTCAAAAAAGTTTAATTTGCGAGTTGCGGTATTATATTATTATTTAAACGTCAGTGTTTTTAATTTTAGGAACCAACAGTTATCCGATTGCTAAAGTGGAACCTTTTTTGCTCATATTTGTACCATCTTGGTCGGAGTTTCAAATCGTAATGCGGCCGCGCGGCCAACCATGGCAAAATAAGTGTACGAAAGCACTCGGTTTGCCATGCTTCAGTGCACGTTTGCTCGCTCACATCACTGTCTCGCTCACCCTCAGAGTACTATTCCTTTCACTCGCACTTATTGCAAGTATACGATAAGTATTTGTCGTTGCTCGAAAGCAACAGAACATACACACATACAGACGCTCGCTACATAAACTGCATATGCATATGAAAGAGATAGACTATATCCGGCACTACACTTAAGTCTTTTTACTGTTCTTTTCACCAGTTTTTTCGTTCGCGTTATTTTTTCTCTCTTTCTAGCTACTCATCGTCGCGAAATGCCCGCGAAGACCGTACGATACATATTCAATGTTTTGCGTTTCTCTCTTTGAGACGAAAGCAGCATTACGAGCGGGATAATTATTGGTTCATTATAATATTGCTATAAAGGTCATATTTTTTATTTTCTTCATTTTATTATTATTCATCCTCAATGTTTTCAATTTCAACAAATGATACAAGCCACTCGTATGATAGCTAAAATATGATACAAATGCTTTGGTTTCGATGTTGTCAACATATCTTTGAAATACCGCGTCAATTGTTGTTTTTGATCGTGTTGTTGATTCAGTGCGATTGTTACACATTTTTAAACTGAATGTTGTATTGAGACAGTCAATTAAAGGAACCGCTGTGTCCAATGCAAAATTTACGTTAAAATCGCCACTTAAAATCATTGGAACTTTATCGTAATCTTTTCTAAGTATCCGCGATACTTCTGGTGTATACTTTATTAAATTTTCATGAATGAATTCCGTGATGCTATTTATTGATTGATTCGGTGAAATATAAATTGCCACAATTAAAACTGTTTTTCCATTGCTCAATCTGGTTTCGCATGCACATATTTCTCCCACTTTAGAGAGCTGAACAGACAGTGATTCTAGTTGCTGTGCATTCATTCATTATATATTTTGTGATACATTTTTATTTACTTTTTATACCCTTGCAGAGGGTATTGTAAAATTGGTCAGATGTTCGTAACGCACAGAAGGAGGCGTTTACGACCTGAGAAGCTGAGTTGATATAGCCATGTCCATCTGTCCGTCCGTCTGTGCGTATGCGTTTTACTCAGCCGTCTTAAGAGCTATCGGGATGAAATCTTTTTTTGGGGTTTTTTATTACCCGGGTAAGATAAAGTATGAAAATCCTTAGGATCGGACCACTATATCATATAGCTCTAGAAGAAAAAATTTTAGGGACATGGCTATATCAACTCAGCTTCTCATGCTGATCAAGAATTTATATACTTTATGGGGTCGTAAACAATTACAATACCCTCTGCAAGGGTATAAAAAGTAAATAAAAATGTATCACAAAATATATAAAAAGCATTATGAAAAACTTCGACCAAGCTGGGAGTCGAACCCCGGCCGCCAAGCGAGCACACTAACAACAGAGCCACGTCGACACTTTGTAAATTGCCGTCGAGTTCTGTAGTTAAGCACGCATCTCATTTTCGCATCTCATTCTCTCGCAGGCTATATACTATAAGATCTATATGTACGTCTCTTTTTAGTGTCGCTTTTTCGTTTCATCGAGTCTCAAATCACTCCCAACGATTCTAAAGAAGTTTTCACTTTAAAAAGTTAGAAATATAAACATTTTCGTTGGATTAATTCTTTCTTAGTTTACTTTCTTCCTATTGGTTTCCAAACTGAGAGTGCAAATGGCGTCGACAAGAAAACAGCAGAGAAACACCAATGCTGAAGAGTATTAAAAGTAATGATAAATTTATTCGCAGCCAATGGAGACAAAGTATGTAAGAGATGTAATTATAAACTCATATGAAAATATGGATATATTATTAATATTTACATTACATTACATTTACATTTGAATATGGATAGGCTAAAGAAAAGTTACAACACGACGCTTTTTTAAATTTTTTTATTTTATTATAGAATTATACATATTTAACACTCAAGAGAATGTAAGCTGTAGTGTATTTTTATACCCTTGCAGATATTATAAAACTGGTCAGATGTTTGTAACGCCCAAAAAGAGACGTTTCCGACAATATAAAGTACATATGTATGTAGGTATATAGTATATTTTTAATCAGCATGAGAAGCTAAGTCAATAGAGCCATGTTCAGTGGTGTGAATGCGTTTTACTTATCCATCTTAAAAACTATCAGGAATACATTTTTTTGGGCTTTTAATTATCTGCGTGCAATCAAGTATGAAAATCGCCCGGATCGGACCACTTATTATATACATACATAGTTATATAAAAAAATGGATAAAGAAGTTGGACTATCCCTATGAAACTAATTTGATAGTTTTATATATAAAACTTCAGATCCCCAAATTTCAATCAGATCGAATGAATAGAACACAAAATACTGTCAATATATGTATGTATGTATGTTCATACATATGTATGGATGTCAATCGGCTGTGTTGAAACGCTGCTGGCAGAGCTGTTAGCAGACTTCTACGTCATTCCTCGATGATTCCTTGTACATACATCTCGAATTCAGTCGGAGCACTATATCATACAATAACTTCTTTATTTTCTGAGCTATTGTCGTGAAATTTAATATTGGTGAGTTTCTTACACCTATAAACGACTGTGCCAAATCGAGATCGGGCGACTATATCATATAGCTCCCATAGGAACGATAATTTGAAAACAGTGACTTTGTTAATAACATGCTTACTTTTTATTAAAATTGTCATAAAAATTTATATTTGTCGATTTAACATAACTATTAATGTCTGTTGAATTTGATCAAGATCGGGTGACTATATCATATAGCTTCCATAGAAACAAAAACAGTGACTTTTATGAACTTTTGACGCGATTGCTTTAAAATTAAACATTTGCGAGTTTTATACATCTGTTAATGACTGTGCCAAATTTGATCAAGACCGGGTGACTATGTCATATTCGATGGTAGACAGTGATTTCGATTAATAATTTCGTTATTTCCTATGGTAAGATTGTAGGACATTCTTCCGCAAACATTAGGCTTTTTAGATTAAACGTTTTTCACATTGACGGCTATGGTAAGGAAAGATTGCACGGGAAAAAAAGGAATTTTTTTTAAGCTATTCGCACAATGGACTATTTTAGAGATAATTTTAAAGTAAAAAAAAAATGTAAGGATCACTCTTGAATTGTATTTTGAAAATATTTTTTTGTTTCATATACAAATCTTTCATACTGTGCTTTAAAAAAAATCAAAAATTTGTTCGCACGGACATTTATCTGTCAAAATTCCGTAACTAGAATAATATGTTCTGCAGCCCAAGAGTGGAACTTATCTTGAAAACTAAATTCAAAAAGGAGACTTATGTGCAGCCGTTGTCAGATATTCGACCATAGTGTGGCTCCATTAATTATGAAACGCTGTCTGTTTTTTGGATTTTTGTCAAAGCGATCAGAGTCACACTGTGGAACATATTTCAGGTAAGAGCTGAGGTGACATAGAACCATCTGAATAGTGACAGGAAGGAACGCAATGGGAAGCTTATTGGCTGGTTAGTTTTAAAACACTACGCTGATGTTAAGTATAATCACAGAATTTTGTTTACGGAGTTTAAAGCCGAAATGATTCTAAACATTTGTAGTTTTTGAGTTGACCTATAAACTACATTGCAAACATGATTACAAATTTTTGTAACTTTGCCAAAAAATCAAATTGCTCATAAAGCGCGTAAAATGACAATTGCAGACTTTTATTTCTGCTATATTACAGATTTGCAAAATAAATAAGGATGCGTGCCAAGCGAACGTAAAAAAGTTTGGTTTATCCGACGATGTCCTTAACCGTTTGGAACGGATGCGAAAGTAGACAAAAAAGGCAAACGGCTTTAATATTAGATAGCAAATGTTACATTTCAATTGGCATCATTGAGTCCTTGAGTGGTCCCAGGACCAACAATGACTGTTTATCTAGAACGTGTGCCATGTGATCTCTTTCGCTCTCTCTCTCTCTTTTTCTCCACCACTCTCTAATTTCCTTTGTAGCACTCAAAACCATTGCCTTGCCCAAGTTCGTAAACAATGAGAAATGGCATGACTGAAATAAAACTTTCACTTAACCCGCAAGTCCGGCATCCAACAATCCATCTGAAAAGCAGACAAGCGCCCTTAACCGCAAAATAAATTACCACACGTCCTTCCCACTTGGTACACACTGAACCATAATCCTCATAAATAAGAAATAATCAAATAAAAAAAGGAGTAAAACACACAAGTGGAAGGCATTTGTAAAAGGGATGACGACGAGGACGACCCAAGTTGAGTCTGGCAAATGACACACGCAAACACACATACATACATACATAGAAAAGATGAAAGTTGCATTGCCATAGAAAAGGGGTGAAAATGTGCAGTTTTTTATAGAAAATGTTATTTTTTTCTAGGCCAAACAAATTGTAATCAGTTTGTTTTGCAATTACCAAGCAAAAGGGATCAGCACATCAGTTTGAAAAAGGGTTAAGGTCGCCGCCTAGATTGCAATGATTTATAAAGGAAAATATGTGCATTTAATTGAGGAAACATAATACGAGGACCAACTAGCAAATCCTACACACTTTTCTAATATTTAATTTAACGGCTTTTTTGTGACCATAATTTGCACCCTTGTAATTATGCTCTTATAATAATAAACAGTCATTTGCATATAATTTTAGCATTTCTTTATTCTATTTTCATATAGATATGTACATTTGAATTTTTGTTTAAACTTAAATATTTTTCAAGTTTTTAATAAACAAACTTAAAATGTACGGGTGACCGATTAAATTTTGTGCTGACTGTATGCTGATGCTGCTCAAGCAACGCTCATCTCTAATTCCTTCCCAGTTGAAAATGATTCAAGGCCAAAGCATTTGTTTTTTTTTAGCTAGTTTGATTTTTAACGACATTCGTTCAGTTGGGACTCTTTAAAGAAAATTCCCTTTCAGGAAATATGAAACTAAGAACGGAATATACAGTAGATGCCGTTTATAACGATAAAAAGAAAGAATCAGAAGAAAATGAAGAGAGCACAATGCAGTAGCAGTCGAAACAAAGAGAGCCAAATAATTTTTGTAATCTATTTGTGAGAGAGTTAAAGCAATCAGCAATATCAAATTTTGAAAAAGCGGCTTAAACAAATTAAATAAAATGAAATAAATAAAAACAATTAGTTTTCTTCAAGTTCCTTTAGTATCGTTATAACCGGGATCTACTGTAATTTAGAAAGAGACGTTTGCATGTAGCTGTAATTACACACATACATACATACATATGTATGTATGTACATTCATAAATATGTTTTTGTATGTACAAAAGTCGCGTATTTAACAGATTCTCAGTCAGTTGGTTGATGTGTGTGTGCGGGTTTGAGCGTCGTGCTTTATAAATTCTAAATATTCAATCGTAGATTGAGAAAATGTGTGAGCATTCGTTATCAACTTGTGCATTTTGTGTACACATATTTTGCTAAGACATCAAAATTTGTTTCTTGCCCGCTGTTGTTTATATGTATGTACATATGTATGTATGTATTGGACTTCACGTTGCTTAAAAGTTAAGTATTTTAATTTCTCCTTGTGCAGTTGTTGATTTTGTATAGCGCAGTAAAAGATGTTTTTGCGCAATAAAGATTCTAACGGGAGCTTAAACCAGGGTAAGTACAAGGCAGTTACTTAATTTACAATGGTCTGTAAATATTACTAAAAAATACATACATACATAAGTGGAGTATCACTCTTATGCACTTGGAAAAAGTACCTCAAAGCTGAATATGTATAAATCCTTAATCAATAAGTGGCTTAAAACGGTTCAACGGTTGGCTAATTGATTATAATCACCGATTTATTGCATCCCCTGTTTTCGCTGATCTTTCAATTTACATATGTATGCACATACATACATACATACTGTGTCCTTTACTTGATTCGATTTTTATGTGATAAAAAGGGAAATTTACCATGTTTTTTAAGGGTAGATAGCATATGAGTAACATGGTTAGGTGGTGAGTCGGTCAAGTCAGCTGATCTTATTCCAAAATGGGCTAAACTTATTCCAAATTTGAAACATTTCAATATAAAATGTTTTCGCTTCTTTTATACAGAAGTGTGAGATTCCTTCAAATTTATTTCTAAAATTAACTTTTTTTTGGTGTCCAAAATATTTATGAATTTTTGAGATCTCATTTAGTATGCCTTTAGTATAGATTCCTTGTCCTATGACATTCATGTGTATTAAAGAGGTCCTATACGTGTTTTTAATCATTCTTAGTCCAACAACTTTTACATATGTATGTATATATATATATATATATAAATTCACGTTTTGTTAATTCAACAATAGTTTTTGCCTAGACGATGCCGCATCAGAAGCTGCACCAAACCCATGGCCCACTAGTGAGTCAGAGTCTGTGTGTGTGTGGTTATGGGAATGGGCATTGAGAATTGTTGGATCTAGTGCAACACAAACAAATGGCAAATAAGCACAAGGACCTCCTTAACGCGCCTTACTTGCGGCTTGGGTGCAGTGTTTTTTCACTTTGAGTTGTTGTTTTCACATTTGCCGCTTAAAATGGAGGCACAATTTCCACACAAAGGGAAAGCTTTAATTAGCTTAATGAGAAAATCAAATAAATTTAAACTTTGTCTCTTTACATTTGCTTTAAATTTGCTACTTGTGTTTGCTTTTGCTTATCTTTTTCGTTCCCCCTGTAGCAGAAATTTTCGCCATGAATGAAGACGACTAAGTATCCTTGGGTTTTGTGGGAAAAATCCTTTAAACTTCAAGCTGACTTTAATTTATATAACTTTTTCTTATAATTTTTAGGCCAGACAATTTTCATTACTCATTTGGCGAGTCCTCAGCTTTTTTGGTACATTGAGCTAAAGGAATTGGAAGCAAAAGCCAAGTCAATATGTCAAATCGAAAGGGAATTGATGAGCCATTGCAATAGGACTAATCACTTGAATGAATATAAACAGGATCAACATGTCATTGTGGAGTTTTTGTCCTGGAATTCTCCCAAATTTATACGTGGCGTGATTTGTCAATCCAAGGATGAGGAATATTTGGTATCTGCTCTGGACTATGGCTTTACTATAAAATGTTCAGCCCAAAATCTCTGGTTATTGCCTAAGGAATATCAAATGAAATGCCTCAACATCAAGAAAGGATGTGTGGCATCAGTAATTCCTTTAAATGACACCAATTGGTCCAAAGAGGCCCTGCATGACTTTGACAAGAAAGTGGAAGAGTCTTCTCACTTATCCTTCTTACCTGAATACAACAATTTGGGTTCAACTGTAGGACAATTGTTTTGGAAATCATCAACGGAAAGAACTCAAGTCAATGCAGCTAATTATCTGGTGGAGAAACAATATGCCTGCCTAGATTCAAAGTCTAATGTCTTGAGGAACTTACATTCGATTAGCTTAACAGAAGACATATTAAATATTGATCTAGCCGAGATCAATAAAAAGGATAAGGAGCCACGTTTACGTGTGCGTAATATAATCCGTCTAATAGCTGATAAAAATAAAACGGTCATGGAAAATTGTAATCAAAAATTCGATATGTTTCTACATCAACGAAATTTTATTATACCACAAACGGCTTTAAAAATGAGTAAAGTCAATAGCAGTAGAAGTGGATCTTATGATATTTTAAAAAGTGTTAAATTAAATAATACAGAGAATTCTGCAAAGAATTTGGAACAAGAATCGGCTAAGCCAATGAATGCTCTCAAAAATAAGGATGTAAGCAAAACTAATTATTCTCTTGGCCAGGGGAAAATATATACAACAACTACAAACGTGGTCAAAAAATCAACTCTAGGCAATGACTTAAATCCACAAAGCATTACTAGTGTGGCTTTAGCCCACAGTTCATCAACTGTTTCACCCATGAGAGATAGGCAATCATTGCCTTTTTGTCAGAATATACAAAATGCCATGAAGAGATTTAATTTGCACAATACTATGCAGCTCTTGGCCTGGCCACATCTAATGCAAAATACAGGCAATTCTCTTTTATTAATTAATAAACCCAATAGTGGACGCACTTGGTGTTATCTTCCGGCATTATGCTCTTTGGTAATGCGTAAAATGCAACACAGTAATTTGAAATTGGGTCCTGTGGCTATTATTCTCACTGATTTGGCCAACATTACTAAATTGGCAAAGGATTGTGCAATGTTAATGCAGGCACATAACACGACAATTATTAAAGTTGTCAATACATCTCAGTTTTCGCAAACGGATGTGTGCAGAGCGCTCCTGGATTCCTGTGGCATTTTGATTACTACACTTGATAAATTTGTAAATTTACTAGAGATCCATAATAAGAATGAGCTAACGCTCTTTGATTCGAATTATCTGGAATTGTTTGTTTGCGATGATTATGATCGATTGCGCTTATCAAATGCTAAACTTCTCAATGAAGTGCTTCAACAGTCTCGCAGTATTTTGAAATTTCCCCTACTTCGGTTTGTACTAATATCTCAACAATGGCATCGTAAAGTCTTTACCAAACTCATCAAGGATCTTGCTGGTGAGGCTTTAATTCTATTTGGTGATTATCTCGAAGCAGCCATGTATGGTGGCTTGACAATGGAAACCGTCCTGAGACGCACAAATGATAAACTGACGCAATTAGTTAAATACATTGATCAACATAAATCCAAACGCATTTTAATCTACTGTAAGAGTCAACAAGAATTGCAGTACTTGACCAAGGAATTAACTGAAATGGGTCAGCAATGTATCGGCATATCCGAGGCTGAAAACCAGGTAAAGAGTAGAATGAGTGAACAAATAAGTAATTGAGTAAGAGACACATTCTAAATTTTTCAATTACTTTCAGCAAACTCATCAATTGCTCCTGTTAACCGATGAATCATCACATCCTGAACATTTGATCAAGAAGAATATTGAAGTACTGATCCATTACAGCATGCCAGATTCGTGGACAAAGTTTGTGTTTCGTTTTCATTCTTTGATGGATAACATTGCCAATTTGTTGGTGCCCACACAAAATACTATTAAAGTTGTCACCCATTTAATGTTGGATCAAAGTAATTATCATGATTTGTCACGTCTTATGATGTTCTTTGATTCCCATGGCATTGCAGTGGACAAAATTATTCAACAAGTGGTTGTCAGTTATCAGAAAGAAATTGAAATGAAGAGGCCCTTCTGTCCAAATCTTTTGCATAGTGGCAAATGTAACCAGAAGCAGCAGTGCGATAAACGTCATCATTTTCTACAATCGGATTTGCAGGGCCCAAAAGGACCCATGGAACAATCTGGAGCTTTGGTGCGTTGCTTTGTCCTTAAGGTATACGATCCTGTGCACATGGCCGTAAGGCCTATTGAGTTTAAGCCTCCTGGCTCATCCAAATGGCTGCCTGCCCCCTCATCGGACAGCCAACTTTTAATGGCATTTGCTTTAAGCATGGCCATGAAATCGAAGCCTCATCTGCCATTGAAAACAGGAGATGTTTGTGCCATTCATCAGCAGGGCCAATTCAAACGTGTACGAATTGTGGATATACCCCAAGGATGTCCTGTGACTGTTCAGCTAATGGATCTCGGGACAGAGCTACTACAAGTCAAACCCATAGAGCTGCTCGAATGTGATGAAAAATTTCAAAATGCGCCTTCACTAGCCATGGATGTAAGATTGACCCAACTCCAGCCAACTGGCGGAGAAACAGCGAACTGGACACTAGAAGCCATCAAATGGGTTACCAATACATTTAAAGGCCTCAACGAACAGGAGTATATACAAATATATGTGGATTTCGCTATTCTCAATGTGATCTATGCCAGTGAAATTGCAATTATTGAGAAATGTCAAACGATGAGAACTTTCGTGTACAAGCTAAAACTGCGTAAGGAATTGCTATTGAAAGGCTATGCTCAGTTCCAGGAAAATATTGATCATATACAGATAGAAAAGTATAAACAACAAGAGCAAAATTCAAAGCCAAATAAACTTACGAAGCCCAAAGCCAATGAACACCTTGAAGAGCCTTTGAAAAATGTAAATGAGACAACATCAGAGATAAATATCAATTGCAATTCGCGTAAATCGAATAGAATCAGCTTAATGCTGGCTGCAATTAATAAGTTTATTCTAAGAACAGAGTCATCCGTGCAGCTGGAATCCGAAATCATTCAAGAGAAACACGTAGAACCATTAAAAGTGGAGCTTCCTGTTATGGATAGTACCACACAATTTTTTAATACGTTAATTGGCCAACTGAATGTGGAGAATTCTTCAATTAAAAGCAATTCTGCTCAAAAGCTTATAAACAATATATTTGGATCAACTTTGGAAAAGGCGAAAGTCAAGGAGGAACTCGAGAACACTTTGCCTATTCCGTCTTCGGAAATATCAGTGACGGACTCGGCACAAATCTCAACCGATCATACAACCAGTGCTTTGAAATGTATTAAGATTGCAGAGGGAGCAGTTTGCCCCAAGGTTAAGTGGAGACAAACTCTCGGCCACATCGATATCACTTTTGAACAACAAGTGCCACAGTATGAACTCATTCTTCAGGCAAATACGTTATCCTATAGCGTCATAAAGGCTGAGCCGCCTCAACGTTGTGTGCTCAATCTATTGGGAGAAGTAAAAATTGTGTCCGAACAGCAACATGGTTATATTCTACATGTCAAATTGGCCAAGTTAAGTCTGGTTTGTTATTGGCCCACCCTATTGAATTCACTCTACGCACAACAACACTCCCATTGGCTGATCTATGACACAGAAAGAGCTAAATCTCCGCCACAACGCATGGGCGTTGTCTTGTGGCAGCGATATGTGCGAAGACTGGATGAAACCAATGATACAACTGATGATGAGGATCACCAAGGTGTCCATCAATCGTCAGATGAACAAATTGAGCAAGGTGTAGAGCGATGCGAGTCCTTGTTTGCGGACCACTATAAAGACTTTTAATTTAACTATGACTTCTGTTTAACTTGAATTTAATCTTGTAATTTTTATATTCACATTCTTCTTTCATTAATCTCTTATTAATGACAAAAAATATTCTCTAATATTTATCTATGAATTCGCTAATATTAGATAATTAATACATTTATTTTGGTGTAACAAAAATTGTTACTTTTTTTCCTATTATGTTTAAGTTCAACAAAAAAGAAATGTATTTTCTCTATTCCTTTCAATATTTCAAACTTCCTTTCTATTTGAATTTGTCTTTTTCTAGCCTCTTTCACATTCTATATTCTAATTATTTTGAATCGCAATGCGTTCATTTGCCGTTTAATTACTTCTTAATACTTATTTTTTGACATCTTATATCTGTCAATTAGTGTTTTGACTTTATGTTAGGATATAATAACACCAAAAAAAAATACGATTTAAGTCTTGACTATAAAACGTAAGACATATAGGTACATAAGTTAAGATTCTGGCTTGTCATCGGCCTTTGTTCATTGACGCTGAGTTGTTTTTTGCCTTTTTGACTCTACTTATATTAAAATACCAGTTGGTAAATTCATGTCTAGTCTCATTCAATCGTTTGAGTCTTCTCATATATATAAAACGGCAACTAGTTCTACACAATTCTCTCATGTATGGACATTTATCAAAAAGTTAGTTTCTTCACTTCTTGTGTTGTCTTCCGGTTTGCATCTTTCCATGATAGGAACTCAATTATAGAGCAAGTCCACGGGAATCCTAGAATCAGGTTACAATACATCACTAAAAGTCTGAATTCTAAACCAAGTTAAGTCTTTTGACAACGCCTTATTAGATTTACATATTAACTATCCAACTTACCCTTTGATCATCAATTATCAGAGACATCTATGAAGCTTATTTCAGAAATTGCTATAATTTGAAAACAAAAACATTGTATTCGCAATAACTTTGTTTAGTATATTGTAAGTTTCTTGGAATGTATAATTTTTCTTAATAAACTTTTTACTTTGAAGAAAAATGATTAAATTATGTGTTCCTTTCGTTCCCCTTTGATAATCTGTAAAACAACGAATATACGTTTATTTTTCGCAATGGCCGCTAGATCATTATCTGTCAAAATAATGTGTCTACCCGATGACATGCGGACTAGATAGCGTTTGAGCGATAGCAGAATATCTACTTGTTCGCTGTTTGGTGTCGATTTGTCCTTTCCATTGGGAATATGCCAAGACTTGCTAGCTAATACTAATGGCAATAGACACATCTCCAGATCACTCATCAGCTTTCTATAGTTGGCATATTCTCGCAATAGTTTAGGAAACAAAAGACCAGTAATCTCCAAGGATAAAAGGTTATCGGCTAGAACACATGCCACATGGATTTGAAGATCGGCGTAGAAACAACGCTGAATACGAAGGCAACGTCCTGCGGCGATCTCAAAAATAGGTGCCTGCATTAAAACACTGCGGTAGAAGTGTTTGCGTACGGCAAACGTGCGGCCTTCCAGATCCTTAAACAAGGCCCGCTGGGTGAACTGGGTGATGCCCGGTTGCTGGCAAATTGGTTTAACGTCCAATTGCCAGGGTGCATCGATGTCCATGCGTAGTTTGTGTTTTGTCGTTCCATTACCATCGCAAACCTGGCGACAAGCCTCCACAAGATTTGCTTCGAGGAAGTTTAACAGAAAAATAGCTTCATAATCCTTTAGTTGATATTGCTGCATTACTGTGTCCAGAAATAGAACCAATTTCCCGGAGAGCTTATAAATTCCTCGGACTCCTTTGACACAGTATCCATCGTAAAAACGAAATTCCTTATGAACCACGCTGCAAGTTAAAAGCTTCACGTCAACCTTCTGCAACGGAGAAGTGTGTTCCGTCTCAAAGATGCATAAATAACGTTTCCTAGCTGGAGTGGGTGTGGAGATTCCATGTTCAGTGAGTATGCGGCTCAGTCGTTTCCCATTGGTCTTAAAACTTGGCTTTAGGAATAAACTTTGCATGACTTGACCAAATTTTTACAGGAAACGCAGATGCAGATTGACTCGAAAATATGGCGCTCAACCAATGTTGGAAAGCTTGTGCTGCACAAGCGTTGCCAGTATCCGTCAATCCAGTGTTGGAAACTCTCTTTCGTTTCAGTTTTATAAAATATGGCGCTCAACCAATGTTGGAAAGCTTACGCTGCACAAGCATTGCCAATCTCCGTCAATGCAGTGTTGCAAAACTTCGGGGAAACTCGGAAACTCTTCCGTTTCATTTTTTAAATTCATACTGAATGGCTGTCTGAAATCTACTGCTTGTTTTTTTAGGATATGTTTATAATCTAGCTTCTCTTGTAGGTACTTCAAGTTCGATATTTCTCAGATTTTTTCTTATTTAATTATTGATGACTCTTTCCTGCATTAAAAATATATTAAGTGACCTATTTGTATATTTTTTAATTGTTCAAAAATTGGATTGGAATTGGTTTAAAAATTTGTATGGTAGGGTAGTTCTACATTTTTTTTCTTCCTATTTAGGGCATGGGGTTTATCCAGTCTCATTTAGAAAATTTAGTCCGCTGTCACTGAACTAGTTTTATAATCTTCATACTTAAAGCCATTCGTAGTTTGTTTGTTTACTTCAATTTGTTATTTTTGTGTTTTAATCAAAAAAGCAAAAAATGTTCATAGATCAAGTTTGTCTAACGTTGTTCATATTCAGACGGTCAACGTTGTTTTTGCTTTACCAATGGGATGGTATTTAAAAATTGAAATTTGAAAATACTACTTAGTATTTCAAGGGATTGCTTGGGATATTTGAAAACGCCAGTTTAGCTTTTTAGGATGCCAAGCTCCAAAGAGAGGCAACATTGTCATATGACAGGAATAATTAAATAATACAAGTTATTAATTTTCGTTATAGAACATTTTTTAGTTGTATTTGACATTTGTTTTTTTGCTTTTTAGTAATGCACAAATTATTTGCATTATACAGATATATTTTTCATACTTAAAAATTAACAACTATGACAAAGCCTTGATACATACATTCTTAACATATACATATAATTACATTTATATATAAGTATAACCATATAGATGTCGATCCATTTTCATTGATTTTGTCTAGAGCTTATGTAAAATTGTATACTAAACCATATTAAATATTATTACAAAAGAACTAATTGTAATATATACAAAAATAATTTTTAAAGAATTAGTTCAAAAAATCAAATGAAAAAGGAAGCAAATTGTTTATTAAGTAAATCTTTGTATATGGAAGAAGTGCGCTGGCTTTAATAATAAAGAATAAACAAAAACAATGGAAATAAAAAAAAAACAATTTCATTTCAAAATTATGGAAAACAAAAATAGTTTTTTTTTTTTTGGATTAATGGTATTCAGTCTAAGGGGTGAGAGTTTAAATAAACGTTAGGAGTCTAACAATAAGTAAGACGTATGAAGCATATAGTATTTCTATATATTTGTACGATTCGAAATTGTATGAGTTGATTATAATCACAAAACTCATGAATTGTGTGATTGCAATTGAAACGGTAAACTTGATTGAGTTCTACCTTAATGGTAATCGTTGCTTGCATAATGCTAGGTGCGAGTTCCTTATATATGGTATATACCTTCTATACATATACATATATTAGATTTTCGAATAGTACAATATGATAATTAAGTGGCATTCGTCAAAATTGACCTGTGAATGCAAGTATATGTAGACGTATATCTATTCTATGCTGTGGCGGTTCTAAGGATATCAAATTGGTTACATTTGAACCCAAAAGTATGCAATAGGGACTCAAAATGTCACGTTTTGAAGCAAATAATCAACTTTTCCAATGTGTTTTTTGAGAGTATATTCCCTTATTTGACATCCCTAGATCCGCCTTTGATCCTATGGCTAAATATAGAAATGGATATGCTCTAAGTTAAGTTAGGCTAACTAAAACTTTGCTTTATATTTCCTTTGGATATCCAGACTAAATAAACTAAAACAAACTGCTCTGCTTGGCTAGGCTACAGCTATGCAGGGTCATGGTGCCAGTGGGATGTATGGCAAGTGCATGGATTCCTGGCGGCGGTGGCGTCGTTATAGGACCCCAGGAGAGCCGCTTTCAGTTTGGTCGCAATGGCAACATCCCATATTGCTGTTGCTGTTGCATCATTATTTGCTGTTGTTGCTGCTGCTGTTGCTGTTGCTGTTGTGCTGTGGGTGTGGGTCCTTGTGAGGTGGTGTAGGTAACGGCACAAGCAGCTGGCTGAGAAACCACAACTGGCGCACTCACCTTACGTTCGGATTGTGTGCGAATGGGCTGAGGATGAGCTGCTGTCGGCTGTGGCGGCGGAGCATACATCAGCATGGGTGGCGGTGGTGGTGATGGTTCAACACTGGGATGGCGTGCTGGCGGAGTCACAGCCGATCCATGATATGAGCCATAGGAGCTATCATCCGACTGGGCGGATTGTCCGCGATTACGTGGACCAGTCATCCCGTAAAGCTGTTGCTGATCACGACGTTCGTATTTCTGATTGCCATCAAGTGGTGTGGGATTCGTGCGTGTTCCGTAAACGGGCTGGAAACCTTGTGGCTGCGGTTGACTTTGAGTTTCTCCCATGAGTTGCTGTTGTTGCTGCTGCTGCTGTTGCTGTTGCTGTGGTTGCATTTGCGGCTGCTGCACTGAGATGGGACCATGTTGTTGCTGTTGTTGCATCGGTTGCTGCTGGCCACGCATCGATCCACGCATTCCGTAAATACTCTCCGAACGCTGCGATTGCATTTGATTTTGTAAGTTTTGATTCTGTAAATGGGAAGATTGCGCCGCTGTAACCTGTTGCTGCTGTTGTTGCTGTTGTTGTTGTTGTTGCTGTTGCTGCTGCTGCTGTTGCATCTGCTGCTGTTGTTGCTGTTGCTGCTGTTGCGTACGCATGGGATATAGACTCTGTGCTGGTACCAAAGGACCCGGACGTGGAATAATATCCCGATTAATGGCCGTGTTGCTCTTGGCATAAACAGATTGTGAACGATTGAGATTGCTACGTGTCAGAGTCGGAGAACGGCAATACAGAGAGCGAGTTCCGCCGTACAAAGGTTCCTGATGTTGCTCATATTTCGATGAGAGTGGCGGAGCTGTATACAAATTCTGGCAATAGTTACCCGTTCCGGCACCTACCACACCAGCCATTTGTGCCATATTTGCAGCATTGTGTTGAGCTTGTGATCCAGCATTACCACTAATAACACCATTTGTCTGACCACCACGTGGATATGTACCCTGCGTTTGTTGATATTTATTGGGTTTCTCCAAATCCATATCATAGTTGAGCTCATCCTCAGAATGTATAGAACTCGAATCGTTGTCAATGCTAGCCTTGGCATAACGCAAATTGCGACGAGAATTGAAGACGTACTCATAGACCAGGCCAGAAGCCATGCCACCAACCAAAGGTCCAAACCAATATACCCAATGATTGTCCCATTTGTTCAACACAAACGATGGACCCAAAGAGCGCGCTGGATTCAAGTAAGGCATCTGTAATTAAATTTAATAGGGAAAAATATAAGTTTTATGTAGTTAAAGAGTGTTTAGGAGAGACAGAGATTATGATGCTGATTTGTATATTGGTTTTCCAAATATAGAAATGTAATCTTCGAGTATCAAATTATTATATAAATGCAAATATAGGTAGATAGATTGATAGACAAGATAGATCTGGCTTAAATCAGAGTATTTATATCACCAACGTTTCTATATTCTAAGTTTGTCTGAATTAATTTAACTTAAAACTCTCTTCTATTGATTTGCTAATTGATATCTCCTTTTGATTTAAGCAACAAATGTTTACCCTAGAGAGTATCTTATCGTAATTTAATCTTTATGCATCTCATTCGTTTCGCTTAAATGTCTGCTTTTGATTTTCGCGCCAAAATTGTATCCGTTATGCTAACAAAGGAGTTTTCTACCTGTCTCTAAAACTCAGTTTTTGTTGTTGTTGTTGTTGATGTGGCTTAGCTCGGACTGCAGCCGTGTGTTAAATTAATTATCTTCCCTACTGCCCCTCTTGCTGACTGTGCTGTGGTCTTTATGCTGTTTCTACCTGAAAAGTTGACGACGTCACGCTGCGATTTTGCACCATAAAATTGAGTGGAAAAACGGCAGGTGCGTTTTTAGCGGAGATTTCGGTTTCTGTTTTTGTCAGCATTCTTCTCTCCAAGCATCATTATCAGTGTCCAATGTCAAACTTAAACTCAATATACTTACAGATACAAAGCAGCAGGCACTGTATGCTGCACCAATGGATATCGCTGAATTGCCCATGAACTTCTTAATGGAATCGGTTGAGACAAAATAGCAGAGGACAACAACAAAAGTCAGGATAAATTCCACACCAAATCGTTCCCAGGCGGCCAAAGCGGCACTGTGTGAGATGGCAGCTTGCAGATTACCTTGATAGCCCGGCACAGTGACACTAAAACGAGAGAGAGAGAGAAAGAAAACATCATTTAGTTGATTGGAGTCAATGACAATAATTTACGAACCCTCAATTTCTCAAATCATTTCGAATTCTCATCCCCACCCACCCATCCCTCCATCCATCCATCCATCCATCCACACAATATATTATGTCGATTGTCAAAGTTTCAATTACCAAGTTGGCAAAAAGTTGTTGCCTACTTTTCTAGGTTTATGATATGTGCAAAAGTTTTTGTCGCCCTCATAAGATTAGATAAATTTTGATGAACTCTAAGTGCGTGTGTGTGTGTGTGGGTGTGTGGGTGTGTGGGTGTGTGTTTTGTTGGCAAGTTAAATTAACTTCTTCAAACTTTTCCCAAGGCCCAAATTTATGTGTGAATTTCACATACAAGCTTCATTAATTTGCAAAAAAATAATTGCAAATTTTAAAAGTCAAAGTCTTCTATGCCGATTGGAACTAAAATTTACTTTTATCTAGGAATACATTTTGGTGGAAGTTGGTCTAGAATATTGTATATATAAGCTTAGCTCTGCCATTCAAGATAAAAGTACAAAAAAACTTTATCCTTGTACCTTGACTCTTAAATATGTAATTATAATTTCAATAACCTTAATTCAATGTTTTGTAAAATTAATCAATATGGTTCAATGGCTTTTAAATGTTTACTTTTGGTTTCTCTTAATATTTATGGAAAAACTTGACTAACTAATGGCTAAAATTTTATTGCCAAGTGATCCAAAGGGCTGCTCGAAACTAAACCAACAAAAAATCCTTTTTATACACTTACACATACAAATGTATGTACATATGTGTGCATGGGAAGAATGGAGCACCAGTAAGAGCAAATATTTATCAAGCTTTCCGCACAACTGGCCGCCCATTTTTGCCACTCCCCCACATCCTAGCCTCCTACTTGCCTACAAGCTCATGCTTTTGGCACCGGAACATTGAGTAACTGCACGAGTCCGGAAATAAATGCTTTCGAAATGCACTTAAAAGTAGTTGAGCAAATACATGTTGAACGTAGCCAAACCGCTGAGCCACTCAACTCAAACCCCGAAATGTGTGTAAAATGCTGTTGATGATGACGCCCCTCCAAAGGATGATTCAAAGGTGCCAACTGCCAAACCGTGGTTGAGGTCAGGCTTAGCGGCCGTAAGCCGAAAATTATGAGCGTCAAGGAAATATTCAATTTGAAATACTCTGAATACTCAAAATTTGAAGTTAAACCTTGCTTAGCTCATAAATAAATAAAGTGTTAATATTGGCGAGAAGTACAAACAAATGATAAAAACCAACCAACAACTAAGTAGCCGGAAATGGCAAAATGTTTTCAAACCAACTTTTATATATGATGTTAAGCTTTTCAGCTTCTTCTTATGTTCTTCCTGCAAAAATTGTTTACAACGAAAAAAATGAAAAAAAATTTAAAGAAAAACAGACAACAACGAATAAAAGCTTACAAACAAACTGAAAAACTTATCCGCAAGTTTGTGTTTGTGTGTGTGAAAGGAGGAAACACATTTCCTCGCACATTTGTTGCCACCACATCCGGTTGATGGTAAAGTGAGGTTATGTGTTATTTGTGCAACACGCTTGGTTTAGCTTGTGGTTAGGATTTTGCTATTCCCATTGCTCCTTCATTCCACTTCCCTATCTCCATCTCCCTTGGGTCCCCTGACTGAAATGAATTTGTGGGTGGATTTGTATGGCACACACTAATAAAATTGTTGCACCAAAATCAAATTGTCATGTAATTTCATTTCATCATTTAATGGAAGTGCGCATAATTTTCGTCCCAACTGTTTCACTTGAAAAACTTATCTACAAAAAATCTCAAATTTCAAAACTAAAAACTGCAATCAGAACACACTGTGGGCGTTAATTTTCAAATTTTTAAACTAAATATTTAATTTAGTAAAAATTACTAGAAAATTATGAAATTTTTTAAAGTTGCTTTTAGACACTTTCTCAAGTTTCCTATCTTAATGTGCTTTTTAGACTTTTAGATAATATATTTATTGGATTAAATAAAGTCTGTATTTTTTTTTTTTGTTTTGTTTTTTATTTGTTTATACTAAACAGGGAAAATCAAAATGCAAATACTTTGCATACTATCTAATTTAGTTGATACATCAAAGGCCATTGATCTTTTTAATTAGAAACAATTTAATATGTTGTCTATTCCTTAATCCTTAATAGAAGCTGGAAATGGCAAATTGCCGCACTTTACCACAAATGCATCGATTTATTCATCTGGGTGTGTGTGTGTGTGTCAGTGTGTGTGTGCAGAACAATTAATTGCACTTTAATTGCAAATATTTCGACAATTTTCAAAAGGGGCATATTTAATGGCTATAAAATTGCATATCATAAATTCTAGGAATTTTTTTGCAGCAAACGAGACTCATGCTCCTGTTTCCACTCCACTCCCATTGTGAGGATGTATGTTGGGGACACATGTAAGTGGACCACCACCTGTGCTCAACCGGAAGCTACGACAGGATGCCATTTCCATGTTGTATGTGATAAGCCGAAAGAAGCACAGAGGTAAGGCAAAGGAATCCAACAAGTAAAAGGGAATGAATGGCAAGGGGAATAGAGGATAGTGTATTCAGTAATTCAATTGCCTATGTGACCCGAATTGATTTTCGATTTGCAGGAAATGCATTTCCATGCTAGATAGAAATCTTTTAAAGGGGAAACACACATAAGCCTCGGTTTGAACTAAGCCGCACGTTGTAGTATATCGATTCCTTTCTTTCCTGCCCTTCGTTTTTCGGTATTTTATGAAATTCAAATTTTTTCCTTTTATGTTTCGCATTCGAAAATCCTGTTTTGTATTTCACCCTCTCTCTCTCTGTGTGTGTGTATGGTCATCTCTTGGAACTACTGTAACTTTATTTTTGTATTTTTTTCTTTTTGGGCAGCAGGTGTGCCCAGAATATACTTTTATGCATTTTCAGTTCCAGCTGCTCTTGTGCTGACCAACCAGAAAGGAGCAACAGACGCAGACACGTGTTTGATTTCAAGTTTCCGACGCATCCTGCCCATGGCGCAGGCGCAACATACGACAACTTGGACTTGCTTCTTCCACAAAGAGAGCAATGGGCAATGTTAATTATATATATATATAATATATTTATTTTTTCTTTTCTCCTTTTATTTCTTTTTCGTCGACGTCTACCTGATTTTTATCTTTCATCATTTTCAAACTGGTGCCTGGTTTTTTTTTCCTTGTTTTCTTTTTTTGGAACGTGCTTGGCGCACTTTGACCAGCGAAACGTAAAAAAATTTAAATCTTTTGAAATGCTCAAAAATCAGCTCATACCAAAGCCTGAGCCTGAGCCTGAGCCGGATATCGATACTTCAGGCGAAGAATATGAATTACTGCGGGTCTGTCATGTCACATGTCTCAGAACATAATAAAGAGATACCACTTCGGTCGGGGGGATGTGCGTTTTATCTTCAATAAGTATTTGTTTTAGCTAAGTGTAAGCGAGTGTATGTATGTAAATTCTTACTTTTCTGTTTTCTCAGGGCACATGTGGCCATATACGCGTCTCGCAATTAGGGTAAGTGCCAAGTGACATGTGACAAGGACAAGAGTGTGAGTTTTGGGAAACTTTACTAAAGTGCGGAAATATGCTCTTTTCAAGAGAGATTGGAAGAAAACATTTTTCCGAGTAGCTCTAAATTGTTTTTTAAATATTTTAGCTACTAAATCCAGAGGTTGGTCTTTAATGTATATGAATTTATCTAAGCATTTTCATATGTCTAAATATAAATTACTGCTTTCGAGTTGTAAAGTTTGATAGTTGTGAAGTCAGAGAAAGGTTGTAAGAATAAACTGTTTTTTTTTAAACTTACTCTGTCAAAAAAAAATGAAAATCTGAAGTGCTTTAGACTAGAAATTTATACCTTCCTAAGGATGTTTTCTTTAAAATCACATTGATTGTAAAAAAGGATGATGGGATTAGAATAAAAGAAGAAAATTAAGAAAACCAAAGCATAAACAATAAATAAGTGTGCTTATTCAAGTGATTCACAGTGCACTTTAAATGAATTCCTGTAAAGCCAACCAACTATTCCTTGTCAGAGATTGTCTATAAATTTATATAATGATCTTTTGATGATAAAAAGAAATTTCATGACTGTTTTTAAGTTTCAACGTTTTTTTTTAGCCCAATTTTTCAGGCTGAACATTAACACATGGCAGGAACTATCAAGCCATCAATCATAAAAACCAATCACTTCCATGAAGAAACTATAAAAACCACAGAGATCCAAACTAACCAAAATCTAAACCAATTAATCAGCAGACAGATATACAGTTTTCCGTTGTTTCATTTGCTTTTATTTTTCGGTCAACATATGTTTCGATGAACTCATTGGACCCTTAACGAAAAAAATATATAAAAAATGAGAAGGAATCCAATGTTGAGACTAAACCCGAACCTGATCACAGCGGCAACAGCAGCTGAAACATGTTTCTCCTCCGATTCCCCCGACAACGAGAAAGTAAAGATGCCAACACTCTTAAAAAACAACCATCAGGGAAGGAATCGGAGGGTAAAAACAGATGTTGAGCAGACAAGAGACAAGCTGCAGAGGGAGTTGAGGTGGCAGCAGCAGTAGGAAAAAACGCATTAACTTTCTCGGCAACCAAAAAAATAAAAATAAAGGAGTTCAATGTACAGAAAGAGAAGAGAACACAAAAAAGTAAAAAAAAAATTGGAGCGAAATTTGAAAAATGCTGCGCAGGCGCAACGCAGAGACAAGACAATGGCCTGATATTCCACACGCATATCCTCTAGGAATGGAAATGTTGACAGGCAAAGAGATTTAACCACACTACCCTTAGGATTTTCTAAGAGATCTGTGTGTGTATCCTTGGACAATTATCTAGGCTCTCAACAAAGGAATACAGAATTCACTGCTGACAGCGTTGGACACAAAATGGGAAATCACAAGGCAAACAGTTTGACACACAAGGGGCAGATGTTTCTCTAGTAGATAGCGTGGGTAGAGGGTAGATTCAACTCCTAGGACCTAGCTACCTGCGTACCCAAGCAGGTGCCCTTTCAATGTGTGCGTGTGCGTGTGTGTGTGTAGAATTTCAAGCATTACCTGCATATCCTATTTATAAAAATCTTTTCTATTTTTCTTGCTTTTCTGCACATGATTTTTGTGTTTCCTGTTAAGGTTTCATTTCTATGTCCTTGTCCTGTACAGTCGACACACAAATACACACAGCAGACTCTCCTGTTCTAACCATAAATTTCACTTCCTTTCGAGTTTTGGTAATGCGTTTTCCATTTGAAATTGTTTTGTTTACTTTTTGCGTACACATTGAGGCAGAGAGATAGAGAGAAAATGTAAATTTCTGTGGCCAAAATGAATTCCATGCTCAATTGACTTTGATTGTTGACTTGGCCGACAGTTTAAAACCAAATTTGTAGACTTTGTAAGGCAAAAGTTTAAACTTAAAGTTCATCATCAATGAAATGTCCTAATGAATAATTAAAATCTTTACAAAACAACAATAATTTCGTAGAAACATTACATTTTGCCTTGATATTTCCCCCCGCCTTATCGTTAGCTACAACTTCAACTTGAACTTACCCATAAAGTAAAGCAGCTCCAGCAATGCCTCCACCACATTGGGCAGTCATGTACATCGCAGCTCTTATCGGAGATATTGTCCGGACCACACAGCAGGCAAGTGTGACAGCAGGATTGATATGAGCTCCTGTGGAGTAAAGCAAACAAAAAAAGGATAAACATTTTATGCATATCAAAGGGTGTAATTTAATTTTCAACTAACAAAACGAGAAATTCAACATATGGGTCAAACCAACTGACAGCCCCAAAACCAAAATATTTGTATTTGGGATTTCAGTAAATTCTCAAAAATTTGTTTGCCACAATGCAAATATTAACTTTAAACTCTCTACTATTCTACTATTCTACTACTCTACTATTATCAACATTAAAATTTATTCAATGTTTGACAATCGTTTTTGGCACAATCGATCTTGGCTTACTTTTAGGCCCAATCTTCTGGATCGTTATTTTAACAAGAAGTAGGTACTTGAGGTTTTTTGTATAGGAAAGAAAAACTCTACTTGTTTTTCTTAAAATTACTTGAATTTAAAAATCCAATTAATTTCAAAAGCATTCAATTTTATTACGCCTAACAATTAGATAAAATATTTCGAAACCCTTAAATAGAATGCTAAAAGCTATGATATATATCGCAACTTTTTGCAAACTTTAATAAATTAAAATATAAATTTAATAAATAATAGCCATTGTACTTGTTTTTTTCACGGTCATTAGACCCTACTCATAATTTATTATTTAATGGCAATGAATGCCCTCCCTTTTTGCCAAAACGAAGAAGAAGAAAAGACAAACAAAAAATGGCAAAGTGAACGTTAAATAAGATTTTGACACTTTTGGTGGAAGAAAAGTTCCTGCTGGCAGAGAGGGTGACGATGAATGCATTTGGAAGATAACATCATAACTTAATGCTTAACCAATTGTCTGTGAAAAGGGGGCAAAAATTGTTATGGAACGGGGAGAAGCAAATCAACAACACATGTTTTCGTTTTTTCCTTCAAGATTCTGGTGAACTAAAGACCAAGCAACGTTTAATTGCCTTGAATGTCAACGCAAATGAACAAATATATATACACAAACCGAGGGACAACTCCAGGGAAAGGCTGTCTGCTGGCTTTACAAGTGCGCCATGGGCGATAAGAGCAGCAGGAGAATGGTTGGAGCTTGTGGAATGTGGGACCAAGTAAATACTCTGACAGTGCAATGACTTTTGTTAAATTAAAAAAATAAAAAAAAAAGGAGAAAATACAATTTCATTTCTGCTGATTAAGTAGTGGTAAAAAAGACAAAAATTTACAGGACATACAGATCGTTGCTCTAAAGAAGATAAAAGGAACCATACTCTATATATTGATCTAATCAACTTGCAAAAATCTGTGATACATCATGGCACAGACTTTGTTTAAAAGCTCAGTTTTTTTTTTATCAAAAAAAGGACTTAAAGTGTAAGCTAATCATTCCTCTCATTCTTCGCTTCATTTAGTTGTAATTCGCAACTAGTTTCAGCGTCCCTATCCTATTGGTTCTTACGTTAAAAACTTTGCTCACCTCACACATGACCTCAAGACTGTCGAATAGAAAGTTTAAAAAACAAGTAGAGTAATAATAATAATTCTAGATTTGAGTCTTTTCAACTCAATATTTACGAATGCACAGAAACTTGAGATAAATACACAAAGGTGAGTGTTAGTAAGACAAGAAATGACTAGAAAATTTCCCTTCTTCAAATTTACTTTACTGTATTTTACCCCTTTAAGAAATTTGAATTTTGTGCGAATTCCCACGCAGATTGAAGATCCCCAGTTTTGTGTCCCCAGACAACACTTGTTGTCAAATTGTTCTTGTTGTTGTCATGTTGGACGACGCACTTACCCGATATGTGAAGAAAACATTGCGTTAAAGTTGTCATTGCGAGTCCTGAGGCCAGAGCCGTAGCCAAGAGCACCGAGGAGACAGATGCACCCACACCAGCTCCGGCAGCAGCACCACAAACGATGAACACATACAAAAAGGAGGCTAAGCACTCACTGATGATGGATCTGCAGGGAGACAAAAAGAAGAGAGATACATTTAGTAAATGCGAAATTATATATGTATGTATGTCTGTATATGTATGTATTTGGCATGTCATTTCATATGATTAAAGTAAATATCGTAGAAACGATGGTTTCTTCTTTATTTTGCGGACAAAGCCAAACGCTTTATTCCCATTTGCCCCAAATGACAATTAAGCGAGCAGAGAGCTGGCAAGAAGACAAGAAAACAGCTGCCGATACCGAGGGAGACGGCCGATTGCTTGGACAAACATTAAGTTCTGCTGCATCTGCCACTCCTCCTACACATCCCCATGGCGGCCTCTCGGCCCCTTGCCCATGGGAAATATCAAACAAACCGATTGCGAGGGCTGATTGAGGGCGAATAGAGTGAGGCAGCTGCATAATTCGCAAAACTTTTTGAATTTCCATAAATTTTGCCTTTTAACTTTTGCATATCTGTTAGCAATGTTTAATTGGAACCACTCTATTGCCCCTCTGCCCTGCCCCGTCCAGCCCAGCCCAGACCTTTCCCTGCACTGTACACTGTACTCTGCCATGTCATGATTTTTCCTTTACTTTTTTTTTTTTTTTGTAGCGGTCAGCACATAAAGCTTTTCTCACAATGATTATGGAAAATTCCGTGTCCATACAAAAATCTTTTTCTTCTTTCTTTTTTTGGTTATTTTTTTTCTTCTGTTTCGGACATTTAATGTGCAAAAATGCAGCCAGCAGAGCGCGAGATTTAATTACTTTATGAACTCATGATAAAATGTTAATTATCTTATTTTGAAATGATTAACATTGAGTACAAATTGTTGTTTTGCCCCAAAGGGTTCAGAAAGTTGCTTAAAAGTGGTTACAAAAAAATATTTCATTAAATCGACTGCAAAACAAATTTCATTGGAATTTTGATTAAATATTTTATGAGTCCGCAGCAATAAAAAAAAAATTCAAAACTTCAACAAATTGAAGGCTGGAGATAGTTGATTTTAGTCATTAGTTTGCTCGATTGAAACCTATAGATATTAATTTTGAGATTTAAAAATCTTTGCTAAGGTATATTTGAAATGATTTTGGCTTTGGACTGATAAAAGAGATCTTATAAATAATTAAATAATATAATTTGTCCCTGAAATCATTCCCTTTTGACAATTTGGTGAAAGAATAACTACATATTTAAAATAAATAAAGACATAGAATAAGTATATTTATGAAAAAATTAAACTTTTCGATAAACATATTTCAAATTTAGAAAGAATTTTTAATCTTTACAGTACTTTTAAACTAAATTTTTATAACTTGGAGCGTTTTCCAAATACTCTTAAATTAAAGAATCGTTTAAAAAATTACTGTTGAATTCAAAAACACTTTATAAATGAATGAATAAAATAAAACTGCTTGAAAATTAATTTAAACTGTTTTCACATACAAAAATTCAATCAAAAGTAATGTATTTCAATAAATAAACGAAGAAGCACTTACAAGTCCTATAAATCCCTTCATTAATATTGCCCAATCTGTTTCTAAAATATTTCCAAAATTAAATTTAATTTAAGATACCTCAAACAATTCGTAAATCCTTTCAAATTTAAATCAAAAAGGTTCTTAAAACTTCATTAAGAAGAAACACAAGCCACTTAATTTTCAATTACTTAAACATTATTCCAGCTTCTGCTCTATGGCAACTGCCACGCCAAGAGCCTTGATAACAAAGCTAGAAACTAAACAATAAACACTCCCACACCAGAAACAAAAGCGAAAAAAAAGAACAAAAACCAAAACTTGCTTAAGTTTCCACATAAAAGCAAAACAGTCGTAGTTGTAGGCTCTTGTTCTGTGTCTAGAAAAGTTATGCTAATGGGTTGGCTTTGCCACCCACAAACCGCCTAAACCAAATGTTGACCCACCTCCAAAACTCCAGAGTGCGTATTTCCGCCTGCATGCTCCGCTTGGGCGCTTGGAGCGTGCTGGAGAGGCGATTGTTAATGCCATTCCCGTTGCCATGTCCATGTGTGTCTTTGCGCATTGCCTCCAAGCGCTCGAACAATGTGACAATGTGATAGTCTATATTGTGCTCCAGTGGCATTGTGTGCAAACTTTCGTCGGCCATTTCTGTGTTTTTCTTGTTTTTGGCGTTGTTTTTGTTTATGTTCTCGATTAGAGGAGAAGGCTGATGACTGACAAACAAAAACGAAACACAAACACTCACACGATATGCCAACGAGTGACACGCGACGACAAATTAATTGGCAAACTTTTCTAAACTAAGTGGCAAACATTTTTTTTTGTAATACTTTCACAGTTAAATTGCATTCAATTTAGTTCAATTGCTAAAGTTAGTTTTTTTTTTTTTTCGCACAATTGTTAACCGGCTTTGATTGACGAAAGTGAGAGAGATATTTTGAGTTCAATTTAAATTTCCGTTTTTCAGTTTTTGGTTTTGATTCCACGCGAAGACACGACCGTACTCAAGCGCGAATTGCGAGCGAATGTCGGGCCTGAAGGCAAAGTAAAAGTAGCCAAGTGCATCCATCCCATAGGACCACAGACACTGACACACTCACACTCACACACACAGATACAAGTTGAAGTTGAAATTCACAACCACCAACGCATAACGCACGGCGCACTGGCACACACAGATACAAGTTGAGGTTGATTCTCACCACCACCAACGCGCTCAGCATAATTCATGGTGGGTTAACAACCCTCACAACGCACCATTGCACCATGGGGACTTTTGGGAAAATCCCGAAATATATATTGAGAAAACTCCTCTAGAGAAGTTTCATAAATTTCCCGATTCGGCAGAAGTTTCATTTTCAAATCCGCTTTTTTTTAAATTCCACGATTTATTAACTTGTCTTTTTGAGAGTTTTTTAGGAAATGGGAAACCATTTTTCAAGATATCAAAAGACTGCATATGGACTAGATATGAGTCACATAAAATGAAAACTTCTTAAAACTTAAAAACAAAAAAAAAATACTGTTTTTTTTTTCCTTTATAACCTCACATCTTTCCATGCAGATCATACGAGACTGGAGCATAATTTTTGAGATAAAATTAAGAAAATATTTGTTTTAAGAAAAAGTGTACTAAAACTAAGAATAACGAGATGATAGAAATTTTCAGAACATCCCCAAATATCCCTTTTAAGAGGAAAAACCGAATTTTAAGAGAAACATATTAACAACTTGGCCATACCTTGAAATTTTGTAATCCCATAAGATTGCTCAGCCGATTTTTATCCGATATTTCCATAATATATCATTAGACTTTAAGATTTTTATTCAAAATAGGTTTGTATAATTAAAAAAAAATGGTATAAATTAAATGAAGAAGAAATAGTGAAATCTGCCCATAGCGCGGTGAAATTTAAACTTAAGCAACCTGTTGAACCTTAAATGATAATGATAGTCATGGCTGTAGAGAGGGAAATGTTGAAAAGGTACTAACATTTTATGAAGTTTCTTTTGAGGGTTGAATAATATTTGAAATCTCAAAATGTTGATCTTAATCCAGAAATTAAAATTACACTAGAGTGTACAATGAAAACACTGTAAACTGCAGCAATTGATTGAAAGGACATTTAAAAGTTTATTAATTTGTGCTTAACTTAGCTCCCTAAATAATGTCCTGGACTACACCCTTGATGGTAATTGAGGGGCGATGATGAGCCACTGAATTGGCCTGATGTGGCCCTTTGATTTTCGGCAACATAATCAAAAGCGTCTGTAACTTGATTACTCTCCGAGTTTAAGGCCTGATCAATAACAAAGTTTTCATGGTCTTCCAATTTCGACTTTGACTCCCAGGCTGCTCATGCATCTGTCGGTGCTGGGCAAGTAGATCTCAGCTTTCATTGAAAATATTTTCATATATATATTTTTTGGTGCATTAATAAAATTAAAATAATGTCCCTCAATGACCAGTACTAAAGCATGATTAGAGTAAGGTGATTCAAGAAAGAGTGATTAAATCGAATGAGAGCAATAACCGATGGGCCTAAATGAAAGTTATAGCTTTCCAACTTCTATTTACTATTATAATGCAAGAAAAATTCTCTGAATCGGGAATTCCTTTTCTCCCCAAGCTGTTCTAGTTCTCCAGCATCTACTGTAGGACATTTTGGCAAGTGTTGCAATTTAATTTTCATGTATTTTCATGTATTTTTATTGAAAGTCTCCTCAACCCTTCGATGCAAAATACATGACCTGACTTCAGTCCCTCGACCAGCACGCTTGATCGACCACAATCATTACTTGTGGGACACATGTGACTAACCCTACTGAGAGAGTTCCAAAAGACTTCCCAAAAACCAAAAAAAAATCAGATCCAACACACACATTTTACGCATCAGTAAAAACTATAATTATGAGACCTAACCACTTGATACCTGTCGATTGTCAACCTGCTTCCCTCAGTTCCCTTAGGCCCCCTATCCCCTCCCCCCCATCACCCCCTCTTGCCGTTCTCACTATGTGAGCGACTTTTCAGGCTCAATGAGCTGTGAAAGTCAAGAAATTATGCTCAAGACCATGACCAAGAGTGAAATCAATCACAAAAACTCCAGAGCCAACCCACAACACTTTTTCTGTTTTCTTTCTTTTTCGGTTTTGGTTTCATCAGAAATTTTTGTTTCTTTGGATGGTGGGGCCAAAAGGGCGGCGGCGGGGGTAGGGCAATGAAAACCACAGAATTTGGACACTAACCAAAAATGGGAGGGCAAGGAGGAGAGGGAGTTACTTTGTACGTAAAAGAGTATGCGCCTTATATGGGACGACAAAAAGGCCTCTGAGCGTGGGAATTATTTTTGCGGACTCTTTTTGCATCATTGTTGTTGGTGTTGTTGTTGCTGTTGTTGTCCAGGTCCACATCGAGGTCGCACGGGGTCGTTCCTTTTGGCCGGTCGTTCGTATGTATGCACGTATGTATGTTCGTTCGTTCGGTCGAAGGTAATAATAAGATGTTTTGTTTCAATCACATCGTCGCATCATCATCTTGTGTATATACATACATATATGCATATGCCTTGACTTGGACACGAATCCAGAGGACAGAGGATAGTGGATAGAGGATAGAGGAGACCAAGGAAAGGCATCCCATCTTGTCGTGCCGTTGTTATTGCTGCTCTTTTTTCAACACTGTTTTGCGTCTTTGTTGTGGCTCTTATTGTTGGTTATCGCTTGGTATCTTTCGGTTGCGCAAGTTCCCTTGGCATTGCAGGTCGGACAAGGCGGTATGCCAGAACGAAGCTTAAACTGAGGCTCATCTTGCACTTGGCGGTGTCCAACAAAAAACCGAAAAGAGAAAAAAGGAGTCTTCATTGTGGGTTTCTCTTGGATGTTGGCCACTTGTAGATGGTGTCATGATGTGAAAAAAACAAAACAAAATTTGGTAAACCCACATGGGAAAAGGCTCTGAAGAACCTTGGTTCTTTTTTCACTGTTTTTATTTTATTTTTTTCGTTGTATTAATTTTTAAATTGATAGCAGTTTGTTATGGTTGTAATATCGATGTATATATATATTGAAGTCTGGATATTCTTTCTAGATACAACAAGATTCAATTTCAATAAAAGGATAAAGATATCCATTCCTGCTATTCCATCCATTTCATCCATATACTTCTACCTTTTGCAAGTCATGTAGCCAAACCAATATACCCATTTCTTTTGTATGGGGTATAAGAAGGAAGTGTTTCATCTACAAAACGACGGCGTGACTTATGAGTTGGATGAAATGTCGATCCCCCCTCCTTCCCTGACAATGATCCAAGCTGAGGTAAGGTAAGGGTAAACCTCTTTTGCCTGGTTATGTGAGCAGGTTAAAAGACAATGCTGAGATATTCTCAGCCAGTCGATATTTCGTGCACTTTGGTGGCAGTTCCCTTTTTTTCCTTTTCTTTTTGGTTCCTACTCTTTTTTGCTTTTTGCTTGTAGTTTTGGCCGAAATTTGACAAGGTCATATTTGTTGTGGCTCAATTTGCAGTCTCTCAAACTAGGTGGACTGTGGGAAAAATGTATAAAAGAGGTTTTGGGGTTTTGGAGGCGTTTGAAAAATTAATAGAGTATATTTCTAGACAAGTTCATTTATCTTAATATGCTGACTAGGCAGTTTAAAGCTCCCCCCCAGACGAGAGTTCTAACCCTTTTTGCTTGTGGGAAAGGCAACATATGCAAAAACGTGTTCCCACACAAGGCACAGGACAAAGGGGGGGAACCCTGACTAGAGCTCACATAGATTTGGCATTCAAAATTGAATGCAGTCCAAGAAGATTCTCCAGCCGGTGCTCGACACGTGCTTCTATGTTCCACTTGCAACCCTTTCCACTCCTCCTCCCGCCACTCGATTGTTGTTGCCACTGCCACACGCACTAATGATGCGGCATTATTTGCATATGTTCTTGTTCAGACAGTTCTCAATCCCGAATTCGTCCAAAAGTAGCCCAAATGAAGGAGATGGCAAAAGGGTTAAGGCTAGAATAAGGGTGCATTGCCGCGACCCGTTAATGAAGTGAAATATGTGCGACACAATTTAATTTATGCATGTTATACAACCATTGACTTGGACTTTGTCGCTTCATGGCGAGTATATGGCATTTTAATGATATCTAGCCACAAAAAAGGGTTAGACAACTGCATTGTGTTTTTATTTGTCTTTTTTTATTATTGAGGGTTTGGATTTTGCTACATTTGAAACGGTTTTAGACGTATCATTCGATCCTGATCTCCATCGGATGGCCTTGAACAGGTGCAAAAGTTTTCAAGGATTACGTATATAGATATTGAAACTGGGTTAAACTTCGTTAGATTTTAAAAGAGAGTTACTTGGTTTCAAATTGGAAACGAATTTTGAAAAAGTCTATATAGAAAGTGGATATTTAGATCTATCCTTGTCGTCTACTGTATTAGCATTTAATAAATGAATTTATTAGGTAATCGTTACCACAAAATTATTGGAAACTAGCTGGCCCGGCAAGCGTTGCTCTGCCCCCTTTGTTTGGTATATCTGACCTTGAATCTGGAATTTTTTTTCTCATAAATCAAATTGCATAGTAAGTACTAAGAAGTAATTACCTTAAAGGTCGGCATAAATCCATCTCTTATAATATTTGTAGCCCCAAAAGATGTCATTTTAAAGCACGAATTGTACTTTTGAATATTTTTCAAAAACTCCTTTGTGAATTGCCATAAATTAATGAGTGCAAAGGTGGTGTCTGGTGGAGATTCTAATGCAGGCAATTTAACTTTTCCAGAAGCACAGCACATGGCAGGCGTTTCGTTCATAAATTTCAATGCTCTGCAATGCACACATTCCTTATTCCCAATATTGGAATATATGCTATAATCAATTATGCTATCATAATTATGAGCCGCCAATTCCATGTTGTTGTCAACCGTGTTCGCATTACGTCTACGAAATTCTCTAACAACTGTGGCGTTTCGTGTTCGTCTACCAGTATTTGAACGTCTTGGAAGTGGCATTTTGAATGTGGTTTATATACAATTCACTTAATTTTTTAAATTCTAACCTTGCTTTTCTTATTGAACGCAAAAAATTGACATATAACAGTCACGAATGCAATGATCTGGCAACGAATGCCATATAAACAATATATGGTATTATATAGCTGGTATATTAAAGCTGTATGTTATACAACACTATACATTAGAGGTATACGTTGTACAACACGGGTTCGTTATTTGAATTCATTTTTGAATTCATTTTAAAACGCCTTTAGTTAATTGGTTAAACTGAAAATTAACTTTCTTTTGGAAAAAAAACCCTTTTTTGGGCCACAACGAACATTTACAATTGGTTGATTCCTGAATGACTTATTAAATTACAAAAAAACGGCTTACAATTTTATATATATAGATTACACATTGTTATTACATTGTAATAATTCTGATAAAGTGCATTTACAATGTGCATTTTATATTGCATTTATGGGAAATGGGTTTTCCACACACATTCGTTATCAAATCCGTACGGAATAGCTCTGCGGATTAAATTATTCGTTACTGCAAGACGTCAACCGTTTGGGTCTGTTTCAGTAGAGTTTTGAACTTTCGTCTGAGTGAACTTTGAAATGTTCTTTAAAAGACTTCATCTATTTTTGCTATTTCTGTTCATTGGTTTATGTGAAATGAATTTTAAGGACCACTACGACAAAGATTTAATCAGATATTTATGTAAACTTACTAAAAATGGACGTTTATGTGAAGGAAATGTTGAAAATTTGTACGAAAAAAATTCAATTAGAGAAGATTATTGTGAAGATTATTGTGATAAAAAATGTAAAGAAATCAATTCTAGTGAGATAGATAAAACATGCCTAATAAGTGGAAATACTGTAATAACTGATAAATACAATATCAAATTATTAAAATATATACCGCAAATTGGTAATTTTTTAGAATTATTCCAAGGCGATTATTCGGGGGCTAATTTATCTGTCTAAAATTACAAACAAATTCTTGAGACTGCTTGAATAAATAGCCTCTAAAAATTATAAAATTAGATATTAATATTAATGACTCTTTTCATATTTCCAGATGCATATTTATCTTCATATAACATCTTAAGAGAGACAATACATGGCACACAAGTAACGATTACATGGAAAACCAACAGGATCAATCTAAAACAGCTCAAAAAACTTAGTACATTGCCCAGTAAATTGAAGGTTTTAAGTCTCAAAATAGAATTTACGCAAACTGTTCCAGAAGATATACCCGTTCGGACTACTCAATATATGAAAGTTCTTAATTTAAATTATGTTGAGAAGTCATATATAAATAAAAGTGGAAATGTGGAAATTTTCGAGTTTAAAGTTTTTGTTTCGAGTGGACCGAAATTAGCATGGATTAGTTGCAACAATCAAAGTCAACCACTGGATATGTCAACAATTTTTAACAATTTTTTATCGGAGAATATAAACAATTTACAAAGAATAAATATTTGGTGTCCAGGTATATTTGTTCTCAATAACGATACTTTTCAACATACTATCCAGTTGGAGTATATTCTATTTGATCATTCAACTATACAAAATCTAAACTCAATGGTTTTTGAAAATTTAACAAACTTAAGGGAATTACTATTTTATAATTGCACTTTGGACAGCAATGAGTTTTTAAGGTAAGTCTTGTGCCTTATAAGTACTCTGCACTTGAAGTTAATACTTAATTGAATTCATTGTCAGATCTAATTCGCTCCGAAACAATTTGAAAACCCTACATTTGTGGAATGATAAGAAAACTGACATAAAACATATTAAGAGTTACCAAAATCTTAAAATGATCTTTGTAATTTATAAGGATAAGTCCTATTATACGCAACAACTAAATCACACAAACGAAACAGCTTTTGTCTGTTCGGGGAAATCACCTGCGGATTATTGTTACTTTAATCTGGGACTAAATGGCAAACGTTGTCCCACTGCATGCATTTGTGAATTGAGAATCGTCGATAAAAATGAGTTTAAGATAAACTGCACTAGGCAAGGACTACGCAATATCCCAGAATTACCTATTCCTAGTGTGGGAGAGGCATATCTATTCTTTGAAAGCAATGGTCTAACAGAGTTGCCCAACACTTGGTCAGAGGGCTATAATAATCTAATGGAACTTCATCTGGCCAATAATAGTCTTACTACCATACAGATTAATCAGCTGCCCAGAAACCTAAAATGGCTAGACTTACGAAATAATAATATAATGTCCTTGGATGCGAATGTAGCCAAATATCTTTTGGATCGAAAGAATATTATAACTCTGCTTCAATCTGGAGTTTATTGGAAATGCAATTGCACCAATACGAATCTTTTAAATTTCCTCGACGTACTAGAAAAGAAGGATACAATTAAGAGACGAATGATAAATGATAATTTTACACCAAAAATTGAAGAATTTGATAATTCTGTACACTTTTACCATCTAAAAGGAGCCTGCCCTGATCTCTGTACCTGCTGTGTCAATGGAACAGATGAAAATCAATTTATCATTAATTGCACAAGTCAAGACCTAACGAATTTTCCCGCCTTGCTGAATAATATACTTGGATATTCATCACTTCTACTGGAAAATAACAACATCGGAACGCTATCGACCACCTTCTTGCGGAACTCCACTCTGAAAGAAATACATCTGAGGAGGAACAATCTCACCCATCTTCACCTGGATCAACTCCCATCCAATCTCCAGGTTCTGGATATTCGGCAAAACAACTTAAAAGGACTTGACGACACAGTGACCGAGTTCATATCAAACCTAAGCAAGATTCAATTAGCGGAAAACCCTTGGCAATGCGATTGTAAGTTTACCAAATTTCTTGCCCATCTTAGAAAAGTGTCCTCTCCGGAGTATCAAGTTGCTTTAAGGCGATGCAGTGGACTAGAATATTGCCCAGACTCCTGCATCTGTTGTAAAGAGGTTGAGAGCCAAAAGTTCATCATTAACTGCAGTAATCTGGCACTAATGGAGATTCCCGAGAAACTCCCCATAATAGAGAAGGCCAGCCTTTTATTTGAAAACAATAGACTACAGTCCTTGAACAAGTCCACCAAAATCGATGGCTTTGATCAACTGAAAGAACTTCATTTGAGGTATAATAGATTAACAAAGTTAGAGATTCTTCCAGAGAACATTCAGTTCCTCGATATAAGAAACAATTCTCTAAAATCGCTCAGTAAGAACCTCATAGAATTCTTGACTCGAAAATCGAATATGTCCAATTTGACCATCTTCATATCGGGCAATAATTGGACTTGTCATTGCAAAGAAATAAATTTTTTTCGATTTACCAAGTATCTAGCAGAGTATATTAAGGATCTATGTAAGACAGAATGCCATGATTCCAGATTGTTTGTTTCTCTGGAGGAAAAAGATCTTTGCCCCGAAAAAATTCCTCGATATGTCATCTACTTTACGTCTTTCATATTGTTGAGCTGTCTGCTGAGTATCCTGCAATGTTTTTGGAACTCTATCCCAATGTGGCTATACGAGAAGAGATTGTTCCTGAAACTGACCACTCGTCTGGAGAAGGGAACCGAGACGAAGTACGACTGCTTCTTGGCTTACTGCCACCAGGACTCGCATTTCGTAAGGGAGTATGTGGATCGATTGGAACTTGGACGCAACCGACTTCGTCTCTGCTTCTACGAAAGAGATTGGCTGGCTGGTGAACCGATTCCCGACTGCATTTGCCACTCTGTGGAGAATTCCAAGTGCATCGTCATCTTAATGACCAAAAACTTCCTAAAGTCCGTTTGGGGTCGCCTGGAGTTTCGTTTGGCCCTTCATGCCACATCAAAAGATCAATACAAGCGACTCATTGTTATCGTCTATCCAGGTGTGGAGAACTTTGATAATCTTGATGGCGAACTACAAAGCTACTTGAAACTGAATACCTATCTGATGCGGAATGATCTCAATTTCTGGAGTAAGCTCATCTATGCCTTGCCACATAAGATTGTAGATGACGACGAGGAAATAGAGATGGACGATATTCAAACTTAAATCCAAGTTATAATTTTGTTTGAAATATTAATTAATCAAAGACTTTAGTGTGAGTACTAAAATACTATCTATGTACCTATATGTTGCATTATTTTTGTTGCATTTTTAATTTCAGATTTATTTTATCCTCCTAAAAAACACATATACACCCAGACCTCGGTTTGCGTTGGGGATACGTTCCAAAAAAACACGACGCAAACTGAAACGACACAAAGTGAATTAAGATTTTCTATAGACAACCATGGAAAGATCAAAGATAGGTTCCCGGGCCATGAAAATACAAATTTTTAGAAAGAAAAATTGAACAAAGTAAACATTTAAAAACAAAAATATTATTGCATTCATTCACTAAAAAAAAAAAACTGCTTCCATTAAATCAAAATAACCTATTCAATTATTTATCTTTATGAGTTTTTAGTGGCTTCGTTCACCAAAAATTTGTCCAGAGTTTGGTGAATAGCTTTTTTTTTGTAAATTTAAATGAATTTCTTGGTAGCAGTTGATGTTTGCAGCTGTCGCCTGGGATACCTTAAAACTTCTGTCATTGTCAGGATCGTTTTTTATCAAAATTCTCCATTGCTTCGTCAATCGAGCCCATCGCTTTTGAAATTTGTTTGGAGGTTAAACACTATTCTACGAACATTTCTACTAAACCGTCTCGGAGTTTTGATAGCAAGACGCAATTATAAACAGAAGTAGGTAAGCTAGATGTCAATGTTGAAAAACGTAAAACTGCTAAAAATCCAAAGGCAATGTTGGTAAAAGTTGATATTGGCGTTGCCACAATGGCTGATTAAGAAAAAAAAAATTAAACACTCGAACTCACAACAACGCAACAACGAGAATATAACGACGCACAGTGAAAATTAGTACTAATAAAGCAGCGACGAAAATTTGAAAAAACGCAAAAAGAAACGACGCAAAGCGAGGTCTAGGTGTACATACATACATTAATTGTCATACTTCGAGTTCTTGGACTTTATTTTATATTGAACAACATATTTCTTAAGTTTTATTCTTTCAACCCACTATCAAAAAAAAAATGCATTAAAAAATATCTTTAGTTTTATTATGTTTATTTTTGAAACTTCCACTGCCCACATGTTTAATTTTCTTGAATGGATGAAAAATGTTTCATTGACGTTAAAAACTCTAAAATAACCAACAGATTTTGGTCGATTGTTCGATTCGGCCCAGCAATTCATAAAAATTTTCACAGTATCATAAAAATTGAATTGGCAGGAGGAAATAGTCCTAGCTGAAGGATCTATATATGGCGAGCCTTGAACAAATTGATTTTCGGTTATTAAGCGTCACACAGTCATTAAAAATTTTGACAGTTTCGTTTTTTTTTTTTGGAAAATTTATTGATGCACACGACAAATAACAACAATCAAAAAATGTTTGCTTCAACTATCAAATGTTGGTTGACCTGTACAAATTGCAAAAACCCAAAAATAAAAAATGAAAAAAAAGTGGACAAATGTTTGCGGTGCTGTCTGCAATTTTCAAGTGGCGGCAGTTCGCCGACTGCTCCGATCCGGCCAACCCCCGAGGCGCGCGATAATTTGATTAATTGAAAGTCAGGCGACCTTTTTTTTTGGGACGGGATGAGGTGGGGTGGGAGGAGGAGGGCTTGGAGGGTTGATTAAATGATCGTTTGCCTCGATACGAGGGTCGTCCGCCAGCGATTTGGCTCAAGTAGCTCTATTGTATTTTGATTAACAGGTTTAGCCAACCCACCACTTGCCCTAGCCCAGGATCTAGCCCTTATCTGACCGTTTTTTCACTTGTAAATTTTTTTTTTTTATTCGAAATTTAAATATCGCATTACATACAGACACTTGATTTTAAAGCCGACCGCATTTAAATGTTTCACTTGTTGTGTCTGTTGTGTGTGTGGGGGAAGTGGTTGTGGCTTGTCTAATATCAATTTCTCTGGTCTCTGGACAATTTTCCAACATGTGTTTTTTAGTATGAAAATTAAAATCTGTTATTCTTGCTGAGTTGCCTGATTATGCGATAAACTGTAGTCAGTTGGGACTTTTCGGACAGTTGGGTAATGGGTTTGGTAGTTTCAATTGGTTGGTAAGCCACAATTCTGTTCCCTTTTTGGAAAATTAGCCTAATTCGTGGATGACACTTGATGTGATAAGTGTGATAAGCACTGACTGTACTGCAAAATGCTTTATATAAATTAGAAATGATTGTACAAACACGTTACAGAAAAGTTTGCACCATTCAACATTGATTAGAACTAAAATGCCTAAGGTAATTAATTGATTAAACGAAATTAGTACTTAATTCCTACTAGGATAACAGATAAAGGAAACATTTTAATAGCAGGAAATTTACTTAAGTGATTAGCTTTATTTAGTAGTAGCTATAGTTAGGAGGTTTTAGGAACGAATGAGCAAAGCATCTAAATTTGTCACTTTATTTATAAAAGTTAAGAAAATATGCCACCAAGTCTACGATTATTTGCCTTTAATAAAATATAATTTATTGGGTTCGACCTTTCCTCTGAATTCTTAAGGGGTTACATCTAATTAGAATTTTCAAAAAATTGAATTTTTTTTTTTCCTTTTTTGTAATGTACATGTATTTAAGTATACACTCTAAAAAATTTCAAGTCAATCCGACGATTATTTTCGAAGTTACACGCATAAATGTAACGACGCGTGAGTGCATTTTAAAATGCTTTTAAAACTTTAACCTTGTCTTTCTCAAAACTGTGTTTTGAAAGTCGGTGACCAAGATTTCTCAGAAACGGCTGAACCAATTCATCTTAAATTTTTACACAGGCTTCTAAACTACATTTTCTAGTACTTAATCGAAGTTTTTTTATTACCGATAAAAATTGTTTTTTTTATACACAATTTAACGCCAAAATTATGGCAAAAAATAGTTTTTTTTTTTTGAGAATCCGCCATTTTGTTACCAAAATTTTTTTTTGGTTATTCCTTCGATTAGTTACAAGATTATACATTACTTTAACGAAATCCGTTTGGTTTTTTCATTTCAGATAGTCCACTTCAGAGATATATTGGTCACCGTAAAATGCCTTCTCTAAAAGGGGTTCCAGGAGATCTGCTGTAGCAGCTTTAAAAACTGTTATTTTGACAAATAAAAAATTTTTAAATACTCTTCATAGTTACCATAATATATGTACAAATGCTTAAAATAATAAATTTAGAAGTTTTCTCAGGAAAAAATTTTGAAAAACCTCATTTTTGAAAGCTTCTAACTAGATGTAACCCCTTAAGAATTCAATGCCTGAACTGGCTACTTGGATACACAAGCTTAGGCTTATACTTATTAGTTCGATCTAAAACGATCCTCAAGCCCATTGGGACATTCGGAAATGATCATTGTAGAGATTTTTAAAACATTTCAAAACAAACTACTTTGCAGACTCGTGCAGGCTCCCTTTTTAAACACTTTCCAAATATTTTCCATATCTGAGACAACTAAATTAGTTTAAATCACCTACACATCAATGGGAGTAAAGGTTATCCCTAAACTTAATCTTAAATAATGGATTTTTGGCCCGACAAAGATTAAAACTCAATCCTGGATGCAATAAAACCCGCAAAATCATGACAAAGCATTGGAAATGCAATTAATTCAAGTGCAGCTGGCCAACTCATTCCTATTTCTGACTAAACAGCCTTCTAACTATATATAGTGACATTAATTAACACAAGATTCGAGAGTGTAGGATAACCTCAGACTTAGATTATTGCATTGACATGCAAAATTTTGTAATTTTCTGGCACAATGCCCTCGAAAATTTTGCTGATCCTGGGGGCACAACCTTTTTGACGGGGGAGGAGGTCCTTTTTGCATTGCATTGTTATTGCAAATAACAATACGCCCATTTAAGCTCATGCACATATGCAAATTGATTTTGAAAATGGGCGTGGCATTGCCATTGGCTATTCGTGTCACCATAATGCCCGAATATAGTGCACAAGTTGTTCCCGTTTTCAATTGTCACGTCATTCATCTAAAAGGACATTCAACTCTTCCATATCATGAAGTGAAAAAACTCTTCCTCCCCCTTCCCCCCACTTGAAGGGAAGTGTGCCCTCTCTCGTTGTCATCTCATTTGCATATTTTTCGCACAATTATATTTTTGCATATGCCCGAAAAAGAAGAAATAAAAACCAAACCTAATGAATTCCCTTCATCTCCATTGTGTTTATTATAATTCGATTTTGATATTTCACGCCCATTTGTTCAATTTGCGTTTTTTACGATTTGTTTTCGTTAGACATCAGTCGTTCCTCTATTGATCTCATAATCGAAACAGCGGGCATATTCATATCCAGCTCTCTGCGAGGTGTTTGGTCCTTCTGAAGAGGGTCCTTTCATTAGCATTTTCATGCGCTTTTTATGGTTTGCCAATATTTGATAGATGATGCGTGAAAATATTGCCCAATTGCTGCGAGGTACTCTCCCTTTTCGGCCTAGGTGCATAAGTGTCTCGCCTGTCTCGCCTTCTGCTTATTTGCATATTTGATTAATTTGTTTGCTGTTTTTTTCTTTTCCTTTTTTGGGTAATTTTTTATGGAAAAATAATAAGCATTTTCATTGTTTGCCGAATGTGGGGTAGTAGATCATGAGGGTTACCTTTTTTATTTGCCTGCCAGGGCATAATAATGGAACGAAAATTCTCTTTTTTTTTGCATTTTTTACCTCCGATTAGTCATTGTGAAATTTATGTGGTGGCAGCCATAAGATGAAAGATTAGTCGCTTTATCTTTAGCATACGAAAATGCATTAATGTTTTAAAGTATATTTAAAGTAGGCTTATCATAAAACAAATTTTTAAAGAAATATTATGAGTTCGTCTGCTTAGTCAGTGTAAAAGAAACAATTCAAATGGTTTCAGAATTTGATGTCCAGCTAAATCGAATATACTTTAGTTGACCTAAATATTCTCATGTTGAAACTTTTAATTGAAAAGTTGATTTATTTTGAAAAGGAAATTTAACCTTACATTCTTTCTTATTCAAAAGGGTTTTTAATTGAACCAAAAATTGATAAAAATGAATGAATAACATTTCAATAATATAAGATCACGTGAAATATATATTTTTTATTAACACAAAATGTGTGTATTGAAATCGGCAAATGGGAAAACGTATAAGGTCAGCAAAGGGGTCAAACAAAAGGGTCAATCAGATTTAACCTCTCGGTTTCCAATTGACCTGAGTAGCAACTCATTTGCTGGAGATTGCCCTATCCTAACCCTATCCCCCCACTCCATTCTGTAGTCAGTCTTAAATGCAAACATCTGACCACAATTGACGCTGATGAATATACAAAAAAGTGAAATCAACAATTGTAACCAAGATTTATGCCCAACTTTAACATATGCAAAGGCAAAACTTTAGCAAGAACAGCAAAAAAACAAAACAAAAGGGTTGAGGCGCATCTTCTCCTCAAACAACTGGAACAACCCAATTCAATTATCTGGCCTGGATGCTGCGGATGCGGATCCGAATGCGGATGAGTTGCTGCTGGTGGTGCTTAACCCACCCAACCAGCCCGCACCTTCAACCTTGTTTATGCATTTCACTGATTTTTATTTCATTTAACCTTGTTTTCTTCGTCTGTCGCTTGTTTCGTGTCAAATGCATTCAAATTTTTATTATTGAAATTTATGAGTGCAAAAGTGATTTTCCACATAGTTTTTCCTGTGGTCCCTTTGGTTTTTTGTTTTATTGCTTTCGGGGTGGTGATTCCCAAAGAGAGTCCGTCTGTTCTTGTCCGGAGGGGAGGTTGCCGTGGTAAACAAGTAACCACCGAGGCGTCGGCTTGGTTGTGCCTCGTAATTGGCAATTGTTTTTCTATTTTTGTGTGTGTCACCTTTTTTTTTGGTTGGATTTTGGTGGCAGTTGCTGCCGAAAGTTTTTCCACTTTTCTTTTTTCTATTCTATATCACTTTTTTTGGTAACATGTGCGCCTTCAGCAAATCAAATGCAGATTTTTTTCTATTACTTTGCGGTTCATTTGAATAGAGGTGAATAGATATACAGGAGCGGATTAGCAATCAAACAGAGTTAACAAACGATGCTGTTTTAAATTGATAAAAAAAAAGAAATAATAAAAGGTTATCTTGTAGAATTGTAGTTAATTACAAAAAAGAAAAATCATAACAAAAAATGTTTTATTTAGAAATCTAGAATTAAGAAATATGGAATATGGAAAAATTTTTGAGTGTAGAGAACCCTAACCCTTATCCCGACTGCTTCTAGTAAGTCCAGGGCTATTCTCAATATTAAATCAGCTTACTTTCTTTCTTTATTTAAGAAACTTCTTAAATAAATGTAACGATTCGAAGAATAAGTGAACCTAGTTAGTTGAGCGGTATTGTACGACATTTGTAAAACATTTGAAAAAGGGAATTGAGCTTAGACCTCTAATCTAATGATTAGCTACTACTATATATGTACTATATTTTAAATATTTATATATCATTTTCTATATTATTATTTAAATGGGTCTTTTCGTATGTCGGAATCAATTTAGCTCTCTTAATTTGCTTATATGTACATATTTTTGGTTGATGACTTCAAAGCGAATATTAATGATATTTTGTTGTACAAAGGGCGTTTCACCTCTTATTCCAGCCCTGCACACATAAAGTGAGAGTTAGGTCATGCGGGTGAATATTATTTCTACACTTACACCTTAAATTCCATTTAAATTTTTTGTACTCTTTTTAAAATAAAATCAGTTTGCTATAAAATCCAAGTGCTATCAAAACATAATTGATGAGGGGTGCGGGGGAAGTGAGAAGCCATCCAGTAGCCAACAACAAGCCCAAAGCCATTCCCGAGTCGGTGGTTTAATCTGCATATGGTTAGGCTGATGGAAACGATGCAAATCGATGGCTCTTCATCTGCATTTGTATATGCATTTACATGCGTCTCAGTCGTCTGCGCCATAAACGCAATCAGTGCTTAATGATCCGTACAGCAATTGGATTAGTCCTTCGTGCCCTTGCCTTGCAGGCAAATATGCAGACAGCAGCAGCAGCGGCAGGACTTTCCCCTGCTCCGACCCCTGCCTGTAGTCTCTACTTATTTTGTGATTTACATTTGAAGGATCTAAGGCTTAAGCTACTGTCCTATCGATAAAAAACATATGTAAATTCTTTATGAATTTCCCATTGTTAATTGGGTTAAGTCTTCTTGTGGCCTCACTAAACTGAGTTTAAGTAACTAAATGGAATTTGTAATATGTGATGACTTTATTGAATTGACATAAAATAATTGACAAATGTTGATTTTATGCAGGTATTGCATTAGGTTACAGAAAACTACTAGTTTAAAGTTTTATTACGACGAGCTGCATTATCTAACGATGAAAATATAGTTGAAGACATTTAACGTGAAATCAATAACTAGTGGAAATAGTTTTGAATCAAAAATGTGTATTTGTCCTTTTAAATTCGCTTCATTTAAAAATGTAATTTGAGATTATTATTTTAATTAAATCGCAAAATACTGAAAATATTCTTTATTCGAATAGCGAATTTATCTTGACTACCAACAGAAGTTTTAAACACGTTATAAGAATAATAAATTAATCTTCCTGTTGTCAGTTTCTTCTTTTATGTCCTTTCCATTGTCACTGCGAAATTGTTAAAAACCAAAAGACGATGACATTGCCCAAAATGTCAACCATTGCCAGCTCCAGCTGTATAAAATAGAAAACCCGAAACAAAACACCCACACACACTCAGACACACACACACACACAATACAAGTTGAAATGATGTAACCTTCGTGTAAGGATACAAACAGAAATCTTTGTATTGACATCCGTGTGCTAGATACAAAAGGATATCATAATAAATAGCAAATACAATGCACAGCTGTCATTCTAGCCTGAAATAACCCGATATCCTAGAGGAGAAGAGAGAATTTGTTTAGCCCACATTGGCAAAAAGTTTATAAAATCTGTATTTAACTGAGTTTCCATTCATTGATGGGAAATTGTTGAGCAATCTTGTAGGCTCAGTATTTTTGCTGGTTTAATTTAAGTAAATTTGGTAAATTATGATGTTTCCACAAGGACACACACAGATCCATAGTTTGAAAGATACAAAAAACATTTTGTGGATTTTTGAATGCTCTATTCTTTCAATTTTTCTCTCAATAGAAAAATCTAGGTAGCGAAATATTTGATATGATAAATAAGAAACTAGTCTGGTTTATTTGTCCCAACTAGATTAGATACGGAAATACAAAAAAATTGTTACATTTGTGTAAAATGTAACCATTATCTGGTTTCAATTATTTTTAACAAAAAAATTCCAAAACATGTATTTACTATTATTATTATTTACTTACCATTGTTTCACTCACCAGGCAAAAACATTTTCAATTATAAAAAAAAAATAAAAATCCTGAACATCCTTTATAAATTGGCTTTCGCTTGTGGGGGAATATTGATAAATTCCTATACTAAAACTTAATGCACATGAGTCGACATTTATGGATCAGATAACCTAAGAATATTTTTTAGATCCGTCCATGTCTCTTTTTATCTTTCTGTCACAACAGATTTACGGCAAATATTTTATATATATCTTTAAGCCAACGCAACTGAGTTTAATCTTCATTTTTACGTCCGACACACTGATTTTCTGCATGGGCTAAATGACTAGTATGTTCTATATATCTAACAAGATTCAAAGATTATTAAGGCGAATATATAATATATAATTCAAGTCATCCTACTTCAATTTTGATGAAATATTAATTGAACAACGTGTTATGATCATGTGCTTTTGTTTGAGAATTCTATTGCCAATGTGTTCTAAGCACATAGCCAACTAAAAGTATTCACTCAGAGAAATGAGAATTCTTTAAATGTTTGCAAGAACCAAAGATTAAAACAGTTAACACAAATATTCAAAATAAATTAACAACACATTTTGTCACTATCATTTTGGCATTTGAATAAATTATGTTGTAAAAACTTGAAACATTACACATTCTGATGTCACATCCAATCAGTTCTGATAACGATTCACTATATTAAATCAATTATGAATACCACCAAAAAAGCCATTGTGGTTGATTATGACCAGGAAATGATTGGGAACAATAATGATCTTCCATGTCTATGAAAAAACTAAAACTTTATTCTGGTTGTTGATGTTGTTATTGTAGACAGAATTATCAGGTCTTGATGGAGATGGAGCTGTTTACTTCTTGGCCTTCTTGGCATCAGCCTTGGCTCCCTCCTCGCTCTCAGCAGCTTCCTTGGCCTTCTTAGCACGAATGCCAACCAGACGAGCATCAGTACGAGCCTGGTAAATAAGACGATAAACAGAATTAGAATCGCTTTCAATAAACTGAAATTTTATGTGGACATACCTTGCGCAGAGTAGCGAATGCCTTGAACTTCTTCTCATCCTGAGTGACTTCACGGAACTCAACAACAGGTGTTTCGTTCTTAATGGGCATAACTGGTCCCTTGAACTGGGTGGCCAATTTGCATTCTTCAACAGAAGATTCACCCTTGCGGACCTTCTTTTCGTTGATGGGGAACAGAATCAATTTGCTTCTGTATTCCTTAAGGCGCTGAATGTTGCGTTGACGCGACTCGAGCGACTTGTTCTTGCGACGACGATCGACAGAGATGCCAATAGTCTTGGCGAAGCCATAGCTGATACCAGCACCCTGTGGAAAAGGAAAACAACAAAATAGATTAATTATTTTGTTTCCTTTAAGCAGAGATGGAATTCTCTAACCTTCAGCTCCTCAACAGTGAAACCACGGCCGGCACGCAATTTGGTGTGATAACGAATGGTGGGGCAACGAACCACTGGGCGCAGGGGACCGCTGGCTGGGCGGGGGAACACAGCCTTAGCCTTGGTGACGCGGGTCTGATGGCGGCGCAGTTTACGGGCCGGCTGGTTGAACCAGGTCTTCACATGGCGCTGCCACCATTTGTGGTAGTGCTGGTTTGGAATCATATTGTTACCCTTACCCATCTTGGCGGTATAAGATTGGCTATAGATAAAAAACGTACAAACATATGGACACACATTAGTATACAAATCTAACCAAGCAAGCGCCCCACGTGGCCGGGGCAAAGTTTTTAAGTGTTTCTCAGGCAATATCTAAACATTTTTAACTGTTTTTTATGGCTTAAACCTCGCCAGCCGTCTTTGCTGGTTATTTGCCATCATAAGTCAACTAGAATTTCATTTTTTTTCATTTATTTTTATGCCCGACAAAATTTAACGCACCTTTATTTCCCAACAACGAATCAAAAAGGAAATGAAATTAGGGTTGAGTCGCGATATCGTATCGATATATCAACATATCGATATTTCTAAAACTATCGAATATCCAAAACAGAGTTGCCAAGTAAACTTTTTTTAATCAAAAATTTAAATAAAATAGGCGTTATGCTAAATTAGTTAAGTTATGTGAAAGTGAATCGCAAACTTATAATATATCCATAACAACTCAAATTCCAATTTGGTACCTAGTACACTTAATTCACTGGGAATTTTTACTTTAAACGGCCGGGTAATTCGCTCTTTATATCATCCCCCTATTCTTTGTTCTGACTAAACCCGCCCCTATTTAGGTACGTCCTAAGGGTGCGAGTAATAGTGCTAAGGGTGCGAGTAATAGTGCTAAGGGTGCGAGTAATAGTTCTAAGGGTGCGAGTAACGTCGATACACATAATTTCCCATGTGACGTTTTTCTCGCTACAAAATTTCCCCAGCTATCGATTGATGATGCAATCAGTGTTGAAAAGGGAAAATTTACATTTCTTGACAATTACACATTTTCGCTTTGTGTGGCAGTCACAAAAAAGATCATCGCAATTAAATTGAGAGAACTTAACTAAATCGCAAATTAACTAAATCCACTTTGAACAATTTTTGTAGTGTTGCATTTAATGACGAGTCGCGAGAGCCTTATCGATTGAGCATTTGGACAGCTTTATCGATTGACCCTAACTGTACTTTTTCTGATAAAAAAAAAAGAAAACTATTGACTATTGGTTTGTGACTATCTATAATCGAGAAATTGCGCGCTTATTTTTCTTAAGCGAATTCCGTTATCACAATAATTGGTAACTGGTTATTGGTAATTGGAATAAATTGTTAAACATGAACGTGGAAGTGGCCGAATCTCCGATAGTGGCAGACATCAAATATGAAGATGTGTCCCAGTTAAATTTCTCCAAACTGTACTCGCCGAAAATGAAGAGCGTCTATTGGCGCTATTTTGGTTTCCCCTCGAACGACAACGATGAGGTGATCACGAAGCAAAATGTTGTGTGCATTAAATGCCACAAGGTATTGACGAACCATGGCAATACGACCAACTTGCGCGCCCATTTGCAGCATAGGCATAAGGATCTATTCAAGGCCCTATGCCAGGAGAACGACATCCATGTGCCGCCACGCAAGACGCCGCGTAATGTCCAGCATCCACCGCTGACTAAGCGAAATGTGAGCTCACGGCGGGTTAAGCTGGAGCAGCTTAACAGCCGCAATTATGAAAATGCCAGTGATGAGGATATTGATGAGGCAGCCATGGCCGCAGCGGCAATGCAAGCTGAAGAAGATGGCAGTTCGGGTCAGGCGATGTTGTACGAGACCCTAGTCCCAATGACCTATGACGACGGCGAGGCTGATGCCGATCAATTGGTGGAGGAGGAAGACGAAAGGCGATCGATTGCCTATGAGCCCAGAGAGATTAAGTATTCTTCTTCTGTGCGTAAACGTAAGGGTCCAGCTCCAGCTGCGGCCATGCACTATGCGCGTCCCATAAAGAACGAAACTAGCGGAGGAAGCAGCAACAGTACCGGCGGTGGAGGCTATCATACTATTGCCAATCTGGCTGAGGCCCTAACTGACATTGTAATCAAAGATCTACGGAATATCGAGTCTTTGTATGATTTAGGTTTCAGTGAGTTTATACGCTCGGCCATGGGAAATCCAACAATGGCTTTGCCCGATCCTCAGAAGATCGAATCACAGATCAGTGAAATGCACGCTTCAAAATTCTTGGAAATTGGCGATCATGTACGTGATTTTAGTACGGAGAAACCCTTCTCATTGGCATTCGAATTGTGGGTGAATGTGGAACAGCGTCGTTTCCTAAGCATCTATCATCATTATCTTAGCGAGGAGGCTCAAGCTGTACGCAGTGCGCTCTATTGTACCTTGGAGTACATTGATTATTTGGTTTTCGACGATGTCTTGGCCGATTTCTATTTGCCAAATTGCACTTTGGCCATTGTCAATTACGAGGATGACGAGGATCTACTCCATAACTTCCTTAAAGAGAAAAGTAAGTCGCTAATAAAGTCTTGTGAACGAGAATTTTTCATAAATTCAACTATTTTGTTAGATATTCCTATTGTACTCTGCTATGTCTCGGTGATTGACAAGTGTCTGCGACGGGTCTTCGATTTAGAAGAAGTGTCCTCACTATTGGAACAGGTCAAGGACATTATACAACGTCATTCAGCAGAAATCAGCTCAAAGGTATCCGAATTGCCTTCGTACAATGAACATTTCCCATGGACACTTTATGAGATGTTGAAATTCTTTGCCGAATCAATTTCATGGTCCGAGGACATGGACCAATTGGTATTGTCGGCGAAGTGCGTCACAGAGGCACTCAGTGCCGTCGTGGTAAGTGACAAAGGCACTGACAAAAGATTGAATCCATCATAAGATTTGTTTCTTTTAGATTGCATTAGATACATTGCGCGGCGAAGATATACCACTCTGTAGTATGCTGTCACCAATCACATCGAAAATATTGATTAAAAAATTGGGCATTGCCGAGCATGATGATCCCCTGATAATGAATATTAAACGCACAATTGCCAGTGTCTTGCAAACTCACATCATTTCCAATGACAATTTAACCAGTGCCGCATTGCTCGATCCGCGATTCCATCGCTTGACGACCATTGATAATTTGGATAGACTTGTGCGATCGCTAACACAGAAATATAACAAAACCTTTGGCAGTCTCTCAGGTGTCGGTGGCTCTAGCGAACCAACTGAAGTGGCAGCTACCACATCGGTAAACACCACGCCCACAGTGTCCATCAAAGCGGAGCCAAAGAGTGGTGGAGGCTCTGGTGGTAACATCAGTAAAAAGTCAAGTACGTAAACAGAATAACAATATCAAAGTTTATTCGATTTAAATTAATTGGTTTTGTTTTTGTTTCAATCTTTTAGAATTGGAACTTCTATTTGACATTGCGGAAATACCGAATACACCCAAACGAGATGCTGATAGCACTGTGGAAACTGATTTGAAACGTTATCGAAATGAAGTTATTGTGCAGCTGGACGAATCCCCCATTGAATGGTGGTCCAAAATGGGTCATATCTATGGAACACTGCGTGATTTGGCTGCCCTATATCATGGAGTTCCCGGTGTGGTTACACTCAATTTCAAGAAAACTCTTCGAGACCAGATTTATGATTATAATAAGCGGTTTATGCTAACTGGAAGCCAAATTGACGCGATACTATTCTTGAATCATCACAATAATTAATCGTATGAAACGACCTGCATTCATTGGGCAATAATTTGTATATGTTTTCTTGTAACTTTTAACGCAATTATGTTTTAACCTAAGCCACAATCTTCTTTAAACACCTAATATATATATATTTATATATATATATTACACACATATATAACATTAAAGTATAAATAAACCTAAATTTTATCTCATTATTGTCTGAAATTCTATAAGAGGTTTAATCTAAGTGTGAAATCAGAACAGAAGTGTCAAGATCAGGACAAATATCTGCCAAAAAATTGTAGATTTATTATCGTTTAGAACCTAAACGATTATTCGAAATTCAACCAACCAAATTGTTATAATCCTGGCAAACGGACCCAATTAGACTTAAGAAGTTATATCAACATTTTAAACTTTAATCATCAAATTTTATTCTAAATGTAAGCAGTGTCAATAATGAATGAATAATGGTAATGAATTTGTAATTTGCACTTTATATGACTAATTATGATTAAAACGTCAAGCTATATTATTGTTTCATAACATAACAAACAATAAAAAAAATCTTCTAAAATCATTTCAGTTTTCACTATAAGAACTAAAAAAAATGAGACAATAAGCAACGAAATATAACAGTTATAAATATGTTTTACCCGTCTCTCTTCAAGGATCAATTTAGAGAAGTGTAATGCCGGGAATATGACACTTATGGGCGATCATGTTGTTTCTAGTTAACGTTCTGCTCAGTGTTTTTTCTCTAGTACAATTATATGTGGTTGCCCAAAGTCGTTTTTGATTCGCGAGTCCCCTTTTATATGACATACTCTCATAAATTTACTACAAAACAAAAAAAGATAAAAATAAATATGTAAATCTATACTTTGAAGTGCAGTGTCACTTGCATGTAATGCATTAAAGCACTATTTGTTTCACGGATAACTAATGCCACTATTTTCAGATGTTACAGCGCCCCATATTATCGGATAAGTCGGTTAGGCCGTATTGAAATTGCAACACAAAATTCATAAATTCAATTTGATTTTTCTCGTTCCGAGAGAACAAAAAATTTCAGTTAAAATGACTATAAAAAGTTTACGATTTTCGATTAGAGCTAATGTCGTGTAAATCAATACTAAAAACGAGAAGAAAGCGAAACAGAAGGAAAAAAAACACAGATACGGGGGCGGCGCAATAACAACAACAATAACAGGAAATTTGTTGCTTTGTTGTGTGGGTTGTTGTAGTTAGTTGACAACGAAAGCAAAAAAATTGTTGTATACAGCGGCAAAAATAAAAGTGACCTGGGTGCTCTCTGGTGGAGATTAGAAAATGTGCCGCCTGGATATACACCGCTTCTGTGGGGAATGGCGTCTATGGATACGTCCATTGTTAATTCTTACATATGTGATTTTTGCAATTATTGTTGTGCCTCTGCTTATTGTGAACTCTGTGAAGGATGGCTTTCAACGTAAAGATCAATTGATATTGATTGGCGGGCTGTTTGTGCTTGCCGCTGTGCCCATATCCATTTGGCACATCATTCAACACGTCATCCATTTCACAAGGCCTATACTGCAAAAGCATATAATACGTATACTATGGATGGTTCCGATTTATGCTACGAATGCGGTAAGTGGGTCAACCAACTTGACAGCGACTGCGATTTGGAAATCTGAGACACATTTGACACAATCGAAATCTAATCTTCTTATTTTACAGTGGATTGGTTTGTTTTTTCCCAAACACTCAATCTATGCGGATTCGTTGCGTGAATGCTATGAAGCCTATGTGATATATAATTTTATGGTATATCTGTTAAATTATCTCAATTTGAATATGGATTTGGAGGCAACAATGGAATTCAGGCCACAGGTGCCACATTTCTTTCCCCTGTGCTGTCTCCGTCCGTGGATAATGGGTCGGGAATTTATTCATAACTGCAAGCATGGCATTTTGCAATATACGGTGGTTCGACCCATAACCACCTTTATATCCGTGTAAGTATGACTGATTGGGATACGCTTAGGACTGATTCTAATTCTAATTAGTTTTGTTGTACACCTGCAGCATTTGTGAGCTATGCGGAGTCTATGGTGAGGGTGAATTTGCTGGAAATGTTGCATTCCCTTACATTATTGTCATCAATAATATTTCACAATTTGTGGCCATGTATTGCCTGGTTCTGTTCTATCGTGCCAATCGTGACGATCTGCGGCCCATGAAGCCTTTTCCCAAATTTCTTTGCATCAAGGCTGTTGTGTTCTTCTCCTTTTTGTAAGGATTTGTGGCTTAAGATTCCATTAAATTCCATTTAATCTGATCGTTTTTGCTTCTAGCCAAGGCGTAATACTCAATATGCTGGTCTACTATGGCATTATCAAGGATATCTTTGGTAGCGAGGTGGTTAATGCCGATTTGGCATCCATACTTCAGGTGAGGATCAGAAATTTACTTTCAGAATTATGGAGAGTTTTAATCATTAATATTTCTTATTGTTTGTAGAACTTTCTCATTTGCATTGAGATGTTTATAGCTGCTGTGGCACATATCTACAGTTTTCCCCATCATCCGTTTCACATTAATTCACCACAGTATTGGAACAATACCAATCATAGCTGGTGGGGCGCCTTTTTATCAATGATGGACATCTCTGATATGCAAGAGGATGTCACCGAGCATTTGGGTGTTGTCAGTAGCTCAATAACTCGCCGATTTCAGGGACGTAACACCTATCAGCCACTGGCCAGAGGACCTCGACGCTCGAGTAGTGAATCGGAGTACTTAATTAGAAACCGACAGGATCAGCTGATGCAAAGCGGTGGTGGTAGCACATCGACACAGTCTTCAGGTAACATGTATGGGGCTACATCGAATCGTTTGATTGTGCCCGTCAATGTTGGCAAGCTGAGCACTCTCACCGAATCCCATCAACAACAAATTCATGATTCACCAACTCAATCTCAATTTCGCTTTCCCTTAGCAGCAGGCGCCGAATCTTCTGGGGCTGGTGATAGCCATAGCCATAGCAACAACTACCAACAACAACAATTGCACTTACCCATCGCGACTTCGCCACTATCGACGTCACGTCAACGTGATATACATCTCCGAGAGCGGGAGCGGGAACGGGAAAGAGACAGGGGCAATCAGCCACAGAATTTCTTGAGAATGCCACCAGCAGTAGGGGCTACCTCAGCGGCAGCACCAATACCCGAGTCCAATGATGACTATGCTCTGCTATTGGGTGCTGGAGCGGGTAGATGACAACGTTACCATTATCATAATCAACATCAGCACACGATTGATGATGCTTTCGAGGATGTTGTAGATGTAGAGATTAGTCAGAGTGCCTCGCTATCTGTTTCATTTGGGGTATCGAGTAGTTTAAAGTTTAGCGCCACGTGCAGCAATCAAACTGCATCCGAGTGGTCAAACTCAACGGGCGATGAAGAAGATGAGGACGAAAACGACGAGAATGGCGACGATAATGATGATGATAATGAACAGCAACCGATTTTAGTTGTGGCCTCCACCACACGTCGTCGTCGTGACAGAGAATACATCACCTAGACGAACGCAAATAAGTCATATGCATATTATTTTCCTTGTTTCTTCAATTTAATATTTATACATATTTATGCTATTATCAAAAGTCCTTTTCTTTTTATAGTCTTTGATTTTTAGCAATTTCTTATTGTGCAAAGCAAAAATTTGCCCATTGCTCCTTTGCAGAGGAAAATTCATTTTAAATTAAAAATCTAAAGAAATACTCGAAGAAGAGGAGAACCCCCATTAGATGGGGGCTATTGTGGCCTTAGTTTTCAATGCGAAACCAACATCATAATCATACAAAAAAAACGTATATAAATATATATAGCCTTAGATGTATAAAAATTATAATTTTTTTCGTAATTCCAAAGAATCTTCATAATTATTTGTGCTTCTTACAAACAACAAACAATTGGTGTTTTCACCTAAAAATGGATCCTTTGCAGCTCCAAATTAAAATAATTTAAAGGCCCAGCAAATTTACTTTTAATAAGGTTTCTTTACATGATTAAACCCTATTAGAATTCCATTGTTACTCTCATTTTGGTTCCAGTCTCATTGCGGTCAAATGTGTTATTATTATTATTTAGCGATCTTCGAAATTTGATACATACGTACGTACATATATGTAAAAAATTAGTTCTCGAACTTTTTCCATTTGACCGTTTGTAATTGTAGTTGATACCTTGATTAGGCTAGCTATGCATATTAGATGAAATGATATTTATATAGAATGAGAATTTTGTGACTGCCGGTCGATAAAAAGGGCGTAACTAATATAAAATATTTAGAAAGAAGCATTGTAATAGTAATACATACATACATATATAATTGTCGATAATATAATTATGCAAAACAAAATTTATAATTGCCTTTTTTTGTTTATTTACTTTTACTAATCATTTGTATTTATTGTCTTAATGTTCACCTACATATATTCTTTATAAATTTGTTTTTGCACGCTTTAGCAGTTTACTAATATTTGTTTTATATTTAAGCTGGTTAGTTTATTCGATTCATGTTATTTTCAATGGGATTATTAATGCAAACTTAAAAGTCAATTTCCAAAGTACTAATTGGTATAATAAGACTCTTTTATTTTCTATATCCTGCTTAAGATATACATATAAAAAACCAAAGATATGAAGCTGTTTGTACAGCATTTTCCAGTAAAATATCATTGATTCCATTCAAATCGTCTAAAAATAATGTTACACCTAAGGATGACATACTATTTTCTTACAAATTATAGTCACTCTGGTCTCTTTTCATGTATTAAACTAATTGCCAACATTTCATGACCTTCGTAGCCCGCAATCTGTGAATATTTTATCATGCACACTCTATAAGATAAAATTGAAGAGGCGTGACTGAACTTTTATAATGAAACTTTATTTTTGTTGGCCAACTGATAAGGACAAAGTTCTTACTAAAATTAAATGATGATTATGCCAAAATCAAAATGAATAGTAGAAATTTTTACTTTATAACATTTTCTTTATTATTATTGGATTTTGTTTTTAAAATTGTAGTTTAAGCATTAATATTTTATTTGTCGTTTCGTAATACTTGCATTATTTTAAACTTTCAACAGTAAGAGACAACGGAAAATTACAAAATTGGTGATTTCATGTGGGGTTTTTGTTTTTAGTACGGACAATTGAGAAATAATATAACATAAACGAAAATACAAGCTACAAAAACACATACAAAATATCAATCAAATCAAATACGAATACGCTGATAAAGAATGAAAACAATTAAACCGAAAACTCAAATCAATCAACATTAATTACGTACACGAAAGAAAGAAAAGAGAATAAGTAAAGTAAAAGAAAGAAAAAACAAATTCAGTCCAGTGATCACTTCTCGAGCTGCGATGATATCAACGTGTTTTTCCCATTATGAAGGCACTCCGATTGCATTTTTTTTTTGAAACACACAGCTGCAGACATTGGGTTTTTTTTTTTTTAAGTTTAATTATTGTAATTTTGCCTGCCACCCAACTCGAGTAGATAGCGATCCGGATGATCCATCCAATCGGCGGCTGTTAGCTTGACTGTACGTTGACGTTCCGCCTCCTTGATTTGCCATTTCTTAATATCCAATTGCACTTCACGTGATGATTTGTCACCGCATCCCCACACCTGAAGGAGAAACGAAGAGGTGAACAACAGTTTAAAGAAATGGAAATGGCATTGTGTGGCTTTTTGTTGTTGGTAAATTTGTTGCTCTTGACTATGGAGAATTGTAGACTTAATTCGAATAAACGCAAACAAAAAATGTGTTGTTTTAACTGCTTAGACTGGTATTATACATATATATATATATATACAGATATATAACATGCGATATATGTATGTCTATTAATTTACATAAAATATACAAAATATATATATATATACTCTGTTATATAAGACCTATTAAACATGATTACCAATAAAGATGATAGATCAATCTCTTTTCCAATTTTACCAAAATCAAGTTTAAGATTCTGTAATTTTAATGTCGTCATCATCTTGGTTGAAATGTGTGCTCTCAATTAGCACAATCATAAATTGTGTCAATCATAAAGTTAAAGGTTGTGTAACCCAAAATCGTTTTACAGAGCAAGGCAAGTAAAAACTATTAACTTTCTTTGATTTATATACATAAATGAAGCAACGTTACAATGTTGCATAATTCCATTGGGAAACAAATATTCAATTTTATAACCAAGACCAAATGAAGTTTGGTATGCATATTTGAATGGCAGTTTTTCAATTAATGAGTAATAACTTCTAAATTAAGTTAATTAAATATAATTTTTAATAGATTACTAGCTGCCAGACTCAGCTCTGGCATTGAATATATTCAAAATCGAATTCCTAGTGAGATCTTTCCAATTAGCTTTCTTTATAGCGGAAGAGCGTTTTCGATTGTTATATATCTATTTTCCTTTTGCCAACATACAACTAGGAAAATTGGTATATACATACATAGGTAAATCATATTTTCTTAACAGGGAATGACTTTTTAATTGTGAATAATTATCAGATTGGGTAATACAAATTTTTAGACTTGTTGCTGGCAGTTTATGCTTTATTTTTAGCTTACAATTAATCTCCAAGTTAAGTATTTTGCTCTAGTTCTTATCTTGTGGTAAATTTCATCATTAACATACCTCAATGGACATGAGTCCAGCGGCTAGACCCTTGCAATCAACATTCTCAAAATGTTCATCAACTGCTATGATAGGCTTGCGGGGATCGGCACCGGCACGCAATCCCTTGGGATAACCACGTATGCTGGTATTAAGGTACAAAATGTTGGGCTTCTTTTCGAGTATCACAAATCTGCAGGAAATATTTATGTAAATTTTGTTCTAAAAGTGTTTAATGTCCACTTACTTGGGCAAGAGTTGAATGACACAGCTACCCTCACTGCCAACAAACAGATGGGTCTCCTTCCATTCACTTGGCGCCGCAATGCAATAGGTCTGTTCGTCTTTTGTATGCAGAAGGACTAGTGTTGGTCCACGATAGCCAAGAACATGATGCAAAAAACGATTAGCACCAACACCATGCTCATTGGAGTCGTATAACAGGGTCCAGTGTGATGGCATCATTGAGAGTTTCTCTTTGAAAATTTGAACGGCTGTCGACGCACTATTTGACGATGCTGTCGATGGTGGCGGGGCAATTGTCTGTGGTTTCGAATACAATGGTGGCAATGCTCCAGCCAATAACCAAGCCTGGGAGAGTGGCATCAGCGATTCTATTGCACCACCACCACCGCCACCGCCACCACCACCAGCACTGCTATGATCTGTGGTGTCTGTGAAAGGATTACGTTGCTCCAGCACTGGCGTCTGCAGCTCAATGCCGCAGGATTGTGACTGTTGTTCCAGGCCGCGATAGGCCGTCGATAATGTATGTACACAATACTTGTGCACAAGGAGAACCAATCTGATGAGGTTCTGCTCAAACCAGCGACACACATAGCCCAAACTGAGGCTATCGTGGCAAAGGAATATCGATTTGGTGACCGAACCAAAGGTCCGATTAATGGCCGAACACAACACAGCATTGCCCGAGTGTTGCATGGCAATTGTATAGCATATATGCAGAAGACGTGTCACTCCTGTCTTGTCTATGAAATCGGGATTATCCTCTTGGGCATACATTTTGATATACAACTCCAAGGTTTTAGCATCATCCATAATACCGAGAAAACGTTCACACTGCTGACGAAAGGCCACAGTTCCCAAATGTTTTGTGGTGGCCTTGGATAGCGAGTGCATCAAGTTGAAGAGTCGTTGACCCAAATCCGTATACTGGGGAAAAACTTGTGTCTGGAAGTAGAGGAAAATAATATCAGCATGATAATAATAATGAAACTGTCAACAATTCTCACCACAAAAACATCTGCCACAATACCATTAATGTTATACTTGGCCATTGACTGATCCCTTAAGATTTCGGCCAACTTCTCCACGGGAACGAGCTGAGTTAAGTATTTCTCAGTTACATCCGCACCCGAAGCCGATCTGGTCATTGTTTGCACTTGCTGCTGCACCTTGAGGCTGTTATTACTTCCACTCCCGCTGACGCTCCCTGTACCAGTTGTTGTGAGCGAAGAATGGGATTGGCTAGTGCTATTGTTGGATTTGTGCAGTTGATGGTGATGTTTATGTTTCCCCCCATCTAACGGCGGTTCACTGCCATCTCCTTCGCCTGCTTTCGAACTGGTGTTGTTGCCCATAGTCCTATAGTATAGAAACTTTCGTTGTTTTGTTGTTGTTGCTGCTGCCGCCGTGTGAGTCAAACTTCGACGCAATTGAGTTGCAAAAAAAACACTTCTCCTTTTCGCGTCCTCACCCCGCTACGAACAGTAAAAAAAGTAAAGGGCACGCAGGCAGGTTTGCAATTCGATTTATTCAATGAGCAACAGGTGCGGGTTAAATTCGCGGGTTGAATTTTGTTTGTTCTAACTGCGACACAATTCAAACCTGTTATGAAACACTGCACACAAATACACCGTTAATAAATATATATTTACATAATAAGACGGGCAAATCAACGTTCAAAACCAGAAAATCAAACAAAACAAAATAAATAAAAAACAATTGAAAATGATTCTATCGATACACTTGGTCCATCACTAAAAGTGTTTACACGAAGTTAATGGACGATCATGATCAACAATAATTAAATGTTGAATATATGCATGTTAATATTAGTAAACAAATCGTTTGTATGGAAATTAGTTGAGATTCAATTGGCATAAGTGTATATTTAGCTAAAATTAATTTAACTATTTATAATTTAGAATATATTAATTTTTATTTTCTGCATATTGTTGTTCGCAAAGTTCGGACACAATATTCGCTTTTCGCGAATTCTTTTACTCCATGGTCTTAAGCACATATTCCTTGGACGATTTGTAGGCGACTGCGACAACTTTCAATGGTAATGGTGACACCTAACACATTGCCTCCAAACACAAATTCAGATGACGATGGATCCTCGCCAGCTTCTGTGCGTGCTGCACCCACATCCACTTTATTGTTGGATGCCAAGCGAAAGAGCGCTTTTCTGCCGTATCGACCACAGTCTACGGTCTTGACTAATCTTCAACGGGGTAACACAGAGGCTACATTCTGTCCGGTGGAGGTGACACTATCGTTTCACGAACGAGCCGGTCAGGGTGAGATTACAGAGGATCAAGTAAAGACCGAGCTGGGAAGACATCAGAATATTGACTTTAAAGATGCCCACGATTTCACACCTCTCCACTGGGCCGCTTCATATGGTCAGCTGAATTCCGTTCAGCTGTTGGTGTCTGCTGGTGCCAAAGTAAATAGTTTAGCCCCAGATTTGATTAGTCCTCTTCTGTTGGCAGCTGCCGGTGGACACAACGAGATTGTGCGCTTTCTTCTGGAGCGCGGTGCTCATTCCAATCATATGGATATTGTGGGAAATACGGCATTGATGTATGCCGCGGCCGGCAATCATCCCCATACATGCAACGAGCTGCTCGCCAGAGACTTGGATTTTAGTGCCACCAACGAGAATGGAGAGACAGCCTATGCCTTGGCCGTGGAACATGGTGCACATCTGGCTCAGGCTTTGTTGGAGCAGTATATGACTGCCATATTGACAGCAGGAACTTTTGGAGGCATTTAATTTAGTTGTGTAAATAATATTTTTGTTAATTAGTATTTAATGCTTGCCCTGAAAACGGCATTAGTTTAAGTTTCTGTGTCTGCATCACTTCTCTTTACCCATTTTTAATCTATTTTTATTGAACTTTTATACTTATAAAACATATTTTTAAAATTCAAACATTTTATTCTTGCTTTTTCTAGTCTGTTGCTCCTTACTTAGACTTCGCTCTTGGGCCTGCAACGATGTGAGTTCGTCCTGTTGGCTTTGTAGTTGGGCCTGCAACCGTTTCTGGAGCTGCTTATCGTTTGAATTCCTGTCTAGTGATTGCTTCACTTTCGCTATGTCGCGTTGTTTGCGTCGAATGTCATCGGCCAGACGCACTGATTCCACATTCAGTGTCTTGGTGGAGTGTTCTTGGAGGTCATTGGTCCTTGATTTCTTGGTTTCAGGCTCTTTTGAGTCGCCACCAGTATTGGGGGCAGCACCGAGGACACTCCCGTTTAAAAAAGAGAAGACATCAGTGCGCTGCGCATCACGAGCGTAGGCTTTCTCATTGACCGCCTGTTGTCGTCGCTGGGCACGTTTTAATTTACGCTCCACACTGAAGTAATCCTTATCGCCATTGGCTGCCTCACGCAGTTCCATACAGGCATCGAGAGATCGTCCCTGAGGTAGAATTTGAGCACTTACTGGCGTTACAATACCACGACCATCAGAGCCAAGTCCAGTGCCATGAATGTAACCCATTTTTTCCATTAATTTTGAACCGATACCCTAAAAGAAGTGAATTTTTTGATTAAATAACTTTCAAGTGCTTAGATAGAATTCTTACTTTTGTGTATTCCTCCCAAGCGCCCAACCGTTCAGTTGATTTAATTGTGAATAAACTTAGTTCCACTAGACGTGCTTGTCTAGCTGCTTCCATATCATCGACTTCCTCCGAATCACTTTCATTGTATTCGCTGTCATCGTCTGCGCTACTCAATTCTTCGTCTTCGTTATCCGCTGTAGTTAGAGGAAACACATCCTCGAACTTAAAATCTCTTTCACGTTCTTTATGCTCCTGTCCATCGAGACGCACAAGACAGTTTTGCTCCACAAAATTCACACATAAGACTCGTCCACGGTGCCACAGTCGATCCTGTAACTTGGCCAAAACAGGACAATTGCGTGCCAATTTATGAAAATCCGGAGGCTGGTACTCTCTAATCGATGACCCGGGAACTAAAGCGCCGTGAGAGAATCGACAACGTATTTCATCAAATCGACATTCCCCCTCCAGATAAAAGGTACAAGGCAGCATCTCACGATGGGTAGGATTTGTGTACAGGACTCGCAATCTAACATCCAAAACTCCGTTACTATTTACAATCACTTCATCATCAACTGCACAAATTAATGCATTATAATAACTTATAGCACCCCAACTGTGCTCATGTGGTGCCGAACATTTCTCGCCCACCATTCCTTGGTATTTGGTACGCAAGTCTTCCAATTGTTTCTCCTCATCGGCATTTGCAGAATGTGGCGACTGTTCTAAATCGTTTAATTTATTCTTAAAACGTGCCAGTTCATCTTCCAAACTCTTGTTGTCGGCTTCGCTTGGTTGCTGAGCTTCAACCTCGTTTTCCTTAGTCTCATTTTCGACGTCAGTGTCCTTTGTCAGCGCCAAGAGCTCCAGTAAACTGCATTTTAGGGATAATAGCTCATCTCTTTGTGAGTCGTCTGTATCTGGGGCATTCAGTGCCTGTTCCACCACAAGCAACTGCAATGATGAAATTATATTAAAGTTAATTCAATAACAATGGGCCAAACACTCACCTGAGCCTCATATTCATTCATGTTTTAAATAAAAACTATTTGTTTATATTTTCATTTGACGAGGGATGGCAAAACTAGCTAAACTAGTTAATCAGAAATTAATGTCGGAACTACTAGTTCAGTACAATCGCATCAGTCAGCTGTTGCTAGTAAAGGTATTTTCCAGCACTGAAATCAACAACAACAACCGGCCTGTTGCGTGTGTAAATAATTTATAATTTCAATTTACGTTAATAATAACTGAAAACAATGCAGTTCACAAGAAGTAATCCAGCCAAACAGATTCCACTTCGATTTTATCGTTATACAAGCAAAATTGCCGTCGATGTGGAGCCGTCACTTCTCGCAGATTTAGAGCAAGCAAATATTAAGCCCAGGAAACATCCTGGAATCATTAAGCCAAATCATGTAGAGCTCTCATCCCAATTGACTGGCACCCTAAAGCGTATTGTCGGGGATCATCCAGTGAAAAAAGTAGAAAGGGACAGTATATTATTGAATCGTTATATTCAGTCCCGTCATCCGCCTCCGACCCAAACCGAAATCGAGAATAAACGGCAATTGATAATCGAGGAGGTTAACGCCAAGATGCCTCTAGAGCGTTTGGCCACGCTTAGCGAGGAGGAACAATCCCGTTGGCAACGCAAAAGAGAGCTAGAGATTAATAAACGTTTGGGTCAGCGTACCTATGCCTGGAAAAGGATTGATTATGGTGCCTACGAAGCCATTGTCTATGCAATTGGTCGCGGTGCCCAGGAGTATGCCGTCCTTAGACGCATTCTCGTTGAACTACAGCAAAGAGATCCAGCGTTTCAGCCGCGGAGTTTCTTTGATTTCGGCTCTGGCATCGGAACTGGCATGTGGGCAGCCAGTGAGCTGTGGCGCGACAGTATCTTTGAATACTATAACGTGGACAGATCTAGAGAGATGAATGATATTTCAGAATTGATTCTACGAGAGGGTCACGAAAATAAACAAGTTGCATTGCGTAATGTATTCTACAGACAATTTTTACCCGCCATCGACACAAAATACGATTTGGTTATTTTGTCCCACACACTCTTTGAGTTGGGTGATCGGAACCAGCGGGAGGAGGTGCTGCTTAACTTGTGGCGGAAATGCGATGGTTATATGGTTATAGCAGAGGAAGGTACTCGACGAGGTAGCGAATTGGTCAATGAAGCTAGAAGATTTCTATTAAAAATTAATAAAGGCAAACAGAAACCGGATGAAAAGCTTGAGGGTCATACGGTGGCGCCGGTAAGTAAAAGAGAATTAATTTACTAATTGATTAATTATGATTGTCAATATTTCAGTGTCCACATGATTTGCGATGTCCACGTTTAAGCGATTTGGCTGATCGAACGCCGTGTAATTTTCAAATCTCATATACTCCATTACGTTTAACCAGTGATGCGGCGCCCGATCGCAAGATTTCACTCTATAGCTATGCAATTTTAAAAAAGGGTCCAGCTCCCACAGAGGACGCCTCACGTCAATGGCCTCGCATAGTGAGGCCGACATTGGTGCGATCAAAACATGCCATTTGCCGGCTTTGCACAGAGGCTGGTAAACTGCAGGAGGTCATCTTTACAAAGGCCAAACATGGCAAGTAAGTACCAATCCTTGCGAATGCGTTTTCCTAAATAATTGTTGGTTTATTTTTATAACCTAGACACGCTTATGGTTGTGCCAAAGTTAGTCGCTGGGGCGATCGTCTACCCATGATGCTGGGAGAACCACAACAAAAATCCTCGGATACATCTTCATCTACGGAGCAATCCGATTTGGCATAAACTAAGCTATTGTTATGTTTTGTATACTTTTAAGACAAATTAATTAGGGGCTGCTGCTGCACCCTGTTAAAAGTTAATCGGCATTAAAAACTGCTAACCAATTAGTCGATTTAATTATGTGCAAACAAATCGTTGCGGGTGGAACTGAAATTAATTAAATTGTTGCATTTAAATTAGCCTATACACCTAGATACATACATTCAAACTATCCTCATCATGCTCATTGATAGTAAATTTTCACTAACGTTCGTTTAGCACATTCGCCCCCAACCCTCATCCTCACCCTCACCTAATGACAACAATGGGGGTAAGACAAAAGGCAGATGCGGCTGGGTTGGTCGCGGTTTTTTTGGTTCAATTTTGTAAGTATTATGTCACAGATAGATAGATACCTCATATGGCCTCTACATAACGGTTATGTTTAGAAAACAGGCAGCCTTGTCAGCACGTCCAGCGTTAATGTCCTTTCACTCTTCGAAGAAGAATTTTTTTTTTGGGGTTTTTCCAAGTTTATCATTAGTAATGTCATAATTCGGCAATGAGAACTTTGAAAAACAGTACAAATTTTGAAAACGTGTATTACGTGTTGATTGCTGATGATACATAAAAATGATCAGGGATAAATTAGATCCATAATAAACGTAATTTGCGAATGTTCATACATACTAGATACAATTTTTGAGTCTGTATTCTAAATTTGAATGGGTTTCGGGAAAAACTGTCAGATATTAGGGTCAATTAAGTAATAAAACCAGATTTGCAAAAGTAATGAAATGAAAGAAAATGTAACATAACTATTTATGCATCTAGGTCCATTGTTCAAAAAAGGAGTCTAAAAAAAGGATGCGGGTTTTTTAATGGCATTCATCAAGTTTCTGTATTTTATATTCAAATATGTATAGATTGAAAAATATCAAGAAAATGTGTTATTAAAAGATAAAAAACTTAAAATTTGTACGAAATACTTTGGATAGTACAGCTCAACAAATACGACAAAAACAAATAGTTAGACTGGTGTAACTGCTACATATATTATTATTAAGATTGAGAAGAAGTTTAACAAACACTAGTTGTCCGTAAATTTCTCTGTCAAAATGTTCTTTATAAATTAAGGAAAAAAACAATTTAAGACCTTTATAAAATTCTTGAATTCTGTTTTTTTCTTACTTACATTTGTTTACAAAGGATACAAAAAATCTGACAAGAGTCATTATTCTCATTTGAATGTACTTAAATAAAAGATTATTTCAAATACAGATTAAACATCATCTATTGTGCTTTAAATTGTATTTGACTTAAAGATTGTTGTTATTTTTTTGGGCAAGGATTTCGAAATAGCATTTAATTAGTGAAAGACTAGCTACAATGTGTCCATACGTTAACCAGTCAGCCAATCCTAGTTTGTTTCGAATATACAATAAAGACAATATATGTTTGTATATATCAACTACTCTAGGATAGACTAAGGAGTCACCGACATCAACTGACATTTGGCCACTCACTCACTCACTTCTATGGATGTACGGAAGAGTGTGTATTAATGTGAAACGCGCCCTTTTAACGACCGCAGATCATCCCCGTTAAGTCCTGCGTGGCCAAATGGCATAACGTACAACATGTACAAGGAGGAGTAGGGTTCGGTTCGAAAAAGGGCAACATTGTGGGGCGCGAAATGTGGCACATTGATTCCAATGTGAGGTTGCTCTGGGTGTGTCAACTGTTCCATATGTATCTGTGTATGTATGTGTGTATATAGGTATGTATACGATTTTAGGGATTGGCTTTTCAACAAGGTGTGTTGTAGTCCAACGGACTATACATACATATAAAACGAGCCTTTGAGTTATAAATATTGAAAATAAATGGCTATTCCCCCATATAAACGAATAAGAGTTTTTGTGTACACATTTTTATTTAAATAATATTTAAATCGAAATCTAATGAGCTACAGAAATTCCTGATCTAGGAGCAAAAGCATGTACATATGTACATAGCTGCTTGATAAAAGATATTTGCATGGAACAGGAACTGGAACAGGAACAGGACCCTCAGCAGTTTCCTATTCCAAAGAAATGAGAAAGTTACATTAAATTTTTGAACGCTTTCGAGATTTATTCGAATGCTTTTTACACAAGATCGATTTTTGCTGATGAAAGTGGTCTTGGATATCGAAATTTAAACGAACTTTTAGAGATAAAATATTCGTGAAGAAAAAAATTAACCCAATCTTGCCCCCGAGATCATAATAAATATGTATAGTTACTAAATTATTCAGTAAAAAAGTTATCTGTTGCCTAAAGTCATTCAAAAAAGAAATTTAAGTTGCAAGATCATAGGAATTTCATTCAATTATTTACTTAATTCTAATATGTATCCTTAGTTGATTTGTGAAAGAGTAATAAATGTACTAAGTAAGAGTTATAAGCTCATACTACATAAACATTTTCCAGTTGAATACACAAAAAAGGGAGAGTCGAATAGAATTATACGAAATTGATAATAAAAAACTAAATTATGTATATCAAAGGATTAAATCGAAACTGATAATTTGATTAACAAATCCAGATGACATAAATAACTGATTAAGTTGTAAGAACAACTTATTAGCAGAAACTTCTTTGTTTAGATTGTTATAAAAATAAATGTAACATAAGTAGGGAATATATTACATTTGGGAATACAAATTTTAATTAGTCATTAACCCATTTAGTCTAAATATGTATGAGGAAAAAGGATATGACAGGACAGAGTGTTATATAAGCATGTGCACCTAAGGACTAGACATTCGCCCAATGATGAGCGTTTACCTTATATGCTCTGGTCGAATATGTATCTGCTATATGTGTGTATATAGTAATTACATATATATCTGATAGGTGGGGTCACTCATTAAAAAGGCGCGTTCTTTAGCATTGGTGTCAGCTGTCGCAGTGGCTCTGCCCGTTCTAGCCAGCTATTTGTATTATAGTTGGAAGGTGCGTCCCACAATAATAATGGTGGCGTTTAGAAAGCATGCGCCGCCGCCGTTTGTTGCAACATTCTAGTGACCCACCCACACCCAGTTAGCCAACCAGTTAGTTCCTTTTGTTCCGACTGACTCTCTGTGTTCTCTTAATGTCTCTAATTCTCTAATGTCGCCTCCCCCGAACCGTACTAAAGCAAATGCGAACAAAAGCGAATGCTTTTACATAGTCGCCAGGCATCCGGGCGGTTATTTTGGTTAGTCGATCAAGTGCCAGAATGGGAAGCTACCTCATGACTGTCGCTACTTTCTGGTCATCAGTTCAAATCCAAACGTTGTCCGGAATAGTTGCGGTTACGGTTCCAATTCTAGTTTCTACCTTGTGTGTGGGTGTGTCTGTGTCCCTGTGTATCCTTCATGGTTCCAATCAAAATTAACATTTGGCCGGCATATTTCATTCGCGCCTGTATCTTGCTGAACCGTTACCAATTGTGATCATCATTTCCGGTTGAGCAAAATTTCAGGTGTGTGAGAAATTTGTGACGGTAACATCGTTGGAATACCCCAAACGAAGTGATCAAATATTGTGAAAATTCAAATATATAAAAACTAACTTTCAATGACAAAGTGATACATTTTTGATGATTTGTACCAAAATCTGGAAGATTGCGAATAAGATCAGCGATTCTCAAAGTAGTCCAGACAAGACTCAATCAGCCATCAAAATTGTATTTTTGAAATCGGTAGAAATGAGTTTTGATCCAATATTCTTCAAATTCAGCATATTTCTTCTTGTCTCATAGACTGCTCAAAGGGTTTCAAGAACATAAAGGTCAAAAATTCAAAATGTTCATATTATTCTTAAATGATACAGATGTTTTGGTAAAGATAATACTGATATATTCTCATTTATCCGAACACAATCCGTTACATATAGATTATAATATTCAAAACAAAGAAAACAATTGCTGAACTTATCGGATTGTTCACCAGTTTGAAAAAATTTCAAAACATCGTTGATAACCATAAAATCGATTCAAAATTTGTTATGGTTAATATAAGTATTTATCGACTGTTTCACTGTTCTATACAAATAATTGTAATTAAGAAATAAATAGGATATGAATTAACTGGACTAAATAGGGCTTTAGAAATTTGCACATTAATCGAAATGCATTTTTTAAAATTTTATTTAGATTACAGATGCTTCTTTGATAATTACATACCTTAGTTTTAAAATGTAAAACATCTAAAACATGTCTAGAATATCAGATCTTAAATGTTTAGCTTTTTCCTTCCATTTTTTATTAAATTGATTGCTTTTTTAGGGATAATAAAGCTTTACTACATATTTAATTATATTCCAAACATCTTTTATTGCTAAACATTCAGAAACTACATTTTTATCAAACATTTACTTCAAATTGCAAATTAATAATTTTCTTTGCAAACTTTAGACGATTAATGAATGATGTCATAAGTGAACCTATGATACGTCCAGGAAATGGTTTATGAAATATTTCAGATAATATTTATATATATTATATTCTAAAAATAATATTTTAGAATATTTAACTCACCTGAAACCACAAATTCTTTATATAGATTTACTACACAATTCGACCGAAATAATTTGGAATGTTTAAATTTGATAATAAACCTGAAACAAGCATTTTTAAGAAGCTTCTTAGTTATTCAAGATTGTGTTTAAGTATCAAAATGCTTCGTAGTTCTTTAGGGAATCAGTCATCTAAAAGACCTATTAAAGGTATGTAGCATTTATATTCAAAATCATGCCATCAGTCGCCGTGGATCGTAAAAGCCAAACGATTAAAGAGAATGATGTGACTTTCGAATCTATTCCATGCACATTTAATTTTGTTTAATTGGTCTTTATTTATATTTATATGGGTACAAGCCTCGATAACAATTGCCAATAACCAGCTATCAGCTAATCAGCTCAGGAACCAAATGCCCTCTACTATGTATAACATAACGATTCGATGGACACCCACACAAAATTTTAAAAGAAGCCGCTATGAAACAAAAAATTGGACTTTGCCTAGGCGACAACGACGACGTCGACGAATTGGATGATAACGTGTATCCGGTGGGTGGTAGTAACCCAAAATGTAATCGAGGGGAAGCTTTGATGACTGCATCATCGGGCACACTTGACCAATGTCCAGCTCTGATTGAAAATGCATTTTCCAAAGCAAATTATTTATAATTTCCTTGAACATATGTATACATGGGATGATAACTAAGGCATAAACATCAACTTTAATCTTATCTACCTATACACGATTGTGGATTTTATTTAAACTTATCAAATACTTATGTAAATTGTTATTTTTAGGAGTTAGCTTTTAACATTTAAAACCTTTCCAAACACTCCCAGGTAATTATTTGAAACAATCAAAATTGATTGGAATCCAACAAATGTCATGTCGTTTATGTAATCTCTATTATACAAAGTCAATTTGTATGTTATTTGAATAAAATTTGTTTTGCCTTTTGTCTTGGATAAATAAAATACTACATATATCTATGTACTATGTAAGTATCTGTGACTTTTTGTTTTGTTTTGTTTAAGCAACGACAAGTCAAAAGTTGAATTAAATAAATAGTAGAACAAAGTCCAAAGTTGATTCATTCTATTAAATGTGGAAAATAATTTACTACGATAATAATATGTAAATAATGTCATTGGTATACATCCTTATGCATGTATGTATATGTGTGTTTATATTTATGTAAATGTAGATTGCTGCTAATATGAATCAGATTAATTAAACCTCAATGCTTCCTGTGTAAACAATGATCAAAGTTCAACAATTAATCAATTATCTTTGGGTGATGTTCAGGTAAGTTTCTGTGTTTTAACAAAATAATCTAAAGATTCATTCATTGAGTCAGTTTGCATACGTTGAGTGATATACACATTTATTCTATTCTCTTATTATTTTATTTAGTAATTATGAGCAAGATGAACTTCATAAACTTACTTAATAATTATCATAGCAATTATAAAACAAGTTTCAGTGTTCCAGTGATCTAGTCAATGACTTTGACATGGGTTTGTAGGTCAAGTAATAATACAGGAAAATGTGTAAATTCGACTTGAACAACGTAGAAGAAACATTCATAAATAACTTATGGGAATACCCGAAATCCAAAATAAAAGATAATATGAGATGCAAGTTAATACATAAACTTAAATTTTAAATGAGATCTTAACATTGCTCTCCCTTACAAGGCAAAGAATTCGAAAGTAACCAAAGATTTTAAAAATTGAAAAGAAATATACATATCTCATAAATCAAAACAGATACAGGAGTCAAGTCGAATAAATGAGGAAAATCGGTCATGGATATGGACATTTTGCCAGTTTAAACGGAAAATTGTTATTTGGTGAGATGTTTTGGGCAAAAAGGACATTTTTGTATCTAATTCAATCTATTACCTTTTAAAAAAAACGTTATAAACCCAAAATTTAATTAAAAGACCACTTCAACACGTTAAAAAAAGGATCCTAACCACACTTTGGCTAAAAATCCGTAAAAGTTTATGTACATTATTCTATGAAAATTCTGGCCGATTACATATTTCATTGATTAGCGAATTGACAAAAACAAAAGAAGCATAAGAAGTATACGATTGATTCATGCAAAAAGCACAAAGAACTTTCACGCCAAAAACCTTCATACAAACATGCGGAACATTGTAAACTTTGCAAGATAATGCCGCAGGTATAAGTATATAGAAGCTTGCCATTGTTTTTGTTTCAACATTGGGCTCATATACAATAAAATCCAACAACAACAACAATAACAATGGTAATTGAAACAACGGCAATATACAATTTATTACGTATTACGTATATTGAGTATAAAGAAATGAAACAGCGCAAGAGAGAGGGGGAGAGAGAGTGAGAAATTCGATATGATGGACTTGTGACCCCAAAGGCATTCGGTTGTCAAGCTCTAGCGATCGCGAATTGCCATCAAGCAGGTAAAAATGTGTGTGTGTGCGTTATCAATGAAGGAAAACTACAATATACTCGTAAGTAACAACGTTAAAAACATTAATAACCAATGCGATGGCAAAATGTGTTAATAATAATAACAAAAACAAAAAACAATCAACCAGCCAGCCAGCCAGTGAGTTGATCAACGGCGCAGTAGCAGCGGTTCTCCCACAAAAACGAACCTCAAACGAACGGACTTCGGGCAGCTAGCGTCTTGATAGCTGATAAAGCTTGCATTTCTCACACAAAGATACACTCACCCGCACACTCTTTCACACACACGCACACATACACAAGCACTGACTAACTTTACCAGCTGACACCGATGTTCGGCGATCAGTCGGTTCGGTTTTCTTTCTTACCAGTCAGCTGGGAATTCTAAGGGGAAGCGCTGCTGCCCGCTAGCTGGGATTAATACTTTTTTTCGTTCGTTTGCCAGTCGCGTATTTCACATCGACCAAGACGTTTGGGGTCTCTTTTCTCTCCTTCGCGTCGAAGAAGTAGTTTAGATACTTTTATTCTATTCCATCGGGATAAAGATTTTATGATTCTTTCGATTTTGGATTGTTCGAACGGGTAAGACTGCCAAAACCGTTCTCACTCTCTCTTACTTCTCGAATTTGTGCAAAGTGTGCAAGAAACAAACATTTTGAAACGTGAATTTGATTTTAATTAAGTAATTAAGCAAATGAAGCAGTGTGTATACAAAAATATTAAATAATTAAACAAATGTCGAAGTGCTGAACAAAAAATCTTAAGAAATTTAAATGGACTGTTCTACAAAGTTAAAGCAAAGTTAACTGTCCAATGGTCAATCTATTATCACTACAAAAATTGTCATTCTTCATAATGATTTATTTTGCCAAAAAATTATGTGTGCTTAAAGTATCCAAAATTATATCTTATCAGTGGAGGAAAAATGGTGGACAATATTTTCTCCTGATCCTCAGAATACAATATAATTATAAATAAAAAAGTTACCGCCTTTTTCACAATTTAATTTTATCGAGAACACTGAAACTGAATTTCTTCTGTTTAAATTAAAAATATATGTTTCTTTTAATAAAGTTCTAAATTAAGTCATATTTGTTCGACGAAGTTATTAAAACAATTTTTTTTAAAGTTTTTTGTTAAATTTAGAGCTTAAAAGTAAATATAGAAAATATTTGAGAAATCCTTTTTAAAAAGAAAACAAAATTATTGCTATTTTCATTAATATTTTAATAAAATAAAAAATATAAAAATTTCCGCCCGATCAAGAAATAAATAAATTAATGAATATCCTTCAATTGTACGGGTTATTTAAATATTGCGCTCTTTTAGAAATAGCAATCCTTTATAAGGATCAGTTTTTATGCTTAACTTGAAAAAGTAGGAATACAAATTTAAGCATTTTTTTTAGGATTAACCTCCCTTTTAAGGATTTAAGAAGTTCAACTATAAGTTTCGATTTCACGACTTATGTATTTTGAGTTCTGAGTCACTGGGTCATATATCCAATGAATAGTTTCTTTGCATTTGCTGTGTTTGCATATTGAAATTTTTGTGAAATTGTCGCAATTTAAAAATTGAATTGTTTAGCTTTCACATAATATTACTTGCACAAACATAACAACTGTTTGGCTACGTTTTTGCTTTGTTTTTGTAAACTATTTTGAAAAATAATCATTTTACTTCCCTCTGCCCTCGATGAACAGCTGCTGTTTGTTTGTTGGTTGGTGAGTCTCCTCCGATGCTGCTCTTCTTCACAGCTGCAGCAAAAGATCATTAAACCGGTTTCGATGGATGTACATATAAAATGTATACACATATATGTATGTATGTATGTACCTAGATAGAAACATGGTTTGTCTGATTTATAATAATAATTTGAGCATACATACTACATTTTAAGAGACAGAGAGAGAAAGAAGAAAAGAAACTTAAAGAAGACAAAGGTCTTAAAAGGGAGAGATCCATAGTCAAGGTTATTAAAACATACTCGAATCACATGCAAATACGAAATGTAAACCCACAAGAAACAAAACAATTAAATACTTGCCAAACGAAACGTGACAATGCCAGAGAGATATACTTTTATATATTTAAACAAAAACAAACATATATACATATATATAAAGGTATATAGTCCATAGGTATTGAGTACTTGCATTCGTATTCTACTACTCATATTAATCAATATTGAAATAATGCTGATTAAGAGCTATCAACGTCATATTTAGGTAGCGTAGGTCTAGTCCCAGTCCCAGCGTAGCCCTTACCTAGTCCAGTGCATTGACATTGCCTGCACTTTCAAATGTGATTAAGTGTGTGTTTTTCGCATAATAATTCAATTAACTAGAGAGGCATATAAAGTTAATAATTATTATTAACAAACCAGATCATTCTTGCCTGAGTTCATAATCCAATTTTCAATTCTGATCATCATTGCAAATGTTATCTCATGGGGGGTTGAGATGATGACAACTTCGTCGTCATTCGCCACTTGTGATTGCATTTTATTGTTAATAATGGTTTTTACATATTTATATTGGAACAATGCTTTTGTTTTGATTAAATAAAATAATTATACAAACATGCTTATGTACATACATACACACTTATTTAGTAACATGGCAGATGCGCAGAATGATTTTTTTCTACAATTACATTCAATTGTGCTTATATTATTTTCCACTGTACCTTGATCTTTTCATATATGGATCATACAAGTATGTATATGGAATTTACATTGTATGTCTTTTGCATTATTTTAATCCAAAAACGTGGAGTAAGTTAAGTTGCTGTTTAAATACATATTTACTAGGAAAAAGAGTCTTTTATTGTGTGATTGAATGGATTACTAAAGATTAAGAATGGGAACAGTAGCTAGGTTAAAAAAGCTTAGATTAAACAAGACTAGAGTTAATACAAGGCATTAAAAACTCAGTATATAGCAGGGTTACTTTTAATATAATCTTAACGCTAGTTCCCCTAATATCTCTATAAATTGAACTTTGAGTTTATAGACCAATCAATCCGTTGACTTCATTAGAGACAATTATAATTAATTACGTTTATTTACCCCACCTGACAGCCCTTTTTTCCGTTTAATCTAAAGAATTTCGCTATTGCATTTTTATTCTAAAATCTGTTTTTATTATCTATGACTAGTGTAGTCTAAGTTATTATTTGTGTTAAGCTTGAACTAATTTAGCATATCAAAGGTTAACTATGACGACTTAACTTTTTTAATATTAAAGTAGTGTATAAACAATTTGTATACGTTCAAAGTGCAATTGTAAGCTTAAAGTAAACCCGTTTTCCACCAACATCGACTTTTCACATGAAAATAAATACCAAAATAAAGATAGAGTAATATAAATTGGGACACGCGTCGAGCATGACGACAGTTGCATAATTCTAAAAAAAAAATATAAAAAAATCAATCAAGCGATGGACTCGCTAAATAGAAATAGCCATATTCGTGTTAAATAAACAAAACTGGAGGTGGATAGGTAGTTAGACACAAAAGTTTTGAATGAAATGTTTGCAAATTGGACTTTAGGCATTGATTGATAGGCAATGAGGAAGTTTTTTAATTTTATGTATCTGGATTTTAAAATTCTTTAAAAGGCTAAGCAAATAAATAAAGTTAAACATTATGAATATTGGTTGAAAATAATGTTATATATGAGTTTTGAATGAAATCAGAATGAAAATTGAAATTGGTTTGTCGGCAATCTAGGATTGTGAAATGCTTTAAATTCGCCTTAAGGTATGCTATAATCAGTTGAAGATTTAACATTTTATGGATAGAATGATTAAATCTTTTTCATAAAAATTGTTTGCAATGAGAAAGGTTTTTTCTCTGCAGAGAATTTTCAAAGGTCTTGATCATTTTCGGGAAAAATAGTTCTTAAACTACTTATTGCATACGTTAGGGAGTAATTTTTCTCAATTAACATATTTCGGTTGGACACTGATGCCATCTGGTTATTTCTTTTCTTTGTAATTATAAAGCAATATTTTAAGAAAGATTTATTTATTTATTCACTTATGTATTTTATCCACAGTTAAGATAATATTTGATCACTATAAAATGGTGAAATTGTTAAAATTTTCAATAATTTTTGTAACAGAAATTTCAATTCGAATATCTTACAATTTATATCAATTTATATCAATTTATAATTTATAATTTTTGGTAATTTTGCAGTTAATCCAAAAGAATGCTAAACGCCAGGGAGCAATTCTTCAATGGCGGCAATGGAGATGGAAGTGTTGCTGGCCTTGGTCTGGGCATAGAAATAACTGAATATGGCGTTTCAAATGGCGGACGTGTCTATAATACGACGACAGTGCCCATGACAAGTGCCAGCAGTTGGCGTACAACAACGACGACAACAAATTCTACAGGCAATGCCACAGCCTCGACCACGCCTAGTTCCGCTCAGGTCTCCTCGAGTGCCGTAGTAACTAAGACCCCTTTGGAACCTGTAGCCGAAGAGGATGTCCACTTCGATACAGATGCCCTATCAAATTTACCAGCCAGAGATCCAGTGGATATTGAATTCAAAGAATTGTCGCTGACAGTGAATTTGGGTTTCAATCGAGGTAAGTCGTCGCATGGATGGAGGCATTTATGATTGAACATGAACATTTTCGGTATAATAAATAAGTATATTGTGATAAGATTGGCAGAACAAGAAAAAAAAACACGAAACGGTAACAAAATTTGCCAGCTAAATGTGACTATTAAAACTCATTTTTATGAGTATTTATTAGTATCGGCTACTTTTAAAAGGGCAAACTGTTTGGTAACTCTCGCGGACATCTGCCTATGTAGGCCTGATATAAGTATATCCAAAGTTTTCAAATTTCTGCCAAAACTGCTGTATTCTTTCAAGGTTGAAGCTAAACAACATACCAACCATAAGTGCTTGCTTTGCTAGTCTTTAACCATTGATAAGATAAGCATAACCTTGCCCCTGTCCCTGCCACTGCCCCTGCCACCGGGGCTGCCATTGGCAATTGGGGAAAGACAAAGGGAATTAATCAATTACTCATTTTATTATAATTATAACTATTTAAGGGTATGAACAATTTCTTACATGTGATTTAAATTAAATTTTTAAAAGAATAAAAGAAACCATCTATTTGGAAAAAATTTGAAAATATATTGACACAAGGATTTCATAAAAACTGCAAGTTTTCAACTTCTAAGTATTAGAAAATGGTATTATGGTATGACGAAAGTATTGATTTTATATACTTTTGGATTCCATAGTTGAGAAACTCTTACCAAAAAAAGAATTTTAAACATTTTGTCAAAATATGAAGGGTATTTAGTATTCGACTTCATGTCGAAGTTGGGTTTAATAAATGATTGTACATATAAAATACACATTTCAAAGTTCATTTAAAGGCATATAACATTTTCCTATCGATATAGTACATAAATGTGCCCCTGGTAACTGTAATTTGATTACAGTTAGATTCCTTGACTCGTGGTGATAATTAACTAACTATAAACGATATAAAATTGGTACATTAATATTACATAATAAATGATTCAGTTAGTGCATATTATATAATATTCCATGACTTAACAGACTGATTGTTGTAGGAACATAGAAGTTACATTTTTTTTTTGTAGATTTGGCATTAGAAAAACCTTATTAGTAAACCAATAGAAAATGGATAAAATTGAACGCAATTTTAAAGCGTTTTCTGTAGAACAATCCCAAGGTATTGATTATAAGGTTTGGTTTACGAAGCTATGTAACATAAGACACTCCATTTTTGCATGCCATCACGTAGCGGCAAATTAAGTATACGCCCGATGTGCCAAAAAATCTAACAAAATTTACATATGTCTTGTTCATGACAATAAGGTAAATAATCAGGAAAGTTGAAAATATTATATTATAGAAATGTTGGAAATTAAATTAACAAAATTAAGATTTTCGAGCTTAATGCGAGTTTTGTATTTTATGAATTCACTACATGATCCTTTTATGGCCATAGGGGGATTCCTTCACTGCCCTTCACCCCTTGATAGCTTTCAATTCTAAACTGCTTTCATTTAACAATGTTGTCAGTTTTATTTCTGCCATCTCTGGAAAAAATAAACATAATTCCATTATTAACCTACAACTCAAATTGTTATTTCTATGCTTTTAATATACATAATGTCGACACGGTCAACTTTTAATCGAGATCAGAAACACTAGAAATTAGTTTTTCCCCCTTGTTTAATATATTCGACGTTATGCATTAGCCGGTCAAAAGCTGTCCCCATGAACTTTATTTAAACTAAGATGAATCTCTTTGTACATATTCAAAAAAATTAATGATTAAGTGTGCGACAATTAAATGCGCTTGTCATAAACGTCTTGAATGGCTGTTAAATACATTTTTTATCGTTTCATTAAACTCATAATTTGCAGGTTCCAAAGAGATTTTACACAATGTTAATGGTAAATTTCCGGGTAGCCAATTGATTGCCATTATGGGTCCATCAGGAGCTGGCAAATCGACATTATTGGATGCCCTATCGGGTTTCAAGACAACTGGCGTAGATGGATCTATCCTATTGAATGGAAGGCGACGGGACTTGCGTAAGTAAAACAAGAAAAAGAAGAACAATTCTTTTATTTACTTTACTTGTTATTTTTTAGCTTCATTCCGCCGCATGTCCTGCTATATTACACAGGACGATCGTTTGCAGCCTTTGTTAACCGTTAATGAGAACATGCATATAGCCGCTGATCTGAAATTGGGCGAGAATGTTAGCTACGAGGAGAAAGAAACTCGTGTAAGTAACTTTAAACTTTTTGTAAATCTTAAGAAATTTATTTACAATTATTGCCCTTTTTCCAGATTGAAGATATTTTGCTACTTTTGGGTCTTTACGATCACGATCAGACTTTGACAATGCGCCTGTCTGGTGGCCAGAAAAAGAGGCTATCCATTGCCATGGAATTAATCAATAATCCAACAGTTATGTTCTTGGACGAGCCCACAACGTAAGTTTTACAAAGATTTTCCCTTTTATCGGGAATACTAACGAAATTTCTTGTCAAATTACAGCGGCTTGGATAGTAGTTCCTGCACCAAAGTTCTGGAATTGCTGAAGAAACTAACATCCCAGGGTCGCACCATTATTTGCACCATACATCAACCTACTGCCAAATTATTCCAGATCTTTGATCAGGTGTATGTTCTATCCGCCGGCAATTGTGTCTATCAGGGAGGTACTGAAAAATTGGTGCCATTCCTTCAGGCAGTCGACTTGCCCTGCCCCATGTACCACAATCCCGCTGATTACAGTAAGTGAATGAAAATTGTATGATGAAAATTGAATTTTATTACTATCTTTTCTTACAGTCATCGAGTTGGCCTGTGGCGAGTATGGCTACGACAAGATAGACACACTGAAAAGTGCCACAGAGAATGGCAGTTGTCTCACCTGGTTTAATAATCCCAGCGCTGTGATGCGAGCCGAAACTCTAATGCGCAAGAATCCCATTCCAAGACGTACCAAAACTCGTTCACTGGAGAATACCAGCTATACGAATCAATGTTCGGTGCTCCTGCGACGTGGCTACATCAAGGCGAAACGAGACACCACCATGACACATTTGCGCATTGGCGTCAATATTGCTGTGGCCATACTCTTTGGTGCCATCTATGATCATACAGGAGCTGAAGGATCACGTGTATTAGATAACTATAATCTACTATTTGCCATACTGATGCATCATTCCATGACGACCATGATGTTGACGGTGCTAACATGTAAGTTAGAAACATTGGCGGATCCAATCGATTGGCTGAATATTTATTTGTTTATTTCTCTATATTTAGTCCCAATTGAGATGTCAATTTTGCTTAAGGAACATTTTAATCGTTGGTATTCACTTAAGGCCTATTATACATCCATGACTTTGGTAGATCTGCCCATATCGGTGAGTTACCCCCTTTGAGTTGTCACCACTTTGAACTCATTTCAATTGTTTTAAATTCTTATAGATAATCAGTTGCTTCTTGTTTACGGCCATTATATATTTGTGGAGTTATCAGCCCATGGAATGGGTGCGCTTTTGGATGTTCTTTGCCATTAGTTTGCTTACTGTGTTCGTGGGCCATAGTTTTGGCCTAATGATTGGCGCCTGGTTCGATGTGACCAATGGCACATTCTTGGCTCCAGTTCTAACCATTCCGCAGATGATGTTTGCCGGTTTTGGTGTAACGTTGAGAGATTTGCCAAGCTATCTAAAATGGGGAAGTCATGTATCATACTTACGTTATGGCCTGGAGGGTTTCATAGCGGCCATTTATGGACTGGACCGCGGAGTTTTGCCTTGCGATGAGGCGCCCTATTGTCACTATAGGTAAGGAAACATGACTATTACCTCACATTGAGTATTTTTTTATCATTATGTCTTGTCTCTGCAGATATCCAAAGAAGTTTCTGGAAGAGATCACCATGTCTGGTGATCAGTTCTGGAACGATGTACTTGCCCTCAGCGCAATGACTGTTATATTTAGATTAATATCCTTTATAGTGCTCAAAGCCAAAATCAAGTCTGTCAGATGAGCAGATCAAAATCACACCGAAATGCATTTCAAACAAAAATCCTTGCCTTGTATTATACATTAATCAAAAAAAAAAAAAAGAAGAAAAAAGAGTAATTGTTGAATTTTACATTTAGTTCTAACGATTTATATTTAAATAAATATGTACATGTACATAAATTTTTGTTAATTAAAGCTAAAGTTATTGGGGGTATAGCATCTATTCATATCACATGATCTCTATATACTGAGCCCTAAAGCCACATCGCTTTCATCTTTTTTTGTCTCGCTTGACGCCTCCAAAAGTTCCTGAAGTTCTTTGGCATTGGATGCCATTTTATCCGAGTGAAGCTGCAATATATAACATTTATTAATAATTACAATAAACTAAGTTTTTCATAAAGATGGCATACCACAACAACTTTTTGACCCAATGACTCCAGAAGACGACGCTTAAGACGCATCAGCGATGTGGGTTGTTGGCTGAACCTTAAAGTCTGCTGTGGAGTGAGAAGCTCAACAAAATATATCTTCGACGGATTGGAGACCGTTTGAACACGTAAACTGGGTAAGTTAATGCCACTGATCGGACAAACCAAATCGACACCTTCAATTTCCGCATCTGATGTTAAATCTCTTGCATATGTGGTTAAGTCTGAACGATCCTTAAGTAAATAGCTTGGGGTGCGGGCAAACTCCTTGAAGATTTCTTGGCTCTGCAGCTCGGACCAAGATGGTTGTTCTATGGCTATGGCAGATCGCAGGGTTGTTAGACGGCTATCTACTTTTGGTTGTGCACGTTGACGTCGTTGTGAGGCCTTTAAATCTTCGGCAGCATCGATCAGCTGTTTGGAATAGTGGCCAAAACAACTCAAGGAGAGGCAAGTGTCCACCAGATTATCTGGGAAATAGTCATACTCTCGATTTTCCAATTTCCTAAGAGCTACCAATTCCAATTGCTTAAGTCGCGAAGCACTAAACTGGATATTTAGTTGTGCACTGGCCCAAAGAAAAGTGGCAAAGTCCTTGGCACGCATATTCAGGGGACTCAGTCGATCGACTAAAACTTTGAGGCAATCGGATTGATCCCATAGCTGCTCGGCAAAAAATGCCAAGATATGGGTTAGTCCACGAGGTTCGAGCTGTGAGATTTCTGCAGGATTCATGCAGATATTGGCCAAATGGCGGCACACTTCTTCAGTCCCAGCACGTTGTAGGCGCAAAGACTTTACATATGACACAAGTAGAGCATCCTGGCCATTGCCGAGTTGTATACTCAAAATTCCTCTTATTAGAGCTGATTCAAAAGCTTCTCTAAGCTCTCCAGTGACCAAAGTTGATGTCTTATACGCGGCATTGCAAATGACAGCCAAATCCATTTCGCTCAAGTTAGGTAAGTGCTTCTCCAAATGAGATTCTAGCAAAGATCTCAATTCGCTGGTGTTCTGCGTCTTCTTCTGAAGACCCAAATAGAAGCAAACCTGAACGAATCGCTCTTTGCTATCGTCATGATGAAATTCTCTGGCCAACCGGTTTACGGCCTTGTAATAGAAATCTGTTCTTTTCAGCCAGTTGGGAATCAAGAAGAGAAACGCGTACAATGTTTCCAGGACAGTGGTTGTATCCATCTTGTCCAGCTGACTCACACACTGAGCATCTAGGGCATTCAATGCCATGGCATATTTGGGAGTCGCTGCATTAGCTCTATAACTTGAAGCGTGAATAATCAGAGCTGGTAACTGGGAGGCGGCTGTCTTCTCCACCGATCGCTGGAAATAACGATCATCTGTTATGGGAAAATAGTCAGCATAGCGAATGGTGGTCGGCGACAGGACATGATTCTCGTCCTTGTACCTTTCAACGGCAATGTGCTTTGCGAAACGGGCGAGCAAAGTGCCGGCTTCATCCGAGGTCTCCCGCACCACATCTCGAAGTGTAAAGGAAGCATAACCCTTGGAGCTGGAACCAATAGAGACTCCGGCCAAGCGGCGGAGTAAACCGTACATAATGTATGTAATATTTATGTAATGAATTCACTAAAAACAAAAACGTGCGCCCTGAGAGTGTTAACTTCTGTTTCAGTGTTGGACAATATCTAATTTTAGTTCAAAACATGCTGGTATGACACTAATCTTTCTTTTGTACTAAATTTACTTATTAAATTTAAATGTTATCACAGAATATTTTAATGAAATGCTCAAATATTTAAATTTAAAGTTAACTCCAAGAACTTAACATATTTTTTCCAATTAATCCCGAATGGTTATGCAATATATGTTGAAAAATCGATCTCGCTAGATATAGAATCAGATTCTTTAAGTTGTCCATATTCCATTTCTGCCTCTATCCCATCGACCATGCCGGGCTTTGTTAGCAATTCAAATCGACCACCATCAAGTGATTCCACTCTCTTACGAATTATATGCAAACGGTGGCTCAATAAAATTTGACCAGTCAAGACATCTGCACATTGGCAATATATAAAGTATGTATCAGGAACCCAACGAAATTCATTCACATCCAGGTCACGAAATATTAGAATCTTTTGCGATTTACTGATAATATCTGGAAAATAGCATTTAAAATATGACTTAGGACACAACATTGTGAAGAGAATTCGGATTGTTTTAATATTGAAATTTCTGAGCTTCTTTTGTATTGAGGCATAGATATAAGTCTACTAGAATAAATACATATCAACAATTTCAAAATTATACGTTGTGATTTAGTTTTGTAGTCCAATCCAATTTTGACGTTTCCCAACACTGTTCAATCACCTGTAAGAAACACCGACAAGATGAAGAAGGCGGCAGGTTTTGTCCTTTTCAGGCGGCTATGTGGACAAATTGAATACCTATTATTGAAGGCGTCCTACGGCGATTTTCACTGGAGCTCTCCCAAAGGACACGTGGACCCAGGAGAAGATGATTTTACAACTGCACTGCGTGAGACCAAGGAAGAAGCCGGGCAAGTGTCTCAAGAAGTAACAAAAACTATTAGTTCAGTTATACAATGAAACTGCTTGTGTTTCCAGATATGAGGAAAAGGATCTAATTATACACCGCGACACACCGCTCACTCTGAACTACCAGGTTAAAGGAAAACCAAAAATAGTTATCTACTGGCTTGCTGAACTGCGAGACCCTAATCAGGAGCCCATTCTCTCTGAAGAACATACCGCGCTGAAGTGGCTAACCAAGGAGGCGGCTAAGGAATGCGTCGGATTTAAAGACAATCAAGATATGATTGATAAATTCCATGAAATGATCTTAGCTAAAGATAAAAAATAAAACCAAAACATTCAAGCAAATGACACGATTCGTGTGTTGTAAGTTGTTGTCAATTATTGAAACGATCCAACCCTGCAAAAAAATAAACACAAAACACCGAACAGTGTTGGCCAGCAAAACCGCATTTTACGTCACCCAATACTGTTTTCAAGGAAATTTTTTCTGGCAGAATTGATTTGTTGGAGAGCGTGAAAAAAACAATAAATTTGTGTACGCAGTAAATAGGAAAAAACATGGTATCACGTTCGCGCAGTCCCAGTCCCACGGCGAAACGCCGACATCACAAAAGCAAAAATAAAAAACGCAGTAAGTCACACAATCGGGACCGGGACCACAAATCCTCAGAGATGAACCATCATGGGCGACGCGATAGAGAGAGGGAAAGGGACAGACACCGCAGTGACAGGCACATCGAACGGGAACGAGATTATAGGCATTCGCCATCAATTTCAAAGTCACGGAAACGCTCCTCCTCCAGCAGTGATAGCCCCTACTCGGATCACGAGTCCCAGCGCAGTAGACACAAGCGCACCCGTTTCAAGAAGCTCGATGAGGTAGGTCAACAGTTAGGTTATCTTGCACTTGACTTCCAATCCAAGGCTCCTTTTTCGTTTTGCAGCAAAATCAATTGCAAGTTGAGCGTCTGGCTGAAATGGAACGCCAACGTCGGCAAAAAGAGGCAGAACAAAAAACAATCGAAGAGGAGGCAGCCAAACGCATTGAAATGCTTGTCAAAAAACGTGTCGAGGAGGAGCTCGAAAAACGACGCGACGAAATCGAACAGGAGGTGAATAGGCGCGTTGAGACAGCCAAAGCAGAAATGGAACGAGAAATGATGCTGGAGCTGGAGAAGCGGCGAGAACAGATACGCGAAGAAGAACGCCGTCGCGAGGTAGGTGCTCGTATTCAGATTTCGCTGGACGACTGCTGCTACTATCACTACTACTATCCACTACTACTGAACTCACACCAAAATACAGCAAAACGAACCGAACCCAACCAACCAACCAAAACCACAAACAATACACAGCAGTTGCAAACAGTCGTCTTTAAAAAATGCTACCAGAAATTGTTGCAGCTATGGTCAACGGTGGTGACGGTGGCCCAGTGTGATTGCGTGTGGGAGTGAGCTGTTGTTTCCGCATAACATAACAGGGTTCCGACCGAATATTATCACCAGCACTGTATTATACTAACCCACCCCCATTTGTTACTTCTGCTGAAGACTATATATAGTATGAAATTAGCTATTATTTCTATTCGATGATTAGCCTAAATGTTTTCAAAGCCACTTAGCTCGCTTTTGTCTTTTAATCTGAAATACCTTTAACATTAAGGTTTCAGGTTTTCTTATTCTTCTCGGATTACAAAATTCTTCTGCGATTTCTGCAAACTACAAAAATATAGTCCATATAAACATCACAACATTGTTAACCAAATCAGCACCAAATTCATGAATATATACTAACCAATAGATTGTTGCAATCACCTCTATTTGCATTAGCTTTAACAATTTGGGTTTGGGTTGGGTAATTCAGCTCTGTTCCCGCTCCCCTCGCTTCCGCCTATACCGACACTGAGCCACTGGGCACATGGCTGCCACATTTCACCTTCTTTTCTATCTTCTTGCCAATAATTTTGTAATTTTTATTTTTCCTACCAAAGAAAAGAGAAAATGCCAAAAAATATGGCGACATTTGCCAAGCAAACCAAACAAAAAAAAAAAAAAACAAAAACCTAAAATGTCGCATGTCTTTTGCAACTTTGATGACCAGAACTATTCTTGCATACCTTTTTAGCTTCATCTTTTGATTTCATTTGACATAATTATTGATATTTTTGTTATTGGTTCCATATATATACATTTATTTGTGTTTTTTTTTTTTGAATTTGTATAACTCGTTGTTGTTACTGCGAGCAATAACTACTACGCTTCCTGTAGACTGTAAACAAACAAAGCGAGGCTACCTTCTATATAAACTCGTTCGTTTTGTGTGTATGGATGTGTATATATATATATATAATGTACATATATGTGAGACCCGGTATGCGTGTGCGTGTGCGTGTCTGAGATTACAAACTCACCCGAAACTCACACCCACTTAAGGTCCTCGACTCAAGTTTCGATACCACAGAAGTTTTAGCGGCTCCCCTGGATGAAGTGTCGCTTATAAACCTTATACAAATCTACACTACGACGCATGCTCAGGGAGGGGGGAAAACGTGTTAGTTTCTAGTTAGAAATACATGAATTAGTTTCTGTTCGTGGGGGGAATTGGAAAATAAGAAACAGAATGTTATACAATAACAAAAAAGTGCGGCCTAAACATATTACGGGTGAGTTCCACAAAGCCATCGATACAATCAATACAAACCAACTACATAAGCGGAATGGATAAAAGTCATAAAAACAACAACAAATGTGAACAATGAGAGAATGTTCTTGGCCAATTTGCTTAGCTCCACCTAGTGTAGTAGCAGTATTTTAAGCCCGGATACGCCAGTTATCTTCCTTACTATAAGTATGGACGGATTTGAACTAGTTGCGCCGTCCTGCCTTATTTACCATACACATTTCACAAAGCAATCTTTTGCAAAAGAAAGAAAAAACAAAACACACTAAACCAAAGAATCGAAAACGAAATTAACATAAAACAATTTAGCCATTTTATACTGGAAATATGATCTATTTAAAATAGTAAGTAGAAAACTACAAAAACACAAAAAAAAAAAAATAATTGAATAAAACAAAAAGAAGACAAAATTTAAGCAAAATCTAGTACATTTGTTTATGTTGTGTGCTCTCTATTTCTCTTTTATTACCTATGTACTTACTTTATTGTGAACGAAATAAACTAAAATAAAATACCACACACTTAGTTTATATTTTCATTCTTATTAGACCCTACTAAATGTTAATATATATATAATATATATAATTATTTTTTTTGTACCTTTCACCACAAAAATTCTATTTATATTTATGTAACATATCTGTAAAACATAAAATTAGACTTAACTGCCTTTGCAGCTTCCCATCAAATGCCAAAACGTCGCCGCGAGTCGCTGATGTTAAAAATGATACAAAAAAAGAAAAAGAAACTACAAAAAAAGAAAAACATACAAATCTAAAATATAAAATAAACTGTTTCTATATATCCTACAATTAGTTATAAGACTGCTGTCAAAGCTTTGAACATCATTTATTAATACGTTGTTTAATTTGGGTTTTATAGGAGGAAGAAAAACAAAAACGCGAAGAACTTGAAGAAATTTTGGCCGAAAACAATCGCAAAATCGAAGAGGCGCAAAGAAAATTGGTAAGTTAGCACTAAAAAATATGTGTAAAACATTTTGTATCAATTTATTCTCTTCTAAATAGGCCGAAGAACGCTTAGCCATTATTGAAGAGCAACGTCTGATGGATGAGGAAAGGCAGCGAATGCGCAAGGAGCAGGAGAAACGTGTCAAAGAGGAACAAAAGGTCATATTGGGAAAGAATAATTCCAGGCCAAAGCTATCGTTCTCCCTCAAACCCGGTGCATTATGAGTCCCATAGGAGGCCGCGCATCTGCGTATCCTTGTTAATAGCTTTTTGCTTTTTTACCTCATCAACACTTTGATTGTAATTGAAACTGTTTAAAGCATTTCCCTTGTTGTCAATAGTGTTCATTTTCTTTTTTTACTTAATTTAATTTAATTATTTTTTGCATATAACGCTTAACGTGGTCGTCAAAAGCAATCAAAGTGTTTTTGGGGTTCTACGTTTTCATTGTATACATATATATTTATACTATTATAAAATAGTTTAAATTTTTTTCAAAATTGCCAATTATTCGGACATATTATACAGCTCTAAATAGTACAATATGCTAGCAATTTACCTACAATATTCTTTTTTTTTTTAAACTATTACAACAATACAATGTGAGACGATTGAATGAATATACATTAACTTATATGTAGTGCATCGTATTGTTTAAAATTCTGAAAATCAACTCAAAATACCAAACAAAACCAAAAAAAAAAAAACAACAGAAAAGTGAATATGTATTTGCAAGTTTTTGATATTTCAAGAAAATAAATTTAAACTTTAAACATCAATAATTACATCACAAAGAATATAAATACATTTTTTCATCAAAACTGGGAAATTTTATTTCTATTACAGCATATATGAATATGGTATCTATTTTTTATACCTTAATATTAAAAAAAAAAATTGGGCTAATTTATTTTAATCTATTTTTACACCCAAGGGTAAGTCGTAATAAATTCTATAACTGAGGCTTTAAATTTATTAATTAATTCTTTACCTATGTTCGATTCTTATTTTTCGTTTTATCGTTTTCCCAATAATATTATGAATCATATCCTTTTTCAATATTGAAAAAAAGGTTTTCTTTTTCAATTTCAAATCAGCGGACCACAAATTTAGCATTTTTAATAATATAGTTTATTTAACTGACAATGAGTAAATGTTTTAAAAATTATCTTAAATGTAACTTAATGTATAGCGGAACGTCACTCTTCATTTTGTACGACGGCCTTTGTGCTTTGATTTGGAGATTCGACTTTTTGCTCCTTTTTCTTTGGAAATCTCCTGCTGCTTGAACTCCGCACGCCTATATCTTATAGTTCTGGCAGACACATTGATGTCGTACTGAACAGAAAGTCCCCTTTGAATCATAGCGGAGGTCATAGAGGGATTCTTAATGGACATCCTTCTGATAAGATTATCTTCTCTGCTGGTGGTTTTACGCACTGAGGGCTTCCGTTCGGCATTCTTGAAGTTTCCGCTCTCCTTAACATGGTTGAGAGCATTGTACACCTTAGTTCGAGAACACCGTAGTTTATTTGCAATCATTGTGATTGAGGTCCCAAGAGATTTTAGATGATAAATGACTTCCCGCTCGACTTCAGTACACCAAGATCCTCCTGCCATATTGATCACAATTTGTGTTGATTGTACAGCTGTTTGACTGTTTCACAAGTTTGGTATCGATCAAAGGATTGCAATGGCTTATAACCGTTCTGGAAGCGTTAACTGTTTGGGAATTGTAAGGGCATGCTGGCTGAAACAAAAAAGGATTGCAAGTGGACCTTTTTTGTGCCTACCTGTTTGCGTAACCTGCGGTCACTCCCACCTACCTACTAGTGTCATCCGCGGTGGAAGGAACACTTCTTCGTTGACCTTTTTTGCAATACCTAAAGCAAAGGACGTTGTCCTTGTCCAATCAACATATCATAATCTATATCAATCCTTGTCATTAAAGATACAACTTTGATGAATTTTCTTTCATTTTTATTTATGGGACTTAAAAAGTTTTATGATTTAAGTTTTACTCCTTTCATTTTTCATTTGATAACATGTAAGATTTTTCTTCAAGCTTTCTTAGTTTTGTTGGTTATGCTTGCAAATTAGTTATAAATATTTATTTAGATATATGTATGTATATATTTGTATATATTACTTGATTCGTTTATGTTGTTGTATGCAAATATAAATATATCATGTAATTTAGCATTTTCTCGCTTGCTTCTTGGCGCCAAAGCGAATTCAATTAAATTTCCATTTGTTCCATCAGCCAACAATTTTCAATATCAAGTCTTTCAATTTAAGTAAGTACTTCTGCATATTTACCAATGATTTATTAGTTTTAAATAAAAATATATACGTTTCATTTAAGAAGAATCTTTTTATAGCACTTACATAATTAGCAGCTGAAGAAAGCAGAAAGGGTTTTTTCTTTTGTTTGTTGTTTAAATATAGTTTACTTTAATTGCACTTGAGAGTTTTCAGTTTTGGTTTTCTTTTTTTTTACTTCAAAGTTCTATAATGAGAAATCATAGGCAATACTTTCCCACACCGATTAAGTGTGCGTTTTTTATTTTATTTCATTTATTCTTTAAATAATAATCATAATCATAATAATAATAATAATAATATGCATAAAAAATAACAAATAAAATGTAAATGATAATAAAATAGTTTAAATATATATAGTTTTTGTTTCGTTTTAAATGTAATAAAATGAAACTAAAATGAAGTAAGTCGTCGCTCCGACTTTGCTATACCATGCATCAAAAGCAATAACTCTTTGAAATTCATATGACCAAATTGATATGTAAGTCCATCTCACTCACTCGCATAAGCACTTTAGCGCAAATACATTTTATCTGATTTTTGTGAAATTTCATAGGTCGATAGATATAAACAACAAATATTAGTGTCTCAAATTAATTAATATATGAGGGCAAAAGTGGAAACTTGATTTGCGTATACACCAAACGAGTCTAAATGTTAAATTCGATGGCTCTAATTCTCATAGTTTCCGAAATCTAGCTGGTAAAACAGACGGACAAGGACATTTATGGGTTTGAAAACGGTTTTGCTACAGTTTTGATGAATTATATATTTGATATCACTCTAAGGTTGCATGGTATAAAAACGTTCAAAAGTTTCGCAAACATACTTGACGAAAAAATGGCATCATAAAATTGCATCTATGAGAAAAGAAATAATTAAAGTTATAATGATAATTTTAAAATTTATATATACAGCTTCATTCATTTAACAATCCTCAATCCTTTTGCTTTTACATGCAATTTATGGTTAGTTTTGTTTTCAATTTTTTTTTTTTTTGTTCAAAACTTTTAATTTGATTAATTGTTTTCTTTAAATTTGTTTTTAGAGTAAGCCCAAAACTGAGAAATTTCATTTTGTTGTTGTTGCTGCTGCTGCTGCTGCTTTTGGGTCCCACACAATTTCGCTAATTATACAAATATCGGTTATTCACATTATTACAATTTATTAAATATATAGTATATATACTTATATATTTTGCCTTTTGTTTTATTTTGTTCTCTAGTTCTTTTGATTACATTTTGCTGGCTAAATTTAAATTCAAATTGCAAATAGGAAATAGTTTAAACATTTGATATAATGTAAATGTGTGTGTGTGTATGTGTGTTTGAAATGATTCTATGCCTTTGGTTTTGTTTTTTACATTAAATGTGTAGAAAAATTCGTTAAATTGATTTGCATTTCATTTTTAATATAATATTCTTTTTATTTTTTTTAAATATATATATTTGTTTTTTATCTTTATTTGATTTGATTCGGTTTAGTTTATATGTTTATTATTTTTTTTTGTTAGCCACAAATATAAATTGTTCAATTGGCTAGAAAAATGGCTCTTTAAGTTTTGTCGGCTGCACAGCCATAATAATTGTTTAAATATTTAGTTTTACTACGATTTGTGCATTGCAATTCTGCTTAAGTTTTTTCCGTTTTTTTTTTGTTTTCCTTTTTTTTAAATTAAGTTTTTAGTTTTCATTTGGCTGCAGTCTAGTTTTTAATTCGATTTACATATGATATATATATTATATATATTAAATATATAGTATTCTTGTTTTAATATATGTATATGCTTATAAACTTCTGATAATTTGTTTTTACTGCAAATGCTAAAAAAATTATTAGCTTAGCTTTTAGCCCCGTCAATACAAAGTCGAACAAAGAAAAAAAAGAAGAGAAAAAATTGAAAGAAAATGAAAGAGAACAATTCGGAAACAGGAAACAGTTCATGTCAAACTGTTAGCAATGGCTCGAGAACTAACAGTGGCTGCGCAACTGTACTGTTATGACATTCGATTGCCCGTTGATGACATATGTTCCTGGTCCTGGGTATCCTTTGGATCCTTCGGCGCTAGGTAAGCATATAGACAAAGAGTAGCGCCAATGCCGCATTGAAAATCAACACCAACAGCATCAATTGTTGCCGGACAAACCAATCCTAGAAACAAAATGGATGAAAATATTATTCTGAATGGAAATCAATTTCGAAATCTAAACTCACCTTAACCTGTGGACTAACTAAGTACAGCAGGGGATTCGCTTTCAAACGCTCATTGGTTTCAATCTGACGACGTACTGCCTCCCGGCGGGCCGATCCCAAGGCCGAGACCTCTTCCCGACTCATCGCCTCGGTGGCCCGCGGCAGCTCTTGAAAATCTGGCATGGATTTCTTTCGCTGCAGCGACACATTAATGGGCGCCATCTAAACAAAAGATAACATTTACATTAAAATCCACCAAATCAAAGTTCAAAAGAAAATTATAGCTAACGTAAATTTTGAAATTTCAAATGTTTTCAAAAATCATATGGCCATCATTTTGGACTACATTTTGTTCCTAGCAAAAAAGCAACTCGATTTTGAAATCATCTTTAGAACAAAGATCAAGGTCAGGACAGTTGGTGTTAATTTGAACTCTAGAGTGTTGCTCTTTCTTTTATATTCGAAATTATGGATTCAGATCCAATTCAGACGGTCATTAAGGCCAAATGGCCTTTTTGGCAAAGGCCTTTTTGACAAAATATTGCCTTTTAGTTGTTGAAAACCTTAAAATTATTAGCTACACATCAATACTTCCAATTCCAATCTAAGAATTGAACTTATTATTATTAATTTCGAATAAAAAAAAAGGTTTTTTTTGTAAGTGAATGAATTTTGATTTATAAATTTAAACGAAGCTGGCGGACTAAAAGGGAGGGATGATCTACAGTTTGGCAAGAAAGTGTTTACACATGTAAAAATTTCTTAATTTTCCTACTTCAAGATGAAAATAAAACAATAAATAGTAAGTTTTTTCAATATTTTTTGATAAGGTTAGGTAAAGTAAACAATTATCTTCTAAATTAACAAAAAAAAACATAATAATAATGTTTCCAATAAAAAAAAACAAGCAAAAACTAGAGAAGGCACAAAAATCGACTGCCAAGAAAGTGTTTACACATCTCTGTTTTCGGTTTCTATTTTGAAGTTAATTCGTATTTTTACCGTTATAATTGAGTTTCTAAAGCGTATATCATCTAGTTAATTAGGTAAATTTCCAAGGCTTTTCGACTATGATACCATTAATTGTGGAGGTATTTATTTGGAAACTAATCAGCTTCCAGACATTAATTTCGAGACCCGAAACTATTTGTCTAATAATAATCGTTATTACTAGAAAATACTTGAAAATCCTAAAAACAAATACTAAAACAGATTTTTTTATAGGAATTCTTAAATATTTGAAAAAAAAATTGCAAATGGTAATAATTTGTCCAAAGCAACTCAAATTTTCATTAGCTTTAGACTCTTAATTATGAAAATATGTCATATAACAACACGTATAAATTTGTAATATTAAGTTATGTGACAATTAAGATGGCATTAGGACAAAAATTATTTGCGACAGCTTCTAAACTCTTTGAATTACAGTTTCGAAGTGTTAAGATATTATTGATATTTGATAAATAAAACCCCTGAATAGTCATTAGACGAACCTCCACTGGTGGCTCAACGATCCAACTCTCGCTGGCTCGTCGCGCCAAAAGTGCCGGCGAGAACATCAGATCCTCTTCATCTTCCTCGGGATACCAATCCATTTTGTTTGGATATTGATTAACAGATTTTTTCTCAAAACACTTGTTAATTTAATATTATACAGTCTTAGAAAGACTGCTGCTGCTCTTGCATAAGTTGTTGTTGAATGAAAACAATCTTTTGTATTTATAATCTTCAACTTGTAAACGAGTTGGACATGGCTTTTTCTTTAGATTTTTACTTGTGTGACAGAGGACAAGACAAGAGACACACAAAAGTCAAATAGAAACAGAGCACAAGAGAGAGAGCAGAGCACAGAGGGAAGTCGACCCCAAAAATAGTCGAACAACGCACGGCAATGAGCCAACGAAATAATAACAACAAAAACCGCCTCCTTCTTCCGATCCGATACGATACGATCCGATGGGATTTACCCACCTCCGCGCGCCTATATGTATTTGCTCTTTTGTGAGGAGGAAAATTGCTTTCGGAATTTTTTTCTTTTTTGTTATTTTTTGTTTTTAACGTCAAAATATATATTTATATTGCTTTCTATTGCTTCGAAAGTGGCATTCAATAGAATCAGAAAAATAGAAAAACAAAACGAGAAAATGCCTTTAGAATGTGAATATTTGAATTCTCTGTGTGCCTCTATTACGGCCAACGCGTCGTTTGCTACTACCAAAGACAAATTCAAAGTTGTCGCCATTCGGGCCACAAAATTGAGTGAGGCGACAAAATGTTTGGGATGCTTTTTTTCTTCCGTTTTGTAGCTCTGCCATTCCAATGGACACTTGTGAAGTGTGCTCTCCTTTCCACACACTCTCTCTCTCTCTATCTCTGTGTCTCTCTTGGGATTGAAATTCAGCAGAGAGGATCCGAGATGGGGCATGATTGCATTCCAATGTTTAGCTGGCCTGGCGTGCATTCGTATTGGCCTATAAATAGCCAAGATTGGGCACATGTTCGTCCACTTCCATTCTCTGGTGAAGAGATGGATGATGGCGATGATGTTCGACTCTGTTCGAGCAAATGTTTCAAATTGAAATAAATCTGCTCGGCACTCTGATTTTGCGCTACAAATTAAGTTAATTGTTCGGATTAACTGTGCTTATTATGAAATATATTGTTGGCCAACAGAGAAAGGTGCCCGGGAAATGGCCATTGCCGATTTCGAGAGAGAGCGAGAGGGAGAGTGAGAGAAAGTAAGAAATAACTTTCAGATATTGCATCAGATGGCTCCAGTGGAGGATATACATATGTAAATTGCGGAAAAGGTAAATTTAGCACAAATTGCTCCCTAAAGTATATAATACAAAGTCGCATTTTCGCTATTTGAAGGTAGTAAAGATCTTTCGAAAATTCCTGTCAGGGGTAAAAATGGCATTTGGCATTTTTGTAGGTGAATTTAAGGATCTCGCCCCCTAAAGTATGCAAAGTGTCTAATAGTTGGCTTTTGGCAGCTAATCCAAGGGGATCAAACTCACCTTCATTTTCTTGCCGCCGCCTCCACCGCCTGCTTTACCGCCCATTGCCATGCCCACCGGCGTTGCTGGCTTGGCTGGCAGATATAAGCTCTCCGTGCGTTTGGGTTGCGAGGGCGAGGGAATGATATCCTGACCGAGTGTACGCTGGCGCAGCAGTACATCCTCGAATGGTTGATTGGGCGACGAGAAGAGTGGCTCATTAGTTTGACTGGGTGCACGCCCGCCACCACCGCCCAGACTTGGTGTACCCGCTCGCGATAAACGGCCCGTGCCCGAGGGCAGCGTCCCATTGCCTGTCATGGCTGAGGTCCCGGCTGTGGCTGTGCTAGCACCACCTGGCACAGGAGTTGTGCCCCGAAATACTGAGCCAGCTCTGGGTCGACCGTCCGGTGTGCTTGTCCCCCCGTTGGTCATCGTATCAGTCAGTCCGGAACGATCGAGCGATGTCTGACGGGACCCGGCAAAGGCTCCACTCATGCGACTAGCCGCCCGGGCATAGCGATCAATCGATGAATCCCTGCTGGGTGGTCGCTTATAATGGTCGAAGTGGTCAATGGACGATTGTTGGCCCATCTGGCCCAACATGGGGGGCCTTCCGCCGCGTTGTTGCTGCTGGACAGCAGCCATGGCTGCAGCATTGGCGGCAGCAGCGGCCTCTGACAATTGTTGCTGCTGGTGTTGCTGCTGCTGCGAGGGGCGCCTTAAAAGATTTGAGGGATTGTGACTGGGCGAGGGCTGTAGCGAGGACTGTTGTTGGAGTTGCTGTTGCTGTTGCTGCTGGTAAAGTCTTTGTTGTTGCTGCTGCATTTGCTGTTGTTGTGCCAGCAATTGTTGCTGCTGCTGCTGTTGTTGTTGTTGTTGCTGCTGCTGCTGTTGTTGTTGTGGTGATAAATTGCTGGGCGCCGTAAGATTTATCTGATTGGTACCGGCTCCAAAGGGCAATTGCTGGCCCTGAGGCTGTGTCTGATTCAGCTTTGTCGTTTGCTGCCCGGGCGGTTGCTGTTGCTGAAACTGATATGCAGGATTCATTTGGGGATTGCTCTGTTGTTGTTGTTGTTGTTGTTGCTGCTGCTGTTGCTGCTGTTGTTGCTGCTGATGTTGCTGCTGGTGGTACATTTGATTGATAGCACTGATCACCTGGGCATGACTCGGCTGACCTTGATTAACCATTGCCGAAAGATCCGTTTGCGGCGACACGGGCAACTGCTGGGAATACATGGACGATGGCACGGGGCACTCTGATTCCTGCTTCTGCTGGGACATGCGACGTTGTTGCTGCTGCATATTCATATATTGTTGATGTCGTTGCGCCTGCGTGGCATAGGCATCGGAGCCACTGCTACTCGTTGGTGAAAATTGTTGCTGCTGCTGCTGTTGCTGCAGTGTTGCCGACGATGTCGTTGCTGGCGCTTGTGTGGACTTTCCACCAGCAATGCCAGCCGTTGCCCCCGACATTGTTAGATAATCGGCAGCGGTCGGTGCCGAGCCGCGGAAACGTTCACGTTCGCGATAGCGCAACTTTTCGAAACGTTCCAAAACCGATGGCTTAAAGTCCGGAGCGAATTCGCGGGCCATGCGTACGGCATTCTCACAATCGATGCGTGCCTGTTCGGCAGCAACATCCGCGTTTTGGGCCTTGGCTGCGGCAGTGGCCATGCGTGAAATGGCCATGTCGGAACGTTGCATGGCCATTTTGAGGGCACGTTGGGCTGAATTAACGGCGGCCGTAATGCGGTCACGGAATTTGCGCGAACGCGCCAGGAACAAATGCTTCTTCTTTTGGCTGGTGATTAAAATGTTATTCTTGTATTTGCCCTCCTCGACGGTGCCATCGCGGAAAGTAGTCACACCGTAGCCATGTTTGCGGTTATTGTACCACTCACCCTCATATCTAAAAAGGACATAAGCCAAGTTAAATTATAGTGATTTAAAATGATGTTAAGTACTCACTTAAGTCCATCGCTTCGCTCGGCCACACCGTGACCACAACGTTTGTCCTTCTTCCATTCGCCCATGTACGTTTCGACCACTGTGGGATCCAGCTGTTCATCTTCCATTGTAAAACTGGCATTGGACTCTGTGTGTGTGGATCTGAAAAGAACCAAATGGTTATTTGAAATATCGAAAGGGTTAACAGACTTCCTCTGAGGGTATGGAAATGATTTCAATTGCTCACTCACTTAGCAGTCATATTGGATTGCTCCGATCCGGTACTTATCCAAGAGGCCGATGACATTGTGGATCGTATGCTACCGGATGCAATTGTGCCACGTTTCTCCAGATCCCCTGTGCTGCGTTGTTTGCGCATTTTTAAGCCCTTTAAAATAGAAAAGAAGAGTTTAACATTTCAATTCTGAATGCTTATGATTTTGGTGATAATTATTTTACCATTAGGAAACCCTTTTTGGATTTCTCTGTTAGACTATTGCGTCGCACTGGTAGTTTATCCGATTTGGCTGTCAGAACAAAGCCACCGCGAATTTCCTCTGCTTTCTCCGCCGCTTTGGCCGCATTCCCGTTCTCTCCACTGCGCAGCGAGCTCAAGGAAGCGTGCAGATTCTTGCGACGATGGTGAGAGGCCAGGCCAAAGGGCGCCGAGGTGCGTATACCATAACCATGACGTTTGCCTTCCTGCCATTGTCCCTGGTACTTGCCTGCAGACAATTAAACAGAATGCAGTCAACAACATGTCCAATTTTTGGGGGTAAGGTAAGTAATTAAAATGCAAATTATAAATGCAACCGCAATATGTGACCTTCTCATGGGGCGGAATGTTTAAGACACACAACTCCCGTCCCCTTCCTTTCCCTTCCCTAGTTTCATTCACTATTCTATTCTCACTCCGACACAAGTGTCTCCAAATTGTTATTTTCCTATAGGTTTTTTCTTTTTTGCTATTCTATTAATGGCTCCACGTGTCTTGACTTCACTATCACGACACCCCACCACTGGCCCCTTTAGCCCTTTATGAATGTTTTCCTTTTCTAGCAAGGCTTACGTAGGTGCCCAACCATACACACACACATACATACACACACACATACATACACACACACACATCTTTGTATATACATATTACATTATATTATTTGCATTTGCTGGTTACGTTAAGTCTGCTTAGGAAAGGCCAAAAAGTTGATTAAGAAATGTTACTTGCCTTTAAGTTAATGATAATTAATAGTTATATAGGCATTTGTCTGCCAATGGGAAGGAGTAGAAGGTCAAATGTGTCTCAGAGTAGCAATGAAAAGTGTTTCTAATTTATTTTCATACCTTGGAAAGAGGAAGGGAGTATTTCGATTACATACAAAACTAAAACTATATTAGCCAGTGTCAAAAGACATTGAAATGACTGAAATACATAAGCATATCATATGTTAACTAAATTAATTTATTCAAAAACTGGGTTTTAGCGGGGCTTCAGGTCAATAAATCTTACTAATTTATTTGCAAGATTTTAAATCATAGGCAGCACAAAAGGTAAGCAGGTTGTCTGTATAGCTATTTCAAGAACCACCAAGTTCTATCATCAGCAGACTTCGCTAAAGAATCCACAGTTGTAATGGCCATACCATATCTTCAATGCTAAAAGTAGTTGGGAATTGAAACTACATGAAGCGAAAAAAGAAGGGCAAAGCTTGCAACTGCAGATTCCACCTTTTTTGTGTGGATACCTTTGGGCGCCAGTTGAATTATTTTAAAGGGCTTCGCCTTAATCAACTAACCGTCGCGCCCAAATATTTTGTAATAGTATATTGTACTATATGCAAAAAGAGGGTTTATAGGGCCTTCCGTTTTTGGTATTTGTATAATTATCATAATTAATTTATCTGATTTCAACTCAATTTTAGTAACTTTACTTCCTCCTATAGCAAGGAACTACTTTATGAAATTCTTCTATTCTAAAATAGATGAGTGAAAGGAATTAAGAAGTAAATCTGGTCTAGGGATAGTTTGGAATACAAGGACACAGACTTTCTCCTTTTATGTTATATATTATGTTAATTTCGGTTTTGAAAAAAAAAAGTCTCATTCGAAGAAGAATTTAATTCGCTTTAAGAGGCTTTGCTTGAAGATTTAAAACAGTTTGAGAATCAACACAAATGATTAAAATTGATTTTATATTTAAACGCAAATATTTTTACTTAACTTCTGCATTTCTGCATTCTGTCTCTCATTTAAAGAAAAAAACGATTTTAAAAAGGATTATTTCAGTCAATTATTTATCAAATCATATTTTATCTAACAACTGCATTTATGTAGATGAGTGCAAACAATGTATGTTAGATGAGAAAGATATGACAATATACATATATTTCAATAGTTTCCTAATTTATTTATACCATAGATTTGTGTATGTACGTACGTAGATGATTGCATACGCTTGCACCCACCCACACACACACACACGAAAAGAAAACATGTGTTGTCCCCACTAAATTTTCTTGGGGCTGTCCATCTGCCTGGGATTGGCTAACCGAATTTCCCCAGAAAAAACTCACTCACGCTGCAAAAATGTAAGAAACAAAACGATAAACTCGCCAAAAGCGACAGAGAATAGACCCAAAATATCATTGAACCGCGCTGAGAAATTAAAATATGACGTCAGGTTTGGTCAGTCGTTTGATGGGTGCGAGTGCGACTGCCCGTTTCGAGTGTGTAAAGGTGTGTGTGTGTGTGTGTGTGTGCAAGATACACACACATACACACATACATGGGTGAAATTATTACAGAAACGTCAAAAAGTAAAACAGAACTACGAATTCATTTTTGGTCGTTTTTGAAACGAAGCCAAAAAACAATAACAAGAAGAAAAAAAAGTAAGAAATGAAAACAAAAAGCAAACGCAAAATGATCTCATGCCTGAGATAGAGAAAGACAACGTTACGTATACGCAATATTTGACTTGACTTACCTCCATCCGCATACGTTTCACAGCCGGAGCCATCTTGATAGCCCTCATTCCAGGTGCCCTCATATTTGGCCGTCGACACAGTGCTCTCTCTAACACCATAGCGTCCCTTATGTCCATCCTTGGACCATTCGCCGCGATACAATTGCCGGCCAATTTGCTCAACTCCCAAGCCATGACGACGTCCGTTCTGCCATTGACCCTCGTAGTGTGAACCGCTAAAGAAGTGAAAGATATTTTCCTATAACACTAGACAAATGCGAGCCGTATACGCATCTTACCTGGGCCAAATGTATGATCCGGACACCTCAAAGCCATAGTTCCAGGCACCGGCATAGGCGCCCTGATGCTTGGGACCGGTGCAGACGCCATGGCCGTGGGCTTTGCCCTCGTCCCAGCCGCCGCAGTAGGTGCCACCGTCTTCAAAATCAAAGCGACCGCCGCTCATGGGAGCCCGTCGACCGCCCGCGGCTGCTGCTTGAGCCTGGGCAGCCGCATAGGCAGCCATATCGCCGCCATTTTGTTGCTGCTGCTGCTGCTGCTGTTGTTGTTGCTGCTGTAGCTGGAGTTGTAATTGCTGTTGCGTCAATTGACCAGCCTGTTGCATACTCAAAGCTTGTTGTTGGTTTATATTATTTTGGGTTTTATTTGTTACTTAGTTTAATCTTCTCTTTCTCTATTGTTTACTACTTTGTTTTGCTTTGAGCTTTTTATGCTTTCGTTTGCTGTTCATTGATTTCCTGATCAATTGTTGCTCCTGCTGCTGTTGTTGTTGATGCTTCATTTGCATTTAGTTGTGATAGTTTTAGTCTAATTTAGTTATTATTCTTGTAGTTCGTTTCGCTTAGTAGTTTCGTTTGTTTAAATTTGTATTGTTGCTTGTTGTTGGTTGGTTGTGTTTGTTGCTTATTGGCGTGTCATTAGCTTAAAGTTAGTAATTAGTCATCCTTTCTGGAGCATACAAGAAGGAGAAGGTGTAGAATGGAGGGTTGACGACTTCTAAAATATGTTTAGTTGTTCAGTTTGTGGTATAATTTCCCCACTGAAACGTAAAAATTATCTTTGATTTGATTCTATTTATTGTTCCTTTGACTTGACTTGACTTCTTTATCTATCTATCTTCTTCTACGTCTTCTTCTTGTCCTTCTAGCTACAATTGCATCCATCAAGTATCTATTGTTATGTCCATGAAATTCTGTAGCTCACTGTAAACGTAGGCCATCATCATTCAGTAAAGGGCAACATAAAATTAATAATCAAAAGAGATAGCTGTAAATAAACAAAAATAATAAATTGCAAATTTAATAACCATGTATACAAATATTCAATTTCACTTTAAGCCATTTACAGAGGATTATTCTAGATACACATCAGATTAGTCAACCATTAAATATTCCAAATCGATTAACTTAAAGCCCTTTTTAATGTTTATTATTGATGCCTGACTAAACTTTTATAGGTTAATTACCCCTTAATCACTGTCTATATGCTTAAAAGGTCGTGTAATTGTCAATTTCCAAAGTATAATTATTGTTTTATGTTTGTCAGCTGCAAATTTTATTAACAAAATTAATTCTCAACACATTTTATACACAAATACAGTGGCATGAAATGAAATCTCAGTGTTAATAAGAGTTCTCTCTTCTTTTATTTAGAAAATTTAATTCACTTTTGTCTTCTACCACTTTCTCAACTAAAGTAAACTATTGCAAACTCTGTTAATATTTTTTAAAATTATTCTAAGCAAATAAAGTGCTCATTTTTGGAGAACATTAAAATTTTTCTCGATAAGTAATTAAAATTAATTAATCATAAATTCATTTTGCCATGATTTTAACTTGTAAGCAAATTTTTATTAGTGTTAAAAGAGGAAAAAATATATAGATCAAGCGAAACAGGTTGATCCCTGCACAGTTTCGTTTCTTAGGCATATTAAATTATTTTGCCCATATGCCCAATGATTTATAACTATATTCAATTGAATTTTATCTGGCTAAAGTTTTATTGGCCACACAGTTTTGCATGCATGTCTCTCTGTTGCCTCGCGCGTAACGAAAAGTGTAATGATGTATACGAGGACGTAAGATACTATAGATCTCCAGAAATTCCACAAATCCATGGCATACAAGATTTTCATTTCTTTCTTAGACTTTCTACGTCTAAAGATAAAGAGATAATTAGTTTCGACGGTCGAGTCAATCTACATATGTAAAGCAACAAATAACTATTCCTTAATTGAACTTGACAAATAACAATTTCATTTTCATAAGTCGTGGAAATTATTATCACGGAATTGCTTCAACAATTCAGACTTTAATACATGTAGTGTCATATGGGTGCATACATATGTGCTGAGAGATGGCAGCCCTGGATGCGGTGCGACAATGTGGCATCATCAGTCGTTAAGAAGAGAGAACGAGAGAAGGAACGATAGAGACCAGACGTATAGGCCGAAGGTGTACAAAAGTTGCTTAAGTTGTATTTCAAGTTGTTAAAGTCGTAAAGTTGTTAGGTCTAAGTTCTTTTTATCCTAATTTCAACTGACTATTTTGCCATATATCTAACTATTAATAAACAACAATTATTGTATACACGCAATAATTCTTACATACATCTATATCTTAATTTACCCTATAAAAACATTCCTAAGAAATCCTAATCGTCATTATACAGTCAAAATAAAAACAAAAGAAGATAAAAGAATTCCATATCAATCTTTAGTCTTTTACTTCTTATAGAGCGCTCTTATATCAGTATATATTATAGTTCTCCAATCAGAAAATCCTTTAAGCTTTACTTAATTATGGTAATAAAATACTTAAGTAAAAAGTTTTAGTTCCTTAGGTGTTAAACTGAGGAAGATTAACGATTAACTTATCACAAGGACAAACGAATTCGGCTTTTCGTGATAATAAAAATATTTAGTCTATTTTATGAAGACGGCAACGTCCCTTTTTTTCGTTGCAAGCATTAAAATTAAACAATTTATTAAATAAAATTCAATATATGTATATAAAAATCGGACAATCAAAGAGTAAGTATGATCTATTAAGGATATTTTTAAGCAAACTACATTGGAGGATTTAAATGCTTTTGCGTTTAACATTTTTGCCGATTTTAAATCAATTCAGGATAAAATGGCTCAATAAATTTGTAACTTGAAATTTGCCAATATAAAGAACAAAGTGTTCATAGTTTTTCCTTAGTGTAGTTAACGTTCTGGTGAATGGCAAATAGAATAAATTGGGAAAGAGGGGGAATAGAAAAATACCTTTGGCTTATGATGATGATGATAATGTGGCTTCAAGATGAATATGTTGATGTAGATTGGATGAAAAATGAGTTTTGTGTAAATGCAAAGATTATGTATGTCGATTTTCTAGTTCTCTGTTATTTTAATTACAAAAGCAATTTTCATTTAATTTAGTTTTTTCTGCTCGGCACCGGGCGAATAACGAAATTTATAAACACATCGCAGGCAGCATCATCATGTGTATACAGTATAGCTTTAGCTATACTTATTTACAGATATAGATTGAGATATGTATGTATGTATGTTTGTATGTTTATATGTATCGGAGCAACGTCAAAGGCCGAAAATTCTCAATGGTTGGGCTGATTTTGAGTGGGTGACCAAAACGCTGACGCCTCTGACTGTTTTGGCTGCTGGTTGCTGGCCTTTGAGTTTTCAGCTCAGCTGTTTTTTTAGACCGATTGTGGGTCTATTGTTCTGGTTGCGATCTCTTGCTGGCTCCGGCTATATACATATGCACGATGATAATAGTAATATATTGTAAAGAGTGCATAGTAGCAAAGAAATGCTATGCCCAATACTTGCAATGTTCTCATATTTTCCAAAAAGTTTATTTCATTTAATTTGTTTATCGATTGGCCAAAGTTCTCTATGGCCAAAAGCCGTATATATACATACATACATATGTATGTATGTATGTGTGTGTCTGTGTGTATAGTTGTTTTTTATTGCCAAGTAATTTTATTTACGTTGGCATCAATAATTCTTCAAAGATGTGTAATTCCGACTGGGGCCATGGGCCATGTGGAGATTTTTTTATGCCGATCGTGAATTTAATAATACGGGAGAAAGAGCAACAATTAGTTTAAAAAATGCTATTGGAAAAAAACATTATTTTTATTTCAAAAATAAAAATATATAAATTATGAAATAATACTCAATGCATTTAAAGTAAAGCAAACTAAATTGGAAGCGTTGTTTTGTTTCTACTATATAATGATTCGTTTAGGAAAAAGCGATTTTTTTTATGGTTTTTCAAATTAGCAGCCCTTGAAATTTGAAATCTGCAATGAACAGTAGAAACAGGTACAACTACTTAGTTGTAGTAATAATTGGAATATGTTTATACTTAAAATAAAATGTACTCATGTCAAGTTAATAACAATATATAGGTACATATATGTATATGTAGATATAGTTATTCATATAAACACTATTCACTTCCATTTATTGATAATAAAAGTGAGTACCTGTGCCTTTCTAACAGGTATGAGCCAATAGTGCGGAAAGGATATAACAAACTAAATTAATAGTAAGTCTAAAGTAAACTTTTCAAAAACTTTTAAGTTAGGTAAGTACGATGTTATTAACGTTGCTAAAACTTAACAAGCCTCTGTTTTACCTAACCGAAAAGTTTTCCAAAAGTTTACTTCTACTTGCCAATTAGCTATTGTTACTAAGTCATTGTCTATTAGATATATGCACAAAAATAAGGCTCTATCAACTTAATCGTATTAGAATTAAATCTATTATTTTAAAATTATTTTGACTATTGTAAAGTAATGTGTGTAATGAATTGGATACTCTTATGTTTTGGTAGGATTTAGATAGTATATTTCGTAGGGGTTCAATTCTGAAGAAGAAATGAATTGACAAAATCACATTTAAACCTATTTTAAAGCAATAGTGTAGCCAGGTTTCAATTTAAGGGGAGGCAATCCAAGAAATTGTATCTTAAATTGAATGAGTTCCTGGCCTCCCCTGCTCATACCTGACTACGCCCTTTTGTATGTAAGAATAACGAGTACTGATTTACCCAGGCGATTGTATACCACATTGGAAACCGGAAATATGCAAATGTTTCGAAAATAAAAGCGAAATAAAGTAAAACATTTAGCGGAAATCATTTAATAGTTAACACTTTTACGAACAGTTTAATGCGATTTGCAAAATGGCCTAAACGTAGTTATTTCTGACCACGAAACGGAAATTTATTTCAATGCTATCTAAAAATGGGTAACCTGCTGGCAGGAAGAGTGAAAAATATGTGAAAATATTCATCAATGTTTCAAAGAATATGAATTTATGTTTATTTAATGAATTATCAAATACATTTAGCCAGATGCATCTGTTAGTATGTATTTAACTCGATTGCATTAAAGTCTGAGTATTTGAAATGCAATTTACAAAATGTACATACACACAGTTTGGCCACAAATAAACAAATAGTGTGAAAAATCATTTGGTTATGTATCGGTCTTCCTGTATTCAGATTCTTCTTTCCATATGTAAGCCCCAATTGCCCCACAATTCCAAAAATTGTGCCTACTACTACTTGTTACCGCAAACATTTTAGCCACTTTTCTGTTGGTTTTTTTTTTTTTTTTTGTTTCTTCTTTTGTTTTTTGGTTTCTCTTCTTTTTGCCATTTGGTTTATTGTTCTTTTGCGGTCGACGCCAAAAACGATTTCATTTTACGAAACAAGATGAGAGGCAAATTCTTCTAAAGCTTTTGTTATTAATAGAAACATACACACACCGTACGGAGCAAAGAGAGGCCGAGGAGACTCTTCCCGGCCCGGACTTGCTGACTACGACGGCAACTGTCTCTCCGTCTTTTGCTGCCTGCCAATGTTATTTTGTTTAAACGTTAATGATGATGAAAATACACGCAACTATATAAATGTTGCCGAGCTGTTCCCGTTGCCATCGAGAGTACTCGCACTTGGAAAACATCTTTCTGTTGTTTTAAACAAAGTCAGTTTTTTTTGTTCAATTCTCTTTGGGATTGCACATAATATATTTCAGCAACAGGCTGCATAACATGTGTAGGGTTGAATAAAAATGCCAAAGGCAATTCAAAGAACAGGCTAATAACCGCCTGCAATTTCTTGTATTGAAGTTTTAAGAGAAGATAATAGAAATGACTATTGGCCGCTTCTTACCCCATCCATAGATGCCCCAGAGTCCAGGCTAGAGTCAGGTAAAAGGTGATATTTCTTGAGGCCAAAATTGACAAGAAAATGATTTCCTTGTCAGACTTTTTTGTGATAAGAAATATTCAAGTTTTTACCAAAGGTTCCGGCAAATACAAAAACGAATGCAAAATCATTATTTCAAAACGATAATTGATGCAAAAATTAAAGGAAAATGAAATTGAATGCAATTCAACAATACAATTGCCGAATTGAATACGACTTTTGATGACAAAGTTAAATATTAAACATATCTTATAGTCACCAAGTTCCAGATGATCTAGACAGAAGAATCTGGTCGACTCAGTTGTTGAGGCTGATCAAGAATATATATACATCACCCTTTGAGTGCGTGGTAAACGAAATTGATTATCCTTTTGCAAATGCATTCCCTATTTTCCCCAGACAACTTATCATTCTGTTCACTGTGAGGCTCTCTCTCTCGCTCTCTCCTTTGCTGTGGCTGATAAAGAACATTTTACGTATGCGTATTTTATTTATAAACAACAACCCAGCGGCCGCATGTATCATTGTTATTTTAAAAATTCTTGAACAAAGCAAATAAAATACAAAAAATTTGCGAGCAAAAGAAAACCCCAAATAAAATATAAAGCAAAGATACTCGTAATACATGTATGTATGTTTGTTTGAACTGAACAAAAAGATAGAAAAAGATAATAAAAAAAAAAAACATCTATCTTTCTTCTATGTATTTCATTTTCGAGCAAAAACTGTCGCTGGCTCGGACCGTGCGCCACGGGCAAGAAGAAAATTAAATAATAGTCCACTGACTGATGGCAACGAGCAGAATGGTGGTTGTTGTTGTTGTTGGTCCGACCTCAAGATATATGTACATATATATATATCTAGATATTATATATATGTAATATATATTTGTATATATTTGTTACATTTTGCATTTTGTTTGTTTTATGCGTTTAGTTTATTTTATTTATTGTTTTAGTTAGAAAACTTGCCTGCATTTCAATCAATTTAAACTGCAACACACACACACACGCACACACACACATACGCATACTACACACACACTAACACACACAAATGTACGCTTTCAGTTTTTGGTATTTTTAGCATATTTTTTCTTCTTTTTTTGTTTTTGTTTTTGTTTCACACAACTCGCACTATATAATATTATATACGGACGACGACGGAGAAGGCAACGGAGAGCCAAACCAAACACATTCTCTAAATTGAAATTATTTATAGGTTCACATAAATTAAATATTAACACCCCGCCAACAAGTAGCTACATTTCTCTCTCAATCTCCTCTAACTGACTAACTGTTAGTCGTTTGTTTCAACTAAATTATTCCTATTCTCCTTCACAAGTTTCGCCAAATCCTTTTGACTTTTTCTTTAAATGCGTGAAAGCTAAATTTTATCGATCCATTTGGAATTTCCCCTAGTCAGGCGCCAAATTTAACTAATCTATTGCAAAAAAAAATATTTTATAAGCTATATTACTTTAGGTATCCTATTTGAGTGCAAAGAAATGTTTTAGCGAATCCTAGATCATAAGATTTTCTTGTCGAACTCCAAGTTCTTAACTATTTGTCTTTCTGTTTATTAAGTGTCAAGGATTGTTTTTCTTAAAACTCCATAATGCTTTTAAAACTTTCTGACATTATTTGATTTGAACGTTTTTAAAGTTAGGATTATAATTTTGTAAACTTTGTTTTATGATTTGTTCTCATCTATTTTTAAAATATCGGGAATTGTTGTAGTCTGTTTTCTTTGCAAAGAATACAATTTTTGGCAATTTTGTCTCCTGATTTGCATTTCCAATTCAGTCCTCTAAAATATCAGAAATTGTCCTAATTTTATCTATATGTAGTACTTAGTTTCAAAAATTCTCGATTTTATCTCTTTACACATAATATTGAAATCAAAAATCTCCAAATTATTAATATTTATGAGGAGCCCAACAAAGTGCAGCTACCAAGAGAACCAAAAAGTTTGTAGCTAAAATTTATTGATTTTCTTAAACTTTTCTTCTCATTTCAAAAAAAATAGAAAATAAAATTTGTATACATGTTTTAGTCTGCTAATAGTTTAAACAATAAATTATTTTATATTTCAAGTGATTTCCCTGCGGGTTTCCCCCCTCTCTCTTGTTTGTGGGTTCTTTCTTAAGCCATTTAATTTGTTTTTTATTTATTGTGATTTCGTTATTGTTTAATTTAAAATATATATAAACATATATTAGATGTAAACATTTCTTGATAAGGTAAAATTCTTTTAAATTGTTTTCATTTATATATGTATATTGTTTCGATATTGTTTTATAACTCAACACGTTAAAATTTTCCACAATTTTACTGAGAAAAGTCGGGGCGAATTTTCTTTTTGCTACGTATATCCATGTGTATGTGCATGTGTGTGTGTGTGTGTGCTGGTTTGTGTGTATTGCGAGGCGCGCACACACACATTTTAAAAATAGCAAATTGGGGAAAAAAGCGTTGAAACTTTGTTGATCAAGTTAGAAATCCGCTGAGATTCCGTGTTTTATTTATTTAATTTGTTTTTTTTTTTCTTGTTTTTTCTTTTCTTTTAATTATTACTGGCATAGTCCGTTGACAGCAGCTGGCAATACGGGTGGTTCTTTTTTTTATTTAAACTATAACGGCCGGAACGACGACATCGGCGCAATGATATCGAGAGACTGGCGAGAAAATGCTCCGATTTGCCGATCGAGGCAAAAATTGTGCCACATTCACACGGTAGTAACAACAACCACTACCAAAATATACACTCGCACACACACTCGCACACACACACACGCAGACAACGCACACACCGACGCGAGTACTCGCCTTGGCCAACAGAAAAAAACTTTCTCACTCACAGGGCACCCAGTAAAAACTAACTTTTGCTTTAGGGTTATTCGTGGGGGCCCAAGTATAAAGTAAATCGACGCGACATCTAGGCGACACGTCTAAACGCCAAACGTTTGCAAAGCGAAAAGAAATCGAAGCGGGCAACCATGGGAGATCAAAGCTAATTGTTGCTCTTGCCGAAAGGAAAAGATCTCAAAATGTTTTTCTTTTTGTCAGGGGATTCCGCCATGCGCTGAATTCAAAATGTGTTGACTGGAAAGTCAAAATGGCTGAGAGAGAGAAACAGAGAGAGTGATAGAGAGAGAATGGAATGGATCGAGATGTGCCACAAAGCGACAAATGAGAAAATTCTTTCTCTCTTCTTCTCTGAGTTTTTGCAGCTTTTCTCTCTTTTGCATCTTACTTTTGAACAGCTGTTGCCCTATTATTGGCGAGTTTTTGCCCATAAATTGGTTATATAGAGATATATATGCATAAGAATCCTGCATGGCAAACGTAATATAGACATAAAAATATGAATGAATGAGTGGCTCTCGCACTGTCTGTGCTAATAGCTAAAGATCTCGATTATTACATACATAAGTACTTGGGAATAATTTAAAATATCTAGATACATTTGTTTGTATATACAAATTTTTATAGCGCTTTGTTAGCCCAGATACATACATAGCATATGTATAGGGTAATTGGCTAAATGACAGGCAGGTAATGTTCGGAAAATGACTCACTGACTTAATGATGGACAAACAACAACAACAACAACATAGGCTAAAGGTGTTTTTTGTTTCTATTTTGGGTGGGTGGGCGATTTTTCAGTTTGTGTTTATTTATGAAAAAAAGGGTGTAAAAGGGAAATTTTTTATGTTTTTCTGTATGTGCATATGTAATGGATATCAATTAATATAATATGTCGACTGAGTCATAAATTTCTTAGAAAAGAAATACAAAAATTAATTTTAAATAATTATCAAAACAAAAATAGGCATAAAACCAATTATTTCTTTTAGAATAAAAATTCACAATAACGTATACGCAGCGTTAGCCAGCTAGACTACCAATATTCAAAATTAACAAGGCATAAAATCCATAGAGCTCATTATTAATCCCATAATAGAGAAATAAGTTAATAACTTATACTTATTTCAACAGAAAACCAAATAAAAGTCTAAAATTAATGAAAAAATTTCCAAATAAATCATGTCGGCCTGTGTTATGTTTTAGTAACATAATTCTAACATTAGAGGCCAATATTATGGTTAAAATATTAAGCGATTTTCATTCATCTAACCAATAGGCAAGCCCTGAAAACCGAGCTGATACATGATACATTTTTAGGTCATAAATGACATTTTTGTCCATCTTAAATGTAGTTCCTATAATCATTGGAAATTGTACATAAATGAAATACGATATGCTTGTATTAGGCGAAGAAGTATCATTAGCAAGCACTTGACTCCAACCTTAGCCTGTCCATTGAAGGTTCAGGACAAAACGTTTTCATTCATACCTTTGTATATGATATTATGATGATGATAAAAATAAAATTTAAGCCTCTAAAGACGAAGAGTAGTTAACAAATTCAAGTCCAGTCGTCCAGAGTCCTCTCATGGGAAAGTTATTTTAACAAATGGTTTTTAAAAAGCATTCCAAAAAATATCTTAGCACCAGTTCATACAAATCACCCAGCGCCAGGGCCACAATTGCTCTTAATGCGCTCCTGTGCTAGTCTTTTAATCTGTTTTAGGGTAGCTCTCTCACCTGATATAGTGCCTGTCGTTTTATAAATTATGTATACGCCCCGTAAATTGCAAATCGAAAACTGATAAAATGAAATACTCGACATCAACTGCAATTCTTATAAATAATTTAACAAGTTTTTGTTAATTGCTTAATTGTAGACTCTCAACCATTATATATATCTAAACTTATACTTGGCAATTGCTGAGCTAAAATACAAGTGTTTGAGTCGGCATGACCATTTTATTCTCCCCATGGTATCGATATCGACTCGGAAATGCAACGGACCATGTCATGTGCTCCACTTTTGTTATCCTTTTTAGTTTGGTGGGGCAATAATGCAATTACCCCTCCCATCGGTTGCATTAATAATGTACATAGAACAGAAATGTTGTTAAGACTCGTAAAACCCGGCAACAACAAGGGGTTGCAAAAGCGTCCAGCTAGTTGAACTCCCATGAGTTTAAAGAAACCAACAATTCAAATAGAAGTACGCACCTCATGCAATCGAGTGCTCTTATGGTTCAACAAACAAACAAACAAATGGACACGCTATATTCTTAGAGTTTTGATCGATCGTTCCTTCGGGATTCATATAGCAACCAGTTATAGCCAATGTCCTCCATTATCTTTGCTTTAAATAATCGACTTGCCAGCCCATTTAAATTGTTAAATTTGCCTCTTTTGGCCTAGCACGTCACAACCCATTAACATAAAATGAGATATTCCGCAAAGCTCTGGCCCAAAGAATGGGCCGGACTGAACACGCACACTGACAGACGAGCCGCAAAAAAGGTAGACATCAGGAATAAAAGAAGTGCGACCTACAAGTGTGAGCGAGAAAGCAAGTGTAAGAGACATTAAGGCTCCTAAGTAAACAGCTTATACAATTTCTAAATTAAAAAACAAAACAAATGACACACATACACAAATATAATATAGTCTCAACCCCCTTACTTTCACTCAGCTGGTTAGAATACCTTTTTTTTATAGGATATATTAGCTATATGGTGTGGAGGGTTTATGCTCTGAACAAAGGAACATTTCATCAACTGCTTTTATTTTATAAAATGAATTTAAAAAAATATGTTATAAAAGTAACATTTTCCAAAAGCTTTTAAAAGGATGTCTTGACCTTTTGGCTTTTTTCTGTACAGCAAGAAGCAGATTTCTGACTATCCGCAACTATTTTACCCTTCAAGAGGTCATTTGCTTAGATACAAACATCTATGCAAACAAAAGGACAAGGAAATATTTCCTAGTCAATATATTTATGTCAGTCTGTACAAATGCATCGTTTCCCTTCACTTTATGAGCTTCTTATTGTGATGAAAATTACTAATTAATTAAAATTAGATAAACTTTTTATTCGTTAAGTGTCTCTATCCAAATTGAGCTTAATCTTATAATAGGTAGGTATAGTTGGCTCAAATGCCTTGGGCCGCATATTTTGTATTGGTGGAGAAATTTCTTATATGTAATACATACTAATATTTATATTTTGTTTTCCCTAATAATAGAACAAAAATCTTCTGTCCACAAAGGTTTCTGTAAAATATTTGAACAGAATTTTTTTGATTTATAACTTTTGCTTAATCGAATTATCCATCACTTCCTAAGAAATATACAAGTTTTCAATTTAAAAACTTGACCTAAATAGAAATATTAATTCCTTTCAAATATTTTCAAGTTAGTTCCTTCTTACAATTAGTAATACTTGTGATTTCTTTTAGGAGGTTTCATATATATTTTTGGAAGTAAACTTAGAGCATTTGAAATCCAATGTTTTATTCGAATTCCGCGAATCATTTTTATTCGTATATTTTCAGTGTTTTCTAAAGGCACGCAATGGGGATAAGGCAGACATAGGTTGCTCCCATAACACGCACTCAAGACGATGACCAGCACACAGATCCGAACCCCCCTTCTGACCCATTGACTATATAGCCATGCAGTCGAGAATCCTACTCTCTCTCTCTCTCTCTTTCTGTTTCTAGTCTAAAAATTTGTGGTATTTTTTTGGCGGCCCGGCCAATGCAGAATGCTATATATTTATGTGCATACATACATAGATAATGTGCGGGTGGTCGCTTGTATAAATCTATTTATTTGGCCCATTCAATTTATGGTCTGCATTGGACCCGTCTTTGCCCTGGCCTATTGTCTGCGAATGGACACCTACATTGGGGGCGTTGTGCCCCCCACACACACACACCCAACACACGCAGGTGTAACTCGGGGCCTGTCAGTTCTTAAGATAGAGAGAGGGGGGCAGGCAACTTTTGGGGGTCGGTGTCAGCTGTCGGTCAAATCGGCCGTGGGTTGATTTCCGTATAAATATAATTGAAGAAAAGAGACTTTTTTTTCACCGCAAAAACAATGAATTTGTAATGTTTCTGTTTAAATTTTTTAATGGCAAAAAGGAACAAGTACAGAAAATATGGGGGAAAACAAACAGAATGGCTATTAACCTTTAAGGCCAACCAAACTGATTTATTTATGAAAAACCAAAGTGAAACAGAAATTCTCAATTTGAAAGCAATTACTTTTCTTTTTTATCCCCCCCTCCAGATCAGACAGAAGCACCCTCCCTCCCTCCCATCATTTTTATTCCCTCTTTAGCATTGACCCCGGCGACCGACACGTGCATGCAATTGAATCATTTTGGCCAATTTCCATTTCCTTTATGCCAAATTATAAATTTAAATGCTTTTGGTTTTTTCATTTCAATATATATGTACAGTTTGATTGCTTCGCATATTTTTGATTTTTATTTCAATTTGAGCATTATTTACGTTATCTTCTTCATTTTTGTAGACATTTAATTTGTTTTCGTTTTTTAAGCATTTTATTATGGGCCAAGTCTGAAATATTTCCATGAATCACTCAAACTTCATGTGAAGAACGGAAATTGAAAAATGAAAACAATCATCCGAAACAGAAATGAGAAGCATAAGAAGAATATTTTTTGTGTATTAAAGACACAAATATTTTTTATAAATATTTCAAGGTAATCGATGAGTTTGTGGAAAGTCTAAGAACTTGCTCTGCCGAGAGACAAATTGTGGGATTCCCCATTAGGCGTATAGCACAATTGCTTAAAGGAATTTCTGTTCATAATTGATAATTTAGCATGTGTATTAAGAGATAATGCAAGTTGGAGTAAAATATAAAGTAAAGAATCTTGACCTTAAAGCTTTAGCTAAAGCAAAAGTTTCAATAAATATCATTTCTTAATATGTATATTGAAAAGCAGAATGAGAAGAAAAGGTTTATTCTTTCATCTTTACTAAAAGATTCATTCTTCTTTTCAACATATTTTTGTACTCATTAAATATTTCAAGTTTTAGCCTAGTCAAACTTAGAATTTGAGGTAAAAATTAAAGGTCTATAGAATTTAATTTGAATAGTCCTAATCCTTTCTAGCCAAATTTGTCACTAACAAGAACATGTTGAACTCATTGTTTTGCTCTGTATCCTTTTTTTAGTTCAACATACTCTAGAAACTTTCCTACAGATATCCGATTAACGTCGAGTCTGGTTCCGTTCTGTTGATTCGAATTCGTATGCTGGATAGTTGGCCAAATTGCGGCGGAGACTGATGGGCAAATGATAAATCCATTCACATTGTTTGATTGATGTGCCATTTATATGGGCCATGGAAATGGAAATATACACTAGGGATAAGAATCTATTATTAATTATGATACATCATGGAGAGGACAATTGGTTGGCCGTGCTTATTTAGTTTTGTTTGCTTAAGAAATTTAAGTAAACTTCCAAACATGAACGCCATGCGAAGGCAAAATTACTCTATACGTATGTATATTTAATTCTTTCTATTAAATTTTTACTATTTGTTTGATTGAAGAAACAATTTCATTAAGCGGCTTAAAGTGGAATGTGAAATTTTAATGGAAAAACCACTTGAAATCAGGGCAAACTGCAGCAGGAAAACTTGGCGGGGACTTAACGAGTTCACGCAGCTGGTGACTGGGTGGCAAATGCAAACAAGGATCCAAATAGAAAAAAGCATAAGAAAGAAATCCGATATAAATAATAAAATATTTATGCATGTGTGTGTGTGTGTGTGTGTGTTTTTATTGTTCTACCAAATACAAAAGGATTGAAATATACATATACACAGAGAACAGAGTAGGTAAAGGAGGTAAATTGCAAACGGGGCGGCAGGATAATAAGAATAACGAGAAAGGCGAACAACTTGAGTGCGTCTGCCTTACTCAAGTGAATCTATGGCACATGAATATGGATATTTAGTTGGCTAGAGACATGTCCTAGTCATGGCTGTCGCCAAGATTGGTGCGATAAGCACACAAATGCCTGTCGACAAAGACAAAGGAGACCAGACCAGAGAGAACAGCAAAAAGAAAATCGACGTCAATGGGCAGGACGTTAAGTGTTTATGGGGATAATACGTATAATGTGCGTATCTTAGTGAGCCGCAAAGATTACAACAGCAAACGGTTTGGCTGATGTGGGAGGGGGGCGGGAATGTGAATGGCAACAGCTAAACATAACACTAACAAATAACACTAAAAGCAGCAAAAGTCAGCCAACATACGACACATTCACACGCATCGGAATGGAGTATAAGTTGGGCATTTAAACTAAAACAACTTCTATATATCCGTATCCTGCTGTGTGCCCTCACAGAAAGAAGAAAGCGAGAAGAGACAGAGACCGACAGAGTCGACCCACAAATTCCGTAAATGAGGCCAACGGATGTGCAATGCCGAAATTTGTTAAAAAACAGAAGCCAAACTAAGCGAAAGAATGAAGAAAGAAAATGGGAGAGAAACCGAGAGAACAAAAAATTGGGTTACTGCTGAGAACTGTTCCACATTTGGCATTAGAATTTTTGTATCTGCTTATAAATCTCCACAAATATGCATGTTTTGCCGGGCTACGCACTAAACCAGAGGAAATCCCGGCCAAAAGTGAAACTCATGGTGGGCCCATGAATCAGCATGGAAACGACACTAGGCGAAATCAATGTGTCAACTTGAAATAGGTTCTTCAAGACCCTCACCCTACCCTTTTCCTAACACCTCGCCACCGCCCGCAACCCCCAGCCCCACCCAAATGATACATTTTGTGAATTTCTAATCAATCTCAATGTTGAAGCCATTTGACAGCAGAAATCTAAAATCTTTTATCAAGACGAATGTATCTCACAATTCAAAGAAAGGTGCATAGGATGAAGTAAATATTTTGATAGTAAAAACATAAAAGGGGAAACGAGCTTTCCTTAAATGCATAAACTAAAGTTAATACAAACAAAAAAAACAATCAAGCATTCTTGAAATTCAATACCGTTCCACTACTTCAACACTAGAACTAGTTGGGAATTACAACCAAATGTAGCTGAAAAAAGGATAACAGAGCTTCCAGTTGATGCTGAAATCACAAGATTATGTTATGAGATTGTTTTTGGAATCTATTAAGAGACAATGTTAATAAACATCAGTTTTCATACAAAAAATATACATTTTTAAGCAGGGACCAAAAATAATTATTTCCCAAAAAATTTTACAAAAAATCATCTACATATGTAATAATTGTTACAAAACCCCTCAATCTTAATTCTTATTTTTGATTTTTAAAATAAAACTCAAGAATAATTTTTATTTTTGATTTTTATTTTTTCCCTCAACCCATAACTGTTATTTTTGAAAAAAAAAATAAAAATCATTTGTGATTTATATAAAAAAAAATATGATAAAAATCATTTAATGATAGATAGATTTATCTTATAACAGTTACGGTCCCTGTTTTTAAGCTTTGTTTTTAAGTATTTTGTTTTTATTTCTATGCTATTGTTTATCCATAATGTTACGGAACTTAAAAGTTGAAAAATTATAAATAATTTTTATCTGTTCTTCTTATCTATCTAATAAATATTTACCTATCCAAATAATAATTTATATATATTTTAAATAATTTGCAGTTTATTTACCTTGAATTTATTCCAAAATTGCCTTAAATTTAACTGTTTTCCCCCAATTCCGATTCTATGGTTATTTCTACTTAGGAGTTACTAGAGTTCCTTAAAGTTTATTGTTCTCTTTTTCGATATTCAATATAGTTAACATGCGTGACAGAAAACATTATGAAGACGAAAAACATATGACAACGAAATTTACAACCACAAAATTGATTTATTGTAGTCGTCTATATAGAAATTCATTATATGATCCAAACTTTATAAAGAATGTTGTGTCTTTGAAGTGTCTAGAAATTCCACTGTAAATAATTGCTTTTGGCTTAATTCAACCATGAAGAGCAAAGTTTTAATTCTTTTCAATCTTTCAATTATGTAGTCTTTCATTACTTTATCCTTTTTGAGCCTTGGAAGATTATTTTTTCTGCCATGTCATCTGAATTCAGTTTTCAGTTAATTCCTTAATTCTTAAAGCTTTTCTATGGCATTTTGTATGACCTGCCGCTGCTGCTGCTGGCTTTTGCACTGTTTGTTTGTTAGAAAAGTCATTACTATCTAATGCACCCCAGCAGGCCAGTCATCCAGCCAGTCAGCCAACAAGTCGTCTTCTTGACTTTTCTGGCCCACAAATCTTGGCCAGCGGCTAAGTGTAGTAGTCTTCTACATACTATGTACGAATAAGCAAACAACCCAACATGGCAGACGGGAAACAGATAGCAAAGAAGGGGCGCACATTCAATTTAAAATTTCCTGGTTGACTACAATGGTACAAGGAGCCAAGGACATGGCTTTACTTTGACGAAACGCCAAATGCCAAACACAGGACATTGGAGCTGGGCCTGGGCCTCGTCCTGATGGGGGCCTAAAGACAAACTGGGCAAAAGTAAAAAAAAGAGCACACGGGATATCCGTTTCCGTTGTGACAAGTGCTTGTTGCCCCTCTAAGGTCCACAAGTTTTGCAATGAAGCGCAGTTTGCGCTAGTTTCCGGTTCCCTCATACATATACATACATAAACATTCCTCCCTGCCACACACACTCACTCACTCACACACACACACACACAAAGGACACATCACCATTCAACGGCCGCATGCAAAATTCAAATTGACATAAACACAGACACTGGCGCTTGATTGTGTGGCTTGTTGTACGTTGAGTATGACTCTTGCTGGCTATAAAAAGTATATAACACTCATACGCCGTGTGGTACCAGTAACAACAGCAACAGCAAATGACAAATAATTGTGTGTGCGCGCTGACTCTGCTGCTGGTTTCATACATACATTAGCTGTGAGGGGCAAGGGGCAAGAATTTCGTGTTTTTTTTCGTTTGTTTATTCGATTCTCATTGCGCCTGCAAAATCAGTTAATATTCCATATTTACTTTTACTTAAATGGTAAAAATAAGTATTCAAAATGTTGTTTATAAAAGCAATTTTCAACTAATTATCTTTCTGGCAAATTCTTTTAAATTTTTCACGTTTGGAATTGATATAAAGCAAGAGAAATAGTAACAGAAATAAGTGTAATACCCATTAAATATACGGATATATACACTTACTTAGAATTCTTCTTCCAATTTATTCCTTAAATCATTGGACCATCACAATTCGGTTAAACAAATATGATCCAGAGATATCTAGAGAGAACCGATTACACTTTCATGTTTTTATTGGCAATTGTCACCAAATAACACATACATATTTAAATGTAAGTGTATTCATATAAATATATAAACATTTCTATAGTACACTTACGATATTTTAGTATCTTAAACACCGAGCACCGAGCACAGTATTTGTGAATATGTTTTTATTAATTTGTATTATTTATAAATATCCCTTTCCGCTCTGCTCTGCAGCTACTTGTGGATTCATTCGTTTTTGCTGCAATCTCATTAACAATTATTTTCGAAATTGCTTCCTCTCAGACGTTCTCTTTTGGGTTGTTTTTTTTTTTGTTGTTAATATGATTATTTGTTGACTTTCAATATTGTTTATTAAATAATGGTTCGTGGATTGGTGGGGGGGAGATGGGCGAGGTTTTTTATTTTCGGGATTATTGTTAATATGTGTAAGTTGTATGTAAGTGCGTGTATTTTGGAATATATATTTATTCTTCTTTCAAAAATATTCTTTTGTATTTTTACACGCGCGTTCGTTTCGTTTTGGTTGTTGGTTCGTTTCACACTGAAGCGAATTGAAAATCATTGAAAATTTCTACTCAAGCGAAATGGTTTAAGAATATAAACATTTCTACTTGGCGATGTGTGTATGTATGTGTAAACAGACATATGTACATATAGATATGCATACAAATGTATATGAACATAAATATGTGAATGTTCTCTTTGAATGAGAACAAAGAATAGAAAAACACATTAACAAAGAGAACAATTTTTTAAGTATATAAATATTGAGCAAAAGGCGTTCTCTTTTAAATTCAAAATACGATTCCTACATTATTATACTTTTAATTTAAAGTTAATTAGAATTTGTTGTGAACTATACCGTTAGACATTGAACTCGTATAACTAAAGATGAATCATTATTAGTTATTACATTTAAAAATATTATTATTATAAAAGCTGTAATAAAAAACAAATAAATATTTTGGTAAACGGCATCTGAAAGACCAAAAGCCATAATATCAATTATCTTTCATAACGTAAAATATTTTCGGGATCTTCCATGTTTGCACTTTTAGAAATGTTACGAAATCTTCTAAATCAAAGTCAATCTAAACATTTGGTTTCAATAAAACCCTTATATTTTAGTTTATGTGCCTATATAATTAAAACTGCCATCAGATTTTAAAAGTAATCAAAACATAAGCCAAATTAAGCCTAACATCCATCGTTTCACGAGATTTTATCAGTTGCGGTGCTTCCTTTTTTAATGTTCCGCGTGTAAATTGACATCTGACAGCTGTAAAACTTCAGACATCCTTCATCACTAACAATAAGTTACCTTTGACAGAAATTTTATAAAATACATCTATGTAGGAAAACGTGAATTCGATTTATAAATAGATCTGCTAGAAACTCTTATGCTAAGCCGAAATTCCAGAATTCAATATAACAAAGTTTGTGCTAGTTAAAGTTAGTTAAGAGATGACTCAGTGATTTTGATTTTGTATTACCATTGGGGTATTTAAAGCTATTCTCAAGACACCAAAATTATTTCCAAAACTTGACTAGAGTAAAGCAAGTGTTTGGCGTTATATAGGCGCAATCTGGACGAGTTTTTATGACCTTTGTAATGTTACAAATGTGGCTTCATTAAAGCTCTCAAGAGACCGAAAGGGTTTTCCAACAAACAAAATTAAGCCGAAACTTTTATTTTTGTATAAACGACAACTAGTCACTTTAACCCACTTTGGACCGGGCTGATTTTAAGAAGCAAAATGACGTTTTAAAAAATGAAACTTTAGTTTGGGAGGAAACTGGTTTGAAAACTGGATTTGAAGGTTTATTCAATGAAATTTTTGTGTAACTAACTATAAACTTCACTTTGATTGAAATATAGTCAAATAAAATGCCGAATTTTTGAAAACATACAAAACTTGCTATTCGAAAAGTCGAACCTAGGTCCAAAATGGGTTAACAGGAGAAAATACTTTAGGCTTCCTAAAAAACTAATTTTTGGGAAGTTATTAGGAGAAATAATTGGACAACGCATACGACATGTATCAAAAATGATTATGGTTATTATTCTCAAAAATGTCATAGACTTAAGACTTGCCCACCATGCTACAATTTAATCTCAAAACAAAGGATGTCGTAATATCAAATCATAAGCTTGGAATTCAACACCTTAGCATAATATACCCCAGCAGATGAAACCTCCAAACCAGACTCAAAAAATACTATTCCATTTTTTATATGTTTTACTGGTCTTAACTTTTACTTTAACAAAAATTCTAGATCAATGAAATGGCTACTTAAGCTCTCTTTGTCTTTACCTCCTTTTTCTCATAATTTTGCTGCTGGCTCTGGCTCTGCTGTTGTTTGTTTTTGTTACGTTGCTGCGGCTTCGAAGTTTCCAAAACTGCTGTGCCACACTGACAATGTGGCGTATGCGTAATGTGCTTCATAACTCCCCTTCCATTCTGGAAACCTAAAGTGTTTCTATCTGTAAGCCAAGAGGGAGGGGGTTAGGATAATAATGATATACTGCTAATGCTCAAGCCAGTGTAGGGCACATGACTCTCACACCACAGCGATTTAAATATATATCGACATTTGGTTGAGTGGTTGGCTGGCTGGATGGATGGATGGATGGATGGCATCTCAATTATGGCCAGACCATAAAAAAAAAGTTTGCAACTTTTCTTGTGTTGGCTTGTTTAGCTTTTTAAGCAATTTTATCATTATTAAGTATTTATTTCTCTAAAACTGTATTTAACTACTTTATAAAAGCTCGTTAAGAATTCTTTCATTAACTTTTTCTTTTGATTTCGCTACAAATTAAGAATAAATTAATTGACTCATTACATCTAAATGTGTCTGACAACTTAGACATTTTGGATTAAGAGTTTGGAATAAATTTAAAAATTGCTTAATCTTGTGTAGGCAGCTTATAATTAATTCCAGCAGAGATGTTTATAACAATTTAAAACCGTTTTAAGCTTCTCTTGTCCAACAAGAGAATTCAACTCGAGTTTTCCATTGCTTTTATGGTCAAGAGTCCAGCATAAGTCAGTTCGTCATGTTTAACCTTCAATGGTGGCTCATTGGACCTTGAATTATAAATTAATTAGAGTCGGAAAAGCGTAGTTTGAGAGACTCGGACGGAATGATGAGTGTATCGTTGTTGGAACAATAAAAACCATGTTCAAGGATATACACACCCACACACACACACACACACATACACAATAATACACAATGAATGACTGGTGTGTACCATCTACAGGTAGCCGCAGCAACGACACCCACAATTCCACCAACTCCTGACCCACCCCGCACACCCGCAGCTGCTCCCCTGTAGCCATCATAACACGCTTTCGTTTTTCGATTTTCTAACGAAATCGAAACTCTACACTCTGTCCATAACAGAGAAACAGAGACAGGAATAGAGAGAACGAGAGAGAGAGAAGAGTACAGAAGTGAGAGTGCGAATGAGAAAGCGCCAAGGTTGAGGGACAGACTAGAAGAAGGAATAAGCACTGGGGCATTGGGTACTGCGCTTTAGAAATGCATCCATTTGGAGGCTGCCAGAGACTGTCATCAAATATCCAATTAGGTCCAAAAGTTACAAGCTTACTTTTCTTTGTGTTTTTTTCCTTCGTTCGAGGGGAGTTTTCTTTGTTTTTGCGCAGTTTTTCCACGTTCGCACTTAAAAATTTTCCAGTTCACTTCTGTTAATAATTCACGACAAATATTTTGATGCACGCACACACACACACACACACGCACACACTCTTGTTCGCCAATACCAAGGCAACCAAACGCGTATCCAAAATACAGGACTTCGTCTCCCGGACTCTCCTTTGGTTATTTTGTCCGCACACTGGCAAGGACTAACTATCGCTCCGACGAATGTCCTTTGGCAACTGAGCGTATGGCAACAAAAGTTTATTTTCCGACTGCATTTGGAAGCTTCGCCTGGTGACCAAGTTCCGACTGGCATTGCCGATTTCACTTCGGTTTCTTTGGCTTCGGCTTCTCGTTTGCATGTAGGCCAAAACAGCAACGAGCCTCCTTTTTATTGAATTTTTGTCGAAAGCTTTTCAACCAGGTTGTTTTTGTTGTTGTGAAAGGGGAGGCGCTTTTGCGGTAAATTGCAAGGGGCAACAAAGTTGTAAACAAATCATTAAGAATCGCTTGAAATAGCTGGGGTGGACAGTTTTCTTTTTGTTCCGGGCAGAACGCGTGCTGATGGTCCGCCTCAGATGGTTACTAAGGGTACTTGGGGTAGGTATATACATACATATGTACATATGAGTGGCGCAGATGCAATGTAAACGGAAAGAAACTGCTCTACCAAAAATTTACATAAATGCATTGTCTAACAAGGTTAAGACAGGGACGCGTCTAAAGCTTATATACCATTATATAGATACAAAAAAATTTCGAAACCACATATAAAATGTAAGTATATTTAGTTATTTTTCTTAAATACTACAGAGGTAACAACACTACCCACTTTTCCACCAAATTTAAATGTGGGCGTTGGTATTGTATGATATTTAACGAATTTCTCGCCAAAACTAACCTCCAGCTCCTCCTCGGTCCAATTGCATGAGGTGATGATAAACAAACTATCCTTGTCGGTAAGTAATTTCTCTACGGTTGCAAGATATTGCGATCGCTTCTCTTTGGGATTATCGGGACACAAACTAATGGCATCGTAAGTGCCCTTATCGTGCACCACCTGAAAACTGCCCAGATCCAGCTGCTCCTGCGAGTCCAGCGATTGGGTCAAATCAGCAACGCTGTAGTTTATGTCCAGCTTAAGATTCTCGGCAATATTCTTGGCCAGCTCAATTGCCTTGGGTGAGTAGTCGACGCCAGTCAGCTGCTTATATCCTTCATTGGCCAATGCCACCAAAAACATTCCATTGCCACATCCGAGATCCAAAACACGTGCACTTTGCTCAACTTGGTCTTGTTCCATCAGCCAATCGACAATCCGTATTTGCGAGTCCTCGTCAAACCAAATCTCACCCACATCGCCATGGCTTTTGTAGTTTTTTATTTCTCTGGTATAGCTCTTTTCCCAATAATCTTTGGTCCCCAGTTCGGAGCCATTTAACTCAGTGTCCATTGTTTATATTTTATATTGGCGTTATCGTAGCAAATGTCGATTTGCTATCGATGTAATCGTATCAAGTGTCTATATGTTATCGATAGGCGAAACAAAAATTTTTAGCCAACACTAATTTCGCAAGCCGCCAAGATTTGAATTTGAAAAATGATCGTTTCTTATCATTATGACAACTACTCCAAGATTAGAATCAGTGTCAAGGTTTTAATTACGTCACGAAGTAAGAAACCTATCAACAGGGTCTTTTACATATTATAGATATATCTAAACTATGTAAATGATTTAAGCAAACAAATTAATAACAGTTTAAGGTCGCCGATATCATCTTAAGTAAAAGCTTTATTTTCCCCCTTGAGTTTCAGCTTAAACGGTTGTTTTTATAATTTATTTGATATACATTTATATCTATATATATTTCTGTTCTCAGACACTACAACGTAATTTTCATCTTATATATATATCTTTATATGTTTAATATTTTTTAATATATTAATAGCTTGTAAGTTTGCTTAATTACACTTTTCGACTCCTTTTCTTTTGTTTACCTTTCTATTTGGTAATATATATATAAAATTAGAATGCAGACATTGAACAAATCTTTACAGGATTCAAGTTTCATGCTTCAGTTCAACAATGGCCTGAAATTGCTTTAGCTTTTTTGTGTATTTCAAAATGTATGTGTTTATTTAAAAATAGTGAGAATTTTGTTGTTTTTAAAAGCTTTCTCCTCTCATGCGTAGCACAGTTTCTTTTCTTTGTCAGAACTGTACATGCTCAATGATATTAAAATAAACATTTTTTGGGGGAAAAAATTAAATGAATAAACAAAATGAATTTCTATGCTGATTGTTTTTTTATACACAATTTTAAATGTAAGATTAGATTTAAACTTGATATTACCTACAATGCAATGTGCGATCGATATCGGATTTGTTATAATTTATAGTACAATATAAATAACTACTAGATTTTACATCTTATAAGAGCTGCAATGTAGGTTTGTTTGTTTTGTTTTTTCTTTCTATCTTACTGTTCTTCTATGCGTTGTGTGTTTGTGTGTGTGTGTGTAGTTTTTAACATGCAGCACTCTTCATCATCGTCACACTTAAATCTAATCTCTCAATATGTACAATCGACGCCAATGCAATTGCTACTGCTCACGTTTGAGTACGTCGCTCGTAGTCACTGCGTCTGTAGTCGGCTGGATAGTCACGTGGCATTATTGGATAGCCACGCGGATCACCACGATAGCCCGGAGGCGGTGGCAGTCCGGAGACCACACCATTTGGCGGCATATAGTAACTGGGCGGCAGGTAGTGACTTGAGTATGGATGCGGCGGTAGATGAGCAGATGGGTATCTAAAGAGCATAAAGAGGAATGAAAATAATTATGGTTTACGATTTTATTGCTTTCATTTTTGTCGACTTACCTTCGCTTATCTGGACGACGGTCTCGATCACGCTCGCGATGATCACGGTGATCTCGATGATAGCCACCAGGAGGTCCACTGCGGGCATATCCAGAATCGTAACGATCGCGTTTATAGTCAAGGCTGTACCTAAACATGAAAAATGAAGAGATTATCGTTGAAAGTCAACGAAATCTTGAATATTCTTTTGCTTACCGGTCCCTGGCATGCCAACGCTCCATTTCAGGCGTGTATCCCGATGGCGTGGGTGGGGGTTCATAGCCACCACGGCCGGCTCCGACTCCACCCCGGCTGTTCGGTGTCGATGGTGAATTCAAGCCAGAACGGCGTGATCCACCCTCATAAACGACACCGGGATGGGCTCCACCGCTCGCATAATAATCTTCACTGCGATGATGCTTCTTACGCTCTTCGCTACGCTCCATATTAAGTCGTTTAAAGGACATGGATTTGAGGTTATCGCTTATACCAGAACCGCTACCAGGTATACCCAAGGCACTGCTGGCCTCGGGATCGATTTCATCACGTTTACGCTTTATTGGCGAGTCATTGGTAAAACGTCCTGAGTTTGGCCCACCAGAACCAGGGCCAAAACGGGATTGATTGCCGACACCGCCAACACCCTCCCGATCCTTTTCCTTGTCCTTCTTTTTCTTTTTGGCGCTCTTATCACGATCTTTCTCCTTCTCGGAAGGTAAACCATTTCTTTTCGCTTTGTTGGCGATCGAATCTTTGGCATCCTTTGTTTTCTCCTTGCTAGCCTTATCCGCCTCTGCAGTTGCACCGCCGCCGCCGCCGCCTCCGCCAGATTCCTGTTTCAAAGCATGCTTATAGATTTTGAACAAACGCTTGGCATCCAATTCTGTAAACTTGGATACAAAGTACCATAGATTACTGCGCCATTCCTTCTTCTCTGGATCACCATACGGCTGCAGGCACACATCAATCTGTCGGCCAATTTGCAAAAGACAATCGCGTGTGTGCTGCAACTGATCCTGATCGGATAAACTAACATCGGGTTGATCTAGTGCCTTGAGGGCTTTTTTCACCGGACGCATTTTCTCCTTGCATTCATTGAATATGCTTGGATCGAGATCGCCGAGCACCTCCAGGGCACGCGGTTCGTTGTTGGCTGTAAAATGCATCGGCTTGTTACCATTATTATCCGAGGCATTTATTTTCTTTGATGAGCGGGCTTTTGATTTCTTCGTCTTCTTTGCTTTTGCCTTCTTTCTGGCGGGGCTGGCACAATCGGATTCGCCATCCGTGCAGGTCACAGCCGAGGGCTCTGGTTTATTTGTGTCCTTTGATTCCTCTGGAGGAGTTCCACTATTTGCTGTGGGATTAGCGCTGTTCCCTGACTTTGCCTCAGCCGCTCGCGTTTTTCGCGGACGTCGTTGGCGATGCTTTCCCTCGCTCTTGGCCTTTGTCAGTTCAACATTCTTTTTGATCATCTTCAAAAGGTACTCGGCGCGTTGCTGCAAATGCTTCGCCTGCGGCCGGCGTGTGTCATTGAGGAGAATCTTATCCGAGAGCTTCAACGTGGGATCCAGCTTCATTTGCTCCCATGAACCGATGCCATATTGATAGATGCCACACAGCAGCTTTGTGTCCTCCTCCACGCCCCACTCGACATCGAAAGTTGTGGCCGGGCGGGTGCGTATATTGAATACCCATTGCTGTCGCTCGTGTGCTGCACTGGGCATAATTTCGTTGAGCGGTTGCAACTCCTGTTCGCAGGTGAGCAACGTTTTGGCATTAAAGGAGACACCGCCCAGCTTTACCGAGTATGTGGCCCGGTTGCGGCGCTGCTTGGCACCCGCCGTCGTATCCTTGTCATCGGGGACAGTCTTAAGCTCTTCCTCCTTGTGCTCTTCTAAGAACTGCACAGAACGATCATGTATCAGCTCGCCGATTCGCTTCAGTTCCGCCAGTGGCTTCTCCTGCAGCTCGGCATCACATGCAATTGCCTCCAGGCGCAATAGAGGAGCAGGGAACTTTTTGTACGAGCGAATAAACCGACGCAATTCGGCATCTGTGAATCCGGTGATTTTCTCCTTCATGGCGGGACGTCCACGTTTTCGTGGTCGGCCGCCTTCATCGCCGCTGGCATCGGAGCCCATCTCATAGTCGGAGTCGGCAGAATCTTCACCGCCCGCCTGTTTACCTTTAGCTCCAGCTCCTCTCTTGCCCTTTTCGTTCTGATTCGCCGTTTGAGTTTTTCTTCGGGGTGGCAAATACAAGTCCTCCATTTCCTTGGCGCGCTCTTGATCTTCGATTACTTTGCGAAAACCTTCTGGTATGATATCATCCCAATCCTTGCTATCATCTTCGTCGTCGGGATTCTCGTGTTCAGGTTTGTTCCCGGACTCCCCTCCTCCTGATGCTGTAGGTTCCTCCTCGAAGGCTGCTATGCTGGCCACCTTAAAGGCAGATAACAAATCATCGGCTGGCATCTCGGGATCCTCATTACGCGTCTCCGCTCTCCGCAAAATCTCGTCAATGTCACAGACCAATTCGTCGTCATGCTCCTGCTCGTCCTTGAACAATTCTTCTGCACCAAATTTCAAAATAGCCGACAAATCATCCTTATTAAAAGGATTCGAATTGGTTGAATGGCCACTTCCACTTTTATCCAGCACAGTCCGTCCCGTGGTATCCATGCGTTGAATGACCAAATGATCCAGTACCATTTTCTGCTTGGCTCGTTCAACAATTTGCTCTTCCACAGACCGAGCGGTGACCAAACGATAGATATTCACCTGATTTTTTTGGCCAATCCGATGGGCACGAGCCTGAGCTTGTAAATCGTTCTGCGGATTCCAATCTGAATCGAAAATAATAACCGTATCAGCTGTGGCCAAGTTAATACCCAAACCACCGGCACGAGTGGACAAAAGGAAGCAGAAATCCTGACTGCCCTCGGCATTGAAATGATCCAAAGCCTGACGACGCATCTCCCCCTTGATGCTACCATCCAGCCGTTGAAAGGAGAAGTGACGCTTTTGCAGATAATCCGCCAACACATCGAGCATACGAACCATTTGCGAGAAAATTAAAACGCGATGCCCAGTCTCTTTCAGGCGGCACAAGAGCTTGTCCAGAAGCACGAGCTTACCAGACCCTTTGAGTAGCGTCTGGAGAGCTTCATCCTGCTGCAGACCCATCAGTTCGAATTCCGATGGCCGTATTAATGCCGCATGGTTGCAGCATTTTTTCAATTCGATTACAATGTTGAGGAAGGTTGAGGTTGATCCACGTTTGCCCTTGCGCAAGGCATCAAAATTCTTGGTGAGAATCCATTTGTAATATTGCTTTTGCAACGAAGTCATCTCCACTCGCAATATTTGCTCCACTTTGGCGGGCAAAGATTTCTCCACATCCTTTTTGACACGCCTCAAAATGTAGGGCTCCAATTGTTGATGCAGCCTCGTATAGCCTTTGTCCTCGGCATTGCCGTGCTGCAGCTCAAAGTTCTCCCACGTATCGAATTTCTCCGGCATAATGAAATGTAGCAAGGCCCAGAGCTCTTTCAGGGAATTCTGAAGCGGTGTGCCGGTAATCAACAGTCTATGATTTGTATCAAATTCCTTTAGGGACTTGTACAGCAAGGAATCATCATTCTTTAGACGATGCGCTTCATCGACAAGCAGAGCTGCCCACTGTAGAGTACCCAAAAATTGTTTATCCTTGAGGACAATCTCGTAAGTGGTGAGAATACAATTGAATTTCAGTCTTTTGGAACCCTCGAATTGCCATTCATATTGCTGGATCAGTTCACGTGACTTTACATCGCCCAAATAGGTGACAACATTCATGTCGGGAGCCCAGAGATCAAATTCCCGCTGCCAAGCAGTCATTGTGCTCAATGGGACAACGCAAAGGAAGGGACCGTACAAATGTTGGATTTTGAACAATGCATATAGGAAGCATATGGTTTGTATGGTTTTGCCCAGACCCATTTCATCGGCCAGGATAACGGAATTCTCTTTGCACCACGAATGCAGCAGCCAATTAAGACCATCCATTTGATAATCCCGCAAGACTAGTCCACTGACAAGAAAATCAGGTTGGTTTTTAATACGCGAGAACTTCGGTCTGCACTTTAGCACACGGCAATGACGCGATGGTGTGCATTTGGAACACTCACGCTCCTGAAATTGCTCGGCACAGCGCGCCCATTTACGTAAAACTAGAGTTGCATCCTCCCATGTCGACTCGGCATAGGGTAACGATTGCCATTTGCACAGATACTCCTCGCTGCCAATCTCGGGCTTCGAACCCTTTGCTATTATCCTATCTACATTATTATATGACTTTAGTAGCTCATGCTGCAGCTCCTGCTGGCATTCAAAGTAATCAATATCTTCTGGACCCGCACAGCGGCGCCAATAGGCCTGCTCTTGTTCCTTTTTGATAAAATTGTCCAACTTCTTCATACCCTTGGCCTTCATTTCGCGCAATGTGTTCTCCGATTCCCATGTGTTGTGGATGTACGACCATCCTTTCCATTTAATCAGATATTGCACCTCTCCATCTGCTGACATTGATTTCGCATTTTCCATTTCAAATTCGGCATTGGGATCGCAACCGTTTTCCTCAATTGCATACATTGTCGTCTGATTGCCAGTACATCCTTTCTTGCCCACTCGCTGGGACAGGATCCTTTCAATTGTCTCACATTTTTCATCCTCCTCGGCTGCAGCAGCCGATGCTGCAGCCTGACTCTCATCATATTCAAATTCAAGCAAATCCTCAGAGCCAGTGGCCTCATCTTCAGAGGCTTCTTTGTAACTAACTGCTGCGGCAGTGCGTCTAGTTGCGCATCTAAAAATAAAGCAATATCCGATTAACCGATGATGAAGATATGTATAACCGATATCAATCCGCTTACCGTTTGCTGGCATCATCATCATCACTGTCTTCCGAACTGAATGACTTTATCCGACGCCTCTGCTGCTGAGCTGACTTACTCCTAGCAGCGGAGGCAGCTGCTGCCTTTCGTTTCTGTATGCTTGAGGAGGCCTCCTCGCTATCAGCGTCACTCTCGTCGCTTTCATCCGAGTCCCAACTGAACAGAAGAAAGGGGAAATTAACATTTGCTTTCCTAACAATTAACAATTAACCCACTTTTGTTTCTTTTTCTTCTTGATTGGCGGGGGTCGCTTGGACTTGTCTGTTGCAGCGGCTGGCTTGCGAGCCTGACGCGTCGTACGCTTAGGCCTGTAGTCATCCTCCTCGTCCTCCTGTGGGGGTCAACAGTGGAAATTGTAATTTAAATCTAATCTAGGGTTTCCCTAGGGCTTCACTTACACTACTACTGCTGGATGAAGACGGCGATGCATTGGCAGAACTATCACTGGCATTGTCGTCTTCATCATCTTCGTCGTCGTCATCATCATCGTCAGCGGATGCCTCACTGGCCTCTGGCTGCTGATTTTCCTCTGGTTTCGAGCCCGAGCTCGAGCTGCTGGTGCTTGTGTTAACGCTGGCATTGACTTTGGCCTGGTCACCTCCTGCTCCTTCATCTGAATCGGAATCACTGCCGCTTGAATCACCGCTGGAACTTTCATCCTCTGTGAATCCATTTGTTTTAGTGTCCGCTTGAGCTGCAGCTGCTGTTGGTGGATATCCAGCCACCACTGATGTTGTTGTTGTTGTTGTTGTTGCTGCTGCTGCTGTTGTTGTCGTTGCTGGCTCTGGTGAGCTCCGTCCATCACTTGAGTTACCCGAGGAACTGTCTGAATCGGAATCAGAGCCAGAGGAACCGCTGCCACTGCCACTTGCACTTCCATTATCCGTGTCATTGGCCTCATCGTCACGTGTGTCATTTTGTTCATCTGAGCCTATACTTTGCGCCGATTCATTGAGTGCCTGTGGCAAAGGAGCAAGGAAACCAAATCAATATACAGGAAAACCCGAAAAATTCCATGAAAATGCATTAAGAATGGTGGAATAATAGCTTCCTTTGTTTATTCACTTTATCCCCACAAGCCGAAGATGAAAATAACCCTATACAGCGGCAAATAACCTGCCTAATCCTGCCAAGAAATTATTCTAAAAGTTGTGGGTGGGAATATGTTTCAGCTCTTTAGAAACTCTTTAGTTTCGATTTAGTGTTACTGATCCATAGAAAACACTCACTGACTTTTCCTCACTCGAAATGGCTTTAGAACGCAATCAAGAAAAGAACCGGATTATTAGAAAAGTAGGGTAATCCTCTCCAGAACCATTAGCAAGGTTGATATACACAAATTCCTGCAGCAAAACACCAAAAATAACCTTTATTCCTGTTTGTAGAGAAGGAACACTCGATACACAACGTTGCACATAGCTTAATATAGGGAATATGGGTTTTGGCTCCCACTGATGCAGTCAATCCACTCCAGAAATACAAGAAAATGCAAGAAAATAGCTAAATTTGATAGTCTTTACCACACTTTGTTCACTTTTTATGGTTGTCTGATAGGGATAGGCACAGGAACATCACATTGAAAGATCACGTAGACCACCAACACCCGATCCTGGGCAAAAAACCATTGAAATCCTTGAAGATTCAGCGGTTACATAGCCTCTAGATTGGATTTCTTAAGGAAAACCCATGAAAATATTGCATAAATTCACGTAAACACACATAAAAATGGGAAATATACATTTTTTTATACAAAAATCATTGAAAAATGTTAAAATGCTTTGCCGGTTGTCTTTTGGCGCCATGGAAAACCGAAGGAAACTGGCCAAAAATCCATGAGAAGAAACTTTGCCCTGAGCAATTGGTGATTACGTAATCGATGAAAATCTTCAATTTGCAACGAAAATTAAGGAAATAATGACATTTTAAAGGATTTTGCCATCTGCATGCGATAAAAACAAACCAAAATGGTCAAATTTAAACGAAAATTGCAAAAATGGGTACCCAATGGATTTCCATAAAATCCACTTTGGCTGCCACGTAGAAGCCTTGGCAAGTCACTGGCATTGACAGAACGTTGAAACAATGTCGTTATTTAGGATAAATATCAACTTTTAGCAAAATGCACCCACTTTATTAGCAGCAGCTAGGTTAACACACAAACGCGGAGTCAATGGGGGGACTGGGACTCCTCTGGGGTTCCCTCGCCTAGCCCAGCTGCCACGCCCACAAGCAATATTATATTATTTTTCATGTAGCACTTGAATTTTCAGCTTATACTCACACAACGACTCGATTGAAACTGATTTACAATGCCCTGTTTCGAATAATGAAGAAATTTCATAGTTTTTTTTTTTTGCTGCTACTTTTCCACACACTCTTTGACGTTTGGTTCACTGTCACAACTTTTTCAAGGCCTCCTTTGGCTGCTGCTACTCACCTGGCTCATTATATTGTAGTCGTAGCACACCAAGTTGCCGTTGAGCGCTCATTAAATTATTAATACTCTGTCCTGCGGGTCTGGTAAATGTTTATATTGTACCAAAAATCAAGCCACTTGTTTTTAAATGCACTTTTTTCCAAACACACAAAAGACTTTTTCACGTTCTCGAATCCAAGATGGCGATAATGTAGAAGAGGAAGACACCAGGGTTGCATTTGTGAAATTATCGTTCGATAACATTCTAATAAAATGTATATTATAGTTAACAAATTATTAGCAACCTTTAATGTAATAAATTAATGATTCAAAATTTAATTTAATCAAAAGTTTTCTTATTCACAAACATTTTTCTACATATACTCAAATTTACAAAATACATGGCTGAAAAATTGACTGTTGTATGTATAAGAACGTTAATTTTGTTTTGGGGTTTATTTAATTATTTGCTAATTTTAAAATAATAATTAAATTATATTATTTATTTATTTATAATGTGATTGGGCAGTTGGGCAATCTTCTTACTAGTTATAGCTACTAGGCCTTAAGCTAACAAATTGACTAATTAAATTTTGTTTACATCTACTTAAATATGTAAGTACATGTGTTGTTTTTATATAAAAGAGATTTTACATTATATTTATTTATTTCATTTAATTAAATTATATTGTTTTTCTGCAATGCTTGTCCAGCCCTGACATTATTTTTGTAATCGACCAACAAAGTGTCATCTCTAATAAACTATTTCCTCTGAATTTTATGTGCAATTAATCTTCTAAACTGATTTTTGTTAAGAAATTGAAATGTAGGTCTGGCTAAAAAGTGGAAAAGATGAAAGAAGTGGGCATAGCTCTGCCCAAATCCAGAGGCGTAGGAGTGGGTGTAGTTGGGGCCTTCCTGCTTTGCTTCATATTTTACTATTTCTACGGGGGTTACATGACGCTGGCTCTATTTGCTGCTATTTTGCTACGTACGTATGGAATTCTTCAAGATCAATTAATAAACTATGTTTAATGGCGTTCACATTTTCGTAGTGATTTTTTATTATGCCCAAGATTTACTTCTATATCATCCCGATTTGCCGACAAATTCACGCATTTTCGTACCTATGCCAACCATGCACAACCTGCCCAACATAACGGTAAACATAAAGACAACCGATGCCGATGTCACATTGCATGCCTTTTGGATAAGCCAGCCCGAGGAAAGGTGCAAATCGGTGCCGACCCTTTTATATTTCCATGGCAATGCTGGAAATATGGGACATCGGATGCAGAATGTAAGTTAAACTGAGAAAATCGGATAAGTACATAATTTGTATTGATTTTCAATTTATATTGTTTTTGAAAAGGTTTGGGGCATCTACCATAATCTGCATTGCAATATTCTGATGGTGGAATACCGTGGCTATGGTCTATCCACTGGTGTTCCTACCGAACGTGGCCTTTGCTCGGATGCCAGAGCTGCCATTGACTATCTTCACACACGACATGATCTCGATCATTCGCAATTGATACTCTTTGGCCGTTCCCTTGGCGGAGCTGTTGTGATCGATGTGGCTGCCGATACAGTCTATGGCCAAAAACTTATGTGTACCATTGTGGAGAACACATTCACCAGTATACGCGATATGGCCGTGGAGCTAGTGCACCCATCAATGAAGTACATACCAAATGTATTGTATAAGAATAAGGTGAGGTTTATGGCTTTTTGCTTATCAGTGATTTTACACAGGGAAAGTCGAGTCAGCAATTTACAAAATGCAGATGCATACATATATTAATTAGTTTATTTTTGTGTTAGTATTGCTCTCTACAAAAAATCAGCAAGTGCTCGGTGCCATTTCTGTTTATATCGGGCCTTGCGGATAACTTAGTGCCACCGCGCATGATGCGTGCCTTGTATACAAAATGCGGTAGTGAGATAAAGCGAACTCTGGAATTCCCGGGAGGCTCACACAATGACACCTGGATAGTAGATGGGTAAAGGACAACTTTTAAAAAATATATGTACAAATTAAAAAGCAAATGTTAACTTATTTTTGCCCTTGTATTTTGTAGTTACTATCAGGCCATTGCTGGCTTTTTAGCCGAACTACAGCAACAGCCGTCACCATTGCAAAAGCCGCCAGAGAAGAGTAATGTCTGGGTCGAGTTGGAACATAAAATTATTGATGTTTAACGTTTGCTCGGATTTACCCTAAATGCTCTTCCTCTTCATCCCATCCCGTTAAAAAGTGTTCTATTGACTGTGTTAACACTGCGAATTGGGTTTAAATTACTTATTAAATAGTCTGTAAACAACTGGGAATTCAACCGCTACGGATTATAGTCCGTAATGCAATTTTACAATCTTAATCTTACTTTTACACTGATTAACTATTACAAATAGAATACTTAAAAAAATATATAGGTACGCTGATATAAAGTTAATTGATCCAAAGCTGTAATCAATATCCAATCTTAACAAAAAAAACTCGCTTTTGAAACCATTAATACGTTTCGGTTGCATTCCCTGATAACTATATAAAACAAAGATTTTAAAAACGTTTAAATCTTTGCTTTAGTTTTAATCGTAAGCTGTGCTAGTTGTATTTTATGCTGAGACAAAAAGTGTTGAAGAATAGCCGAGTATAGATTAAATTTAATTATTATAAATCTATCACTTATTTTTTTTTTTATTCTATCTAAAAATTAAGATACAATGGGAAACTTCAATTCAATTATCGAACTCTAATCTTCTCCTAACATTTGCCAGTTCTAGCATTTTAAATTCTAAACTATTTGAGCGTAATTGTTAATATTCGAGAGCAGCCAGATATACAGGTATGAATTAATGATTAAATTATAGTAAATACAAAAACTGAAAGAGGCAATAAAACTAAAATCCCTTGAAATCTTCATCATTGCAATCATCACTTTCCGGTGTGGTTGAGCGTTTGCGTTTCGATTTTGCTGGAATTGAAGTGTCTTCAGCTTCCTGCTTCGTTTCCTCACTCTCCTTGATGGCCTGAGCCTGTGATCGGTGATGAAAGACAAAGGAAACACATTTACTGGCTGTCCACGCTTGGGCGAGTATGTCATCGGGAAGACCACGATTGTTTGAGCAATGAAACCATTGAGATAAATGCGAAGTACAATCTGTGTCCTCAGGCGGTGGCTTTGTTTGAACATTCTGAAGGCAGCGTTTGCACTTTAGCCTGAAAAAGTTGAAGAATATAAGTAAATAATGTATACGATCTTATACATTACAGGAAAAAATTAGAGGACTTTCTCGTTCTACCGGAAATACTAAGCAGAATCCTCATCTGACTAATTATGTACGTACTTTTCATGAGTGTCCGATAGAATCTTGGAATCAAAACTAAACAAATCCTTGAGATCATCACGCGTGAAATGCTTTTCCGCCGACTCATTGTTATCTATAATGGTGCTGGACAAAGATTTCTTATGGGTCTGACGCTGTAGAATTTTCTCTTCAATAGAACCACTCTAAAAAGAAAAACAATACAATTATGTTTGGAAATCTATTCCAATGTATGATATTTTCTTACCGCCACCAATCTATATATATAGCATGGTTTCTTTTGTCCATCACGCCAAACGCGAGCCATGGCCTGTTCATCGTTGGCCGGATTCCAATCCGGATCAAACATAAACAAGCGATTAGCACCTATTAAATTCAGACCGCAGCCCCCAGCTTTGCTGCTTAGCATAAAAAGGAAACAATCGTTTTCCGGATCATTGAATCTATCGACAACTTTGGAACGCTTCTTGATGGTCATGGTTCCATCTAGACGGACAAATGTATATTTACGCTTTCGCGCCAATTGCTCAAAGAGATCCAATGTCTGTGTGTAGTTGGATATCAGAACAACTTTGTCATCAGAATTGGCTCTTATAGTGGCGAGCATAAAGTCCAAAAGCATGAATTTGCCACTTAGCTCCGGATTCAGATCTCTGAAACAAAAATATCAAATGGTCAAGACACGACGAGATTACTTTACATGAGGGCAATTCTTTACTTGGGTTTATAGTTTGTGGGTAGAATATTTTGCGAGTTCTCGAAACCTTTATCTCTGGCCAACATCTTTTCATAAATCAAGTCCGGATGACTGCACAGCTTCTTCAATGTGGTTATATCAGCCAGAGCTGTTAAGGAGGCTTTTTCATTGCAATCTGGAAAGAAAATCGTTTAATTTAAACAATAAACTGCATTACTTTTTAATTGACTCACCTGCCAAACTTCTCCGCACTTTATCAGACTTTAGGAAATTCGTGTAAAACTCCAATTGTACGCTGGTCAGGCGAACACAAATGACCATTTCAAATTTCACAGGCAAATACTTAGTCAAAATTTGATTCGTTCGCCTGATAATGCACTGATTAACCAGGCCAATCAACTCTTGCGTCTTCTCTAGAGCTCGCTCGCGCTCTTTGTCGCTGGAATCGGTGTTCTGACCTTTCAGTATGGGATTCTCGAAATTACGCTTGAAATCGGCTGCAGTGCCCAGCATTTCGGGATTGACAAAATTGACCAGACTAAAATATTCTGTTAGATCGTTTTGAATAGGTGTTCCCGAGAGTAGAACGCGTCGCTTGGTCTTGAGACCCATCAATGCCTGATATGTTAGATTATCACTATTCTTTAGGCGATGGCCCTCATCACAAATGACCATGCCCACTTCGTTTTGACACAAAATATTTGCATAGATTCGAAAAGTTTCGTAGCTAATAAGCAACACGGGAGTACCGAGCCGAGTAGATGTGTTCATGGAAAACTGTTCGAGAGCTTTTATAGTGTCCTCTTTTGAACCACCTTCCATGGCCAGGCAATGCATACGTCCATGGAGCCATTTTGTAAACTCCTTCTCCCAATTTTTCACCAGCGATGAGGGCGAGACAATAATTGCTTTAGTTATGGTCGGTTTACATTCACAACTTTGACGCAGCAAAGTCCAAACCAGAGTGACGCACTGCAGCGTCTTGCCCAAACCCATTTCATCGGCCATAATGCAGCCGTTAAAATTTCCCTTCTTGCCCTCCACACAATCGTACATGAATCGCACTCCCTCACGCTGATGCGGACGTAAGATATTGCTCAGTAGTGGATCAACCACAACATGAACTAATATTTTCGTTGGATCCATTTTCATTCTCTCATGTTCAGAGTATACGGGTGGGGTGTAAAGAACCAAAGCATTGCAGGCCTGCGGATCATGTAGAGCGCGCCGCACAATAGAACGTCGCACTCCCAGGCAGCGATTTCCTCCATAATCTGGCACATAATTAGCAATCGGCACTTTGAATTTTCTGGCTAGAACCTTGGCTATGGCCAGCTCGTATTCACTATTGGCCGTGAAGCGAATAGGTAATGGTATGCTCCCATTGGAATTGGTGGCATCTCGCAAAGCAAATTGACATTGAAGTTGCTCCTGCTCCTGCTGGCAGGTGCGTTTGTTTTTCTTTTGTAAAAGTGGTGGCGTAAATTCTTGATTCGGCTGGAGGCGTACCCCAAGCCGCTGACTCGGAGCTAGACTTCGACGCTGTGTGTGGATACATACATATACATTTTAACAAATTTTTAAAATTCAAATAAATTATAAATACAGACCATTTGGTTGATTTCAAAAGCCGAAGCGGGAACAGCTGTGTTATTATGCACCCTGTAAATTTGTCTATTTTACAACACTTTATTGAAACGGACTCAACACTAATGAGGCTACCCTAATAAAAATCAAATCCAAAGAGAACAATCAAAGAACGATCATTTGTTGTATTATAGTAAATATAAAAGATTTTTAATATTTTTAATGATTAAATATGCATAAAAATGTCAAATTTATTAAAATAGTTATTTCGCCGAGTTAGCAACACTTTTTTTTGGCAGCTGACCGACAGTGTTACAAAATTTGCGTATTTTGTTGTGTTGTCGTGGTGATTTGTCACTGGTAGCGTAAAATAGCAAAGAAGATTAAAAATAAACTGCAATAAATTAATAAAAACACAATCAAGAAGGAATGCTAAATCGTTAAACAATTGCTGCTTCTGCAGCACAAGTGCACGAACACAAGGTGACGTTGGAATATTAAAATTAGGTCGACGACATTGACAGAGGGGGTAAGTTTTTCTTTTTCCTTTGCTCTGGCATAAATTATTTGTGTACAAATTGTTGTTGATTAACATATAAATAATATTAATTATGTGCGTTTACAGTTTTAATTAAACCGTGTGCTTCTGTCCGAATCACCAGGCCAAAGAGGAAACTAAACAACCATAATCACAACAACAAAATAAACATTTTAACAAAAAACGAAACAAAAACGAGAGAAGAGAAAAAAGAGCCAGCCAACAACAACAGCAACACGTTCAAAGTGAAGGTCAACGTCACAACAACGACAACAACTCTGGCTGCCGCATATTCAGCAATTCACGGCGAACCTTGGAGCTAGCATAATGATAATGATGACCACCACCTCCAGTACCTCTTCTTTATCCTGCTCCGCTCAGCGGCAGCATTGGCTAGTTCTCTTGGCGCTGTTCATCTTTGTGGCCAGTGTCTTGAGCACGGAGAGCTCAATGCCTACCCAGAATATGTCGCACAAAGAGAGAACCGAATTAAAGTACATATCAAGAAACACTTGAAAGGGGTTACGTTGAGTAGAACATAAAGACAAAAGTCGTTCAAAATGTCAACGTAACCTTTTACGAGGAACTTTTAAATTAAATCTAACCACTTTACTCCTATTATAGGGAAGAGGCACGTGAGATGTTCTATCACGCCTATCGCGCTTATATGGAGAATGCCTATCCAGCAGATGAGTTGATGCCTCTCTCATGTAAGGGACGATATAGAGGAGTGACACCCTCACGTGGTGACATGGATGACATTTTGGGAAAGCAAGTGAATCAAATACAAAACTGTGAATCAATCTGACAGTCTATTAACACTTTGCAGCTTCTCCATGACTTTGGTGGATACATTGGACACTTTGGTTCTACTTGGAGATTTCGCTGAGTTCGAACATGCCGTAAAATTGGTCATAAGGGATGTTCAATTCGATAGTGATATTATTGTCTCCGTATTCGAGACGAATATTCGTATGGTGGGTGGCCTTCTGTCTGCCCACATACTTTCGGAGTATTTGCAAAAGCAAGCCGATGTCATGCATTGGTACAAAGGAGAGTTACTGGAAATGGCCCGCGAACTGGGTTATCGTTTATTGCCTGCATTTAATACCTCAACGGGTATACCACATGCTCGGGTTAATCTCCGACTGGGCATGAAGGATCCGCAACTGAAGGTATCGCGTGAGACTTGTACAGCTTGTGCGGGGACAATACTATTGGAGTTTGCTGCCTTGTCACGGTTAACAGGAGATCCCATTTTTGAGGTGCGTGCACATGCTGCTATGGATGCATTGTGGAAATTACGTCATCGTGGATCCGATCTCATGGGCACTGTGTTGAATGTGCATTCCGGTGATTGGGTGCGACGCGATTCGGGTGTGGGTGCTGGAATTGATAGCTACTATGAGTATTTATTCAAATCGTATGTCCTGCTTGGCGATGACAAGTATTTGGCGCGATTTAATCGTCACTACAATGCCGTCATGAAGTATGTGAGTGAGGGGCCAATGCTTCTGGATGTTCTTATGCATAGACCTCATGCCAAGTCCAGAAATTTCATGGATTCACTGCTGGCCTTTTGGCCGGGATTGCAAGTGCTATCTGGTGACTTAAAGCCAGCAGTGCAGACACATGAAATGCTCTACCAGGTGAGCAGTCGAATCGTATTCATTTAAAGACCAAAGTTACCTTTTATCTCTCATTTTAGGTCATGCAGATGCATACACTTATCCCAGAGGCATTTACTGTCGATTTCCAAATCCATTGGGGTCAACATCATTTGCGTCCCGAATTTATTGAGTCTACTTACTTTCTGTATCGAGCAACTGGCGATCATCATTATCTTCAAGTGGGCAAACGGGCATTGAAAACCCTCCAGCAATATACGAAAGTCGCCTGTGGCTATGCCGCAGTCAGTGATGTCCGTACTGGCAAACATGACGATCGCATGGATTCATTTGTACTCTCCGAGACATTTAAATATCTCTATTTACTCTTTTCGGAGCCACAGGATCTTATTATCAATGTGGATGAGTTTGTCTTCACTACCGAGGCTCATTTGCTGCCGCTTTCCATTGCTCAACTAGGGAATTCTACGTTTAGTAAGTACACTAATCAATAAGAAAGAAAAATATTAGTTATTTTTGACATCTCTTTTTTGTAGGCTTTCGCCAATCGGACGATCATAACGTACTCGACTTCATGCGCACCTGCCCCAGTTCCAATAAGCTTTTTCCTGAAAAAGTACGCAAACCATTGCGCAACTTCATTACGGGCTCGTGCCCGCGCACCACAGGCAGCGGGAGTGGTGGCAAGCGACTCAGCGCCTTGGATTTTCAGGCAAGCAATGCGGATCATTTGCGAGCTGTTTACGACATGGGCATCACCATGGTATCAGTAGGGGATCGCAGTCAAGGCAAGGTGCGACTGTTTCATAGTTTCTATAATGTAAGTTTTATTTCTGTATCTTTTGTTTTTCTATTTTCCGTTTCCTTAATTTATATATTTGGTTTACACGAATCCTCCTTCATTTGAAGTCTTCTTAAAAAATGGAATGTTGTTTTGTTTTTCTCATGCAGGCAAAGAGTCACGAAGAGGGCGAAATGGGCTTGCAGTTTATGCAGGAGATGCTAGAGTTGACCAAATTGCAGAGCATGAATCAATTGGCTCAACTGCAGGTGCGTAGCAAATACAAGGATTTGACCATGGTGTGCCCAGAACACAAAATCTATTGAATCAATCGGTAATTAATTAATTTTTCAATTCTTTTTAGGCTGTGGCCTTTGCCCTTGATGAACATTTGCAGGATTGGACTGCCCTGATGGCAGGACCATCGCATTTTAGTCCCGAACTAATTGGCGAACAATTTGTAGAGGGTGATCTGGTGCTGGCCAAACCCATACGGGCCTGCAATGAGAAGCTCACAAATGCCGAGGAGGTCAAGGGGAAAATTCTTGTGGCCGAGCGTGGGGATTGCACATTTGTGAGCAAGGCTCGATTAGCCCAACAAGCCGGAGCTACGGCTCTTATTGTCTGTGATAATGTACCAGGTTCTTCCGGCGAAACGCAACCAATGTTTGCCATGTCCGGCGATGGCAACGATGATGTTCTTATACCTGTTGTCTTTATGTATAGCCTTGAATTTGGCAAACTGTCGACGGCCATGCAAAGAAGGCCGCAAACGCCGCTGCGTGTCCGTATCATGCAGATGGTCGAATTTAAGCGATGGCAATTGGCCAAGGAGGCACATCAAAACGAGACGGCAGCAACAACTGCAACAACACAAAAGCCTGACAAGGAATTGTAGTGGCAACTCTATAATTACCATGGCGGCGACTCTTAATTCTAATGTGGTTCTCCTTTATATACATATATATATATATATATATATCAAACAAAATTTACATACATATATGTATATGCATTATTATTACATCTTGTAAATTATTTTGTAGGCCAAATCGTAAAAAACACTCTACATAATGAAATTCGTGTACTTTACTAGACACCTAAGCGAACCACTCTCGATCATTTCGTGACCATGGTCTCAGGCTAGTGCGCACTTGTGTAATCGGCGACTTCCTGAATAGCTTCTTGATACTATCTACATTCATAATTAATTTTGTAGCATGTAGCTCTCCATAAACCTCACAATTTTTTATATGAATTTTACTATTTCCTCTCGTGTAAGTTAACAAACAAAAACAAATTTGTATATATATATAAATATATATAATTAGATTTCGTTTAAGAGACAAAACTAAAAAAAAAAAAAACAAAAATAATACTATATATTAATCATAATGATTAGATTGTAATTTGTAATGTGAGAGAGATGAGATAAGGAATGTGTGTAGTTAAAATTGTTTAGTTCATATATACCAAATGAGTTTTAAAAAATATATGAAAAAATTATTATACAATTTATACATTTTCTCGGTTAATGATATGGATATTGAAGCGTTACATTGGGTATCAGTTCTGCTTCTGTTTAAAGCACGTTTAAGTAAACAAAATTGGAAGCAAATGGTAACGAAATCTTTTGATTTCCTTATAACTTACATTTGATGGCATATAAGGCAGGAGACTAACTTACCACAAAATAAACAAAAGATTAGGGAGAAAAGCACGTCTCGAAAATGTTTTTGATTAAATAGTAAACAATTTGGTTACCCTAGTTTTATCTTTTAAACAAATTGCTTGCTTAAACTAGTAGAGAAAAAGCTGCAGCATTTTCTCCGCTAAAAAGAGGAAGGATTGTTGGCCAAGTATAAAATCTTTATCTCGGGTAAAATTTAAGCATAAAACCCATTTTGCCAACAATTTCACCTTCCCTAAAAAACTAACTTTAACCAAGCTCCATTAATATTAGGAAGGCAAAACTAAAAGAAATTTCATCAACATATTCGTATTTTTTTAATAAGTTTTTCAATTTTTGTATACATTTTGGTGTTGTAGTTTTACTCCTAATTTATGTATATGACACGCCCCGGGGGTACTGCAGTCCACAGAGAGCAGTTGCAGTTGTTGTACATTCAGACGTACATCAAAAGTGTGTATTATTAATAATTTTAGTAATAAAAAATATTCACATTAAGACTAACAATTACAGCTAAGCCAATAATGAAAAAAAAACCTTAGTGATACAATCCATTTTTTTTCTCTTTATAGAAGAATAACTTGCATTATAAAATAAAGGAGGGGGAAAAAAAACAATTTAAGTATTGAGGATATATAGCCTAAAGACAATTTTTAATAAATTATGACTAATGATGAGTTTTTTTTTTTTTCTGTGGCGCTGAAATTACATTTTTCATTTCATATATGTATGTATGTATATATAAGGAGGCTAAACACTATACATAAGGTTAAGATTGATTAAACAGACAATGGATTACAGTGTTTAAGGCGCCAAGGGTGTTGTACAAGGAATTTTGGTGATTGAATACAAAAATTTGCAGACTGAGAACAACAACAAGAATTTCGTGTGCACATTTGTTGCATATTTGGATTGGGATTGGAACTGGCATTGGCATTTACACTGGTGACGGACTTACTGGTAACGAATTGACTGATTGCATTATCATGGCCATACGCTGCTGTTGGGTTGCCAATTTCATAAAATGATTCGCAATACTGTCCACAGTTAGGCTGTGCGGTGATAACTCAACAACCTGAGACTTCTGTCGAGCATAGAATCGCTGGATTCCCTGTCCTTGGGGAGCGACATATGTCAGCTGTCTGGGATCGGCGGCACTTAGCCATATCTCGTCGTCTGTTATTGATTTCAATATCAAGTGATCACCCGTATTGACAGACACTACAATGTGATCGAACTGTGGCGATGGCAGACTATGTACGTGCAGCAGCCGATGCGATGGTGTGGCATGAGATATCTCACAGGCAATCACATGCAATTGAGATGGTTTCGTGGGCACTTGGATGTACTGATAGAGAATCAATATGCTGCTTTGATCTATTTCAAAGCTAGGGAAATGCATTGCTCCAAGATTACGACCCAGGGGGATATTCAAGTCGTAATTCATTAAAGTATCGCCGCTGCGATGATCCCAAATGGTTATGCGTGAGACACCATAGCCAATTAAACGATCCTCGGTCAGGCACTCAATGTGCTTAAGTTCGTGGCGCAATTGTTTAAATTCACGTATCGAAGCAAGGGTATCGAGGGTGGGAGTGAGCGAATATTTGCAGATTCCCGATTTTGATTTACCCATCATCATTTCCGCTTGATGAGCCATCACAAAGTAACGTGACTCTGCAATGCTGGTGTAGATCACATTGCTCCATTCACTAAAAAAAAACAGATAATATGATCATTTCATATCCGGAGAGGTCAAAAAATGAGAATGAACTTTTACCAATTGACAGCATCGAGATGTACGGAATGCATCTTGGGTCGCAATTCCTCCTCACAATAATAGTAAACATTTACATATAGCGACATTAGCTTCCCCTCGCGTCTATGATGATCCAAGGGATGGCAACGCATTTCTATATAAACGGGCGTTGAATTGTGCACGCACAATCGATTGCCAAACGGAGCAACAATCTCTATGTCTGCAAGTCAAAGAAAGTGAAATTAATTGCCATTAACTTTTGACAATATCCTGAAATTATTTACCATTGGTTGTTCGCCGGAGACGCCCCAAGTTCACCCAGTGTGGCCCAGTGGATTGACTTTCACTTGCTATGCTCGAATGATCTGAATCGCAATTCTTTGGCTCGCCTTGCGGGGATTTTGCTCTTGGTCCATCAATTGTTGGCGTAGTAGCTGGCGTGTTTAGGACATTAAAGAGTTGGGAGTACTTCCAGAAGGTAATGGAACGTTCCTGTAGCACTATCAACTGATCTAGTTCATAGTACATATACAAGACTTTGCCATTTTTACCCGCCAGCGGGTTCCGCAGCAGTGACGACGCCTCACTGAGACGAAGCAGACCACCAGGTGGTGTTAATTTGATATCAAACGGATACAACCCACTGTCAGATTGTTGGTGATGACTTGTGCCTGCTTTCTGGCGACGACGCCGCGAGAAATGCGGCTCTTCAGTTGGATGGGGGGACCGGCGATTGAGTTGGGATGGATGCTCATATATGGAAGGATGTTTCTCTAGTCGTGCATAGACTGAGCCGCTAGTCTCCTCCGCCTCAGGTTCTGCCCTCTTATTAGCTTGGCGTATGTGATGAGCATAACGACGTGTCACATCATTCCAGACTGGTGGATGCACTACAGCATGTGTTAAAAATTCATGTGTATCCATTACAATTGGCGATTTTTGTTTATCGGGCATTGGTTGAACTTCCTTCTGTGCTTGTTGTGGCTGCTCCTGGTGCACTGGCTCATCGACTTCCTTGTTGCTCAGTGGTGTGGGCAAAGATTTCGCTCGCCCACGTCTCGCATTCAACTTGTGGGACTTAATATGCTTATCCTTGGTCGGGGTAACTGATAAACGATCTGCTGTTGTGACCTTTGATCCTTCTGCGATTACCATAGTTTTATTTTTCGATTTTTTTGGTGAATTCGGCGGGACAACGACTGGTGATTGTTGTTGTTGCTGCTGCAAACGATGCTGTTCCGGCAGAGTACTCTTCTCTTGAGGATCTACAGAGGGGTTCTTTGAAGGTGACGTCGTCGTTGTCGTCGTCGTCTTGGTGGCGGCCTTTGGTGTTTTATTCTGTTTCATTCCGGTTGAAGCACCACCACCGCCGCTTAGACGCTTCTTTTTGCCATTCGGCCCTGTGGCATCTGTGAGGGCATATGTCTTGAGTAGATTTACCTTGCGATTGCGCAACAATTTGGAATTCATATGGGTTGTGGAACGTGTAACCAAATCGCGTACATTATGCGCGGCTCCACCACCAACTGTTGTCCTACGTCTTCGTATTGGAGCATTCGATTGCACCTTAGCCTCTACATGATGATGATATTGACTCTTTGTGCGCTTGGAACGAGGAGCCGGCCCGGGTTTCTTCTTTGTTGGCTGCGGCGTCTGTTGTGGCGGCGGCAACGACGCTGGTTTAGTGCTCTCCAGTGAAGGACGCGGTCCATTTATTTCCCCAAAGGTCACTGTTTCAATTGAGTTGGCTGATTTTATTTCTTTGCCTGTGGCATTATTATTCATCGCCTGGACTATGTAGATCGACGGCTGAGCCTCGCGTGCTTCACGTAAACGTCGTTGCATATCCTCAAGTAATTGCGTTGGCGGTGCAGCAGCATAAACCTTCGCAAAAGCTGATTCCATCGTTTGGGGAATACTATTATTGGGCGATGGAGCCGTTTCCTCAATGGGTTTAACAGCTCCACCTTCGGATCTGTCGCCTTGGGCTTGATAATAGTAATCATACATATCAGTCGATGATTGTGTCGTCTGTTGTAGCTCTGTGGGCTCTTCTTCCTCTTCTTCTTTGTCTGCCTCATCGGAATTTTCATTCGGCACAGTTAACGTTACCTCCGAGGCGGTTGCTACAGCAGAATTATCAATTCTGTCGTTGCTCAGCTCGCTAATGGTTGTCATTGGATGATGATGATTCGTATTCAGTTTCTTGTCCTTATCTTTGTCCTTCTCCTGTCTCTCACGTCGATGCTTGCCCCTGACATCGTTGCGCATTCTATCCAATTGATGTTGGGGCCTTACTCTCAGGGAACGACGAGCAACTGTGCTATTGGCCAACTCACGCATGGCTGAGGCCACCGCATTGGCTGTGGCCAGTTCGGTAAGGCCAAGATAGTTGCAAAACTCCTGCTGCTCATAGAACATGGCATCGTTGGGATAATCACCATAGGAAGCACTTGACTGATTTGTTGTCACCATTGCTAAGATCAAAGAAAAGTTTTCATTTAGTTCCCAAAGTTTAATGAGCAAAAGGAAAAGTAAGAAAAATGTATCTTATATTGATTCATTGCTAAAATGAGCTTTAAATTTGGAAATTTGTGGTTTAACCTCTTAAAATCTAAATGTACCCTAAATCAGCCCAATCTCACGGACTTCAAATCGATCCTTTGAGCAAGGAAAGATCATAAAAAGCATTGATTAGAACGAGACAACAGCATGGAAAAGCTTAAATCCATACGGGAACTAGAAGCTTACCCGGATTCTCTGGCATCTCAGACACATATTGCGGCTGATATTGCTGATGCCTCGGGATTTGATATAAATGCTGCTGTTGCTGCTGCTGATGGTGGTGATGCTCCTGTAGCTCCTGGTAATGTTGAAGCTTTTGTTGTTGCTCGAATTCCTGCTGATGATGCTCCTGATAAAGCTGCATTTGCTGTTGTTGTTGATGCTGCAGCTGTTGTTGTTGATGCAGCTGTTGTTGTTGATGCTGCAGCTGTTGTTGTTGCTGCTGGAACTGCTTCTGTTGCTCAATATACTGCTGATGACGCACCCCTCGGAATACATCTCGAACCATTTCACAAAATTGATGACCCGTTTGAAATGTCGTCAGCGCCTGATCCTCAGGAATTTCACCCGCTTCGGCAGGAGGTGGCATTTGGTCTTCCTGGCAATTGATCAAGTCAGTTGTTGAGGTCTCTTTGGTAACCAGATTAACTGCCGTTTGGGTTTGGGTGGTTTTCACTTCAGGCTCCATCGCATTGTATTGGGATGGAGTATCGGGATCTTCACATTCGAGCTCTTCTTCTGGTATCAGAGTGGTTATCGATGATTTGTCTTTGCCGCCGCCCGTCACCTCATAACAATCTTCATCGTCATCATCTAGAATGATTGTGTCCTCCGCAGGTATGGGATGATGCAGAAGACGTCTCTGTGGTTTTAACCTCTCCTGAACTCTTTTAGAAGGTGTGGGTATAGCTACTTCTTCATTTACTTGCATTATACCCCGGCTAATTTTTGCTAAATTCTTTTCCAAACTTTCACGAAATGACAAGAAATCGTGTTCCTTGTGTGGCTCGAGTTGTTCAAAGGCTGCCTGGAAATTCTCCACGTCCTCAACACCTTCACAATCGTGGGCAACGGCTGTGTCCCATGCAAAGACCTTTTCCGTAAGACTCATCTGGGGCTGCGTCTGACAAATGTAAGCTAACCGTCGGTCCATAGCCTCAGCAAAAAGGGTATTCTTTAGTAGAGGCGGATATTTGCGTGGAGCTGCCGATGGATGACCGGCTATGTCGTCATCTAGATCATCATCACGATCACTGCCATTGGGTGGGGAAGAAGAACTCACTGGAAATTCGGTGGGGCTGCTTCGTTCCGATTCCTGCAGTGGCTGCCGTTGCATATGTGGCAGCTGTTGCTCCTCCGCCTCTTCTTCGACATCGCTGGCTATTAGAATAGGCTGCTGTTCATGCTCATGCAGCTGTTCCTGTTCATACTGCTGTTGGTCCTGCTCCTGCTCTTGCTGTTGATGCATTTGCCATTCCATCGAAAATTGGCCTACTTCTTGATGATGTTGACCCTCATGGATTTGCTCTTCTGCCATTTCTTCGTCATCATGATCTTCGAGTTCATGATCATAGACCTGACAGATATCCGGTCGTTCCTCCTCCAAAGGTTGATCATCTACAAATGTTGGATCCTCAACATCCTCTTCGGTGATAACCAACTCATTACTCTGATGCTGATGCTGTAACATTATTGACCGTCCCAAGGCAGCATCACTCAGATATATATCATTGCCATCAGTTTGCATTTCCACATGCGTCTCTTCCTCAGTTATGTATACCCTGCCATTTAACATTGCAGAAGCTGGTCCAGATCCAGGTGCAATTCCATTGCTGGACATTAGGAATGCTCTAGCCATTTCCTGCTCATTAGCAACACCATGAGTGGTTACTATGATCTCGCAACAATGTTCCTCAGTGGTTAGGACAACCATATTTTCATCATAGATAACACACTCGGTACCATCAGCTAAATGATGATCTCCATTCTCTTGCGAATGAGACACCATCTCAATTTCCTCGACTAGGTGATGATCCTGACCATTGGTAAGCATTCCTTGTGAATTTGCAACCGCTTGGAATAACGCCATTGCCGACTCTCTGGCTGTTTCAGGTGAATCTACAAAACAATAATTTGGTTAAATGGGCATTGGAAAAAAACAACAAAACACAAAAATGCTGGCTCACCATCGATTTCTATAATCTCATTGCTAAGATGATGAACACGCTTCGATGGTGTGGAATCCATATATTCCACATACTGATCACCAGCAGTATCCGGAATATTGACTTGATCGTCATGATCATTGACTAAAACATTCCTGCACACGCCATAAATCAAATGTCCCTGTCCGTCACCGACAAGATCGTCATAATCAGCCGAATCCTCCCAGCCCTTAAACCCACCACTATCACTACTAGAAATCAAACTATGTATATCCGAATCATTTGTGATGATGTGCATCATATTGTCCACAGCAGGATCAACAGATTCCTCAACATCGTGTTCATGGTCTACAACTGACTGATGCTGCTCCTCCTCCTGTTCGTATGCCTGGTTCACATTCTCATATGGGCCGGGATGTTCAGCCAGCGGAGACAAAATGTCCAATAATCGCTCCTCTGCCGCTGCATAGGCTTCTCCCCGCTGCGGCGGGTCTAAATGTTGCTTTGACATTTTTACTTTTGCTTATTGAAAATTTTGATATTGCTTTGATGTTTAGTCGCGGAGGTCTGGTTAGATTAAAACTATATATTGTTCAACATTTGTGTAATTGTTTCGCACGTGAAATTTTTTGAAATAAAATACAATATTCTCATGTATATTTCGTCTCTTGTCTAACTAAATAATGCCGAGTAGTCGTAATAAGTTTTGTAAACAACATAGACGACGTCATTGGAACTGTGTACTTAGTGCCTCCTAGTTAGGATTTGTCCAAATCGTCATCATCTTAGTGGCTATCGTCCGGGGCCATGTTTTATACAACAAAAAAAAATTGTCAAATTGTTTTGTACAAATAAATAGTGTAAAATAGAGCTGGTATGATATTGACTAAGCCCATCGATAGTATCGACTGTATTGTCATCACTAGTACCACCACGAGATAACAATGTTCCAATTGGGCTATCGAGTGTTTTTCCAAAATACTACGTATTTCATTTTGTTCAAGTACTTGAAAAATTGAATTCATGAATAAAACACCACTAAATGTTGTTTTAGAATTTAAATAAAATTCAACACCTTTTTAGTTTTATATTCTCTATGCTGGTAGCCTTACATTTGTATATATTTTTGAGAAGCTACTTTCGCTAGTATGGATTGTCAAGAAAAAACTATTTTGTAGGCATCACAGAATATAGATTTTGTCATTATAGATTATTGCCTTTTTTTAAAAAATTACTTAACTATACTATTTTTTTTTAGAGAAATCAAATTTCCAATTGTACAAACATTATTATTAAAATTTTTGCCAGTTTTTTTAAGTGTACCTCCTCCTATCTCATCGATAGTAACGATGGTGACATCGATGGAATTCCCATCTCTAGTGTAGGTTTTGTTTTCAAGTCGTGCGTGTGGGTGTGCGTTTGGGCGATAACTGAGTAGCTCTTGAAATAATATATAAAAAAAAAAATAAATATTGGACGCAGTCCAGAACCCAGAACAACTCAACATCCATCGCTCGAGCTGTCAACAACAACGTGTGCGCCGCAGCTCGCTTACAAGCAAAAAATTAATAATAAATTCGTCTCTCGTTCGGTCAAATGTGCGTCTAAATCAAAATAAAGGAAATTAAAATACAAATAATATATTCGGGAAATATTTAATAATCTAATTATGAGTGACAAACTGGTAAACGGTACCTGCAATGGCACCAGTAGCAACAACCACAACAACAAATGCAACGGCAACGGCATAAGCAAAGGAAAAGACATTCGTGTTTGGTGTGATGGCTGGTGAGTCAGTGGATATTCAGAGGGTGGTTGAGTGGGTGTCAAAAGGTAGAGGGGCGGGGGCATTGCCAATTGTTAATTATGTGCATTAAAACATCATTTAAATCACATAAAACATGTGCAAGTAAATATGACTTGCTTATATTGATAACTCTCCCAAATAGCGGTACATATATTGCGTCACTCTTCCTCCCATTGGTTGCTAGTGTACGGCGGGGGTGTAGAGGGAGAGAAGAGAGCACAGTGAGTCAAAACTGTGGCATTTCATTGGCAATCTAACTGATTTCATTTGCCGGCCCCGGCTCGGGGCCCACCATATCACAAGTCGATTAGAATAGCGTTTGAGGTTTTTTTTCTACATGTTTAACTGCGACAAGAAACTACATTTCCCATTTGATAATTCTTGCCTTTTTAAATTTAACCAACTGCTCGGTTTATGTTCTATTTCTGAGGTTTTATTTTTCTTGGTTTGCCCATTTCAAGTTCAAGGTGAATTGCGAGAATCTCTGCGCCAAAAAATTGTCATACATATACAAAGCAATTGCAAATGTTTTCTCTCATCGTTTGATCAAACAATTCATTATCATTTTATCTAGCATTTTTACTCATACTGCAATGTAAATAATGAAAACGACTATTCAAAACCTTTTGGCGCTTAGTGATATTATGAGATCCTTATACATAATTGATGATCATTCAAAGATAAAGGACCTCATAAAAACGACCCCATTCAAAGATTGTAGCAGACATACTTAAGGGCTGAATTGAATACATTTTAAACTCTGGTTACTCATGAGTATTCATTTCAACGAATATAAATACGAATGTATGAATTATTCATTGCCTTTATAACATACATACATATCTATCTCATCTTGTCTTTGTAAACAATGTTTTACCATTAAAAAAGAAAACAAAATCGACCTTGAATATAAATTCAAATATACATACATATAGTATCTATCCTGCCTCAAATAGTTTCCTATTGAAATAACAATAGGAAATTCCCAAATGAATAACAAAGATTGTTATGTGCATAGGGAACTTGTGCTGATTTCTAAAGCATTATCACTAAATTGTTATTTGCAATGCCTTTACCGTTTGTTCGTTGAGAGAGAGAGAGAATATGACGCACCGATTTATATGGTTGGCCTACCATAACAAGTTTGCTGTATTTAGTTAAGTTTTTTTTTTGCGTTTTATCAACATCTAAGAGAACTTCCTCAATTGTGGTGTGGCTGGTTCTATAAATGTTTATACATACATGCACATTTATATATGTATGTATGTATTTATATCTATTGTTTATGTTTGCTGCTGCTGCACACGCCCAAGCACAACCCAAACAATACATATATATGTATGTATAAGTACGTATGATGGCATGATTCTGTGTATGTACCCCACGGTAAACCAATTCTCTCGCTTTCCCCCGCTCTCTTTCTTGCTCTGTCTCTGGGTCTCTCAATTGTTTGACACGTTTACGTGGCCATCCGTTGAGTGTGGTCGGTCTGCCCCCGAACCATCACGTGATTCCCATTTTGCGCATGCCCCGGCCGGCTGCTGCCGCCATTGACCTATTCAGGCGGCAGCGGCAGCGGCGGCGACGTCATCATCCTTCTATTTAACTTGAGGTTTGAGGTTCTTTTTGTATGCATTTTTGTATATAATTAAATTGACATTTCGCTGGAACCTTGGAGGTCAGAGCTCTGAAACCCCTTAACTATTTGCACAAGGGCAAACAAAAGTCGTTAAAAATGGAACCGCATAAACTGCAATACACCCCTTTTTAAATTTAAGTACTAGATGGACCATTAATTTAGTAATTCGTTAAAGCCAAGTAATTATGTGTAAAGGATTAGAGAAGCATTTATCTAAATTTCCATGCGATTAAGAACAAGATCTCATTGTTGTCCTTTCGAGTTCAAATTTAGAAAGTAACCAATGGAAGCACAAGTTGTAGGCTAAATAGAAGAATTAAAATTATCTGTAATAAAATCAATTTTAATCATCAATTTGGAGCACATATTTCAAAATATTGAGAACTAGAAAATTGTATAAAAATCTAACAATTTGGATTAAATGTGTCATCTGTGTGCAGATTTTGAATTATGGCAATCTCATTGCTTTCTAAAGATTGAATCCAATCTTTAAAAAGCGTCAAAGGTATTCAATAATAATAACATTTGCGCAACTAAAACTATATGCTCTTAAGATGACGATTTTGAATTGTTTCCGGTTACAAATTCCCATCAACTATACGGAAAGCCTCGTGCCTGACTTAACCCAAAAGCATTGATAACCCAAAGCGCCGAGCATACAATAATCAGCTGCTGCTGTTGCTCTACATAAATGGCCAACAGATTAAAGATGTTATTCTAGTAGGTCTAGGCAGGGGGGAGGTAGGAATTTAACACACAATAACGAACAAAATCCGGATTGAACTCTTATCTCTGCGGTTGGGTTGGAAGTAGATTGACGCAAGTGAAAATCCAACCAAATCTCTCCCTTTCTCTCCTATCTCCCTCTTTATCTCAGAGAGGAGGAGGTCTCTCAGCTTGCTTTTTGTCTATTTGCTTTTTGTGTTGCTCTAAATCTGTTCATGTCAATGTCAATGAACTTTAATTCTCATTTGAATTTGTTGTAATTTGTAAGTGCAGAGAGGAGAGGGTAATGTGGGCGGCGGTGGCGGGGGGCCACTTCCTTCTGGTTTACTCCTATGGCTGTGGGCACAAATTCTACAAAGAATCGCGTGATATTTTTTTAATCAGCAACAATACTTGGGGCAGTAGTCGACGTCGTCGTTGGCGTCGTTCAACTCAATTGATTAAGCAGCTAGCCTAGCAGCCAAGCAAGCAAGCAGCCAGCCAGCCAGCAGCTCCAGGGTCCGTAAAGTACAACAATATAATAACAATGTTTTGTGTACGACACAGATTTCCATATAAATATATAGCGAAAAAAAATCTCCGGGAGCAAAGGTTTCTTGTCATTTAATGAATGGCCCACGCTTTTACTAGCTGCCTGCCTGCCCTCTTTTGAATTTTATTCTCTGCTGTTACTATCAGCTGTGGCTGATACATACATATATAGACATGTGTATATATTTATATATTTTGGTCGAATTACCAGTGACGTGCAAACTTTTGCTTTTATCATCCAATACAATCCATCTCCCCTACAACCAAAGCAAAGCAAAGCAAACCAAATCAACCAACCAGCTCAGTATTAAAATAAATTCATATTTTCGTAGTCGTGTTTTTTTTTTATTGTCAAGGTAATTTGACAACCTTGATCTTATGAAAACAGAGAGAGAGAAAGAGAAGAAAAGAAAAAGAGAGAGAGGGGAGCTTAGCGTAGACAGTTAAAGATTTGAAGAGAGAATGTCTACGAGTTGGTATAAATATTAATAATTATTATATAATATATGCGCGTATACTAACCCACATTTACAATCGTCTAACCTTTGTTTTTGTTGCCATTATGTTATGTTTATCAGTTAAACAGTTAAAATCGATTTGATAAGGATGACGTTTTCCTTTTTTGGGGGGAGTTTCTTATCGGTTGGCATACAATACTCAATTGATTGGATAATGTCTGGCGTAAGGTGTGGTTGTGTTTGTTTGTGGTTGGGGTGGCGTATGAGTGATGTCGTCTGCGGTTGGAGGCCCTTGGAATACCTTTTGTGGTTATTGTTGTTCTTGTATGATATCTAGAATTAATCATCAGTGCGTTTGTGGGGAGCACAATATTTATTTACCTTATTAGCCATAAGAATGAAGTGTGTTTGTCATGAGGCAGGAAATAATTTCACCTTTTCTATAAGCAAATTGATCATATGTTTTTAGCATAGAATAAGAGAGAGAGAGAGAGAGAAAAAGAGTGATAGAAGGGAAAGCATATGTTAAGAGTCTGAGCATATGTTTTTAGCATAGAATAAGAGAGAGAGAGAGAGAGAGAGAAAAAGAGTGATAGAAGGGAAAGCATATGTTAAGAGTCTGAGCAAAGCAAACAATATAAAATTTTAACTTGCTAATCTTTATTAATAATTTTGTTATTTTAATTAACATAAAAAGAACGCCCTCTAAAAGAGTATTATTAGTTTAGCATATGTAAACTCTTTTACTTATATCATAGAACCTATTTAGAGGATGACAGTATATGAACATGAGAAATTATGAAAGTAATTTGCAGGATAAGATCGGTTTATAACCATTTGGTTAAACCAAACCTAAACCTAAACCTAAACCTAACCTAAAACATGTTAGAAATAATGACTTGAACCAAAAATTGGAATGGCCTTCAATGCTAATATGACACTTTAGCATCGACTTAGTTTAGGTAAATCACTTTTAAGTTAATATTTGCTAAAAATCCCCGCCACTTGGGTCATTAAAACATGATTATACATATTTTTTAAATCTCCAAGCTGCCAAAATTTATTTTTGCATAGCAAATGTAATTATTTTTTTTAATTTGAATAAAATTTTACTTGTTGCAAAAGGGAATTTTCCGGATTATATTAGGTCAGCCCATTTGCTCTATTATTACTATATTTCTGACTTTTTTGACTAATTTACAATAATCAGGCTACTAAAAAGTTCTATAATACTGGCAGATATTTTAACATCAAGATCAGTGAAATATTTCTCTTGGCTTCTATTGGACAATACTCTATGGAATACAAAATGCTATTTAACTGACACTCTGTGTGATGGGCTGAAAATATTTGGCAAAATGACCATTTACCGAATAATGATGAGTAATCAAAAGTTGTTTGCTAATTAAACACTTAAGTATGTAGATGAAGAGAGTAAAAAATCCCCGAAAATAAGTAAACATTGCCCGAAAAAAGGCTAATAACGAAATTTATTACTCAAGAATTTCATTCCATTAGTAGGAGCTTGCATAATTGTTTTTTTAAAACGTGTGGAATTTTCTTTCATTGCAATCGTTTGCATAATCTGATGCAATTCATAAACTAAAGATTATTATCATAATAATAAGTGTAATTGCATATGGCATAAAATTCAATTTGGGCATCACATCACGTCGTTGTGGTGTGGGCACGTGTTATGTGCAGTTATCATCTTATATATGTACATATATGCATTTTGAATATATATTTCATTATTGAGAGAATCAGCGGAACCAGTAAACACATAAAAGCAACATCTCTCACCAAATGCAATTAGAAAAATATTGCTAAATAGCAAAACTCGTATCTCCATCTTTGTATCTCTCTCTCTCTCTGTCTCTCTCTTTGTTTGTACATATGTATCTCCCAGGCACAACTGATGATCATGTCCAAAGTGCAAACTTAACAAACTTTACACTTTCTGCACACAAAGTGGAGCACACGCCACGACTCTCAGTTGGCCATTAACTGATTGTTGGAGTAAGTCAGTCAGTCAGTCAGTCATACAGACAATTGACACACAACGGCTTTAATTGGGCTTTGTTTCACGATTTGCAGTAGTTTCTTTCATAAGCTCTCCTATAGTAATATATCTTTTTACACATTTCAATTTTCATTGAACTGCTGGCATGTGCGGTTAATGAGAAATGTTTATGAGAATGTTAACTACAGTTTTAGTAACTTATCTTCGAAATTGACAATTTGAGGAAAAAATGTGAAATGACACCACGTTGATTACTTACTCTTAGTCCTACTACATAGTAAGGTGGACCGGAAATTGATCTTATAAATTAGATTATAGCATTTTTGTCTTCTGATTAAAACAATGGCCGACTAGTAGAGTATTAATGCTCTGAATACGAATATAATCTCAAATTTTGTTCACATTGACTCTGGTGTATCAAATATCCTAACCTTAAAGCGCATAAATGGGCATACTTTTATCTTTGAGGTTATATAGCATTAGCGCTTTCTCATTCCTAAACAAATTACGTTTTAAATAGGTTTTTCTAAAAGAATATAGACGTATAGAATGCGAATCGGGGATCCAAATGTTTAAATTGACTTTAGTTTGGAATATATCAAATTTTTTTTGAGGTTATGTAGCTTTCATTAAAATAGATCCATATATTTTCAAACTGAAATGTTGAAAAATAGTGTTTTTGTCTACTATATTAACATCAACATACATCACAACTCGGTTTTTTAAATTTTTCATTGATCTAGCAAAAGATTCTGTACATTTTGAAAATAACATTTTCCATATTGTGAAATTCTAGAAAAAAACACAAAATATAAAATAAATGATCAATCAATGATTACATATTGTAATCAAATTTGAATTGCGTGACTTGAGTTGAGGTACTTGAACTCGGTTTTTTAAGCTGAATGGAAAACTTTACAAATATATAAGCACTGTGGTGATAATTTACTATATATAGCACTAGCATTTGCATGTTAGCAGATCGAGGATCGAGGTCAGCATCAATTTGCTAAATGGGAATCGATCAGAGCCGCCAAATGTGTGCGCTGATTCAGCTTCATACGAAAAAAGTTGAACTGAACTCTCAAGGTCGATAATAGTCACGCCTTTTCAATGGAAGCTTATCATCTAATGGAAGTTTTTGTTAACATTGTCTTGCTACTCCACGGGCCAAAATATGATGTTCTAGATAAAATGTACCAAAATTACACTTGTTAGAAAAGTTAAAGGTGGGAGAACTGGCACTTGATAAACATTTTGGAGTCTGGCACACTTTCTAATTAAAAGAGATAATGATCAATAATGTTGTTCTACGTTGTTCCTTCCTTTCAGTTACGATATGGTACACTTTGGACATGCAAACTCATTGCGACAAGCCAAAGCACTTGGCGATAAAGTAATTGTGGGCATACACACGGATGAGGAGATCACCAAACACAAAGGACCGCCCGTGTTTACCGAAGAGGAGCGTGTCAAGATGGTCAAAGGCATCAAATGGGTTGATGAAGTGGTGCTTGGTGCTCCATATGTGACCACATTGGAGGTACTCGATCAAAATAACTGTGATTTTTGTGTCCATGGCGGTGAGTAGACTAAAAATTATATTTTCCATTTTCTAGAATTCACAAATTTTTTCCCATTTTTGCAGATGATATCACAATGACTGCCGAGGGTGTGGATACATATCATCTTGTCAAGTCGGCAAATCGTTATAAGTAAGTGTAAAAATATGCTCACTACATTGGGAATTGGGGAAGATATAGATTATCGTTCGAATTCGTGCCAAAACTGAATCTACATAGCTTTTCCTGGCACAAATTGTCGTCATTTTTCTTTGGTTTCAAACATTTTCCGAAACTTTTACCATTATTAATAGGTTTCGAGATACTCATTTTGTTTTTTCGAAAATCTTCTGTATTATAAATTTTCTATACTTGACATTCTTTTTATAGTAATCCTTGATAAATTTGTTATTGGATAAATCGCTCGTTCAGAATGTTCCCAATTCTTTTATTTTTAATCCATCTCTAATGCTAATTGTGAAACTGATAATTATTTTGTCCTTTTTGCAGGGAAGTCAAACGTACAGCAGGAGTTTCGACAACTGATTTAGTTGGCCGCATGTTGCTACTCACACGGAATCATTTTCGTCAGGGATTGGCCGAATATGATATTGAGAAAGAAGGTACATTGTTGATTCTCTTTGCTTAAATATATTAATTAATAGATAATAGATCATTCTCATATATCCATTTACCTAAATATTCGGATTCTTTACGTTTAACCTAGCTAAAAATAAAAGCAAATCACAGCGGAAAGCTCAAATTATTTGCTTTTGTGCCACATTTTAAAACTCTTTCCTCTACTAACTGTCTACTAATGTCTAATAATGTATAATTCGCTTTTACTTTAATTTCTTTTTACTCATACATAAACAAAAACTTGCATGCTGCGCACACACAGTTCCAAGTATGAAAACTAAAAACTTAAAATCTTAAATATGTGTTTAGTTCATAGAAGTGTAGACTATAGAAATCTTTTGGGCCAACCGCACGCTTAGCTTTTAGTTTTGAGCCTTTTATTCTTCGTTTATGTCTTTAAAACTCTCAGTAATCCTTAGGAAAGACAAGACAAAACGACTTTAATTAAACAAAACCTATTTCTTTGATTTATGTTGCTCTCTTTCTACATCTTTACTCTTTCTCTTCTTTTTTATTTCTATGTACGCACTGTTTACCACTAACAAATAAAAAATCTATATCAAAAAAATATCTATGTATATATCCAAATCCAAATCCAATCCAATCCTGTGCGTGTTCGCGCCCGCGTAACGAATCTGCAATCAAAAATCCAAATCTAAATGTCAATAATGCTCGCCTTCTAATCTCATGTATATAAAAAAAATCAACAAAAAAACGCTTGATTAAAAAAAAACAGCAAAAATTCTAAAAATACAACAACTGAACTCCCATTTAGGTTCTTCGAATATGGGCCAAGATTCGGCAGCCAAAAGTCCCTGGACAGGCTGTAGTCAATTCTTGCCCACCACACAAAAGATCATTCAGTTCAGTGATGGCAAATCTCCAAATCTAGGCGATAAAATTGTAAGTGTAAATTTCTTAATCGTATATTTCATGGAATAATGTTTCTATTACTTATTTCTTTAGGTATATGTGGCTGGTGCCTTTGATCTCTTCCATGTCGGTCATTTGGATTTCCTTGAGAAGGCTAGCAAATTGGGTGACTATTTGATTGTCGGCCTTCACACAGATCCCGTGGTCAACTCCTACAAGGGTAGCAATTATCCCATTATGAATCTACATGAGCGTGTTCTCAGTGTTCTGGCTTGTAAGGTAAGGTCAAAAGCAATTGAATGGCACAACTCTTTCCCAAAATATTCAGTAAATATTAATATAATCTAATTCTTTCTCCTTGCAGTTTGTCAATGAAGTCGTTATTGGTGCTCCCTACTGCGTTACAGAGGAGTTGCTGGATCATTTCAAGATTGATGTTGTCTGCCATGGTCGCACACCCATTGCCCTAGAGGATGGCAAAATAGATCCTTATGCAGTGCCAAAGACTCGTGCCATCTTTGAGTTAATCGATTCGGGCAATAATATGACCACAGAACGCATTGTGGAGCGCATTATCTCTCATCGTCTGGAATACGAGCGTCGCAATCAAGCCAAAGAGAAGAAAGAAATCGAGGCCTTCGAGGCACTGCAGCGACAAAAGCAAACCCAAAAGGCAGGCTAGCCATCCGCAATATAGCATCGTACCAGCAGCAGCATGATCGACCGAAATTTTATTTTATTTTATATATTGCGTTCCCGTTTTCCGTTAGTTTCTTTTTATGTATTCCGCACTCTGCAAATTTCTAGTTTTGTTATGTTTTCTTCGTTTTTTTTTTAAAATAGTTTGTTTAATGCATTAAGTCACTGCTAAAGAAAGAAAAACCAAAATATTTTTGAGGACTGTTTCATAGTACAATTTCAGTTAAAAATCCTCAATGTTTAATTTTTAATATATACCATATATACATGTAATACCTTAATACTAGTAGCATAATCTAAAATCTAAATTTTATGTGTATGATGTAAGCTCAAAATTTGTAAATTCTACTTTATATATTTTAAGAATTGTTGTAGGCGTGAAAGTCAAATCACAATAAAATTGTACAAAGTATATGTGTATGAAAAGGCGAAACCAAATAAGAAAATGACAATGATAATTATATATCAATACAATAATCGTAATGTGCTTTGTGGTTGTTGTTTAATTTAACAATTCTAGGCAAAACTTCTAATCACCATGTAACCTTCACTTTGTATTCTTAAAAAAGAAAGACCGATATATTATATATATATATAGTAAATGAATCTAACGCAGTTGTCCACAATTTCCACAATTTTAAATTAAAATTATTACTGAGTTCCAATTACAAAATCTTGTTTTGTTTCTGATCAAAGTGTTGAAATTGTGAACGACCAACAACCATGCCTCTAACCAATAATCTAATATGTCTCCAACGTCTTATTTTATCTGTTCTATATAAATAAATTTATAGTTTTAATTAATAAACAATCTGCATATTTCTCTATGTAAATGTTTGTGGCAAAAAGAAAAAAGGAAAATAAACGAATGATATTTATTTTAATTAATGTTAATTTGTGCTAAAATTTTATATATGATATAGAAGACTTAATTATTTTTTCCAAATAAATTCATTACAAATAGAGGTTCTACATAAATTTTAAAAGTATTTCTTAATGAATTAGATTCATTGTTGGCCTGTTTGAAATTGTAGTTCCATGAACAAGCTCTCCAAATCATTTACGTTTTCAAAAGCATCAACCGCATAATTCCTTGCGAAATGTTTTAGACGAGTAATTTGTCTTAAGGCTTCATCAAATGATGTTATTAAATCACTTGTGTTCCCTTTTTCTTCATCCTCTGAATCACTTATTTCCACAATCTCTTCTTCTGGCCTAGAAGAAGGGATATCATTCCTCGCATTGACTTCTGAAGCCAATTTGCCTTTTATAGACTTGAATTTAATATCGTGTCGTTTGCGCCATTTATGTAGCCATCCATCAGATGCCAAGAATCCAGAATATTTTATATGCCTAGCAACTTCTTTTGCTTTGGCCTTAATGATAGGTCCTGAAACCGGGATATTTTTACTCCTTGCCCTTAAAAACCACTCGTAGCATAATTTATCAACTTGTGTGCCTTTTGATTTAAGAAATTTTCTCTTTTGTTCGATATTAGCACCTGATTGAAACTCGTATTTGAAGCATTCTTTGTTTTTAACAATGTAGGCAGCTTGTGTTTTTCCAATATTAAATCTATGGGAATAAATTTTTAATTTAAAAGCATTTAATTGGAAGAAAACTGGTTTACCTTTTTGCTATGCTTCTTGCAGATAGTTGCTCCAGCTCTTGTACTTTAATAATATTGAGTTTTTCATTTAATGTAAGAAACTTGTGTGTAGCCATTCCCATTTTTCCATATAGACTTTTCGATGGCAAAAGAAAACCGATAGCAACTGAGCATAATAGTGGGAATCCCCTTTTTTATAAATAACAACAACGCGAAAGCACAAAAAAATCTAACAAAACAGGGTACATTAATTTTTGCAATCAACGTGCCACGCATTAAAGAAAATATCTCGGACTATATAATGCCTACATATTCTTGATCGGACGAGACGTCGAATCTTCTTTTAGACCTTTAAAGGAACAGTCAAAATTTAAATCTTTCTGTTTATGCAATAATATAAAAATAAGATAAAAATATATTTTTATAGTTCTGTTTTTTCTTAAGGTAGTTTTTAGCTATTTCTATTTACTTTAACACCTGAACGTAAGGACTGATGAACCAAAAAAATTGAATGGGGATACGGATTTCGGCACGCTGAAGCTAACCCATTCTACAATCACACAAGCACAGTGTATGATTAAAAAAGCCAACGAGACCACCTTATACACACCTAATTATTTCGTGATGGCATAAGGTAATCTCGCCGGAGTCAAAACTCGTTTATTCTGTGATAAGATCGTCAGTGCATAGTTGCTTCGCGAAATCAAAGGTTGTGTTTCGATGAATTGTTTCCCATTTCGTCTTGAGTTAATATGAGTTATTGCAATATTTTTGGTTTATGTGAAATGTATGTATGTTTTAGTTGATATACCAAAATGTGTCTTGGAGTATTTCTCGTAAGCTGCGTTACACATTTTGATGCTTCTTTTTCCCAAAAGGGGCACTTTTATATAAGGAGCCGCCTAACAGCACGACCAGCAACCTCACGAAGGAAATAGGATTATCCGGTTATTGTGAAAGAAGCTACTCCAAGTTTATATTCAGAAAACTGGGGGATACGAAATTTTTAATCCCAAAACCAATTGTAGTTTCATTTTAACACATGTTATTTTATATAATGGTGGCATTCTTTGATATTTGATATATCCGTCACAGAAACTGGGCTATTAATTATATTTTTTTTATCAAATGAATGAAAAGGTTCTAAGAACTTTGTTTTATGCTTACTAACATAGCTTAGTACATTTTATGACAAAGCAATTCTCTCTATATTAATATCACTATATATTGAAGATCAAGAGAAGAGAAAATATTTAACAAGTGGAAATTTAAATAAAAATAGAAATTAAATATGACTGCCATTAGAAAGTACTTAATACAGATCAATTTTCGCCGATTAATTTGCATAATTTTATTATTTATACACATATTAAATAAATAAATATAAATAAATGCATACACAAATACATATGTATGTATTTATTTCTGCTCAAGTCCACAGAATAAATTCAGAAACAGTCATCGTCATTGCTCACCCTCAAAGTAGGCAACACTGTTTGTGTGGGGTAGGTACAACGACTTTGCTCTGTACAAAAAAATTTTTTGACATGCGCACCACAACAATTCCCAACTGGTTCTAGCATTTCTATCATGGAGAGGCAAGCTGTTGGCTGTTTCAAGTTATCGCTTCTCGGCCTTATGGCTAAGATCAAAGTGTAGTATCTGTTCTTATCAGCTTAACATCTGATAGTTTCTCCATTGGAGAACAACAAATGTTAAACTGATTTTTGGAAACAGACGGAGTGCTAGGGGCTTGCTCCACCTCTGTCGCGGGTTGGCCCGGTATTGCAGTACCGCCGGGATTTCGGCCCAACTGAATAATAAATTTAAAAACAAAACAAAAGGGAAGAGGGAGGACAGTGTAGTCTTGTGTTGTAGTGGAAGGCGGGATGAGTGACTCATACCATTCTGCTTAGTATGTGTTTCGCTAGCCATCTAAGAGGCCAACCGGGTGCTTTTTTCATCATACTTTTAGCGTATGTTTGTAAAGAGCGTACTAATATATTTAGTTGGACCTTTAAGTTAGCTAACAATAATGCAATGACAGCAAACTATGCTAATTTATATGTTATATTTAGCCATTAATTTTCAAAATTGGAGCAAAAACTTCCCCAAACAAAGGAGAATTGTATTTTTATACTTACCTACAAATGATGGAATAAGAGTCGCCATTATACAAAGATTTCAATTATTAAATGAGTCATTTCATTTTGATTTATTAGGTTTTATTATTATTTTTTTTTATTTTAGTCGTACATTTATTTCGATAATCCACCTATTATTAAATACAGTTTGGTTTTTGGATTTAAATGTTTTTTTGCTTTTCGTTTTCCCATAGTACAACTTGTTAAATTCTGCCTCTTTCATTTTCACGACGCTGCCTTTTCAAGGTTTGCGCGCCCCCGTGCATTGCTGACAACATTTTCATTCCGTTAATACCCTTAGAATAAACAAAAGTAACATTTATAATAATACATATTTATACTGTTAAATAAATTCGAAAGCAAAATAACAAAAAATTTATATATTAAAAACGAATTGAAAAATGTTCAGCAATTACGATACGTCGATATACAACAGTTGGCCATATTTTTGGAATTTTGTTCTCTTTTTTTTCGTTTAGAAACAATCTTAATCTTGATCAGGAGCTGGCTCTGTTACTGATTTTTACTTTTCTGTCTAACTACTATATAATTACTAACTGGTAAATAGCTGCGCTAGATTTTGGTTTCTTTCTTTCTTTTTTCGTTTTTTAACATTCTATATAGCGCTCATCTTTGGTTCGTATTAGTGGTTCAAAGAGAACAGAGTGATAGAAAGGTTTTTCTTGTGATGTGTTTAACGTATACAATGCACTAGAGAGATAAAGTTAGAGTGTGTGAGTGTGTATATTCTTATAGCGAAAGGACGTGGATGGACAGCGGCTGGGACAGCTTAGACAACGACAGCACCGGCCTCCGAGCGGCTTACTGGCAAGTCAGGACAATTCTTCCAGGTATCTGATAGAGGGTCATAGCATTCCACAGCGTTGATTGTGACTTGAGCACGATAAAAGTTCACTTCACATGGCTGCAACAATCAATAAAAGTATTAGAAAGGATTTCAAGGTGTCGTTGCAGTATATTTTTACCTGATCACCTCCCGCCACATATAGCAAACCATCAGCTGCAGCCACAGCGGGGATGGCTCTGGGTGTATTTAAAGCGCAAACCGTTGACCATTTATCCTCATCGAAACTATAACGCTCCACAGAGCTTAAAATATCCTGGGTGATGCTACTTCCGCCCACAACATATAAATAGCGATCAAGGACGGCTACACCCATTTGACAACGAGCTGTTTGCATGCGGGCTAATTGTGTCCATTCCTTGGTGACCGGATTGTAGCTAAAAATCGGAAAAATATGAATTTAAAATATTCGTTACGAACTGTCTTAGTTGAAATAAAAACCTTATCAAGTCTGGCAAATGTCTTGTGGTTGTTGTACATCCACCTACGATATAGATCAGACCCTCAAAACTGACCACACCCATGCTGAAGCGAGGCTGTGGCATACTGCCGATTAGTTTCCACAGATCCTTTTCCGGATCGTAGCACTCCATGGTCCCGCCAATGTCATCACCGATCCAGCCTCCAACCGCAAACAGATTTCCACCCATGGTGCATAGTCCAAATTCGCAGCGTGGCACAATCATTGGTGCAATAGGTTGCCACACATCGTTCTGAGGATCATACACTTCTCCATTGGCCAGAATCTGCGATCCGCGCTCTCCACCCACCACATAGATCTTTCCATTAAGCGCCGATACGCCGGGCAGTATACGTCCCACCTCCATAGGTGCGGTTTCAGTCCATTCTCGGCGGAATATATCGAATTTGGCGACTGTCTCAAATATGCAATCAGCCGAATTCCATGTTCGTGGCGTATCGCGATGTGATCCGCCAATAATGTAAATATTTTTCTTGGCCAGTTGACGAGGACAAACCCGCAATGGCACAAGCTGGCCGCGTTTTGAGGCAATGTCTCGACAAATCGAGCGCAGGGCAATCTTCACCGACATGTCGCGACAATCATCTTTGAGAGCCTTGTCGATGACCTTCACTGGAACAAGAGCCATGCGGACATGGGAAAGTATATCGAAAACATAGCAACGGCGCTGAGTCACATCGTGTTTAATCCAACGAAGTGCCGCCTGGAACACTTGAGATTCGGAGTCGACTCGCAACATCTCGGAATTAAGTAGCTGCGATAGCAGAGATTGTGGGGTTTCCAGAAATTCATCCTCAAGGGTGATCTAGAATCATCAAATAAGTAAAAACTTATGTTTAATAGTTGTTCAAATTTATTACTTAGTTGGGCCGAAATCCCGGCGGTACTGCAATACCGGGCCAACCCGCGACAGAGGTGGAGCAAGCCCCTAGCACTCCGTCTGTTTCCAAAAATCAGTTTAACATTTGTTGTTCTCCAATGGAGAAACTATCAGATGTTAAGCTGATAAGAACAGATACTACACTTTGATCTTAGCCATAAGGCCGAGAAGCGATAACTTGCAACAGCCAATGACTTGCCTCTCCATGATAGAAATGCTAGAACCAGTTAGGAATCATATGGCCCAAAATTTCAGTTACATCAGTTTTGTTGCCTACTTTTCATAGTGTCCTACTTTCTTCTCATATCCAGTTTCTAAAGTGAAAACTACCCTTATTCAGGTCAACACATACTGCTTGACATTTATTTTTTTCCGTTTTTGTTCATTAGAATTCCCAACTTGTTTTAGCATTGCAATGATGGAGAGTCTTGAAGTTGGCGTGTTGCAATCACTCTGGCTTCTCTTCAGTTGTCGAATAAATCTTTCGCCTTTTACTAAAGATTTCCGTGGAGAGGGGCACTCTAATGAGTCTAAATTGAATTTTTTGATGAGCCTAGCGACTTTTGTTGCCGGGCCAATAATAAATACATTAAAGAAACTAATGATAAGAATTAAAGAGTAGAAATTGGAAAGATATTTATGAAACGAAACGCAAACTGTAGGCAAAGCATATGTGTATATTTAAAAGAAAACAGAGACACGAAGATAAATAATATAGAAATAGAGACAATTTATCTAAATGAATCTTCATTGACTGGGGTCGGTCACTTTGCATGTTATGAATGAAATGTGATAAAGAGTTGGAAAATTCTTCTGAATGTAAATTGGCTTTAATTGACATAAATTGATATGAGAAATCTTCGAAAGAATATTTTTTGTAATAAATATATAGACCTCAGCTTAGAGACTTTGTTGCGCCCACCCCAGAGGTTTCCGTAGTGTAGTGGTTATCACGTGTGCTTCACACGCACAAGGCCCCCGGTTCGATCCCGGGCGGAAACACACACAACTTGAGAATTGATTTTTTTTTTTTTTTGTTTTTTTATTTTTAACTTACCGCTGGAAAATTGGCATGAACAAAGTTGATTGCACTTTTAGCAAGCGATTCGCAATTGTGCGCTTCAGCGAAACGTAAAATACCCAAGGCATTAGTGGCATGCAGCTCGCGGCAGAGGAACTCACAGCAACCATCGACCACTTCATTGAGTTGAAGCATATCGGCAGCAGCTAAAAGTTCTTGGACATTCGACTGTAAAAGGGGAGGAATATTGATATTAAATGGAAGATTTATGTGATGGGCTGCCTCCTCACCTGTGTTATTTCACAGCGTCCCGTGTAGATAAAGTCAAGGAGTATATGCAATATATCGCCATCAATGGTATGCAATACCACAGATTTTTGATTTGGATTCGATTCATTTAGACCCAGTTCGGGTCGAAACATTGCCTCGAAATAGGCACTTGCAGCACTCAAGACAGCTCTGTGGGCATTGAAAGTGGCTTCACCAGCAATTATTTCCACATCACAGAAACGCGATTGTTCCCTTAGTTGATTCAAATTGGAGAGCACTTTGAATGGATATTGGGCATTGCAGTAGGAGGGACGATTTGTGCGTTGTGTGTTGTTGGACGAGGAGGAGGAGGAACTGGTGGCTCCACCGACAACTCCTGTTGATGTTGATCCTAATCCTGTATAGAAATCGGCATCATGATTGGTGGGTTGTGAATTTGTTGTTGCTGGATTGCCATTATTATGACAATTTGCATTGTATTCGTGGTGGTGTATGGAATAAGTTTTTAACGGTGGCATTTCGTTTTGATTTTTTCTTTCTTTCTATGTATTTTCCTCTCTTAGCTATTAAATGCACTTGTTTCTGTTGTTGTTGTTGTTGTCGTTGAAGGTGGTGGTGGTGGTGGCAGTTGACCAATTATAATTCTTAATTAAACTTAATTACTGCACTCTGCACCAGTTAACTGTGCCTTATTGTTGTCGTTGTTGCTGTTGTTGTTAAGTTCATTTTTCATTAATAAAAAAAAAAATGCACAAATACACTTAAACGCTCACACACACATACACAAAGGGGAAAAAGTTTACATTTGCCCACACCCAAATGGCAAATATGCAGATTGATGTGTTTTAATAGTTTAAGCACTTAACAAACTGTAACTTTATCTGTGCTAACTAATATTGCAAAGTCAACTAAGCAATTTTAAACTGAACATAGTATTTGTTATTTTCCGTGGCTTTTCAATATACTCTGCTTTGGGCTTTCTGTGTATGTGTGACTGACTGTTTGACGACGCCACTGCTCCTGTTCCAAGGGGGGTCGCAACCAGTGTTGCCAAATCAGCTTTTTCCCGTCAAATCTGGCTTTTTTGATAACCCATTTGCGGGAAAAATTTCGAATCAGCGGGCAGGGGGAATTCTGTTATTTTTTTATTTTATAAAAAGCCGTTTTTTCGCTTTTTAATTTGCTAACAAATTTGAAATATTTTAGCGATAAATCGTGCTAACAATAATAGTTGTTCATTGTAGTTGAATTAAACCGATATATTTCAGTAGTTTAATTTTTGATAAGCGAACGTATCGATAATAGAGTGGAATCAACTGAATTTGAATATGATTAGTTGAACTGGAATAAGGAACTTAGTTCGCTCAAATAGTTCAATTGATCTTATTGTGAACGAAACGATTATTGAACTTTGTGATTTCAAAATTTTGCCATTAAGTCTTTTTTTTTTTTTAATTTTTTTTTTAATTTCAGCTTTTTTTTTAGTTTCCTCCCGTCAAAAACAGATTTTTTTGGTCGAAAAAAGTTGCCAACACTGGTCGCAACTCGATAGAAGCATCCAACATGCAACAAAAGAGTCGAACATGCAACAAAAGAGTACCCACTCTTCGATAACGATTGCCGATAACAGTTGTTTATGTTGTAGCACAGTCGGACCAAAAAATTTAGCACAGTTTTTATAATGTTTTTAAGACATTTACGAAACATACGATTACATGGATTTTCTCGGCGCTGGGCCAGCAGCTCATCTGATCCACTCAGTATTCGGAATGAGAAGCTTCAATCATATCTGGAGAGCCTGCGTCAAGAATATTACGCTTTGCGGGTGAATGCAGCCGGCAATAGCAAATCCTACGCACGCCTCTCGCAACTGGAGGGCGTTGTTAATGCCCTCGAGCAGAGACGGGTCCTGGAGCGTAATCTAACCAGTCAGAAGGACCTGGAGCAGGAGAAGGATGAGGACATGAGACAACTAATGGAGGAGGAGAACCAAGTCTATACGGATCTGTTGGCCAAACAGGAACAAACCATGTTGCAGGAACTATTGACTCTTGCCGATGATGAAGTTTATCCATCGCTTTTGTTTGGAGTCAATTCCGGAGCTGGTGGCCAGGAAGCCATGCTGTTTGCCCAGGAACTGTACGAAATGTACACAAGCTATTTCGAGCACATGGACTGGGACTATGAGGAATTTGCTCGAGAAACCACTGATATAGGTGGTCTGAGACATGCAAACATATTAATTAATGATCAGGATGCCTACAATTGGCTACGCTACGAGGCAGGAGTGCATCGAGTTCAGCGGGTGCCGGCTACAGAGAAATCCGGTAGAATACACACAAGCACAGCATCGATCACTGTGATACCGAAGCCAGCGGATGTCCAAGTTCATACAGCGGAGAAGGATCTGCGCATTGAGACGAAACGTGCAAGCGGGGCCGGGGGACAGCATGTGAATACCACAGATTCTGCTGTAAGAATAGTCCATTTGCCAACTGGCCTGGCTGTGGAGGCGCAATCGGAACGATCGCAACTTAAAAATCGTGAAGTCGCCTTGAAGCGTCTCCAGGCCCGCTTGGTGCAACAGCAATTGGAGAGCTCTGAGGCCACTCACTTGGCAACCAAAAAAGCCCAGCAAGGCAGCCTTAATCGTAATGAAAAGATACGCACCTACAATTTTGTTCAGGATCGAATCACAGATCATAGGATACAAAATGGCACGTTGCATAATCTAAATGGATTTCTGCAGGGTGGCGAGCAACTGAGTGGACTGATTGAAAAGCTACAGTTGGAGCAACGTAAGGCACGTCTAGTGGAGATGCTAGAGGCATGGCAACCACCAAAAGAGGATGTAGCTAATAGCCAAAAGAGTTAGTCAATATATTTTAAACCCTAGCGAGTTGTTATAATAAATTTAATATGTTGTTGAAGAGTTCTGGATGAATTACACTTAATCAAAGACTTGCATAGTAGTTTTAAATTATATTTGACGAATTTTCAACAAACTCTTGCCCAATCCGCCGCACTGCCGATATGTAGAAGATGCTCTTTAACCGCTGCCTCTAGAATATCTCGTATTTCTCTGCAGCCAGCCATCGCCGTCTCGATGACAGTTTCCAAATGATCAATATGAAAGCGTTCGCTCATCTCCAGGAATGCAATTTTCTCTGAAGTCGGTAGGGCAGCTACAGTTAGTTTGGGTCCTCCGGAGATCTCTTCTACTTGTGAGATGTCCGTGAGGGGAATATTTGATTTACTTAGTGATGCTGTGCAAGCCACAATGAATTCATTAAGGCAAATACCAGCATCGATCAGAGCCAATGTGGCGGCATTAAGAGCCACTGCATAGTTGGCTCCATCAGCTTGAAGGACCTCCACATAGACATCGATCTGGGAGCGAGGATATAGCTCGGATTTGATGGCTGCACTCAGAGCCTGTTGTAGATACATTTTGAACTCCTGTGACTTGCGATCCCCACGAGGACGATTCTTGCGCTCTGCTGTCGAAAATGTGGCCTGACTATATTGACAATTAATAATCACATCGTTGGATTCCGAAGACTTGTTCTTGCCCTTGGCCTGATGTGGACCATAGACGGCGGCTAGCACTTTGGTATTTCCCTGCTCCATATAGGCGCTGCCATCGGGTTGCCTGTAAATAATTAAGAAATTAATATAAATTCGATTCGCTATATCGTCGTACTCACTCAAAGACACCCAGTTTGCATTTGATGTGGCGCAACTCATGCGGCCGCCGACCATCCAAGCGAAGACCCTGCTCGCTGAGTAATTCAAAGTTGGCAGCCATCAAATATTATTAGTTTATGGCCAATATTTACTTCGAAAGTTAATAAAATGTTCCAAATGCACGTGTACCGGCAATTGTTTACAACTTGCAATAGAGATGCGCAAGTTTCGTGTTTTACTCACAAACTCGAACATCGATACTATCGATAATTTTCCATCGATATTATCAAGTGGCGAATTGAGTGGCTAGGCGAATTGGCTGGCTGGGCGAATTTGACGTTTCCCAGCTGTATAGAGTCGCGAGTTTGTTGTTGTTGGTACCATTCTTTCTGTTTTTGTTAATAATATTTATTTAAGAAACCAAAAGGATTAATCTAGTTATACGTGCGAAAAAGACCATAGTTTGTTGTTGGCGAGTGTGTGTTTTGTTGTGGCGTGGGTAGTTCTATACATGCATCATCGCGGGTAACCCACGCACTCTACGAATTAGACAAATATTTCAGTTCTGCACTACTAATAACCTATATGATTCAATAATGCATATTAAAAGACTAGTATTGGTCCAATTAATGTGTTTAATCTTGTCCTTTAGCGATAAATATTCAGAATTTATTTGAAAAAAGACCGAATTCTATAATTAACACAAATGCAAATACGCAAACAGTGTTGAAAAAAACCATGGAAACTGTAGCTGCTTTTTTTGAATATTCACTAGAATAATGGAGAATAACTATATTTTCAAAATTCTTGCAAACATTCGGTATATGTAAATCAGTGCCGCAGCCTATATCACAGGCGCTCGGAAGAAGTCATAAGTTGGCCCACACTACAAAAATAATGTTTAATATAGTGAGGGCGGTCTAAAATTGCCGCCCATCTAATGGCGGCGGTGGCGATCTGCTCCTAATCATACTTGTTTCACCAGGGGCGGTTTCGTTGGGGAGATCGGCAGGGCAGGAAGTTCCTTTGATTCGTTGGCCTGCCCTGTATGTACGCCAGGATATTTTCTCGGTCCTTTTATACTAAATCGGCATATTTATCCAACACAGTGAGGCCATTCGAAGCAGATTTTAGTTAGTTCTTAACTTCACTTATCCTTTAGAAAACCACGAATCATTTTTCTTTTAATTTTTCCAGTAGTATTGAAACTGAAACTTTACATTTTAGTATTACCTGTGAAAAACCTGTAGAGAATAATAATCGGATCAAAATAATAATATTGAGATTGGCCCTTGGCTCAACTAAAATACATCATGTCCAAATCAAGCGCAGGTGAGTAATTAATATTAAATATTCTGTATAGAAATTTTGTACTCATTTTGTTTTATATCCTCACAGCACGCTGGGTAAAGTTTTTTAATGCCGCTGGAATACCATCGCCCGCAGCAGCCGGATATGCGCACATCTTTGTGGAAAATCGCATACAAGATGATATGCTCTTGGACTTGAATAAGGAATATTTACGGGAGATGGGAATAACGCTGATGGGCGATATAATAGCCATATTGCGGCATTCAAAGAGCGTTAGTGATCAACTGGCCAGGGATCAAGTGCTAACGCCGGAGGTGAATAACACTTCGAAATCTCCTCCAGGGAGAAATAAGGTCAAATCGGTGGCAGCTTCAGCAGTCCCGACCCACAAATCAACAACAACAACAA